>NC_091485.1:14942300-15586314 GCF_947461875.1 Haliaeetus albicilla
TACCTTCAATTTGTTTCTTAGTGCTGTACATCTCCATCCAACACAGACAGGCACAGCCTGTTAGTCTAACACTCACAGGTAAATTCTAAGGACTAAACGAAATATAAAGCATTAACAACACAACATAATTTTGGCATGTAATCATGCTTTTCCTAGTATTTAATGTTTCACTACTAAGGTTCACCTGAAAAATTATGCAAAGTGAAAGAACATATGGGAAGTGTAACCGAATTCTTCAACTACAAGTTCATTGTATTGGGTTTGCATAGCAAGGGTTTGGTAGCAGGGTGGGCTACAGGGCTGGTTTCTGTGAGAAGCTGCTAGAAGTATGTCTGACAAAGCCTATGCCAGATGGCTCCAAGATGGATCTGCTGCTGGCAATTGCAGCTGGAGCGAGGAGTGACAATATGTGAGAGAAACAGCCCTGCAGACCCCAAGGTCAGTGAAAAATGAAGGGGAGGAGGTTCTCCAGGCGCTGGAGCAGAGATTCCCCTGCAGCCTGTGGGGAAGCCCATGGTGAGGCAGGCTGTCCCCCTGCAGCCCAGGGAGGTCCACGGTGGAGCAGATCTCCACCTGCAGCCCGGGGAGGACCCCACGCCGGAGCAGGTGATGCCCAAAGGAGGTTGTGACCCCATGGAGAGCCTGCGCTGGAGCAGGTTCCTGGCAGGACCTGTGGCCCCATGGACCCATGGAGAGAGGAGCCCACACTGGGGCAGGTTTGCTGGCAGGACTTGTGACCCCGCGGGGGACTCACACTGGAGCAGTCTGCGCCTGAAGGACTGCAGCCCATGGAAGGGACCCACGCGGAAGCAGTTCATGGAGGACTGTCTCCCATGGAAGGGATCCCATGCTTGAGCAGGGGAAGAGCACGAGGAGGAAGGAGCAGCAGAGACAAGGTGTGACAAACTGACTGCAACCCCCATTCCCCGTCCCCCTGCTGCACTTGGGGGAAGGAGGTAGAGAAAATCAGGAGTGACGTTGAGCCTGGGAAAGAGGGAGGGGTAGGGGGAAGGTGTTTTAAGATTTGGGTTTATTTCTCATTACCTTTATTTTGATTGGTAATAAATTAAATTAATTTCCCCAAGATTAGCCCATGATGGTATCTGGTGAGTGATGTCTCCCTGTCCTTATCTCGACCCACGAGCTTTTTGTTGTATTTTCTCTCCCCTGTCCAGCTGAGGAGGGGAGTGATAGAGCGGCTTTGGTGGGCACCTGGCATCTAGCCAGGGTCAACCCACCACATTCATACAAGTCCATATGAGATTTTCACATACCAAATGTGTGAAGGGGCCCTGGGGAAGAGTGAATGTAATGTATCCTCGCTACTCTGCCCTCCTT
This sequence comes from Haliaeetus albicilla, assembly GCF_947461875.1. Taxonomy (NCBI): domain Eukaryota; kingdom Metazoa; phylum Chordata; class Aves; order Accipitriformes; family Accipitridae; genus Haliaeetus; species Haliaeetus albicilla. The sequence goes on from NC_091485.1 coordinate 14,943,639, forward strand.
CAGCATCATTGATAAAGTTCAGATGGGACAATGGGATGCAGCTCCATTATCCTGGATCTTCAACATTCTTCTCTGGATAAGAAGTCATGAGCCAGTTTTCAGGGCTAAAATATCTGATAGGAGGGCAGTGACTTTGAGCTCTGCCTCAAAGCATGTCCACTGCAGGAAATAAATACAAGAAAAAAAGCTATCGACTTAGAAAAGAAGCAGCTTCTTCCAGACCCATGTGGGCCAAGTCCTTTCCCTCAGCACTTGAAAAAGAGCTCAGCCACAGGTTGTGCAGGGTACTCCATACACTAGATACCCTATATCCAGTTTCAGTGGCTGCATCATTCTTCCCTTGTTTGTCAAAGGCCAAACTCAAGTACTTGAATTGCGACCACGCTCCCATCTTCAGGAGTATTTTTCTGCAGTGTCTTCATAAAGACAACTTTAAAAATGCCCCATCCACCTTTGCCTTCAAACTCTAGTTTCCACTGAAGGGAAATCCATGTGGATAGGCTGGATGGAGCCAGGCACTCCTGTCAGTCTTTCTAGGTAGACTGACTCAGTTGCCCAATGGGAATATTTGAAAGTACATTTCAATGTTTAAAGATAAGAAACTGTAGAATAAATCTTAGGCTGTACCAATACACAAGCATGTCAAGCAAAATACATTTGCTAGCATTTTCTACTGAAGACATTTTCACCTGAGAAACAAAGGATTCTGAAAGACTTTCAAAAATAGCCTGTACTCAGACACCTAAGTGGCCTAATATTTCACCCAAAGTACTCAGTAGCTCCATTTATTTCAACTCTCAATTTCACATGCATGCTGAAGTTAGATGAAAGTTCCCTAAAATTTGAAAGAGATAAAACACGCAGTAATGCATGTTATTAGATTATTTTCCTAGTATCGTACATAGCCACACTTCAAGGAACTTTACAAAATAGGAGACTGCATACATCACGTAAGAAGGAAAGTTACATTTAAAAACAATGGACTGTAATTACATTGCTGATCCACTGCTTTGTTTTAAAAGAGACTGAAAGCCTTATCTGTAAAGGAAGGATTATTTAAAAAAGGAATGGCAACTTAGAATCAAATATGTAACAAATAGTGGAACGTCAGTGTGAGTCTAACTTCAGGTACACCTATGGAACAGGCTTCACAGACTTCACACTGCTGACTGCAAGACTGGAATTTGTACCTGAAAACACAGACACAAAAAATTCCTAGGCTTCTGTAAGCAAGCTTTTGGTTTCCATCAGTCCTGACTGAAAACACAGCAGAAGGAACTACTTCCCCCTACAAAGGGGAACAAAAATTCAGACTACCCACTTCTGGAACAAGAATAAGCCTGCTTTTCCCTCACTTAAACTCAGTGCGCTGTGGGGACTTTTAATCAGAAAACTTCAGGATGCAGCAAAAGTTTGGATCTGAATTAACAGTTTAAGTATGGATCAACCATTTAAACATGTAGCTAGGATTACATAGATAGTCCAAAGATGCCCATCAGGAGCCCTTTCTTGTACCTTTCAGAGCAGGCACGTTCCACTGCAGGTCTCTTGTTAAGCCAAAGAAAATGTTGCAAGGGACCTCGACCAGGCAACCAAATAAAAATAACTTGACATTGAAGATACACTCACTTGATTAAAGCTGTGGGTAATGCAGGCTATCCAATTTCAGGTCTGTCCAATTATCAGTTTGGGTTTTCTTTTTTAGCCCAGCATGACTTCAGATTTGAGTCTTAGTCAAGTAAATAGCTGCCTCAAACAGCAGCTGAACAAGGTATCTTCATTAAAACTTAGCTACAGATAGTTTGAGTGCTTGGGCAAGAAAAAAAAGGAAGAGGGGAAAGTAAATTAGGAGCTCAGACTAAGAGCTCCCTTTCATCTAGGCAATGTAACGCAAATCTTTTCTATTGTGCATTTTAAGATGTAAATTGGATTCAAGTTGATGTCCACCTGTCTTGAACCAGCAGGGATCTCTTCCCGCCTTTATCAAAGCATCTCTCTGCCAATTACTGGCTGCTGTTGACAGTTGGAGATTTTTTTTGTGTGTGCAGACTTTAACAAATACAAACTCATTAAAATTAGGTCTTTCACCTTCTGATTCCAAGAAAAACTGTCACTGTGAAAAATATCAGGGATCAAGTGATCTGTATCGTCTAATTACATTCTAAAAGATCTAGACGTTTATGTTTATGAGCAGGAAGTCTTATTTTCCTGGTATTTTCCATTTTCAAAAATTTACTGTTTTTAAGAGGAGAAACCATTATGTTAATACAGAAAGATACTTACATTGTTTACTCACTGCAGACAGACAGATAACTCTCTATTCATTAAAGCAAATTTTATTTAATAGCAGCAAGCTGAGATTTCCTGATTCATTTAAGTAAATTCTCTGCAACTCCATAGAAAAGTAGGCATTCATTAGTATAACTTTACAGAGCTCATATACTGGAATTCACTGAATCATTAAATGATTCAAGTTCAGATCAAGTTGCTACAATGCCTCAGTTGTTTAAAAAAACCAGACTTTCATTTCAGTGATCACAAAACAGATATGAGTATAATTTGTTCAGCAATGAGAAAGAAAAAAGGAAACATTTTTGTCAGCTTACGGAATTTTGCAGCATTTTGGCTTTAAAAGTTGTACTTTATTTTTCATTTCTTCACAGGTTAAATTATTCCGTTGCAAAATCTTGGTATGAGGATCACTCCTATTTTTTTGTAATGATCTGTATTTGAAATGAACACTGTAGATATGTTCAATTACTAGGGATGGGCACTGTTTTGGGTTTGTGTGGTGGGGTTTTGGTAGTGGGCAAGGGGCCACAGGGCCGGCTCCTGTGAGAAGCTGCTGGAAGCTTCCCCGGCTCCAAGCCGGACCCACCGCTGGCCCAGGCCGAGCCCCTCAGCGACGGCGGTAGCGCCGCTGGGAGAACAGATTTCGGAAGGGGAACCTGCAGGGAGTGGGGGGAGTGGGATGTGAGAGGAACCCCTCTGCAGACACCGAGGTCAGTGAGGAGGAAGGAGGGGAGGAGGGTTTGCCCCCGCAGCCCGTGGTGAGGCGGCAGGCTGTCCCCCCCCAGCCCAGGGATGGGAGCGGGGCAGCAGATGCCCACCTGCAGCCCAGGGAAGGACTCGCCTTGGAGAAGTTGGTGGAGGACTGTCTGCCGTGGGAGGGACCCCCCGGTGGAGCAGGGGACGAGTGCAGAGTCCTCCTCCCCCTGAGGAGGAAGGAGCGGCAGAGACCAGGTGTGGGGAGCTGACCCCAACCCCCATCCCCTGTTCCCCTGTGCCACTGAGGGGAGGAGGGGGAGAGAACCCGGAGTGGGGTTGAGGTCTGGGGGGAAGGTGTTCTAAGGTTGGGTTTTACATCCTAATATCCTTGTTTTGATTTGATTGGTAGCAAATGAGGTTGTTTTTTCCCCAAGTTGAGCTTGTCTTTTGCCCGTGACCATAAGCGGTTAGTGATCCCTCCCTGTCCTTGTCTCGACCCACGAGCGTGTCTTTGTATTTTCTCCTCCCCATCCCACCAGGGCCGGCAGGGGTGGAAGGAGTGAGCGAGTGGCTTCGTGGTGCTTTGTTGCTGGCTGGGCTTAAACCATAGCAGGCACATATGTCACAACTTTGACTACCATGCTATAGCATAGCTGTATTTATGATAGATTTCAGCTGTTACCTTAGAGTTTTTTCCTTGCTAGTGATGAACCCATTGCCTGATATATTGATTTGCTATGGATTATATGTACATTTTTGAAGTGCTCAACACTACTGCAAAAATTCCAGAAAAAACACAGGTCACAGCCACCCTTTTGCACTCTTTCAGGGGAGAATGTATGCCTGAAAACTGTTGACAGGCGGGAAAAGGTGTAAGTGTTAAGGGAAAGCTGAGGGAGTTGTTGGTACTTGGAAGCACAGAAGGTGGAGAGGGAGACATTTCAAGGTCTAGAAAGCCTTGCTCTGGATCTACACCATGGTGTGTGGTACACACATGTTTATTTAAGGAGACAACTGATCTAGAAAACCCCCTCAGAAAGTCCAGGACTTCCCCTACATTTCATTTGGCCTTGCAATTCAAACAGCGCAATATGATACCACCAAAATGTTTGGCAACAGCAGACAACACACAAAACACACTTGTCAGAAAAGAACGCCACAGAATGTGGAGTGGTCTTTTTTTCCCCTCTTTATTCATGGGATGCTCACATCTGTGGCCTTTTTTTTTTTGGTTTGGGGGCTTGGGGGTTGGGATTTGAGGTTTTGGTTTCAGGATGTGTTTTTCTTTTAATTTTTTGGCCAGGGGAGTGGAACACTTTTCACTCTCGAACACACAAAATGGCTATCAGATCCTGAGAAATCACTTATCAATTTTGTAGACAATATTTTTGTTAAGATGAAGACAAAAACGTCCCAACATGACACTGCCAAGAATATCTGGCACATTTCAGGTTCCAGCCACAACTTGGCTCCCACAACATGCTCCCTTGTCATAGCATCTGTACCTCACTTATCAGAGCATTTCCATATTTTCTGTCTCACCATGGACTTCCACTGGATCATGCAATAAAGGGTTCATTGCAAAACACTAAGCCTGATGGAAAGAAAGCCTTGGTGGGTCAGGAAGAGCCACTGGCAGATGTGCCTCTCCATAGAGGAGCGGTACTACCCGCAGGGCTGGTGTGGCTGGAGCTGGGAACCAGGCTCAGGAGAGTCAAAGGCAGTGACAGACCCCAGTGGGGGAGCAAACAAACGGGAAAGGAAACAGACGTGAACCAGGAACCACCACTTGTCCATCTCTAAGGAGATGGACAGCCTAGTGTCTTGGACCGTAATCCCAGCAACTACAGCATCAACTGCAGCATGCTCATGTGGAGGCCATACCCAGGGCAGGACTGTACTGTAAATGAACTCATCCACTGCATGACAGGGACTTACTGGAAGACATCGTAACGTGGACAGATACATGGTGTCTTATACAGTAGAAGTTAGATAATTTGAAAGTTGTTCAGATGCAAACCAGGCATTTTTCTTCATGTACCACATTTGTTCTCAGATTCATGACCTCTCCTTGAAAAATATGAGCTAAAGATAAGGAAATGAAGTCTAACTGAACTAAGCCTTTCCTTCTACACTAACAAAATAGTTACATAGCTCATCTGCAGTTATATACTGTACTATCTGCATTAGACATTCCCCAATGCCCGTATGATATTACTTTTAGTTACATAAATTGTAGTAGCTATGCCTTCTTTCACTGTGTCACTCAGACAAAACGGAAAAGTAAACACTAATCCTCTATAAAGGGGAGATCAAATTAAAAGGGTTAATTTGAAGACAGGAGAGAGATATTCAAAATTAAAGAATAACTACAAATGCCTTCAGTCTAAGGAAGCCACTTGAAACCAGGTTCCAGAAAGGCTGAGTGGGAAGCTCTAGGGCACAAGATAGGAGAGCAAAGATCTCCTGAGAACCATCACACAGTGCTCCAGATCTAGCAAAGGACTGAGGTTATCAATTAGATACAGCAGGGAAACTAAATTTTAACCAAGGACCAAGCTTATATAAAGCAAAGAGAAATCATTAAAAACCTCTTGTTTGAAAGGCAGGCATTGGCACAGGAAAATCAAATTATTTTTATCTTATGAAACATCCTTATGTCCTCACAGAGCAGATTAAAATTCTGTCTGTCTCTCCTGACCTTGTATTTCAGGGTCCATTTTCTCTAAGCTTTGCAATGTGGTAACATATTGTTATTTTTGAAGGAGAGCAATATTATAGAAGAATCTTCCAAAACAATCTAGATCTCTACAGTAGAATAAAAAACAGACAAAAAAAAATTAACCTCTAAAGCCTTTAAATATGTATCTATATATATGTGTATGTAGTGCACCTGTATGAATATACATACAAATGTACATGCATACATATGCTTACATATGTGTATATATACAGATATATGCTGGTATAATTATATTGATACAGGTGTGGATACAGCTATAAATATAGATATGTGCGTGCATACACATATTATATAACAAAGAGAAGAATTAAATATTTCACCAATACATTCTGCACCTTGCAGAAACTGAAACTGCAAAACATCTTCATGTAGGAATGCCATACACTGATGAGACACAGTTTGAGAGAGAGGGTTCAGCTAAGACAAGAGCCTGACACACATGGTGCTCCTCACAGCAACCGGTTACATTCAAGCTCCTGCTAACAGCTGATCAGCTGTATGTAACAGACACTAGTAAGGTTTTTTTTAAAATTAAATTCTACAAAAGAATGAAAAATGGCAGCCGCAGAATCTTTTATAGTAACTGAGTTGCGCTGCCTCTTCCTGTGTCTTTTCTGCTAGCATGCAGAAAATACAGAGTAAAATTTTCTCACTTTGAGAGATCTTTTTACTCTTTTGAGAATTAGAAGTTGCCAGGCCATTTTAAAACACCAGTCTGTTTCTTCTGGTTTTCATTTATTCTTCTTTCACAGCAGCTAGTCCTAAGGGATTTGGTGGAATATACACATCCTTCTAAAGGCTAGTTATGCTGCCATGTGGTGACTATATGACTGTTTTATATCTTATTCTATGTACATTTTTAGCTTAGTTTTCACAACGAGTATGTTAGATTTGCTGTTTACTGCTACAAACTATGGAGATTTTTGACCCAGTGGTAGTTTGGAGCACTTAACGCACTTGCCGAGAGTAAAGGGAGGATCACAGAGGGAGCAAGAATTACAGTCCATAAATGCTATAAATGTTCCGAGCAAAGTTTACTGATGGTTAGACAGGATTTCTCCCTTGTAAGTAGCACTATGGCTACTGAGCAACCTAATTGCCACTAGGAACAAAATAATATTTCTTACCACTACCCACTGCTCTTGCGAGCACAAAGTAAACTTGAAATGAAGGTCAAATCATTAATAGTCTTGCCAAGTCAAATTTGTGCAACGGTTGCAAAGCAGCTTGAGCCAAGGCATTTTAGGAATGTCTGAAGATCACTATTGGAGCAAGCAGAATATTCATTTTTCACTCTTCTTTTATAATCCCAAGGATCACAGCAAAAGTTCTCAGAAAGCCCTCTATTAGTTGTACTCCTGACAAGCAGAACAAGCTTGGACTTTAAGACCCTAAAAAAACCATGCACAGAAGAATCAAAGTTCTTTATTTTAATCTTTTCTGACATTTTGCCTGATAAATGGTTGTTAAAAAAATTGATTCTTTTAAGGTCAGTCACTGTTGTTTCTTACCTTTCTTCTAAAGCTTCTAATAATATAGTAGTATTTTTTAATCTATCCCACTTACTCAAGCATGCTACCAAATTTATCCATTCAAGAGGGTTGGGTTTTTTTCTTATATGTTTTGAGAAGCATATGTTGCTGGACTAGTGCTGACACTTGATTATAAAACCTGTATACAGAAAGCCATGCAGTAGTAGGATGGAGTGAAAAAGGGGTGTAGTGTCCAAATGGTTAAGGAATTGGGTTTTTAAGGTGACAGCTGAAAAACACATACACAGAAAACTGCGGTTTACTTTTCTCAAAAGAGTGAAGGTCTGAGTCAGCCATGAAAAAATCTGAGGATCTGGCATTAGCGAGCCTCATGTCTTTGAAACCATAAGGTTAGACCACTGTGTCACTCCTTTGAGCAGAAAAGAGACAAAATAGCGAAGCAACCCTTCCAACCACCAGCACAACATCTTTGCCTAGAAAAGAAAAACATATCAACCCACTGAGTAAAATTTCTCCGAACAAAAATGCAAAATTGTCTTTTTATAATTCATAAGGCATGTGTGAATACCTCAGTTTCATGAGAATCAAACTAGCACTAACTGGAAAGGAAAAAAATTAAAACAGTTCTTCATTTTGCTCTAGCAATGACTGTTATTCATAGGTTTGAAATTTTAGAGGAGTTTTCAAGAGGAGCTACGCTCAGTAACGCTGCAGCTTTTGAAAGGACCACTCTAGGAGACCTGTGGTTAATGATCCCTGTTTGACTCATCTTGTGTCTTGATTTTTGGAGTGCTGAGACAGTGAAATCAGAAGGATCTGTGGGCAGTGTGCTCTTCTGATAACTAAACTACCCGGCTGAGAGTCCTATAAGAACAAGGAATGTGTTGCAGAACCTACATCGCCACAGCTGAGAGACTCTCTCAGCATTCCCGGTTGCTGTATGTTGCCTGGCTCAAATGTAGCGCAAAAGCTACATAGACAAACCAGATGAGAGATGTGGCAAGCTACAGCAGAGGCCACATCTAGAAAAACAAGGGGATAAGACCCCAGAGTAATGAGTGATTTTCTCAAGCAGTAAATCCAAATATAACCAATAGCATGGTCTTAGGGGGAAAAAAGCGCTAAACTTTTATAAGACACAAGAAGTGAAATTTCTGCTCTGTTCATAAACAACAAGACCACTCCTGAGGTACTGTGTTCAGTTTAAGTACAGTAAAAATATAAACCAATTGAAAGGAGTCTTTACAGCAATGTCTAGAAAGGATTTCTTATAAGGAAAAAAAAAAAGAATAAATTGAAATTGTTAAGTCAGTAGAAGAAAACGCAAAGCAAGTTTACAACAACAGTTTACAATTCTTAATGAAGTAACTGCAAAGAAAGGGGATGAACTACTCTTTGTATCTGGGAAGGACAGAACAAGAACAAGTACATTTCCATCGCAAGTAAGGAAAGAAAAGAATGTCATAGATTTTTAAAGTTAAGAGTAATAATATTTGGAAAGTAGTTAGAGATGGCAAACTGGATTTTCTGTCACTGAAGCTCCAAGAACAGTTTAGACATATCAGAAATAGGTTAGCTGTAGTTGATCCTGCGTAAGAGCAGTCAGATGGATTAGAAGACTTTTTAAGGTCACCTCGAGCCTCAGAAACCTGTGATTTTGATCATTATTTTGAGTTAGTTTCAGGCATAAATTTTTGGTTACCAGAAGTTACTTTCCTACATCTGACCTAACTTCCAATTAAAATTGATCTTTGAGTAGACCAAAGATATTTTCTACTGTCAATCATACATCTCAGCATGACCACAATTTTACCTTCAAGAAACATCGTATCATGCTGAATTCTACATTTAGTTCCTGTCCTACTTTCAAAGTTGGTACAATGCTTGTTCTTTACAGTTTTCTATTTCTGCAGGTGAAGGTTACATTGACTTAAATTCAAAACACAGAGGTTGGAGCTTTTTCATTACAGACCTAAAACCCATTGGTTTACCAGCTTGATTTCCTATGTTTCCAGGTAGAGAGTTCTCAATTTGTATTTTCCTGCAGTAACAGCATTATTTTAAGATATTCAACAAGGATTTTAACAAACTGCAATCATTACTTGCTGAAAGGCACTTTGTACGTGACTCTGTCCATCCTATTACTAGAGGAGCTCATCTGTTGAAAGAAATACTACTACTCATACAAACATTGCTCGTGATCACCTTTTTACTTTATGTTAAAAATGGGTTTAGAAAGTTTTATGGAGTTGAGAACTTGAAGAAACTGAGAGTTTGCTTAGACTAAAAGTGACTGTATAATTCCCTTGCAGTTATCAGGGAACCATGTGCCTGCTCCACAGGCCCTATTTACCACAAGCCACAACCTCCCTGGTACCTTCTGACAGAGTGAGGGCCTCTGAAACTACATCACATTACAGGAAGAGACAAGAGAGCTGAGCCTTTGGAGTTCCCTATAGTCACAAGTTACAACTACAAGTTGCAAGTCCTACAGTTTTTGTCACAAAGTCAACTAACGTGACATTTCTGGAGCAAACCAGTTAGTTCTTGTGTAGAGACGCAGCTTGTGCTGGTGTCACCCAGATGAGAGTTGCTCTAGAAGTTCTTTGTGCCTGGAGCCATGACTTCAACATGTGCTTTATTTGGGGTCAAGGAAAGAAACTAAACTTGTTGACAAAAGAAGCTGTTGGTAATTCAACAAATAGTTTCAGTTGAATACATATTTTAGGGTTCCATTTAAGACTGGTGAAACTCATCTTTCTGGCTGAAAGCTACATCCTCTGAATCATTCTCTACAGAGGAGAATTCCAGCTGAAATCTCATCTCTACTAGAGAGAGTCAAACTACATTAGAGGGAAATGCAGAGATGTCCATGTTATGAAGCACTCTGAAATAAAATGTTCTTAGTTCCTGCTGTTGACCTTCTTCCACTGTATTCATACAAGTGGGATTTTTTACTTTGCAGGAAATTAGACCCTTGAGAGGTCCACTTAATTAGAATGCATAAAAGTGATTGAATTATGCTATCATTTCTTTGCTAGGAAAAAGCTTTAGTTAATTGAGAAGTGGGGAAGAAATGTAATAACATGTTTGACATCAATGTATAGACCTAGAACTAGTTTAAAATCAGATATTTTTAATAAGCCACCTGGTTCAGTCACAATAAAAGGGTAACTGATTACTGTTAATGTAGAACTGGCATAATTTTAAATAAATTATAAAGCAATCAAACTTGATATGCTAATATAGTAAACATTTTAGAATTAATTTGAGAAATTCTGAGGATATTAATATGTAAGTAGAATAAGAGACAAAGGTAGGTATTGGTGCTTCTTTGGAACTTTTTTCCAGGGGCAAGCTTTAAACCTTTCTCTGCCATTTGACAGCCATGTAAACAAGGGATTTAATGCTCTGTATTCTTACAGCTCTGTATTGTATCTGAGATGATGCTGAAGTAAAATGATACCTAGGACCTGAAGGCAGAAAAATGGAATTCTTAGATTTGTATGGAATATTTTTTGTGAAATAAATAAAAGGATCATTTCAGCAAGATAAAGTAATTGTAAATCCAATTCAAAGCAATCTAAACTAAACCAATGTTTGGGCTTTGATTTGCTTTATTTCCTGTTTGGCAACCAGATGGAGAAATGTGTTATTTGCACAGGCCAATCTGGTGACAGTAACTCTCTGTAGTCACACCAAAACAAAAAACAAATTAAAATTCTAGTTCTGTTCTAGTCTGTCCACAATTATTCTTTGCACCACAGTGCATGAAGTAGTCCAGCTAAGCAGTACAGCATGCGAAAATGAAGGTATTCGTGATAAGGAGTAATGCACATGTTTTATTTTACACAGCTGCCTGTGAATGATCAGCTGAAGTCTAGCTGCTGCTTGGCTATGGCAGACTGAAACACCAGATAATGCCTAGAGGTGAGATATACTCCTTCACCATATCACTAGCTGAATTTCTAACAACTTCCATTTTCCTAAATTCAGATGTTTTAGAAAAAAAGAATCCATAAACAACCTTTTTTTTCCACTTTAGGCTTACATTTTATCTCTTCTGCCCTACTTTTGATAGCTTTTTTATTCTTCTTCTGTCTGAGTATCTGATGCTTAATTCTGATACCAACAGCATTCAGTGGGAAACAGCTATTTTCAATTTAGTTCTTACTTTTTTTTAATCTACACTGCTAGACAAAATTTAGAGTCTTGTAGATAATTTCAATTCAAAAGAGAAATTAGATATCGAATGCAACAGCATTTGGATTCCACCCCACACACCTCAGAAAATTACAATAGCCTGCCTTCTTAAAAGTAGCAGACATCAGTGTAGAAGAGATTGTTTTCTTCTCACAGCTCTGAGCTTCTTTTAGCCACCATCAATCAAAAGTAATGAAGAGTGATAACTGACATATTTTGGGATGCCCTTCTGTCTTAGTGTTTTTGTGTGCTGCTTTTCCCAACTTGGCCCACTCTTTCCTAGCAACACCTGTCAAAGCCACATTGTCAAGAGTTCTCTATTCCTGAGCAACTTGATATTTCCCTTTCATTGTCAGGAAGGTGAGAAGGAAGCACTTGATGGACCACTACAGCTATATTAAATGAAGACCTGTACTTAAACCCCCAGGCTCTGCACCATTAAAAAGTAAACTGGCTGTGGGAAATTGACTCTCTGCAATAACAGTTCCCATATTTATTGCAGTTTGGGTTCATCAGCCCAGCACATCTGATGCCATCTCCCAAGAGAAAATGAACCTTCCCACCTATGGAGGAGTCCAAGCAGAGCCTGAAATACTAGGGACAGTTCAACCACTTATGTTGGTGCCCTGATTGCCAATACCACCCTGGGTATCCAGAGAAGGGTGCAACCCAGCAGTTGCACCACCACCCCTACATGGAGCAAGTGGACTGCACTGATTGCCCAGTGAATTCTTCTGGGAAGCAAAGAACGCCCAGCACTGGTAGAATAAACTGTTAATTGTTTTGAGGAAGAAGAACTATGAACAAAAACACAGCCACCAAAGCACCACTCTACAATGGACTCTCATATACTGACCAAAAGTACACCCTCTTCACTGACAGTTCCTGCAGACTCCAAAGGGGACAGAGGCTGTGGAAAGCAGCATTGCAGAGTCCCCTCACTCACTGCATAGCTAAATTGAGTGGAAGAGAAGTGCCCAGTCAGTTTACAGAAGCCAGAGCTATGCAGATAGCGTTATAAGGGGGTGAAGGGGAAAAGTGGCCTACATGGCATATCTATACCTATTCCTGAATGGTAACCACAAGGCTGTGTGGGAATGGATAAAACGATGGGAAATAGCATTAGGATAAACATCAGTGTAGCTGAGGTATCGTAACAGGTAGCTCATCAGATACAATGAAGACCCATGCAAGTTTGTCATGTGAATGCACCCATCCCAAACAACAGAGCTGCAGGAGAACAGGAGAACACAGGGCCAGTCGGTGTGCCAAGGGCAACAGTGCACTCCTGGCTGCAGCCAGAGACAGACTGGGAGCATAACAGAGAACTTGGTTTAGTTCATCTATGTATAATGTGTAGTGCCAACATGTGCTGAGCGCCTGCAAATTAGTGGAAAAGAACTGTGGGAAGAATTTGCATTGTGGTGGAAGTATAATGATACTTGTAGACCAGCCTATGGGCAAGCACTAAAAGGCTAGCAGTTTCTTCTGCTGAAGCCCAAATGTTGACCCTAGTATGCTGTACTTGACTCTAGCACCTCCAACACTGAAATTGGTACGGGTGTTACAGGTAAATGGCAATGCAAGGAACTGATCTATGTGAACAGCTGTAGGACTGTGTATGCAGGAAGGGATGGGCTGTGTGGCAGCTGGCATGGCTGTGCCTGGCTGGCAGCACTGCTAGGATGTGAATCCCAGTTAGCCCCGCTGTACGGGGGAGGAGGCCCTTACCAGAACTGCAAAAGCAGAACTGCGAAGCACCTCACATGCAGTCAGCCACCCCCATGCCCCAGGCAGCCATGGCCGTGGCCGCAGGCAGGAACAGGACACAGAGGGGATTTGAACGGGCAATCCCAGTTGGGTATTGCCTGCAGATCCAGTAACTGATTAGTCGGCGTCACTCATGGTACATGAGGGGTATGTGGGAAGAGACCCCAGTGTTATATGAGGGGAGAGTCTATTTGGGGGGGGGGGAAGGATCCCGAGAGAGAATTGGAGAGATACCCAGGGCCCCTGCCCCGGACTGTGCATTGCACAGCTGGGACTGCTGTGCTGACCTGCCTGATTCTTTGTCTGCACTGCACCATCTCTCCCAAAACTCAGGAAGTTCATGTAACTCATAAAACTACATTTATCTGTGATTAATGCATTTTGGAGTCCAAATCCATTTAACCTCCATACTGTCATTTGTTTTTAAGTAGCGAGCGACAAGCATGTAAATAAACAGTCTCTGGGGAAAGCCAGCATGGATTTTTTTTCAGGGAAACCCTGACTCATTGGTCTTCTGGTGTTCTTTGAGTGTATCGATAGGTATGTGGATAAAAGAAATCCAGCAGACATACATGGTACAGATTTTTAAAATGCTTGTTATTATTAAAGAAAACAGTTGCCACAGGACTGGAGGGAAAAAAAATTTCTTTCACAGCTTAAACAATATGAATCAAAATACAAGACTTAATGAACACTTTTCAGGATCAAGAGAAGTCAGCAGTCACATCTCCCAGGGACTGAAGCTGGTTACACATTCATTCAGCTTCTTTATCAATGATCTGAAGAAAGCACTGTACTGTGAAATCTGCAAGCCTGAGCCAATTCCACTCTTCCAAGTGGTCAAAAGCCAAGTCATTGGCCAGAAATGCCAAAAAGTCTTGACAGTCTTGGTAAGTGGGTAAAAAGGTGGCAGATGACCTAGCAGAGAAGGCTATAGTTAGGGAAAACTACCCTAAAGCTTGCATACACAGTGCTGAACTCATAAAAATGCAGTTATAATTAAGAAGGATTTTAGAGTCATTGCTTGCAGTTTCCTGAGATCATTGTGCAGCAGTAGCCAAAAAAAGCCAATAAAATGTTGGACATCAACAAAAAGGTGTTGAGAGCAGGACAGAAGCCATCACTGTGCCATTTTAAGAAACTTTGGCATGCCCGCATTGGGACTGCTGTGCCCAGTTCTGGTCTCTGCATCTGAGGAAGGAGATAGAGATAGAGCTAGAGAAGGTGCCGAGAAGGGCAACTAGATGATCAAGTGGCTAGAGAGATGCCTTATGAAGAGACATGAGAAAGGTTGGGACTCTTCAGTATGGGGCTGAAGAGGCCTTACAGAATCATGAAGGCCATGGAAAAGCTGAACACAGAAGTGTTGTTCGCCAAATCCTGCAGTTGGAGAACTAGGTAGTGCCTGTGGAAACACTAGTAGGAAACCGACTGAAAACAAACAAAATACTTCTTCACCCAGTAGGTATTAAACTTATGGACGACAGGAGACCTGGGAAGGAGATAGTATCATCACGCACAAAAATAGGTAGGCAGATTCATGGACAACAAAATCATACTAAAATGAGAGGTCAGGGATGTACCTTCTAACATTCCTAGTGCAATGATTGAGGGTGCTGGGACAGTAAAGGGGAGTGAATGCTAAACGTTGCAAACAGAGTCTCCCTTGTGCTGTGCAAAGTGAAAGAAATATGAAATATAGCCAATCTTTTAGGGTCTTAATGATAGATCACACAGTATTAATCAACCAACAGATAAGACACTTGTCAAAAGTTGTAATACAAATTCCTCCTTGCCAATCCATTCCTTTTCTTCCTCAGCTCTCTAGTGGCATCTGTCTCCATTTTGACACTGGTTATATGTACCCTGAAATGCCTTCTTGACTGCTTTAGGGCTGGTAGTTTTTGATCTACTACTAATAAAAAGGGGAATAAAGAATTCTTTAAAAGATATTCAAATAAATGACAACAGCACACAATAAGGCTGTCAATCTGTCTTAACTCAGAAGAGTAAAATAGATGTCAGTAGAATGGGTTGGCATTTGCTCAACTCCAAATTGTCAGGAAGTATTTAAGTGCACCACACCATACTGAAGCTGACAAAATCTGAATATTTTATTCCCAGAGGAGATATCAGAGGAGGGAAAAGAAACAGGAGCAATTCAGAGTCCCAAACACAGAGTTAGAAACACAGCTTTTGCAAATTCAGTCTCTTCTACACTAGTCTAGAAACTCTTATGTACACCTGCTCCATTTCAACTCTGCGCATCTCCTTAGTAATGTTTAAAATAGTTTGCTTAGAGTAGAGGAGGAAAACACATGGAATAAGGTGAGAAATGCAGAACTTTGAGACTATAATGAGACCTCATGGTAGACCCTTGCTGACATGGGACTGCCATTTCAATCTTTACCATATGGCAGGCACAGAGACTTGACAGGACACCCGAATGGCTGGTCCTTCCCGTACAGGCCTCTAATGCTCTGTGGGAAGTCTACCGAACAGTCACACACATGAAAATTGGATGAGTTGGGGAATACGTGAGGCCCATAGCTACTATGGTACCCATCAAAGCTGGTACATGTAACCACAGGTCTTCTGGTGGAGAGGAGAAGAGACATGGTTGGTTGTATAGACCCTGCCAAACTGTAACATGGCATACACAGTAGCAATAGAGACCAACTATTGTAACTTCATTTTAATTTCCCCCAATGAATAAAATAATTTTCTTTTTTCCTGACATCTTCCTTTGGTCAAGTGAAAGAAACAGATTCATACTAACTGTTTTTGATTTTCAACTGTCTAATATTATGTTGCAGGTTTAAGCATCTACTGTCTGGTTTCAACACACAAATCCTTTTTGATTAAAAATTAGCTAGGCTCAGCAGAGAAGCCTGAGTATCAGTGAAAAATGGTGTAATTTAGCCTCCTGAGTTACTCATTTCTTTTTTTAAGTGCTTGTATGTGTTGTCTAACAAATTAAGGTTAAATTATCAATTTAGACACTACTAAAATGTTTAATTATGATAAAATTTAAATGAAGTAAATGTAAATGCACAGCAGCACAATATCAACATACCTTTGCAAAAGTTCGTTTGACACAGATTTTCAGTTTAACTCATTTTTGCATTTAACTTTCTGCTGCAATGTCATGAAAACAAATAATAATAGTAAGGGGTTCATGTCTGAGAACTAAAACCAAGGCTGTTTTAAAATTCCCATCTTTACATTTTAATTTTTGTACCAACATTCATGAAGCAAAACAGACACATGATTCAAGAAATGGGGGTTTTGTCCATTTCCTCATTTTTTTCACTTCTAAAATAATTTTGAAAAGTTAACAGGTGAGACCTGTAAAAATATTTTTTTTTTCCACAGACTATCTTTTTTAAGGCATCGCCAGTTTCTTGATCTTCTAATCCATGTAAGCGAATCTATCAAATTACTTCTGTGTAAGTCTGATAAGAAAATAATAAATATCACCGCTAGAGGATGCTGATAGTAAACCAACAGAACTTTCTTACCTGAGACCAGTGTCTTCATCTTGTTATTTCCTGTGTAAAAACTTCAGTTTCAGCTTAGAACTTTATCCCCAAAGACAACAGGCCAGATGTATGTCGTGGTTTAGCCCCAGCCGGCAACTAAACCGAAACCAGGACAAAGTATTTGGTCAAATTTAGTCAGTGAAGCCCTGAAGAAAAATTATTAAAATATTCTTTCCATTTACATTTAGGAGAACGAAGATGGTATGTAAGCTACAGCCCAGAAGTTTCTTAAGTGCTGATCTAATATTATGCATTTAGCAGTCTTTCTCATAAATTCAGATTTACATTTACATAGTTATCTGAAAAAAATAAAGGTCTTTATTAGTTCTAGGTTCTTGGTGAGGGTGATATACAGAGGAGGAAGAAAAATGCAGAAACAGTTCGGGAAAAAATGAAAATTTGAGCTTTATTTCACCTGGCAATTTTAGTTTTGGAAACTCTTAATACTAAAATTAGGTCAAAACCTAAATAATCAATGTAACTGAAGGAGATAAAGTTAATATACTGTTTTATTGTTAACACGAAAACCCATCCACAAGAATCAAGATGTAAAATTAATATAAAAAATCTAAATAACTTCTGTTTAATCACCAGTGTGGATTTATAGCTTGTACATTTGTGTTGAGTTCAGGAAAGGACAAATATTTCAAAAGGCTATTCCTTGGTGAAAGAGACTGAGAGGGTTTTTTTTCCAGTTTTACCATTAAGATATTTTTCTTGGCATTCAAAAAATAAAATCATCTATATCCCATTTATCTTAAAGTATTAGAGTCATTTATCCTTGCTGCTACAATGCTGTTTTCACTTGGAGTTTATAGTGTTTGGAGCCAAGTCCTGAGAAGTGCTGAGTTGATACTGGAACCAGCAAGTCCTCACAATTGGGCCAGTTTACATGTTTCCATGGCCTCTTAAAAGGAGGAGAGAAAATAACTTTAAACTTCTAACTGTAAATTAATGCTTTCACCTAGAAAACATGAAAATTGTCCATTGAAATTGAATGAGCATCGTATGGTACAGTGAAAGCAGAGCTCACAGCTGACGTGAAGATTAGCTCTCCTGCCTAGTGCTGGTGTGCGGAAGGAAGCAACATTGTGGTAAGACAGCCAAGAATAAGACTACGAACAAGACAAAAGCACTTCAAAATTATGCAAGACACAGCAGCTAGCCAAAGTTCAAATTATATACAAGCCCTTCCAGAGACAGGTAAAGACAGCACTGTAGTGGTTTAGGATTTCCAGCTTTGTACCACACTGGCCATGTCATCTACCCTGTTTCGCTTGGTACAGCACTTGCTGAAATGGGAGTAATACTTTACTGGGGAAAGGAGAGGGAGGCAGGGAGGATTTATTAATAACTGGCATGAGTGTTATATGAATATATATGATCTGAATTATTTGGGTGTGTGGAAACAGACTAGTTTGGCTGCTCTGGCCATTTTTATTATGATTTGATAGTAGATGGAAATCACTAAGAACTATTTTTAAAATATTAAAGTAATTTCTCCTCCCTGCCACAATACAGTTTGGATGTGATGTTTATATTCTATAGGTCAGATCCTGAGGGGTACAGTCACACACTTGCAAGTATCTCATATCTGGCCACTTTACTGTATGTAGAAAGAATCCAGTCCCATAAGCCTGGTGTCCCTTTGGGGAGTTCCTTGACAGTTGCTTTTAAGGATGAAAGGCATGCAAGTTAGATTGGGCTAGTCTTTCTTTCTTGTAGATTTGTAAATTCCTATGGAAAGAGAACTTGAGGCTCTAGAGCTGTATCTAAAATATTGCACATTTCTAAAGCTACCATTCCATACTGATGTTTCTATCATATTCTTATATATGTGTCATATTCATACAGATTTGCATCAGACTGGTTCTCTTGACTAAAATCAATTGAACTGATTGAATTAATAGCCCAGAGTGATCAGCAGTGGTTGAGAAGTTGCTATTCACAGCTTAGTCATCATTTCAGGCTGCTCAAAACAAAGCTACAAAATTTTGATGTCAACTAGGAGGATGGGAAATAGTAATGAATCTGATATTCTTACATGCAGAAGGATGTAGAATATATATACACACATACACATACTCATACTCTTATTTATATGTGTGCATCAAAACTAAACATATAGCCTGTAACTAAGATGTAATATTGATGGGTGATGACACCTGAATTTCTCATAATACTGATAACAGAACAGTATAATGATAGCTTTTGTATCTTTTCCCTTTCCTTCCTCTCCTCTTGCAACCTGCCCTTTCCATTCTGCCCCTGTTAGGAAGGTATTACAAGGGCTACAAACTATCTCCATTATCGCTCTAGGTTTTGGGACCTCTTACCCTGGCACAGTCCCTTCCATTGCCCAGTCCCATACTGGGATTTGCGGGCTCCCAGTAGCTCCACGTGTGCTGTGGTTCTGCTCCACCCTACTCCAGGGTTTTCTCGCAAAGGCACAGGAGTGCGTCAGCCAAAGAGGAGACAAAGGGGGATACAGCCCCACAACTCCCTCCTCCACACTGCTGCTTCAGCAGCAATTGAGGGTGAGGAAGAGGGAAGAAGGGGATGCTGGACAGAAGCAAAAGCATACGGGGTTTTGCAAGGCTGTGTGGAGTAGTACTGGTAATGTCAATAATAATGCTGGTATCTCTTCAGTATAATCTGCATTGGGAACAGTGAAGCAATGTATTGAGCATCAGTAGAATATTGTAGTTGTATATATCCACACATGAGGAAATCCAGAAATTCAAATCAACCTTTTTTCATATTCCAAAACATTTCCATGTATAAAATTTATGCTTTGTGCGCTTCTGTACCACTCCTGAGAAGGTATAGGGGACAACTGCAAAATCAAAAAAGAAAACATACTCTCCATAGGTAGTAACCATCATTTCTTTTGCTTCATCCCATAAATGAATGGGATTCCAAACAGATCCCTTTAGCATAATTCTGTTTGTCAATACGTACATAAGCCTCCTAAGGAAGGATGTAATTCACCATGTCTTTAGGCTGCTTCCCTTAGCCTATCAGTTTTTCACACTCACATCTCAGTTCAATCTCAGACAGGCAAGTCTCAATTTATTCACTATTCTGTTAGTTCTTTGGTCTTTTTTTAATTTGTAGGATGAAATAGAAGCATAAGTGATATTATTTCTGTAATTCAATCAAAAATAAAATAAACCAGAACTCTTTTAGTTTAGATACATAACAATTTATTGTACAGTTTTATTAAATTGAATAGTAAATAACATCATTTAGTTTCCAGGATGCATATTTATATGAATGTATCCAATTCTTTCTTCTAGGGCTGGATATATCCATAACAGTAATATGGGAGTGACATGGCATGATTCAATAAAACAAGTAAAATTCTCCTTACCTGGTGAGTAACACATACAGTTCAGGCCATGCTAAGCAAAAAAATCATACTGACTTCAACCTGTTTGTTAGAACCTTCCATCTCCAAAGCAGAGTGAATGCAATTTTCAGGAGAAAGGTTTATTAATTCCCTTCTTTGTAAACTAAAATATGGCCAGAAATGAGCTGCTTGATCTTCACCAATAAACTCTTATCACCGGTGCAGCCAGATCACTTAAAATACTTCCAAACCACAACATCATCCTGTTATAGCTCACCTGAACTATCCATAACTGCCTTAGAGAGACATGTCAGAAAAACATCTTGAGAAAAGCAAGCCAGTAAATTTGAAAGAGAAACATTTATTTAAAAAAAAAAGAAAGAAAGAAAACACAACAACAACAACAACAACAACAACAACAACAACAAAACCAGCCCAAGAGAGACTCTTGACTGGGACCTCAGTTGTGAGCAATGTGGTATAGGTGGCCACATTTAGGTTCATACACATAGGCTGTTTCCCCACTCATGCCCGCACACACAGACCCCTTCAGATTCAGAAACTGAATTCCTTCTCATGAAAACAAGGAGTCAAGCTGTCTGTGTAGCCCCAGTCTCAGAAGGACTTTTAGATCCTTCTGATTAGGACCAGGTTTTGTAGTTAGTCTTAATGAGCAGGCAGCACAATCCTTGACTGTCTGCCAGAAAAGAAAATTAAGATATATCATGAGAAGTTTTCACTTGAAATTATTAATGTAAGCCTAATTAAGGAACATTTTAGGGACAGAGTTTCAAAATAAAGGGCAAAAAAGAATTAAAGATGGGAAGGTAACATGTGTGAAACCTAAAGTTCCTAACAGAAATGAAGGAAAAATGAAACAGTGGGAAAATTTGTACCGATAATAGCTGCCAGACCTTGCAAACACGTGGAATTTCACAACAAAATCACTACATCTTACCTAGAAGGTAGCCTCTTTTGCTTGAACTACTGTTCATACATGATGGTCTTGTAAGAAGAGCTCTTTGATTTTTGAATCAAAGAACTCTTACCTTGGCTGTCTAACAGCTTCAGAATACTACACCTAAATTATACCTATTCCGATGCAACTTTCATCCTTCTCCAACTTTCTAAATTTACCCCGAATTCAGGTATCTTATTAAACTATCTGGAGATTTACGTGAATAAAAACCACTTGCACTATGTGAGTAGTTTTATTCCTCATGATTCTGCCTTGCCAGCGGCAGCGAGGCGCAGTTACATAAAGAGTGTTCTCAAGTGTAAAATAATGTCCTCAGCCACCAGTTCAGGCTGCATCTAAGCAGCAGTCTCCCAGAGTTCTAATACCATGGCTAAACTGGTGAAAACAGACTAGATGCTCATCCACACAGAAACCTTTTGAAACTGAAAATGAAGAAAAAATGCAACTGAGATTAAAAAAGGCATAAATTACTTTCTGATTAAATGCTTTTGAAGTTAATGGAGAATTTTTCCCAGCAGCCAAGGACTGGAAATATCATCCCAAATATTTTCTTGGTCCTTATTCTTGCTAGCTCTTTACAGAGAGTGACAAGAAAACACAGAATTATTTCCAATAATGAATTTAACTTACTTTTGTTAATACAGTTTCTGTAAGCAGTTAATATCCTTGAACATATTCATTTAATTAAATGTATTTATTACAATTTACTCAACAGAAGCTGGCAAGAATTATTTCATTTAATCTCTAGGCTGCATACCCACACACACTTTGCTGCAAGAATTTTAGATTTAATGTCTGAAACCTGAGATCTTTTTAATTGCAGAGGGTCATGAATATTGTTTCTCCCCTTTAACTGGCTCCCATCATCAAAGAAGTGTTGAGGGAAGCAGCTGGGACTGGGAATCTCTCAGGAAAAGAAAAGCAGTACTAGAGAATTGTAGTAAATTTACATCTCTGAGTGAGTGGTTTGGGGGTAATAAAGACCTTCCTAGGAAGCTGAATCCACTTTAAGTTTGCATGCATATGTAGCTGCATTTAGAATCTTATTTTTGAAATTGATTTTTTCATGTGACAGTCATGAAAAATTTTGACTTCTACTGCTTACAGGCTCTGGCACAGGGACTGTTTCACTATTCTGATCATTTCTTGCACAGATACTGTAAAGTCTGTCATTTGCTGAAACATGAATTTTCATTGTATTCCTGAAGATCGTCTTTAGGCACTTAAAAAGTGAATCAATGAATGCTGTTGCACTTTGCAGTTTGCATACACATTTTGAGATCTTTTTTAACATTGTTTATTAGAACTCTCTATAATGCGAGTGTTTGTGTTCATTAATTCATTAGTTTGACTCTGCCCATACCATGGCATTTTAACAGCCTGTTTTGCAAAGCTGTGATGTTGCATTATTGTCTGGTATTTCTAGCAGTTGTAGAAAACTCGCATGAATCCTCAGCTAATTTTTAAATACACTTGCTAAAATCCTTAATTTATTTGTAATTTAGAGGAGTGATTTGCAGCTCATGATGAGACAGGGCAGGTACCTGCAAATGCCTAATAAATATACTTATGGCTCCCAGAGGAAGATCCTTTATCAACGGACCTTAAGAAGGAACACTCAAAGGGCACTAACGGTGACCTAGGGTGGACCTCACCAGGCTGCACTCTGGTTAGTGCGTGAGCAGAGCTGCTCCTGGGAGGCTGTGGAGCAACCTTGGCAGAGACATCAAAATATAAGCAGCAATTTTTCTTCTCCCATGGGAAGTCACAATGGTCTATCAGACCAAAGTGCCTAAAGACAGTCCATAGGACTGCTGCTTCTTATGTGAAGAACATAGGCAATGAAGGGGTTACCAGGTCATATTTTTTCCCAATTGCTATAAACGTGGCTGGCTAAGGATTCAGGAAATATTTGCTATAGTTCTATGCCAGCACCTGATTGTGAAAGTCTGATTAGATTGAATTACTGAATGTATTGTCTGGTTTGCATAATAGAACAAAGAAAGGACACACCCTTCTCCTAATCCTATACAGGGTTCTGGGGCAGTGCTACATTTCCACACTGAACAGATTTTCAGTTTTTCTACTTTCATTTTCTACCCTTATTGGGTGTAAATATAGGCTGTACTTAAAAAGTGTGTCACCACATCAAGTATGACTTTTGCTTTAGTACTGTTTTCTTCTAGCCAATCCTTGGGTTATCTACCCCCAAGCTAGCATGTTTTTACACATCAATGCACAATTTTCCACTACATGGTATTTGTTAACTTGTATTAACAAACAGTGTAAAACATCATTCTCCCAGCCTAGACAAGCCCACAGCAACAGTCCAAGAACACCTAACTAAACCTCAGCCTGGTGTTATTTTACTGTGACAATATTAAATATAGCTCAATAAGAGATTTCAATTTTGCCAAGTATGGGGAAGTCACAAATAAACTGTGAAACATTCAGAAGACTTTACTTTCCCACTGGTTGCGTTCAGTCTCATTCTTTCTTGCGTAAGCACAGTTGGAACATGTTTTCACAGATGGGTTTTCTATTTGGATTCAGATACCTGTGAATATACTGCACCAGTTACTACAGACACATCGCTCATGCCCTGGGGAGTTGGGCTGCGGATTAAAAACGGTGCTCTTTGGGACATAAAGTTATCAGCTATTTGATGAATATACTGAGCCTGTTAGTCCATCTTGTAGTTTCTGCTGCAAAGCACAATGCTACCTCAGTGGAGCTGCTACTTTTGTCCCTCTCATTTGTTTAATGTTTCTTGCTTCCTGTCTCATAAAGGCAGAGCTGTGTCTGCTGTGATAACACAGATCAAACATTTTTGAAACAATGAAGAAACCTAAATGTGTAGTGATTTATTTTCAATATATGTGATTCATAATCAGAACATTAGGAAGTGACAGGTACAAGTGTTAAACTGTAAGATTTGAAGTGTACTCTGCTTTACACATGTTGAACACAAATGACAAATGAAGCTGGGAAGCTGCAGCATCCTGGAATCAGTACCACAGAGCCAGTCATTTACAGAAGACAGCAGCAAAAAGCATAAATGGGTGGAGGCAGGATGAAAATCCACTGGTGTGAACAGAAGAATGATGTGCTTTGGGGCACTGAGGTCATTTTATCAGTTCAACAGGACAGAATCAAACTAGCCTGAGAAACCTTGCAGGAAAGCTGTCATAACTGTAAAAATAGGAGTTCCTGTAATGAAGATTGATATAGTCCAAATAACATCAGGGAGGGAGGAGAGCAAATGGGATTGGTGTCATCTGCCATCAGTCAGCTCTACAGTAGAATCAATAATTTGTTTTTTCAATTTTTATTTTTTTTGTATGAACTGCTATTTAAAACAACCATGGAGGGGATGACAACCTTAGAGACAATATAGCTATACTGTATGGTCATAATTGCTCAGCAGTGTTCATGAGATCAGACTACACAAACCTAGGAGGAATCACAGAATCATTCAGGTTGGAAGGGACCTCTGAAAGTCATCTAGTTCAACTCCCTGCTCAAAATAGGTCCTCTTAAAGCAGGTTGCTCATGTTCTTGTCTAGCTGAGTTTTCAATCTCTGGAAAAAAGGAGATTCCACAGATGCTTTGGGCAACTTGTTCCAGTGTTTGACCACCCTCATGATTAAAAATAAATACATAAATTTCTTACATCTAGAAGAAATTTCTCCTGTACCAGCTCATGCCTCTCATCTTATAACCATGCATCTCCAAGAGGAGTCTCACTCCATTTTCTCTACAGTCTCCCAGCTAGGTAGCTCTGGACAGCAACAAGAGCTCCCTCTCAGCATTTTCTTCTCAAAGCTTTCAGCTCAAAGCTGGATTTGTTCAAGTCCAGTCCTCTCAGCTTCTCCTCATACATCTTGTGCTCCAGCCCCTTGAGCATCTCACTGCTGAGCCCAAAATGGGATGCAGTACTACAGAATCGATTTTACAAGTGCCCGACATGGGGAAAGAGCCACATCATTTGAGTTGCTGGTGACAGTCATGCTAATGGAGCCCAGGATGCAGCTGGCCTTCTTCAGCACGAAGACACACTGCTGGCTGATGGTCAATTTGTTGTTCACCACGATTCCCAGGGTCTTTCCTCCAAAGATGTATTCCAGTTAGCCAGCCCCAAACTATTTGCGTATGGGGTTATTTCATCCCACATGCAGGACTCTGCACCTGACTGTGTTTGACTTCATGCAGTACCTGCAAGCCCATTTCTCCAGCCTACCAAAATCCTTCTGAACAGCAGCCCTGCCCACTATCATCTGCTGAGAGCACAGCAAATGTCCTAGCTCTGTCTCATCATTCAGTTCTTTAAGACCGTATTACACAGAATCAGCCTTAGAACTGACCCCCAAAGGACATGGCTTGTAGGCAGCTGCCAGATGGCCTTTGTCCCATCGATGCCTCTGAGACCAGAATGACATGCCTAAATGAAAAAAATGGACAATTATGGCTCTTTCACTGCCTGTGACTTGTGAGAGCATACGATCGCACTGATGGTTTGTAACGCTGACAGCAGCCGGCTGTCCCCAGGGCAGGAGCTGCTGGACAGTCCAAGTCCCCAGCCTAGGGAAGGAATGAATCAGCCAAGAATGACGAGACCCACACTAGTCATTCATATGATGCCACACTATTGATTCAACAAAACTAGCCACAGTTGAAGCAATGAAGCTTTCTGCAAGCCATTATCATCTCCCAGCTGAGACCCACTTCGGAGATATATTGTGTAATGGAGCACTGGTAGTAGAAAGGGTGGTCGCCTCAGACTGAAAGAGCGTGCTAGCAGCACTGGGTGAGCACTGGTGCGGCAGCACTGCTGGCAGGAAAAGGGATACATCAGTAACTGAGATATACAATGCCAAGAACACCCACATCCTAGGGGTGAAAAGAACCATGCTTTATACAAAATGGTCTTACAAGACCCTGGACAGAGGCCGCCTAAGGAGGAGCTAGACGATGCCTACGTGTAACAGTTCTTTAGTTATGGTCAAGTCTTGCACTTTACTTCAGAGACGTGCTTGTGCATTGTAACACACTTACTCTGCCTCAAAAATAATGAAGCACTGGATGGTCTGTAGGACCAAATCATTCATTGTATGAAGGGGAGATTGTTTTGTTACAACAGACCCACAAAATAAGAAATCTGAGTTCTATTCCCAGTTTTACAGCAGACTTCCTATGTAACATTAACCAAGCCTCTTTTGAGCTATATACTCTGTTAAAACCTATCTAAAAATGCTATCAAGACTTTACTGAGAATTCACTGAGAAAGTGAATTAATAATAGAAAATAGGATTACTTCTTTCACTGTATGTTCCGCATTCATGAAGCACTATTTATTCTTATTAATGAACACTTACAAGTCTAATGGTATTTGCAGGGTTTTGAGATATTCAGTGGAAAATGCAAAGTGTTACCATTGTTTCTTAGTCAAGTACTGCGTCACTTCTTTCATAGGGTATTTAGATCCAGGCGTTGACAAATCTCCAAACCAACTTCCTCCACACCCCAGCTCTTCCCCTGATGGTGCAGGGCATACAGTGCTCCCATCAGCTAGGCGGGTCCTCTCACCAATAGCATGAGTGAAGCCACCCGACGTTTCACTTCAAAAACGGAAATGCATTTTCCTGAATATGTGCCAGATTCTACTCCACCCATAACTTTGCACTGCTTAGTTACACATAGTTTAATGGCATGAAAGCTGCAGAATTAGTGATCCGTTACTACTCTATCACTGCACTTTCAGTGACAATGACTCACTTTATTGCATTATAAATGAACGTATGACTGAGAAGGAATGCAGTAGTGAACTGTGTACATAAATGAGCCTGTGAATCCTAGGAGATTCTAAAACTTTCTTTTGCGTCTGAAAAATAGAGAACCAATAGCTGAAATGAGATAGGCTGTGCTCTAAACATCATGTATTTAAAATAATGTGTGGAAGAACCACAGAAAACATATTCTATATACATGTATATTAACAGAGAGATAGGTTATCTATGACAACAGCTTTGTAAGCTCTACAACAGTAAATTAGTAGGTACAGCGGATAAGATGAAGACGATTATATCCAAGGTAGTCCCTGTAAATGGCATGTGGCAATGAAGTACTTATAAAAGATCCATGATGAGATATAGTAAATATGAGAGACATAGCTACATCAGTTATAATTCCTCTGTGTTAGAAGCCTTCAAAACAAAACTCACAAGAATAAATCTGGAGGAGCCATCCAAAGAAATTAGAAGAATAGGTGTTAAAGGAAGTTACCACATTTCTGAATTGTGTTCTTGATAACCTAATATCTTAGCCAGAAGCTTTCTGAAAATATCAATTACTTGTACAATGAGAGTAACCATCAATAATGAATATTATTGATGACTACATTTCATTTCACGCCAATCCAAAATGCCTGTTCATCCTCCTTATTTCAGGATGATTGAAAAAAGAATACTTCCCCAAACATTCCACTGAATGTGCTATTCACTCTATTTTCAAAATACTACCAAACCAAGTTTCAAAATGAGGTGGTGAAAAATTTCATTTGGAGAAGAGTGACGTAAAATGTTTTTATATTCTGGATTTCCTCCCCTCTGCCATAGAGTTTTTCAGATAAAACTGCATGCCAGATTCAGAATTCCTGAAAATACAGCCAGAACTCTTGTACCATTTGGTTTTTGCCCCTCTGCTGAGGTATCATCCTTTATGCAAATTTATGTCAGCAAAGATGGTGTTAAGACAAATGCTGAAAAATAGAAAAGCTAATTTTTCAGAGACACTAATCCATGAAAGATTTAGTAATAAGCGTAAAATTTAAGTTAAAATAGGTAGGTTGGATTTGAGTTGTCTGTATAAATATAAAAGCACTAGTACGGCAATATCCATCAGGTGCACTATTGCAAAATTCCACTGACTCAGTGTTAAACATATCACATTGTGAGCTGTATAGTTCCTCATATAAGTAAGGTTTCTAAAGACTAATTGCAGGAGAAAAAAATAACAGTGATAGAATAACATTTTTAGTAGAATAACCTTTAACTAAGTTCACACCAAAAGGTTAGCTGTGTTTGTATCTTAGATATATTTCAAATTACAAAAATTAATTCCAGGTTCTACCAATCGCTCATCATGTCAGGAAACTTGCTATTGACTGAAAACTGTTACCTCTAGGGCTTATCACCAGATGCATAAGTATCTCTTCTCTTAAGGCTACATGATTTCAGCAGGAACTGTGTGTAATACGCTTCACAGAAGTAATTAATAAGTGATTAATTTTGTAATTCAAGACTTAAGCTCAGTAATCCATAACACAATAGGATCTAAAAGAAGGCACTTGAAAATGAATTCTTTGCTTAGAGGGCACCTGAAATTATCACAATGTTCAGCATCAGTTTTTGCTGAAGAAAGATAAGGAGGTTTCATTTGAATTTTGTTGAGCACTTAGTTGTTAATTTTCATGCACAGAAGTTTCACTCATAACTTTAAGACTCTGAAAGTGTCTTAAAGCATGAGACTGGAGTTTTCAAGTGGTTTAGCTTTCTCTATGCTCCTGGACAAGATCCTGCTTTCAATTATGTAGGCATGGATACAACAAAACTTAATTGATTGTCTCATTCAGAAGATACCAGGCTGCTACTACTACCTACTTGGGTTTCCTCAGATGCGTCTTCTGTCCATACGGAATTTGAGGACTCTGGACACTCTTCCAGGACTTTTTTGGGCATCCAGTAATGCCATCATGTCACGTGTTTGAAAAAATCATAGAATGTCTCTTAGATTCACCCTGCTACAGTGAAAATCTGCCCATATTTGTATCTTTGGAAGAAGACTTTCTCCGTGGTTCAGGTTACAGTTAACACAAATCAGCTCAGGACTGAAAGTAGCAAAATTTTATGTAGATGGCAGTGGGCTGTGTGGGCTTTGCGCAGACCCCGTGTTTTCTAAACTTCATTTACATAGGTTTGTATTATCCGTGTTTTTCTCTTGGGCACCAAAATCCTCCATTACCCAGAAAACTGAGAGTTAATTACAGTTGGTTCTCAAAGGAGATTTGGTTTTCAAGCTCACAGGCACACCAGTGGCAGAGCACTGCCTTCATCTCCCAGAGCCTTCACCTCCTCTGACCCTCGCATCCCAGGGATCCTAACTAAGCATCAACTTTTTAATCCCAAAGCGATTTATAAATTTGATCTCAATGCTGCAAATTTTTGCAATATTTAGATCATTTCACATCTCTTATTATGTGTAAGGAAATTCACAGCTGTGGTACCACATGTCGCTGGTAACACAGACAAGGCCTGAGTGATCCCAAGATCCAGCTACCACAGGTGTGGAGGCAACTCTGAAACTAACTGAAAGCAGTAAGTCACTTTGCAGAGTACTGAATACCACAGCAGTTACTAACACAGGGGTAAAGCATGCAGTTTGCTGTAACCGCTGGACTTCTGCCACAAAAACATTTGCTCTTCTTCTCATGTCACCAGTAACAGGAGACATGTATAGGACAGCACTTGCCACTCTGGTTGAGGGGACAGGTAAGCAGAGGGAAAGGGAAGAAAGAGCTGATATATCTCCCCAAAAATGTAGCTATGGAAGCAATGCTTGAAAGAGCCAGAACTAAAACATTCTTCTTTCCCAGAATTTATTATCTTTGCTTAGAAAACAAATAGTAGCGGCAAACAAAACTAAAATAACTGACAGCCAGCTACTTTCCTTCTAGTTTTGCAGTTCTCCTACCCTTCTATATTCCCTGTGAATAAAAGCTATATAAACCCCCAAGAAACACTAATTACAGTCTTTGATGGATGCAGTTACGAATTACAATGAATAATTATGAAGCAGTCTAGATTTCAAGGTTTTATGCACACAATCACAGCAGAATACCAATAAGGTCATTAAGGTCTTATTTCATTTGATGTTTTCATTAAGGACTTCAGAGGGAGAGAGCAACCCATACACATTTAGGGTTAGCTAAAGGCCCACTTAAGAAAAAATTCTGGGAAAAGTGATCTAAACGGTTAAAATGACATTTCTTCAAAAGCAGGAGAATCAATTCTGCTGAGGAAATATAAGTTACCAAAACCTTCTGTGCTCCTTTCCTGATTTGAACCTCCTCAAGTCAAACAGCTGCTGTCCTACCTTCGTACCCCTCCTTAAAAGACTGTCCCAAAGGCTGCCTGTGCAACTCCTGCCGTTCTCAAACCAGCTGTCATTATTTTGTATAGTAAGTACATAACTTTCTCAGGTATGTTCTTTTCTTTGCAGGGGACATACGCACTCTTGGAAACACTGTCGATATTCAACAAACATTAAGAATGTCAGCAAAACTAGTCTTTTCTGAAAGGTAAACACTGACAAATTGTATTGTTTCAGCAAAACTAAACTGTTGAACCCAGAGATGCTGCATTCATTGTAAAATGCCTTCTAAATATATTTACACCTTCTAAATATATTATTTTAATTTCAGTAATAGTTTTGATACCAGAGATACCAATTTCTGTAGGGTTTAGTCATTGGATAGCGGCCTAATATAGGAGAGACAGGTATCCACATCCCAGTGATTAAAAATGATCAAAAATTAAAAATCTCTCTACAAAATAGTGACAGATCAAATCAGTATCCTAGATAGCAGGAGACAAAAAACACTTGCATCTCATCTTAAAGGCATTCAGTAGATTTTAAAAGTGTTTGACTGACATGGGAGTGAACACTTGAGAACCCCCTAAATTGTCACAAAACTACATTTTCATTTATTGGTTCTTTAACCGAGATGTAACACAAAGCTGATTATTTTTATGGCTGCAATATACAAGACATGACTGGAAAATTAGAATTCGGGCATTTGCCTACAACAAGGGCGAAACAGCTCTCATTTGCCTATACAGGTATATAAGTATATACAATTCACTTGAGTTTCACCACCAGTCACCAGCAAATGCCCCAGCCACTGGCTAGTAGGTACTTCAATGTTGCTTTCATTGTGGATCTAGCTCAGTCTACTATAGACAGTCTTTATACTTGTCTAAATTATAATCCACTTCATAATCTTCTTCATTTTAGTGCCATGAATCTTAATGCCATTGGAATTTCTTATTTTTGTGTACTTCATTAAGCTATAATAATACTCTTTTCTTATAAAGAATAGGGTGAATTTACCTTCTTTCTGTTTGTTTCTCCCAGATTTTTGGTATTTGCATACAGTCACGTTAGGAACACGTCACATCTTCCCCTAAAATTTATAGGGACAATTTAAGAATAAACAGAAGTTTACACTGCATCTTTGCCAAATCTTTTCCATATGAAGCCAATAAATAGACAGAATATCAGTCCCATGCTTTGTTCTGCCAGCATCCAGAGAAGTTAATAATTCAGGGAAGAAGGATAAAGGAGGCAGGGTAATTCTTCTCTTTTGATATAAAGGAAGTTTTATTCTGAATTTTCATTGTACTTAACCTAGCAAGTGAGGCATTGTCTTGTTCAGCCACTTCAGGCCAGGACTGGTCCCAATTACCCTTCACAAAGCTTTAGGTGTGTCCCCTAAGCCTGTTGTTATTCTACTTCTGTGCACAGTGTATGAAGAACTTCCCTATTTCATTAAAAAATTAACATAACCCTCCTAGCTGTCACTTCAGCCAAATTCCTGCCTCATGATACTCCTCTTCCTTCCACAGCTCATGCTGGTGCAGTACCTGAAATGTTTTTTTAAGGTACGTTTGTGAACTTTCAAAAAAAAAAAAAAAGAATTCTTTTTCCCTAGAGAGCATTGGTTGCATTATTGGTGTGTCAGCAGGTACTTGCTGGCTTCCCACGATCACCAGGGCAAGAGCAGTAGCCACAGGCAGGGTAGCTCCCAAAATCAACGAACAGTCAAGCTATGGTTATGATCTGGTTCAGCAGGTTTTAAACTGAGAGTGAAGAACTGAGTTGAGGTTTAAATCAGAGTTAGTAATAAAAAATGTGGAAGATTAAAGGGGGATGGGAATAGACTCAAATATCTGGGGACCGCTATCATAGCTTTCATTCTAGTGTGTATTGAAAAGTATCAGGTCAGTAGATAACAAGAAAATACATTCTAATCTTATTATTGTTGCTGAATATTGAAGTGCAAATAAACTAGGTAAGCCTGTCTCAACCTTCCCATTTTGTGTCATCGTAATATGTCAGAGACAGAAGAATTAAAGGCTTGTCCTTGAATAAATTACCTCTTCTACACATACAGAAATACTGAATAGGGTACTGATTCCCTCATTTTCTCTTCCAACCATTCTTCACCACAAACACAAATCTATGGCTAATTGTCAAATGGCATCCTCCACGAGTAATTAAGTTTAACTATCAGGGAAGTTAACTTTCCCAGAAATAAAATGTTTGATGGGGTGTTTCCCTCTACCTCACATTCAAATAGCCTGTTATAAATTGATGATACCACAGCTGACTTTTCCTTCAAATGCCAAAGCCTTTCCTATGTAATAGCATGTGAATTCTAAGTAGAAAGACATTATCCTTTATG
The DNA here is from genome assembly GCF_947461875.1 of Haliaeetus albicilla. NCBI lineage: Eukaryota > Metazoa > Chordata > Aves > Accipitriformes > Accipitridae > Haliaeetus > Haliaeetus albicilla. The sequence continues at coordinate 14,976,230 of NC_091485.1, forward strand.
AACTGTTTCACTGCAACACCATAAATCACTCTTCTAAATGATTTCTCCATGTTACATGAGCAAAATGCTGAACTTATCAATCCCTCTTGCTTTATCAGTCTCAGGACAGCACAAAGGCATGAAAGCTGAAAGAGTATATATTAATCCTACTGAAAACTCAAGACTCAGCTAATGTAAAGAAACAAGTATGCCTGACAATGCTCATGTGAAAGCCACAAAGTGAGTAAGTCAAACGGGGAAGGTATCACTGTCACATTCTCACAAGGAAACATAACAAATGGCAGTCTACTGAGTGTGTATCAGCAAAATCTGATGATGCGAGTAAATACATCTATCCTGGAACCCTCAGCACAGGAAAGACATGGACTTGTTGGAGCAAGTCCAGAGGACGGACACAAAGATGATCAGAGGGACGGAACAGCTCTCCTATGAGGAAAGGCTGAGAGAGTTGGGGTTGTTCAGCCTGGAGAAGAGAAGGCTCCAGGGAGACCTGATTGCTGCCTTTCAGTACTTAAAGGGGGCTTATAAGAAAGATGGGGATAGGCTTTTTAGTAGGGCCTGTAGCGATAGGACAAGGGGCAATGGTTTAAACCAAAAGAGGGTGGATTCAGATAAGATATAAGGAAGAAATTTTTTATGATGAGGGTGGTGAAACCCTGGCACAGGTTGCCCAGAGAGGTGGTAGCTGCCCCATCCCTGGAAACATTCCAGGCCAGGTTGGACGGGGCTCTGAGCAACCTGATCTAGTTGAAGACGTCCCTGCTCATTGCAGAGGGGTTGGACTAGATGACTTTTAAAGGTCCCTCCCAACCCAACGCCTCCAAAGGCAACTTGTTTTGGATTTCAATGCAAGCAGAAGGTGAATTCTCTCCATATTGCTTTCCAAGAACACACAAAATCTACAACATGGTGAAGTAATCAATTCAGTTACGAAACAAACTGTTCATGAGACAATTTCTAAACCATAGTCTCATTTACTGTCTGTACCATGACAAACTTTGAAACCTCTCGTAAGGGACAAGACTTTCTCAGACTTTTGGGGGTTTAGGCTACTTCTTATTTTTTCTCTTCAACAGCCAGGAAAAGCTAAAATGATAGACATAACATTCATACTTTAAAATACACAAGTAAGCGCATTGTTCATTGTTTTTCTTTTCACCTCCAGATCACCACTAAAATAATCATCAAGCTACTTAGAGAAATCAGAACTGACAGAACCTAAAAGACAAGTAAGCCTAGGAATATGAAGAAAAGGGTAATTTGATATTTAAAGTTCTTAGTAAACCCAAGTTCCCTAAAACAAGTCAGTATCTACCAGCCTGGGAATGTCATTTAGAAACAAAACCCTCACAACACAGACACAATTCTTATACCCTCTGACGAATTAGCACTTCTGTTTGGATAGAAAAACCATTTGGCTTGATTAATTTCCTTGAAATATCTCCGTTACAGTTTGATGTTCACAGCTGAACAAATTTCTCCCTTGAGTAGAATATACAGATGAGCTGCTATCAACATCCACAGAAGCATAATAGCCCCCAAAATCTTGACTAACAACAGCCTCTGAGCTCTGCAGTGCCTCATCAATGTTTGGCAGCTTATATTGGCTTGCTAAAGCACTGTTGTAGTTTTTAGTAAGAATGTTTGTCATGACATGAGTTACTCCTTATTTTCTAGCCAGAAAGGTCAAGTGTTGCTGCTTGTCTGTATTTATGGTTCAAATTCATTTTAATGGTATTTATATAATGCAAAAGAATAAGAGTATGCTTTGGTCACAGATCATGAATTCATTAATACCTTTTTTTTTTCCCCTTAAAGTTAAAATACAAAATGGAGGCCCAGAAGATACTGTTGGCTAATTTAGTTTACAAGGAAAACCAGAAGACGTTCCACTCATTTACAGAGTTCTGGGAAACATCTTTTAAGCAATGTGCATTTCATATCATTTAGCCAAAATTTTAACTTTGGTAGTAAGCTACCCAGCTTCCATCTCCAAATGCAGTTTCTTGCCCTGAGTCTACTTAAGACAAGAGAGATCCTTTGGAGCTTAGAGCAAAACAAAAATGAAACAAGTCCTTTCATTTAATTCCAAGTAACTCTCCGTTAATACATGCAATGCAGAAATGCACTGTATTCCACTACTCCGTATTGTGCTTTCAAGTTATTTATTAATATACATATGTGATTACAGAACTTTCCATGCAAAGTAAACATTTATCTGCATGTTACCATGTTGCTTGTGATGGCATGAGAGTAATTTACAAGCGCATTCACAAGGCCTTAAATGCTTCTTTGAACTGTCTGAACTTCTCCAGTGTCCTCTCTCACTCAGTCATAAACTATGTGTGCAACCATACATGCACAGAAATGGACAGACAGTTTATATGTTCAGATAAATAACTCTGTGGGATTATTTCTTTGAGTAGGTTAACTACCTGAGTAGGTTAGGTGATGTCTTTGGAGTCTGCATCCAGTCTATTGCTTGCTTCACCCCTCAAATGAGTCACCTCAAAGCGTAGTGCTTTGTGTAAAATTTATTTTCCTTTCCCATCTGTTTTATCCAGTGATCTGTTCTTGTCCAGTTGTTCTGCCAAGTTTACTGAGGCTCAGAGAAATTAAACAACTGGTGCAAGGTCACATGTGTCTCAGCTCAGCCAAAATTACCATCGAGAATTAAAAACAGATATGTAAGTGCATATAAAATAGGGAGAAAAAGGTGAAACGTCATCACTTTGAGGGTTGGGGGGGGGACGACACTACAGATAAGTTTAGGTAAATTTTGGTCCTATCAAGAAGAGGTTGTCTTCTCTTTTCTTTTCTTCTCTCCTTCCTCCTAGTAGATCCTTGATTGTGCCATACAACTAACTATCTTTTTTCACAGAAAGAGCAAGGTTCATCACAGTTTTTCTCTTCTTGTACCACCTCTGAGGGACAGGACATAGAAATGGGCAATGCTCTATCCGATTTTTAAAAAGGGAAAGGCACAAGTAGCTGCTGGTAGCTACATTAAACCCTCTGCTAGACAACAGAGACCCACTACTTGTTGTTAGCTTTCCTGGAAGCCAAGAGAAAAACAGGATGCTAGTCCTTCAAAGTGAAGAAAATTAGCTCCTTTTTCTGTCCTGATTTTTAAATTTCCATGCTTTATGCCTGCAAATAACTGCATTTAAGAGAATTGTGTGACATAATAACAAGACAAAGGATTTTATGAGGTAATGAAATGTCTGTACTAATATTACTGTGTGCCTGAGAAGTAATAGATTTGAAAAAATGCTAGTAGGATCAGTGTGCGAGGCATGGAAAAGCTTCAGGGTGGCTCAAAAGGTGTTAAAATATAGTTCCAAAATAAAGCATGCATTACTATTAAGAATATATGAGGCTATAATAATATACTATCTTACTACTAAGGATAGATGAGATTTTAATAATAAATAACCTCTATATATTCTATGAAGGTTTTTAGTTCTTGTCATCCTCCCAAGCTGCGTGCCAACTGCATCATGATTATTTAAAGTATGTATGTTTTTAAGCCTAAGATTTGAAACTTGTAAAAGGTCAGCAGAGGAGAAACATTTTGTGTTCATCCTTTTTTTTCAGTATTTCCCCAGCCCTCCCAAATAATTTGTGTTTAAAATGAAATGCTGACTATCACCTCCTATCAAAAGGATAAGCATCTGTTCCCAACAGATCCCTAGAGAAAGGCAAGAATTTCAGTTGATTGCCACATTTTCACAATATCCACCCTCTCAAATTAGAATTTGAGATTAAAAAAAAAAAAAAAAATTAAAACCCCCACAACTTTCTTTTACTATATAAAAGATACCTGATTTTTCTTCTTGTAATACTATCAACAGGCTCAGTTCCAAATCTGGAACATTTTCAGTTTCAGCCTTGAAAGGGAACAGGTGATGCACAAGCACTTATGGTTCTACATGCATGAGGTCCCAAATTTTCTTATACCTCCCAGTATTGCAGATCCTTCTAATACCCTTGCAGAGTTAGGAAATCAATCATTATGCACTTACTTCTTTTAATTACTTCCCACCATTTTAAAAAGTCTTTGGTCAAAATCCTTGGTGGTTTTCAGTTTCTCTCCTAGAGAGAAAAAACCTTACAGTATTTGACATGCCCTTCAGCATTAGCACTTTTGGAATAAAATACATCTTCCCTTTGTTCGTTATCAAAATCTATTTATATATTTCCATTGGGAAATATCTGAGACTCATAAAGCAATGAGAAAAAGCACTAATCCATTCATTAGCTGAGTATTTGATCTTTTCCAAGACTATCCAGGACAGAAAAATTAGACTTCGCTATTTTTCTCCTACAGCAATGTAATCTTTAAGAGGAAAGTAAGAACCAAAAATAAAAGAAGCAGCTGTTTTCTGATAGGTCTTTGAAAACATAATCTCTGAAAAATCTCCAGAAGCAAGCTACAAAATGCCTCAGAGAAGAAACAGATATACAGGCGTCAAATTATGAAGCTTAGACATTATTTACATGGGTAGTATGATCAAACTCGGTCACACACACAAAAAAACCCCAAACACACACAAAAAAACCCCAAAAGACAACAAAAAAACCCAACACCCCCCCCCCCCCGCTATAATGTAGTGTTGATAGTCATCTTTACCCAAGATGTCTCCAACCCCTCTAGTGGCATTTCTTCTCTTTTTTACTTGCATATAAAAACAGAAGGATGAATTATTTTTTCCCTCATTTCCCCCATTTTTTTTCTTCATTTCCCTCTAGCTATTTCATCACCTCTGCAACTTAAAACAAAACAACCAACCTACAATGATATGAAATAAATATGTCAGTATGCTTCCAATCAATTATAAGGATAAGCAGGTCAGTTTTTCTTCTGATACAAACTGCTACACAGAGATTTCTACCATTTTCTGTGCAGCTAAATATGCTTGTGGAAGCACTGCTTTGGCAAGCACAGGAGAAAGAACGTAATTTCAGATTTGCTCTCGTTCTTCTCATGTGCTGAAATATTTATACTACACAGATTTTATGTTGGTTCAAATACAAATCTCTCTCTCGGATATGATGTTTTTCAAAGCTTTCAGTGCTAGAATGAATCTTGAATTAATTTTAACACTGGCTTTGCACTAAAAAAAGTACAGAAGAGCTTCATGAAAAATCTGTTAGATGCTCCAGCTGGGAGCAATCCTTTGCTTTGCAAATGCCAAATTATTTACTGTTCTGTTTAATGTTTCCTTAAAAAAAAAGTGACACTTTCCACAACGATCAAGAATGTACTCATCCTTAAAATTCCTACTAACCCCAAAATATAGAAACAAGAACTGTTAGACAGGATTTCAAGATTTACAATTTCTCACCCATAGTAAAAATACAAGCACAGATCTAGTCAGACCACAGACCCTCACAGCTCAGTACCGTGTTTGGCCGGTTAGAACTCAATTCTGGAAAAGATGACAAGAAGAGGAAAAGCATCAACGATCTGCCCTTCAGATGCCCTCCTCGCCGTCCTGCGTCATCTTTGCATTTAGCGGAACTACAAGTATTTCTAACACATGAACTTTGACCATAGTCTTGCCTACACACGTTCTTAACACCTAAAACATCCTGTGAAAAGGAGCTTCGCACCTCAAGATTGCCTGTATGAAGCACTTCCTCCTCTTCTTTCTTTTGAACCTGTCCCTCCTACTTTCACTTCCCCCCCCAGATCTTGTTTTGGGAAAAGACTATGAATCCTCGATCCCAGTTCACACTCAGTACATTGGCTACCCGAAGTAATTTCGTTGCCCCTGGCCAGCAACCTGCATGTTACTTCAACAGTGGGCTGGTTTTGGTGACCCTGAGTAGTTGCGGGTCATACTCGGGGCATGCAAAATGTGATTAGCAGCATTGGCTATAAATGGAAGCTCATTTCTCTGCCATATTTTTCTTATTCTTGTTATGACACTCTTGAGAATGCCTGTCTTAAATCATGAAAAGCCTCAAGCGCTAATACATATGTGGAAGATTTCTACGGAGACTTCTAGAAACAAACACTTTATCTGCTCTCTCTAACTTTAGGGTAACTTCCTTCAAGTTGTCAAGCAACAACCATTACCACATTGCTGAAACCAAAGATTTAAGCCAGAGGCCTTGCATGGAGCCCCTTCACAAGGCTGTATGAATCCTGACGCAGCTGACAGCACACACCCCACCAGCCAACTGAGCAATGTTCCCATTGGTATTTCCTTCCTCTCCCCTATATGAAGGGATAGAGTTCATCTTGGAAGTCCCATTGCAGGTTTTAATATTAATATCCCTCCCATACAGCAAGCAAGTCAGTGATGCTGCAAGAGCAGCTGGGGAAAATGACAGCAAAATGAGTGATTAAAGCTTTCAGGCTTTAAAACACAGGAGCAATTGAGCTGTAGATGATCAGGCTGGGTACCGTGTAGGGGGGAGAAGCGTCAGAACTAAGGGTTACAGTGCTGAAGAGAACTGCCGCCTCTACACACTCGTATGTCCTGAGGTAGGTAAGCATGTGAAGAAGTGTCAGCACCATAAGGCATAGTTACTGTTTTTTTAAAAGAAAACCATGATTTTTAAAACACTGGTACTCTTCAAGTAGATTTACTTGCATTTAAAAACTGTATGACAGAAGACAAAAATACATAACAATACAATCTCTTTTTTAAAAGCAAATTATAAAACTATTTCTTCAAGTTTTTCTTCTAGGAGCTCAGAGCTATTATTTTTGTAACTATTTTGTTCCCTTGCCTTGCATTGTACATCACATATTCTATACTACAAAACATTGACAGTTTTACAAGCACAATATCGTTTCAATGACTGAACACACTACCTAAAATTTTAAAAAAGCAAATCTCTATGGAACTAAACATCAGTTTCCTAACTCAGCCTGTGCAAAATGTAACTTTAACATTTCTGGAGCAGCAGAGCTGACAACACTGGAAAAAATTCAACACCCACCTCCACAAAAAAAACCTCTTAGACCCCAGCATAAGTTTAATTCTGATATATATAATTAAATTTATATAAAGTAACCAAATAATTTGGGTATTAACTAGGAGCCATATCTAAAAATCAGTCTCTGTTGAATAAAATTGTAACAGCTTCTTGGAAGGATAACTAATTCACTGAAAAGCTACTTGAAACAAATTTTATGTAAGTTGCATGCCTTACTCAATTCATTAAAAATTATTTTATATTTTCATAACATTTCACTTTTATATGACAGTCATTTGTGTATTAAACAACTACACCCTAGAACAATTTTTTATCTTGAGCACTGATTATTCATACTTAATATATGCTGCTGAACTAGATTAGCTATACTTGAACAAATCTTAAATGCTGATTATTTTGTTGCAGTTCTTTTGCAGACCTTTTACATTCACAGTTTTGCATGGCTATCTCGTATAAAAGGGAAGGATTTGGGATTTGGGGCTGGTTGGAGACAGGGATTACTTATTTTTCTTAAGACGGACATTTTTTGTCATTGAACCATGACATTAGCCATGACGTTAGGAAGTTTCCATCTCATGTCTCAGCAGTTCAGCAGGACATCAGTGAAATTAATATTTAGTTCTCGTATCGCATTACAGTTGGAAAGCCTTTTTATTATATTAGAATAAAACAATATACTAAATTCATATATTATTGGATTTTTAGAGACAGAAAGTAGTCTTTAATGGTTATGACAGCAATAACTGTTTCTGAAACAAAAGTTTTTCAGTCTAACATTCTGCTTCTTGACTATCTGTAGGAAACTGTTCTAGGATCCCATTTAAAATTAATTACACTTGAAAATTTACTGAGGTCAATGTTCATTTGAAGATTCGACAGTGCCAAAAATTTTTTTTTTCTTTTTTTTTTTACATGTAAGGAAATGCTTTCCAAAATTAACAGGTTGAAGTAAAACTGAATTTAACTATTTTTTCCCAAATACCACTGTTCATTGGAGAAAAGGTAACTATCTAATTATGAGAGGCTATGACTTTCATTCTAAGTATTAAATTATCTTCATAAGAAACTTGGATATACAGTAAATTAAGTACCAAAAGATGATGGTGAGGTTATCTTCACTTTCAGCATTATATTAACCCACCCGAGTAAATGATTCTTTGATGAACACGTCCTAACATCTAACTGGTGTGAAGACGTTACCAATGTCAACATTAAATGTCCTGTAACAGCCTGTAACCAGACAACAAAATTTCCCACTGAAAAAAACAGCAATACTAACAATTTCCAGCCTTTTATAATTTCTTTGGCTTCATCCACTGAAACTGAAAAGATATGCAAAGAGAAAGAAAACTTGAAATTGGTCATTGATTGTCACAGATGAGTGACAAAAAGGAGCAAGTCTGCCACGGACCTGCACTTTGGTATTTTTTACCTTCAATACAGCCTAGAAAGACAGGCGTTTCTCAGAACACTGCCAACCAGCAGCATACTAACATTAGTGGCAAGATCTAAAAAGAGATGTCAGAAGCGAAAAAGGAACTCAGGTGTGAGAGGTCAAATAACCTGTGGACTCTCAACGCAGGCAGAAAACACTCCAGGAGCAGTGCCTGCTGTGCCACCCATGTCACGCACCAGCCCCTCTGGGGTTTTCAGGAATGACAGGCGTTACATTCTTCTGTCTGGGATTTGGGAATTTCCCTAACGCCTTCTCCATTCAGCAGAGCTAAGCAGAAGTTTTCATCGTGACAAGGTACGACGCCTCAACAGAAATGGTTCTTATTTTGCTGGTGCCCCCACCATTTGGTGCTCCCATCCAGAAGTTAAAAAAATATAAAAAGGTAACAGGATGAATTTCACAGACTTTTGATTTTTCCAGTCTAAACATTTTCCAAACTTTACACTTGTGAGAACTATAGAGTATCTTAGAAGTTGTTGCACAACAGTCTTGAAGCTGAGACTTCTAGAGGTTTCAGCATCAGAAGACTGCCTGAAAACACTACTCATGCAAAACAGTTCAGGTCACTTCTCCATTAGCTGGAAAAGGGACTGTTTAAACCAGAAACAGTTCTGCTTCAGACAAGATCAGGTCTGAGAAGGTTAGAACATTCACAAGTTTATTTTCTTCTTGGAGTGATACAGGGCAGACAACCAGGGAAGAAAGGTGCTCTGAAAGAAAATATCAAGTATGCTTTTTAGTGGAAACCTACCTTTGTAGCAGTGGACCCAGAAAACCTTTTGACAATCCAAACAAACTCCAACCAGCAACTGAACACGACAGACACTGTCTCCTGATGGAAGCAGAGAGCTGGGGCAGAGGCAAAGGGGGGGCGTTTTGTGGAAAAGGAACACTGCCAAAAATCTCTTCAGCCCAGATACCCCCTTGGTTGACGTGATGTGGTCAAACACAGAGGCATCCAGTGACAGTCTATGAAATTCACGCCGTGTTTTCCTTTCTTAGTTGAAAGGCGTATAACTGAAAAGACAACCTACGTCATTAAGAAATAGATATGCTGTTGATCACATGATGACAGATGCCCTAGCTATTTCATGAAGAATTCTGGAAAATATATTTGCATTACTTCTCCATCTATTTAAGCAATATTTGCCATTTAAATAGATGGAACCAACAGGGGTTGCTTTTGAAAAACTGCCCTTCTTACCGCAGCAGGCTCAGCCACGAAGAACGCAACACCCCATTACACAGCCATGAAGACAAACTGCAGCTAAAGAGTTCTGTGGATTAAATTCAAGAAAATTCGACAGAAATTTTGAAGAACAGATTAAGACACAACACATTTAATATCAGACACAGTTGCTCTTAAGTTTTACAAAACTTGCGTTACCTTTGCTACAGCTCCTCTTCCTTTCATTGTATGTTGACTCTTCCCTCAAGACTTAATTGCCCAAACAGCACTTGAGCTGTCAGTGTCAGGAGTGGTCCAGACTCTGTCACGCATCCTTCCTCCGTGTGCATCCAAACTTACTCATTCTCACCCACTGAAAGTGAAACACGCCTCATTTAGCTTTCCTTCCTCATTCTATGCAAGGAAACATTCCTTTCTTTTTTAAGTCTGTTGCATGAGGGCTAGTGCCGTGCCTACCCCAACCCTCAGCAGTTCTGTCTTCAAAGTTCACACTTAAAGAGATTCAGTAGTTCACTGACAGCATGCGGCAAGTTAGCCTGAGAGAACTGCAGGCTCTCAGGAGGCAGAACACCTCCTATTTCTGAGTCATTCCACAAAAACAAATAACCATTGTCTCCGCTCCCTACAATATCCTATTCCTACTTTACACGGCTTTGACAGGAAAGCGTAGGTATTACCTTACCAGAAAAGTCAAAGATGCGCATACTAATGTCGCAAGGGATGCTAAAATGCTCGGCTGAGCCTTAGCCTTTGAAAAGGCAGAAAAAAGAAAAGCAGAGACCGCAAGCAAATTGCATGTGCTAGAGGGAAGTGATCAAACATTGTTTCCTAAATATTAAGGATTTCTACTGTATCTTACAGCTTTGTCATCTTGGAGGCCTTAATTGCAGAGGATGACTTAATTCAGTACCACCCCCGCCGCCAAGCCCTGCCTTGGTACAAGGGTTACGTTATCAGACATACAGCAAGCTTTCTGCATCTGGCACTGTCTTACCATTTCTCTTCTGCTCTCACAGCTACAAATCTGATTGAATGCGAGGTAGAAATAATTAGGATTACAGGCATCTTGACTATAAACATTTCAGTCCTGCCTGGATCATGCTAATTTTACAGGCAGCTGTAAAATTAACTCTTAACCACCTTTCACCCCTTACCAAGGAAACATTTGAGGGTAAGTTTATTTTTTGCCAAATTTTCTGGAGTGAATAGAACAAACGTAGAGAAGAGCATCATGCAGACTTAGTAACAAACCCCACACACACTGGGGGAACAACCACACAACATACTGAGCGCGCAGTACTAGCCCCCGCAGTAGGAAATAGAAGGCAGTTTTCTCTTAAATGGCAAAAACTACGAATTATTTCTGGTTACTGTTTAAGGACTTAAGTTACAGGATATGTAGAAAAGTACCTATCAGCTGCAGACAATATGAACAATAATTGTTTGCTACCAAGGCTGGGGTTTTTGTTTTAAAAAAAACAAAACCAGTTATAACCAAGACCTAAGAAGCTGGTGCTGTTTTCTTGAATTTGAGTAGCAACTCTGTATGTCCCAACTACAGGAAAGCATGTGAACAATTGTGCAGATCTTTTGTAACATAGAAATTGTTTATCCTTCATCTTCTGGTTTATCTGTGTGATTTCCCAGAGTTTAAAATGCCACTCCCTTTTTAAAGGGAATCTAGGACAGCATCAAGTGAATACATGAAGATCAACACCATATATAATTTTTTCATTTTGGAACCAAGTAAGAACTATTTGCTTGCTCGGAAGCCAAGAGATGGTATATTACCTTTGACGTACATCCAGGTAAAATGGAGACTTCCGTCACAAATTTTGTAGTTTAAGGAAAACAACAAAAAATATCAAAAAGTTAGCTTACTGTAATGTATGCAGACCTTTTAAAAATCATATTCTAGTTTCGTTCTGGCAATGTTTTTTTCTTGCATTGAAAAGTAGGAATTAATAAAAACAATATACAGAAATGTTTTGAAAAGTCAACTAGCATGGGTTAAAAAAAATATAGAACAGTTTAAATTGTAACCATTAAAATTTAAACATTTAAGTCAGATGCCCAAATTTTACAATGTCTTTCAGGGTTGTTTTAGAACGTCGTTAAGGTACCAACACTCCACAAATCTTTTTGTGAATGAAATTTTTATTTACACACTGTATCCAGAAGCAGATACATAAATCCTTATACAATTATTTTTCAAAAATGTGCAAGAAATTACTATAATTTTGTTTACAAACCAAAACACATTAAAATCAATGGACTTTGGATAATTCACTCTGTGGCGTGCTTAGTACAAATAGTGCACACCAGGTCTGAAACAGAGAAAAGTGTAAACTACAGCAATCTGGATTGCAAGTATTAACTTCATGGCACTCCATCATCACTATAAAAATTCTTTAACCCAACAGGTATTCATACAAAATTCTTTAAGAATTTTTCATTATCTGTGTAGAATTTAGAACACTTTCCAGATACAACAATGCCATATTTCTCATATTATGAACTACCATCTAGCCCATTTTTTATTTATAAAGAATGCTTGTAATTTTTGTTCTTTGCAGTCATAAAAAGATTTTAAGAAATTAAATTGGCAATCATTAATTTATCCATAGCTTAGCTCAGAATTTGAAAGTTCTGTAGCAGAGAAATACTTCTCATCAGAATCATAGCCCATATATTGCTGGTATGCTGTTTTAAAGTTATAATTCCAGTATTCACATAGATGAAATGCATCAAAACAAAAACTGCACAGATTTCACTTAGCCCAGCGGTCAATATTCACGGAAAGAAATTGGCTTTAACAAAATGCAAAGTCAGCTCATCTGAGAACAAAGAGTTTAATTAATAGTTGCATTTCTGATCCTTCTGACAGAAAAACATTTTGATAAAAAGATGGCATTCACTATGTCAAGAGCAGGATAAGTGCTATATCCTTCAAATAGATCAAAGAATACAAATCACTTTCAGTTGTTTATAACACTGGCTTACAAACAAACAAAAAAAAACCCACAGAGGAAATTGTGCAAATTTATTCTTCTATTTCCAAATACAAGGTGTTGTTTTACTCTTCTAATTGATAAAAGAGACAATGTTATCAATAACATCAATCATTTCAGATGCTCAAAAAAGGACTTTTATTTCAAAGTTTCATTTTCAAAAACATTTTTCCACAATTCAATTGCATAAAAAGCAGACCTTTTGAACCCTTAAACTATTGTGCTGAATAAATAGCCATATTTCTACTCTATAAGGATCACAGTCAGTTAGCTTTTATTCCTAGTGTATCTACTTCCAGAGGTCCCCAAAATATCCTCAATCATTTTCCTTTTATTTGTCAAGGACACTTTGTTCCTCTACTTTTCATGAAGCAGAAGTCAACACAATTTTTGTGGTTACTCTGAGTACTTCTAAATTGTCTCATAACTAAATGTTACTGTGTTTCTTTTATATTAATTTTATTATAAGAAATTGTAAGTATCTTTAATGTTTTCAAAGTCGTTTTTCTGGGTTCCTTCTCCTGGCTGGCCAGTTACCTCAGTGTGAAAAAATACTGTGAGGTTCTGATTAATTAAACCTGTAAAAATAAGTATTTGTGCCTACTTACTACTGATTTAAAGTATTTTGAGCTTACTAGAAATATCACCACCATTTTTTATTTAGAAAAAAAGTGCTATATGGTTCTCACATCCTAGGCCTCAACCACTTTTCAGCATTCCTTTTGTGGAAGCTTTATGGGGGGGGGGGGGTGGTATGCAAATGACAAAGTTGACTTGACCTGATTAAGTTTGCAGATGAAGAACGCAGCAAGGCAGGCAATTCAAAAACTGGATAGCTGAACCAAAGTTTTAAAAAAAAAAAAAAAAAAGCATCAACATGCATGAGTGAACAAACTGAAATTTATAAAGGCATGGGCAAGAAATTTAGCATGTGTTCTTGCATGTTTTTCAATTCAGCAATAAGACCAGAATATTATAGCTTCAAATATTTAAGTTTCAATGCAATGACTGCTAAATTAATGCATGTGGCATAGTATAAACATGTTTAATGTATTCAATAGTGGTGTTAAATGGCAAAGAAAATATTTAATATACTATAATCTTTCAAAGATTCTGTAGAATGCATAGGCCCTCTAGCTTGTACAGGGAAAGAATTTTTAAAGTGAAGACAATGCCAGAGGTTTTCTTCCAAAAGTATCTGTCTAAAATCCATAAAAATGATTTTCTTTTTCCTCCCCACAGACAGAATCAGAACACTGTACCATACAACAGGTTATTGTGCCTTTTTGAATAAAGTTAGTGATCCTGATTCAGGGAGAGCTGGGGCAGAGGAGGGGGAGGGGAGTCAGTAGAGGAAAAAAAAGAAAACAGAATTCACACTTTCATACATATATCTCAATGGCAGAGCCAACAAATTACGCATATAGACTGCTCTGGGGTTTGTTGGTTTGTTTGTTTTTTTTTTTTAAGTTTAAAACTTTAACAGACTAAAGAAGAAATCCTTATTCTCCTTCCCTTAAAAGCAAAGGCAGCCTTTATCTACCTTTGATTTTCTTTTTTTTAAGTTTTTAGTTAAAACATTATGGTCAAAAAATAAATTAAAAAAATATAAATTTTGTCTATCAATTCAGGCAACCCAAGATGTAGTGCTATTGCACCACCTTGCAGCAATACTGTATTCATTACTAAAGACTCATTTCAGGGGACGAAAAGGCTAGATTAAACAAGGAGAAGAAAATGACCTAAACAAGAAAGCTGTTATCACAGATGAACAGCCTTTTCTAAGCTGATGTTTACTGACTAGCAACTCCTACCAGAGATGGGGAAGATGACATTCTAAAATACAAAATGGGGGCAGAGGCAGGCAAAGCAAGCCTCCCTCCCAAGCTAGCTATGACCCCTTTAACAAATAACTCATAGAAGTGACAGAATCATGGGCAGGGGGGGTGGACAGGGAACTGAAACAAAACAGGAAAATGCCATGGATTACCCTTGCATGATAAAAATATTACAGTGTAGAACCTGTACTCCCCAATGAAAGTCTTTTTTTCCCTACAGAAGGTTAGAATAACTGTAAGCTTTTCAAATGCCAGAATCTTTGACAGATATCATAAACATTTACTTAACTGATTCAGTATTTCATATGTCAAAACATATTTCATGACAGCAAACTGCAACATTTTCTGCGGCCAGTGTATATCCAAACCTCTTTTCCCCATAATTTGAAAGGCTATGAGAATAGAGCTTTAGAGATGCATTTTAAGCATCTTCCATCCAAAATGTTATCAGTCCTGTTCCTTCCTCCCCAAAGGATATCCAAAAAAAGGAGAAAACGATCCAAAGGACATTAGTGTATTACTGCATTTCTGAAGCGAAAAAGCCGCAGAAAATGGAAAATAATGAAATTTCAATTAGCTTGAATATATATTGTAGAAATCATCCTATTCGAAGTTTTACCCCATCCCTAAAATGGCTTATCAATTCATGTTCCCATAATAACAATTCCTAGAGTCTTCCCACAAACCCAGGAAATACACCCCACCCCCCCAAGAGGAGGTAGGAGGGAAAAGGACAGAAAGAGGGGACCTGGTAGGTGTTCATTTATTTAACTGATGGCATGACTGTAAAAGGTAATATTTGACAAGACCCCAAATACCGCAATTTCCTTACAGGTACTACACATTGACTTTCATAGACGACTTTTTTTTTTAAAGGCCATTTTTAGAAGGACAAAATACTGAGACAAGAAGAAGGCTGAACCAACCTTCTCAAACACGAAAGAGTGTACAGACAATACAAGGCTTAGGAGAAAGGTGGGGCTTTTTTCCAAAGATATGCTGCATAACCATGTTCTTACCACACAGCTCTGTCAATAAGTTCTATGTTAGGGCATATCTCTATAGAAATTTATAGTTAGGATACTAGGAAATAATTTTTAACATAGACTTAAATCCTGTAATTTTGAATACGAATATGGTTTTTTAATCATGATCATTTTTTTCAGGCTATTTTAAAGAAGAAAAAAAAAATTCCATTCAACAAGTTTCATTTGACTTTTACTTATGGTTGAATACACATGAAATGTGCTTTCAATGCATAAAAATCACAGTGGATAGCAGCAA
Source organism: Haliaeetus albicilla (assembly GCF_947461875.1). Lineage (NCBI taxonomy): Eukaryota > Metazoa > Chordata > Aves > Accipitriformes > Accipitridae > Haliaeetus > Haliaeetus albicilla. The sequence goes on from NC_091485.1 coordinate 14,991,962, forward strand.
AGGACTTGGGGGAAATTAAGGAGAATTTGATCATTCACATTGTGATTAATCTGCACATTGATGAAAGATAGCTATTTCACACTTCTAAAAATAAACTTGAGATCATTCTTCCAAAAAAAAAAAAAAAAGCCCCCCAAAATACACAAAAACCCCAAAACAAACATAAATCCAAATGCATTACTTTTCTTTTACACACAAAAATGAAATATTTTTATGGCAGCAAAAGATTTTGATAATAATCAAAGTCTGTAAACTGTAATTCAATCTCTTTTTGTTGTTGTCGTTCCCAAAGTGCAAGATGCAAGATTCCCATAAGCTTTCAGTAGTGCTTTTCCTGTAAATAATCCTTCATTTTGTTTGGCAAAGGCAGTTTCTGAATCAGGTCTATTCTGGTGTACTGACGTATTACAAAACGACACAGGTATTGTAAAGAACGCACCTGCATAAACCGAGATACTGGATTTGTCAGTCTCACTGGGTAAGTTGCAGATCCAGGCAGTCGGGATCTTGAATAGCAGAAAGCTCCATTTTCAGAGTCCCTGATTGAATGTTCAATTAAGTCAACTATAGATGTATGTCCCTCCACATCTGGTTGTTCATAAAAGCTAAACCTACCATTTGAGTGTTCGATTCTAGTGTGAAGAGTTTTTCCATGGGAACGAAAACTCAAACTTAAAAGATAACGATCATCAGAACTATCTCGAACGAGAAACGAGCCATCAGGCACATTAGCTAATTTTCCCTCTGCCTCCCAACGTGTAATGGGGCCCCAGTACCATCCTTGTTTTGCAAGTTTTTTCAGTTCTTCTGTGAGACTTGTCACAACCATAGGACCACTGTTCTGTACAGAATCATAAACTCTTCCAACTCCAGGGGCAGTGTTAGGATCAAAATTCAAATGGCAGCGCATACTTTCAGCCACGTGGGCATCTGTGCCACTCAATCCATTGAAGTTCCTTTGGATTTGATTATTCTGCATTGGAGGTAGCAAAGGTGAGAGTGGAGGGACATCGCTGTGATTAACTCTTGGGCTTTGCAACATGACTCCTGTGGTACCAATCAACAAACCATTCACCGTCTGGTCCACAAAGATATCTGGTGCAACGACTACATCCTGATCCACCTGGCTCTCTTCTTCATGGAAAGCATTTCCCCCCACTTGAGAAGAAACAGTTGAAACTTCCATGGGTGAGGAACTATCCAGACAGTAACTACGTGATCCTTCCAAAGGATACATTCCCTCATCTAAAGGCACAGTATACTGAATGTAGTCCTGAGGCATTAATCCAATAACTACAGGCACATGTTCATCAATATGAAGATGCAAGTCCCCATTCTGAGATTCTGTATTTTTTAATGCATTGTTTTGTTCCTGGAACACGTTGTCTGACTGCAAGTCATGGAAGTCCTTTCGAACACCATTCAGTGCTGGGCTTGGATTAGAGGAATGGACCAAGGCCTTGACTTTCACTTCCATTTTGATGCAAGTCTCTTCTGAATTCGTAGGTCGAAGGGGCCAAGGAGTTGGACTGTAATGGTGATTACGGAGGGAAGTGGATCTCAGAGGTCTTTGAGCTCGCACATCTTTGAAGGTTATTGGAGCAGATGAGGAAGAAAAGGTGTCATCATCCGCAGAGCTTACAGATGGTGTGCTGCCTTTGCCTTTCTGTTTTTGTTTTGCTGAAAGCCTCCTTTTTAACGTACCCATTAAGCTTTCACTTTTTGATCTATTTTTGCCTCCTTTTTCATCTTCACTATTGACTTCACAGCTAGCCAAATCTTTACCATAGCAGCTGCCAAACAAGGAGTCATCTTTTCCAAATTCACTTAACGATGGCTGCTGAACCACTACAAAGTCGCTTTCATCTTTACTTTTATTTAAGTTAAAGGACTTGCGAATTGTTTTGAGACTAATTTTCTTCATTATGACAAGTTACCAAGTCTGGCTGATCAGCAGTGCTTGTGGTGATATAGCCCTAACACATGCAGAGCAGCTTCTGCTTCATTTATGTGTTTTATCCAGCCTCATTTAACTTCAAGAGCCATTTCCTGGAAACAAATAAAAAACAATTAGCTTCACAAAAGAAATTTTTTTAAAATTATCCATAAGGGTTTCCCCGCCTCTCCAAACAAAACAGAAAATGCAGTACTTGAGTACTGGGCATCCAATAAAACTAAATAGAGAGAGCCAACTTGGAAACCAATCAGGCTCAAAAAATGAATCTGCTACATGTGCCTTGGAGATTTCCACAACTTTTTTCTGCTTTCAGTATGCTATTTTTTAAATATACACATTACATCACAATCATAGGCGCATATATTTCACGCTTGTGTATAATATTTTCAAGCACGGAAACACCCCTCTCTTTCGGAAGGCGCCTAAAAAAATCCCCACAGAAATAACTATAGAAGATAAAGCTTTAGAAGATACTCTATCCAGCAGGATTCCTACATACAGGTTAAACTGTGATTAGTCCTAAAAACATGATCTTACAAGGTCATACTTTCTTTACATAGGAAAGTTGAGCAATATTCAAATAGTTATACAATTATAGGAAAACTAACTCTGGTGAAAAAGTAGAGACACATTAACAGCAAAGTAACATCTGTTTAGAGCAAGTCATAGAAGTCCCCTCCTGAACTTAAGTGAAAGAAAATTTGACTTCCAAACTCTGTTTTAGGCATAGTGGAGGCCAACTCACAGGCTTTCCTTGCCTAGTACTATTAGAGCTTTTCTTCCTCCAGTACTTCTGCCAAGACTAAGCGGACATATCTGCTCAAGTCTCAGTCAATAGCTCCCACCTGACGTCTTCCAGAGTCATGTACCCACCCACTCCATAAATGTGACTTTTCAGCTTGGGTTTTTTGTTTGAGATTTGTTTGGGTTTTGTTGTGCGGTTTTTTGTTTTGTTGGGTTTTTTTAATGTTAGTTAGACCTTCCAAAGCAAGCAGCTCTGCAGAGAGGGGAAGAACAAGAAGGGAAAGAGAAGAGAGGGAAGTCGCTGCTGCCGAAGAAGTAGGTACTACCATTAGTAGTAGCCATTACTCCACGTACCTTCAAACACATGTGATGTTAGCAGCACAAACTGCAGCAGCAAGCCTGGCTCCAGGCTAAGCATGACAAGCTGGAGGAGTCTGAGAATCTTTCAAGAAATCTTCCAAGCTTGGGGGACTGAGGGGAAAGTAAAACAGCCCTTATGTACGCACTTCCCACTTTTCTCCCATGGTATCACAATACAAGCAACTGAGAAAAATAGTGCAATGAACTGAAATAAGTTTTGTCAACTAAACAATATGATTTTCTTAAATAACCATTCAAAAATTGCATAAAAGCATGTAAGCAGAATGATTACTATAATCTAACAGCAGTCCACTATTACCCTTGTCCAGCCCAACTTTTGTGGTCCTCAAGTACACAAAGGTTAAAGGATCATATCCAAAGCAAACTAAAAGACAATGCAAGGCAGCTAAGGATTCTGAACTTCAAAATACCTTGGAAAATTTTAAGTAAAGCCCTGCTGCTGGGGGGTTGAACACTGTTCTCATAAACAGCAGAAGCACTAAAACTTGATTTACTTGGATTTGTACCCTAGTCCTACCTTCAAATTCCCCACACTATCTGCATCACCCTACCTTGAAGAGCTGTTCTGTCTTTGCCATAACCTCCGACATTTCCCAAGTCCATCTTTAGAGTATCTTCAGCTCTTCCAATTTCCTTTTCTTAATTACCAAACTAAACAGCACCTTCCCTTTCTTTCTCTCAATGAGGGGAAGCTACAAAGTTTCTCTTCTGCCTGTAAACTGATTTACTTGCCATCAGCAAAGAACAAACATGCCCCAAAAACTTATTTCCTAAACAAACAAATAAATGACTAAGAACCAACTCTTGCTATAAACAAATATTAAAACCTTAAAAACCAGGACCAGTATTTTATTAGAAGTTCATTGTTTATTTCCCATTTTTAACATGACTCCTGTAGTACCAGGAGTCCTGACACCTGAAAAAAACGTACTGCACTTACACAATTTGAAGAGGATACTGAGATATGCATATGTATTTTCAAAGGTTAAGACATTACTTTTATTTTCCTTTTCTTATGACACATACATGCAGAACCATAAAATTTCACAGTTTAAAATACTGATGTTTAATATGAGCTCCATAAGTTTGGAATAATTGGGAAATATGGAAGTACTGAAAACCAAACATGAGTAGAATACATTTAGTGGGTTTTATATGCCTGAAATCTGGCGTATCAGAATAACTGACAAAGAACAGTAATTAAGAGCTACAGATACAGATAAAGGGAGAGTTACATGTCAATTAAAAATAGACTTGAAATGCCTGTTGACCTTCTATTCCTAAACCATTTGGGTTTTGCCATCTTACCAATTCACAGTACTCTTTTCCTCACATGTAACTAAATGAACCTACAAAATGAGTGAAAAAATATAACTTCAGGATTCTACACTGCTCCTAAACTGACAAAGTCAGAGTGTTTGTTCGTTTGATAAATTTAACTGGGCCTTTGTGTGTGGAGTACGAGAAGCCTGGGAACCCGCACATTAGCCCCACTTGTGAAATCCACAACGCTCTCCAACTACTTCTGACTGACATCCACAAGCTGATACTATTTCCACTTTACCAGATACATTCCCCCATCCTGGTGGGAAGTACATCATACTGTTTGCAATTCCTAACCCTAAAAAACCAAGTGTGAAACAAAGTAAAATCTGCCTTGTAAGCTAGGGAGAAAATAAAAGAACATTATCACATTGCTGACTGGTGAGAGATGTATAGAGCCCCAAACTGTCTGGTTCACCAAGTTTTTTTATTGGTGTGTTTCAAAAGAATTAGTTACCTAAAATTTGGCTGAAGGAAAAACATTTCTTCAGTTTCTCCATAACTAAAAGACTACAGAAGTCACTTGAAAGAACAGGTTTTTATCACATACTAGTCATTCTGTATCAGATGTGGGTTTTTTTACAAATAAAAATCCAGCATCTAAAAATAACCTCAACAGATAAATCTCTATGGCAGCATACAGAGAAGTCAAAACTTTTTACTTTGAAAGGGACTACTGAGCTTGCTTGAGCAAAAAAGTGGTTTTTATCTGTCAGCCTAGCATAGTAGCCAATATCGTTATCAAGCAAAATGCATGACTGTCCAAATGCAGGGCTCATGACTTCTATCATTGTGACATTTCATATATAGAAATAATAATGGTTTGAAGTTCAAATATAACCACATAAACATGCGTATATCCAGAAGTCCAGCTCACTCATCTAGGAAAAGATGCTAAAAATCTAGTGAATGACAGTCCAGGTCAAAGCTCTCCGAAATAAATTCAGCACACCTACGGATGAGGGCAAGCCTCTGAACAAGTCTTCCATGTGAGAACCACTCTGACATCTCTTACACATATTTTATCCAAGACAGGAGAAAGCAAATATACCCTGAAGTCAAATACTCCAACTGATCCAGATACTCTTCTTTCTTTGCACATACTTAAAGAATATCAGTAATTCTGCATTGCATATTAATGTGTTTAAAAGCGCTGTATAAACAGCCTTCCACATATGATACACTCATACACTTGCAAGTGTAGAATTTTCCACTGTCTACAACTAGAAGACCCCAGCATACACCCCTTCCTGGAATCCATTAAAATGAGCTATACAACTTCTTCATAACCCTCAGCACTGCAACAGCTTCGCTAGTATTTTGTACTAATTACGGCGTCACATGCCCTTCCAGTGCCATCTGCTGTACAGTGAATTTAGACAGCCTAACTAGAGACACCTCTAGAAATTCTTCTGGCAAGTATTTGTGACTATAAACAGCTCTGAACTATGTCAACGTACTCCCAAAGCCTGGTGGCTATGTATGCAGAAATACCTGGAACACACAGATTGAAAATGGGAGATTAATCCAACCCAGAAAGAGAATGAGATGTTAACACACAGAATAACAAGGTAGAATGAAATTCTGGCTTATGAACTTTCATCACAAATTCTGCATCTTGGAATCCTTAACATTTTGCAGGTTGACAAAACACAAGCTTCTGGACAAAAACTACCAGATCACCAGCCTACCAGATGGTCCCCTTTGTGCTTATAGAAATAATCAAAACTAAATTTGCACACTTCATTTTGAAAAACAACATGTATTAATCACATATAAAGTGAAATTATTAATGAAGAGAATTAAAGCAAAACTTTACATTACAGGCTGCTTCTCAGACATCTGAAGAGCAGGTCACACGATCACATATTAATTTATATTATGGTGGCCAGCACTGAATTATGAAAAATTATGAAAGTTTAAAAAAAAAAAAAAATCAGTCTGTGCAAATCTAGTTTGAATATTCAACACTTCAGAGTAGTTTCAGTTTGATGCTACAAAATGGTTTCAATGGACCATCTCAATGCAGTGTTCGCAAAAGTACACCAACCAAAAGATTTATTATTTTTATTTATATGGCCTCTATTAATTTCTTATCTTTTTCACACTTTTAGGTTAGGTGCACTCATTTCCCGAAATGAATACTGTAAACAATACTGCCAGAATATACTACTATAGAAATAATACAGCATTAACTTTCAAGAGTTGGGATGGAAAACATCATACTGGAAACATACAGCAAAATACAACTCATGGTTGAACAAAGCATTGTCTTTAAAAACTTTAATAAAAATACCATCACAAAAAAGGCTTGGAACTATTAATCAGTGCTGCTTCAGATAAGTTAGGCTCTCCTAAAATAAATGTTAATCTGCTCATTTATTTCCATAAAGTGAAACAGTAGAGCACTGAACTTGACTTTTTTTGAACCCACAGCTGTATTATTGCTGAAAAGTCTTGCTATCCATTACAAATATATAATCTTTATTCTTATACTGAATCATAGTAAGACTTACATTATTTATTACTTCAATTTATTGTATTTTTAATATTTATTGTATGTTTGTATTAAGAAAATAACTAAAAATACCTTGAAAGTGAAAAAAGTTTCTGTATTCCTGGGGCATGACAAGCACCAGGTTTTCAATGCAGTCAGACAATGAAGCCTAGTCTAATTATCTGCTGCCCCCAAACTCTCACCAAAATATATTCATGCATTACTTGGGTGTTTCAAAAACAGCATCTTAAGGTAACACAGATTTCAAGTGCTTTATTTTGGAAATTCCTATGTGTCTAAATTTATACCAGAGTTCCTAAATCTATTTATGTAAATTACTAAGAAGTTATTCTCCATACCTGTTCCCGTTGATTTTACTTTAATAACGAAGTCTGTATCACTGGGAGTTATTTCTTCAGACCAGTAACAGAAAATATTGACTCAAGATACTTCCTGCCATGTACTTGTAGTTTCAGTCTATATAAGTACAGAAACTACACAAAAAATACTCATTAAATAAAGAGAGATTAAATATCTATTTCAAACACCATCAGTTTCTGATAGAACATATAGATCACATGGCAGCTCTCAGCTTTCTCACTATACATGCCATTAGCATACTGAAGATGGTGAGATGATGATACTGAGCTTCAAGTAAATTCCTACATTGTATTACTTCATTTAAAGACTCCTCTTCATACTAAAGAATAATCTAAATTCCATTGCATGGTCTTATACCTTGAAAACAACAAAAAAAGGTAGATGGTTTTAGTAGTGGCTTGCTTGCTAAGGGATGAACACTGTTTTAATTTTATAAAAGCCCATCCTCTCCTGCATACCTGCTTTTCTAGCAAGTGTGGAGAAGCTCAGGTGCACACCTTCATATAAAATTGGAACAAGGTAAAAAACATCTGAGAAGCTCATCCGACAGTACTTTACACTCGTAACAATGCAAGAGTACTACTTAAAGCCTCCTATTTTCAAGCTAACTAATCAAAGACCTGAACACTGAGTAAATGTTATTCAGCACAAATTTAAACTTCCACCCTCTAAGATTTGAGCAGCTGAGGAAAGTACTGTCAGCTTCTCTAGAGGCTGACATAATTTAATAGGTATTACACAGATTACAATTTAAAACAAACAAACAAAAAAACCAACTACATTAAGTCATGTAATTTCTCCTACCTTTTTTTTTCCCCTCCTTTTAGAAAGCTTAAAGGGAAAACAGTCCATGGCCACTAATGTTCTAGCAACATACAGAGTAACCCTAATCACTATTAGCAACGTTTAGCAGAGAATAAGCAAAGTACACCTTTGGTAATAAGCAGAAAAGTGGCATAAAATAATAACGAGAACTTGACACAAAGGGATTTTTCTTCACCACCATTAGTGCAATTAACTGTATGCAAAACCTGAAACAGAACCATTGAAGAAGTCTGAATACCGTGACTGCTCGCCTCCAGCCTGCTGTTGAAAAAGGATGTCCCTTAACATCTGGATTTCCCTGACTTTTTTTTTTTTTTCCTTTAACAGTACTTAATCCATGGCTGCTTGCAGTAAGTCCTGTTCTTCTTTCCCATATTTGGTTGCAGGACAGAATATTTCTATCTGATTGGTAGTATTCCTCTGGGGAGTAACTGAAGAGTGTTAAATGGCATCTGTGTATTACAGTTCTTCTGTGTATAGTCTTGTAACTACAATAATCTCACCACTACAATAGCCAAAACCAGTTACTAACGCTCACAGTCCTCACCCAAGGTTACATCTCCCCTACACAAGAAGGGCCGACTGGGATGCATGTCTGCTTCCGAGCTACCACAGACACACTAACCTGGTATATTAAACTGAAATCAGCACCAGTTGATATCAGCTGCTATCAGCTCAAGAACACACACAGCATCGCGATACCAGTGTTGCTGTTGGAGTAGGACGCTCTGCGGGAGCTGGATGGACGACAGCCAGAACAGTAACCACTGCAGCCACTCCTGCTACATCCCTACCCAACCAGGAATCAACACCCAAACAGGGAACAAAGCAGACCGTACTTTTTATACATTTACTAAAAGACTGGCACAAGTACCACCTTTCGTCACTTTCTTTTAAGCAGGCATCTGATAACAAAGTATACTGCTAACAAAAATTTTCAAGCATGCTGAAAAACTGCAGAGAAAAAGAAAGCCACAACTTGGTTCCAAGACCCTGATGAACTAACAGTGAGAGGAAAACAAGCAAACAAAAATAACCCAGCAGATCAATACATGCCAAGCCACTAAAAAAGTGAAACATTTTTGCTGAATCAAATGAGAGAAGTCGCTAAAGAAACCTGATGTGTCTGGTCCATATGCACATGTTTCACTGCAGGACATCATATCCATCGAGTGCAAATACAGCTTTGTTTTGCTTTTTCACACAGCTGTGCAGAAGCAGACAACGAATGAGAATAATGCTCAGGCAGGCTCAGTTTTCATTTCTTGGTGTTTTACAAGACTGCAGCAGCCAGCCTTGCAGCAGGCTGTCTGTCAGCAAAAATTAAGGTTACCTTCATAAGCAAAGGTTAGATTTCCTGGGAGATGCTGTACAAGAACTCCTTTCCGAGTAAGGATCCATCCCACTTCTCCACCATGGCAGAAGATGGATACACCAAAACGTTTCTCCTCTGTTGTAAGGTATGGTGGTACCCTCAGCATGATAACAAGTAGGATTTTATGCTTATCTATGATTCTTACGCAATCCTCTTTAATACAGTTACGTTAGGAGTCTGTAGTCTTACAACTTTTCAATGCTTCTACAAACCACCTTCTCATTTAGCAATAAGGACCAACATCATGTTCTGTAAAAAGGAATAATTTTTAAAACAATTTTGCTCTAAGATTTTTTGTAAAGTTACCTGTAGAAACCAGTATACAATTTATAATAATAAACTGCCTTTTGCAAGGAACAGATTCTATGCCTACTTATTTGAGAACAACGAAAGTGTCTGAAATTAATATAATGAAAATGAAAGGAAGAATGGGAAAGACATTCAGTAAAAACAAAAAATGCATTTCTGTGCTTCTTTTTATGAAGAAGTATACACAAATGACTAAATCCTGGAACACGTGTTGAAAAGAACATAACCTATCTAATTGTATGGATGCAGGCACTAAAACCCAATTCTAAATACAGCTTGTTTCTGAATCTCAATGCATTTCAAAACCTAACTTTAGAAATGCTGTCCATCTGTTTAAAGCATATGCCAGAAAGAAATAATAAACCAGACCATTCTCTCAAAGTGATTTTTGTGGTCAGCAATAATCTGACCATTCTTTTAATACTAGTGAATAAATAACATAATTGTGAGAAACAGTTTTCCAGCCCTTCCCAAAAAAGGAAAGAAAACACTTAGCAGACATGCAACAGCTGAATATTACCACTTCATATTGACTTGTATTGATGTTGGTTTCGCTTTCCAAGTTTATGTCGGGCTACTTCAGGCTAGTATTTCTACAGCAAGCAGAGAAACACTGTCACTGTGTGCAACTTCCAAAACATGAACTAAGCCAGCTGAAAAGGGTCTGCTGCCGACATATTTTTATGAGGAGACATAAAACAGGTACCATGAATATCTTTCCTACCGTGCTATCAGAGCAGACATTCAGCTTCTCAGGCCAAACCTCTGCCACCGATCAACCCCTCAGTACACGAGGCATGTGCCAAACAGACAATACAGAAATACACCACTCGGTTAACACGTGTACGTGCTTGTCTGCATCCAGGAAAATAATGCTAGAAAAGAAAGGACGACTCTGTGAGGGTGTCGTGGTTTAACCCCAGCCACCAGCTCAGCCCCACACAGCCGCTCACTCACTCCCCACTGGGTGGGATGGGGAAGAGAATTGGAAGGGTAAAAGTGAGAAAAACTGTGGGTTGAGATGAAGACAGTTTAATAGGTAAAGCAAAAGCCACACATGCAAGCAAAGCAAAACAAGGAATCCATTCACCACCTCTAACGGGCAGGCAGGTGTTCAGCCATCTCCAGGACAGCAGGGCTCCATCACACCTAACGGGGACTTGGGAAGAAAAACACCACCACTCTGAACGTCCCCCCTTCCTTCTTCTTCCCCCAGCTTTAGACGCTGAGCGTGACATCATACAGTCTGGGATATCCCTTGGGTCAGTGGGGGTCAGCTGTCCCGGCTGTGTCCCCTCCCAGCTCCTTGTGCCCCCCCAGCCTCCTCGCTGGTGGGGTGGGCTGAGAAGCAGAACAGCCCTTGGCTCTGGGTAAGCCCTGCTCAGCAACAGCGAACACATCCGTGTGTTATCAGCACTGTTCTCAGCACAAATCCAAAACACAGCCCCATACCAGCTACTAGGAAGAAAATTAACTCTACCCCAGCCAAAACCAGCACAGACGGGAAGGAGGAAAATACAGAAAAATTAACAGAAAGAGAAGCCTCATACCATACTTCTGCTGAAAATTATAGAAGTTTACACAGAATCATCACATACTTCACTATACTACTTGCTGATACAAAACCTTTTTTTTTAATGTTGCCATTCTCCCTAAATTACAAGCTGTTCATTTGTTATAATCATTTTCGCTTCTGCCTGTCCAATTCATCTGATGTGAAAATGAAAAGAGAGGAAGTAGCATTTACACACTGTAGCACCAAGCAAGTATGACTGATAATGATAAATATGATTTCCTTAAGGTGCTAGACAGGATACTCTCTTCTTGAGGAGCAGAAATGAAAAACCTAAGCATCACATTCATGGGGGGGGGGGGTGCTGGGAAGGGAAATCAAGGCTAAACCTAGCTTTTATTTTAAACACCTCACTAGCCACACTATCTAGCCAACAGCTGGTTTCATAGCACGTATTTGTAAAACTGGTATCTTGACCAGCAAGTTGTAAACCACTCACCTTCCATTTATGCTTATCTGACAAACAACCAGAAACATATGTAATTGGCCTTTGTTCCTACAAATAATGGTGACCTAGCAGCAAAGATATGCAAAACCAGAAAAAAATTCTGCAAAAATTATTTCAAGGTGGTATAATTACTTTCAAAACAGCCAGATGGAAAAAAAAAAAAATCTTTGTAAAAATACCCCAAGAACTTATTAATTAAGCACATGCTTTTCTTCAAGCAATAATCCAAATTTAGTTATCTATTCCATTAGTAACAAAAGAAATATAGTTAAACTAAAAGAGAAGTTTGACACAGATTTGTCTAACACATACATGAGCTGAAACAAAAGCAGCTGCAACAAGTTTTTAAGAGAATTCTACTTGTCCACCATATAAAGCACAGTAATGTTCTACAATTAGAGGACCTGTGCTTGAAGTAAAATTAATTTTCCTATTTTTCAGCTTCTCTAGAAGGCCTGAACGAATGGCAATATACCACAGTCTTACACTGCTCTTGTACCTACCCTTCTGCCTTGGATCTCATGATTGATGAGGGCTTCACCTGTGGCTTCAAATTAATCTCAGCTGGGTTAGTTTCTGACTGTGGCTGAATTACTCTTTAAATTCATATGACCAGGGAGGATGTCCGAGTTCCTTGCAGCTATCACCCCACCACTTCTACCATGCCATTTTCAATAACAATAAAAGCTTTCTTTCATTAGAAGATAACACTCTATCCTCTCAATTTAAGTTAAGATGCAGCAATCCTTTATAATGCAGTTAACCCTCTACATAAATGGAAGGATTAAGCAGACCCATTTATGGTCTGAGGGGAAAGAGAGCACAGTGCCTTGATTAAAGAGAAATAAAAGCTGAAAAGTCTTTCCCACAGCATCTGTACAGTGTTTGCACATGGACAGAAATCTCCAAGCATGTCAAGGCAGAAGAAGCAGTTAATAAGGACATTTCTCAGAATCACGGAGAAGAAGGGACTGACCTCTGGTTTGGAACTTTCTTCACTAAATTGTCAGAGAGAAATACAATATGTATTTGCTATACAGACACCACAAAGATCCCACCATTCTTCTCCAGACAATACAAAAAGGTTTAATGTCAGTACTGCACAATACTTGCCTCATATCAAGGCATTCAGTACCCATACAACTCAAAGATTTAATAAGTTTCAAATCTGCAGAGTCTCCTGCTTCCACAGCTTTGCTTTTTTATGCACATTAAATCAGTTGGTACATTTAATTTCTCATAGTGGAAAATTCTGACAGCATACAAACACCAACAACTAATATTATCCTTATTCCCTGGGTATGCAACATGAAAGAAATTTCATTTTTGTGAAATTCAAATAGATTTCATTCATTCGTTTTTTTATTAGACAGTGACACTTTTCAAAAGTAATAACCAATTCTTTTGCTACAAATGCACAGCATTAACACGAACATAACATATATATGACAGTATATGCACCCATTCCGTATATAGAAATAGACATTCAGTGAAATATTAAGTACCTTGGATGAAAAGGCATTACCTGCAATTAAATAATAATTACTTTTAGTCAATCAAGGATGTTCCAATCCTTGAAATAATAACAACTAAATAAAATACTTTAATACAGTATTTCATATAAAGTACAGGCTACTGCTCAAGAAATTGAGCTCCCTAGTCACTTCTAAAGAGTTCAGAGTTAAACTCACCTTCAAAGACTACAGTGTGTTTTAGCATTACTTCCTACAGAAAAAAAACTCAACCAAGCAAGGCTCCTTCTGTCTGTATGCCCTGCAGCCCCTTCAGGGCTGCCCAACAAATTTTTTTTATCAAATAAGCAGACAGGTAGTGTCTCAACTGAGGGAGCAGCCATAGCAAAAATTCCTATCTTCTTATATATAAAAAAACCCAAGGCATGGACATTTCTAAATACAGGAGAAGCTTTCTCTGGAGCTCAAAAGTATCTCCAAAACCAAGGAGGAAAGTGGCATAAAACAACTCCATTCCTCACAGAGACACGTTTCACGAACTGTTTCACTGTAACAGAAAAAACGTTTACCTCCAACCATCAAGATGCTACCTATGTTCATTAGAAGCAAAAGTGGTTTGTAACTGTGGCTTGGTTTTAATTTCTGATTAGCAGTTAAAAAGAGAAAGGCTTAGGTGATAATTTTTATATCGCTGTGGTAAGAAATCACTAGCAAAAAATATTAAAAACTAAAAACATTTTCTATATATCATATGAATTCAAAATTTGAGAGTCTTTAGTCCCAAAGTGATCCGTAAGTTCCACTAGCAATTTTACTTCCTTGAAAATTTAAAATACAATCATTATAATAATCATAGACAACTTCTACCAGTAAGTAAAATCCTTTCTGTTTTCCCTCTTGAACAACAGCATACTGAGAAAAATAATTTTCTATCCTCTATCTGAACTGTTTATACAAGAAACCTAGTAGACACTTTCATTAAGGTTCAAAGTTCAAGAACTCAAAAGTTGAGAAAAGCCAGAAGAGCTGCTGAGCAATTCTCTTTCTTGCCTCACATACAGGACAAAAATGTTTACATTAATTCTACTCTCCACCACCCTTTAAAACGTACAGTCCTATCATTTACTTATAGTATAATAATTAAACTCCAAATTCCAGAGCTCACAGACAGAATTATTGGCTTCATTAGGGAAATTTTTGCTGTCTCTGTATCTGATGCTTAAATGTTAATGCACAGGCATTCAATGCTCTTTTCAACACTTCGTGAGCCAGAACACCAAGAGCTCAATTTCCACTATTTTAGATGGATTCATAAGCTGAATAATATGCACCATCAGGCCAAATTAATGTAATTTAATTCTGAAACCTGAATTCTGATTTTTCACAACATGCAGTGATGGGGGGGGGGCGGGGGTGACCTGTTGGGGTCTTGAGTAAATACCTACCTACTCAAATCTGAAATCTCCCCATATCTCCATCTAGGTATAAGATGGCAACAGAACCAAACAAGTGTGACTCCAGTAGCTGACTGCAACAGCAAGCTGTCACCCACTAAAGGAGATCAGTTAAAGCTTGTGGTCCCTTTCAGAGGTTTGATGACAATGAAGGAATAAGCCAAACACAAGACCTTGGGTTTCATCATCCTGTGGAGACATACCCAACCTTTCAGGATACCTTCTACCACTGTCCTATATTTAGTCATGATTCAACTTCCTGACCTTCTTTAAAACTTTACAATTCAGCAGGTATTCTACAAGTCTTTTCAGACCAACTGTTTCATTTATCAAAGCGGTAATCGAATGAATCACCCATCTTACAGTACAAAGAAGTATCAGGTAGCTGGATGACAAGCAGACGCTCCATCAGTGGTACACATCTAAAGGAGTTAAACAGATGCAAGGAAAAAAAAAAAAAAACAAAGAGCAAGATATCAAAGGTATGGAGGAGGGTAATAATAATAATAATTTAACAAAACCAACAAAACCAATCCCCCCCCCCCAAGAAAACCCCAAACACCCTTCAAGGTTAGTACTAAACCATTAACGAAAGTGCAACCTGCAAAGAAAGTAAATTCAGACTAACAAATAGGCCAACAATATTTCTGCCCAGAGTTTAAGCTTTATATGACACAAACCCTGAGTCTGCTAAACTGGTGTCTCCAGTGAGACACGGAGTATTCTCACAACCCCTACCACATTCTGCTTGCAACACAACAGATCCGAGGCTGATGGCCTGCTTTCCAAAAATACAATTCAGAGCAAAGTACATTTTGACAAACTGCAAAGGTCAGAACTACAACCAGTCTTACCTAAAATAAAGACAAAACATCTGGGTTTTGTCCAAGTTAAGATTTTTTATTTTTTTTAGTACCCAAGCATAAGCAACTCCTCTAAAAATCAACAGGAGTTGCAAGTACTTAGGGCATACTAGAAGTTAGGTTCCTTAAGACTCCTCGGACATGAGGACCTTATACTTAAAAAGTTGTTCATCACAACCCTTCTCCCCTTCACATACATAGAGCTGCTTAATCTAGGAAGCACCAGAATTTCAGAGGCTTGGGGTTTTTTTAATTGAAAACTCCTCAGCAGCCCTTAGCCTTATTTTTTGCATATAAAAGCAGAAGTACTTAGTGTTAGCAGAACAGTATCAATGCCTACCTCACGGCTACGCCTTCACCTACCTCCTTAGGCATGTTCTAAAACTGTCCATCATCACCTCAGAATCATGTTGCATAAAATACGGTGGCAACCACCTCTTTTTATAGACATCATGAGAAGTGGAAGAATGATTGTGGTATCCCTCTGGACCACGTAAGGAGCTTGCACCAATGGAAATCAAACTACAAATTCTAGCAACTTGGACAGTGGTCCTAGCCATCGTGGAAGGGCAATTCTCACTTATTCTTGATTAAGATACTGTACTGTGCAGCAACAGTTTCAGATGCAGGATTATTTGGGCCAGAAAGTCAGTCCCAGGTGTTCCCTCTCCAAGGCAGTTGCTTACTCCACTGGGATGAGAAAACATACCACATCTAGCACTTTCTTTTTCAGCTCTGTTTATTTTCTGTACAACAGCTTTAAAAGAAGGAATAGAAAACTTTCCACACTACAGAGCAGCCAAAAGGCTGGTGTTCAGGGTAGTCCTCATACATAAAGGATAGAAGTGGAGAATTAACTTGGCTATCTTACATTCTGAATGAGGGCTCTAGCTACAGAGCTGTTACATCCTGCATTTTACATCACTGGGAAATGCAGCCTGTGAAAATGCAGTCTGTGAAACCTGTACATGCAAATGACAAGGGAATTTTTAGCTATATGCTTTTATATTTAATTTCATATTTCATTGCAGATAAATTTTGCCCATCACGTGGATGCTAGACCCAATGTCCACCTATTACATGGTCCCCAATAAGTAACAGAGACAACATTATACTTCACTCACACACACTTGGGAATCCATTTTAAAGGCAAAAGAGCATTTAATACATCAAGTGTAAGGAACCCACTCTTACACAGTTGTATTTGTATCTCATTTCTATTCTGAAACACCTATGCTATTTAACAAGATGCAATTCAACTGAGATTAATGTTGGTTTGGTCTAGCATTTAATAGAAGGGAAAACTTAATCTAAGGCAAAAAGTTTGCATAAATAATGTTATTGGAAAAATGTTATTAATAACTTCTTTCCAAGTGAATATACTTCTCTCTCTTTGTCACTGTTAGAAGGCAGGCTTTATCCATACATAACAGTTACCAAATACATTCGTAACTCCATCTTCATTGTGCCTTTAAACACCTGTAGTTTAAACCTCAAAAAACCACCTCACCCAGAAAAATAAACGTGTTCCACACTGCTTAAGTACCTTACACAATCTTGGATATATGCAAATCATAACATTAGCAGTAAATATTCTGAAGTAATAAACACTGAAAGAGTCTTTCAAACAGCGGCAGTCAAAAGTTAGTACAACACAGAAGCAACTTAATCCGCAAAGTCAAAAAAAATAATTTTAATCCAATTTTCTGAAAAACTAATTGTACATGGAAAGTGAGTCATTAGGGTGGATTTGTTTGGTATATTCTGAAGTGAGAAAAAAAAATCACTTCTGAGGGATACAAGACAGAATTTAAACTGCCTTTCAGCAATTAATCTGAAAATAAATCCAAATATTCCTTTTGTTTGAAAAGTCTATCCCCCACTATTCATACTTAAATTAAGTGCTTATCATAAAACTACCAGCTTTGATAATATCTGGCAAATACACAAGTTCCCTATTGCCTGCATCTTCATTTTTAAGTGCTCCAATCATTATTTTAAGCTCCTCTAAATACAATCAAATTTGGAGGGGCTGGGGAGCCGCGTGCAAGTTCAAGTCTCACTCACTCTTCAAAAATTCTAAGCACTGAAAGATCGATTATTTTAACAGAGCTACTCACATGTTCACCTTGATGAACTGATACCTAAGTAAAACAATAATACAATATTCAAAGCTTCACTACTGATTCTGAAGTCAGTTTCAGAATCTTCAGAATCAGAAAATCTGTTTCGTACAAGACAGCTAAAGAAAGGTTACATACTATCAGGTTTTTTAGCAGCACAGCATGCAAAACCAAGATTGAAGAAGGCTTGTAATTCTGTTCTGTTTTCCACTATTATGACTCCAAATTATTTTTACTGCAATCCTTTTTTCAATATTTTCTATTTCCAGTATCTCCAGCATTTTATTTCCTCCCTTAGACTCTACGTGATTCATAAGCTAGCTTGTCAACTGCTAAACAAAGTTAAGACATTTATAAAGCCTTCTAAGAGGATAAATCCTTAAGAACGAGACATTTGAAAACGATCTTTCTAAACTGTCGTGACTCTTAAGTGAATATTCCTCACTTAAATAAAGTTGGTACCTGTATCAAACCACACACAGGAAGATTAGGTTAGGATCACTGTCAACCTCAAATCCAACCAATTTTATACATGAAACGTCAAACAGTATTGGCTACTGAAGATCAGTCTTTCATGGTCAGCAAAACAGATCCAACCAGTGAAACAGAAAGCAGGGTTTATTTTACAGACAAGCCAGCACAACACAACAAACCAGAAGGGTGGGAAGAGGACTTCCTTCTTTCTGTTTCAAGACTGGGGATCTTCAGTCAGGTGGGTGTCCAAGGGGAAATCTTCTTCCTCATAGAGTACCTCTTGTAATTGAGTGGCCGCCCCTGGAACACACTCCAGCAGCAGAACCTGGATCAGTCAAGGAGAAGTCACACCCGGCTGTGTGCCCGCTGGCCCCCCGTGCATTCAGTCTTACAACCCACCGGAGAGAGTAATCCAAGCTCTGCGTTTGGGAAAGTGAGAATGTAAAACACAGCTTATTTAAAATATTTCCCTTCCCATTTTCCTGGCAGGAGGCCCAATAAGAACAAAGAGTAAATTAATTACCTTCTTTATGCTTTAGAGCCTATCCATATATGGGAAACAGGAGACACGGCTGTGCTCAAGTACTGTCAAATACACAGGGTAAACGCACCTGTACAGAAAGTATTATCTCCACCTAATCTCACAGAATTACTTCAACATTTTGTTTCCCTTAAAACAGATGGTGAAACATTAAATAGGTTTTCTAAACTGACGGTCCTTTTAAGTCCAAGGGGTGCTTTTAAGAAGGCATGTACATGAACACTATACAGCTAGCAGACTGACCAGAATGGGAACAGAATTGTGACTGCATGGGCAAAGCTGCTTAGCCATCTTTTTTATGAAGTCCTGATTTGTCAGACTAAAACCTTTTTACAGGACTATACCAGTTCTGACAAAGCTTACTCTACATGCAAATTTTCTAATTTTGGGTCAAAACGAGAGAGACTCTTAATTATTCATGATTAAGATCAGGAAGGTTTTTTCCTCCTACACCTACACTCTATAATCACCTGCAGACAGAAACATCTCACTACCCCAACCAGCAAATTTGATGGAGAATATTTTAGTTAAAGTTTTAGACAGACACTGTTTTGTCCTGATGCACACTGGAAGACTTTTGGGGTTGGGTGGGGTTTTTTGGTGATGGTAGGTTTTTTTTTTAAATCATCGTTTCACAGAAGCAGAAAATAATTTTCCACACAGCCCTAAACAATCCGATTTTGCTCATATTCAATCCCAACACAGCAAAGATTAATTAACTGTGAGCAGACATTTAAATCAATGGGACTGCTCATTGTACATTATGTTTAGCTTGCACATGAAGAATTGGGGCCTTACACTCAGCAACTTCACATCGGTGTATAAATTCTCGCATGCAGGATCAAAGATAAAATTTTCACTGTCTATATGAAGTAATATGCTCTATGAGATCTACACAAACTCAAAGCCCTTAAGATAGCTATCTCCAGAGCAAGGTCAAATTTCTGCAGAGCCAGGAGTATAGAAGCCTGGCTGCAAAAGCTAGCTAAGCTTGAAAGTTAAAGCATGAAAAAAATAAGTCACATATATGCACACAGACTGGTTTTTCTCCTGTTCTCTCTGACATACATTTTAACTTACACACTATAAATAAAATGAAAAAATGTATTAGCTCAACTTAAAAGAAAATGAGAATAGATACATACTTTTCAATGCTGGTACACAGAATTTCTGTTCCTGTTTTCCATGACAAACAACATTTAAAACACTGCAGATTCCAAAAACCACTTCTTTTTGTAATTCACAGGACATCTGAGTCAGTACTGATGTAACAACTTCCCTTCACTGTCATATTTTGACCATCACTGGATTAGACTGCAAATAAGACTAGCGCATTCATTAGAATTGACTCTCTTTTATCCCTTCAGTAAGGGACTGAGAAATATTTGCATTTACATGTAAGTATTTTCCCAAGTAACTAGATTTTTTGCACAACAACATGCGAAAGGCCTATGGCTAATCCTTTATTACTTTTCAACATTACTTACTACTAACCAACAGCCCTCTTCCTTTCAAAAGCCGAGAAGAAAAGGGAAGAAAAAAAAAAAAGCCACCAGGTACCTACCTTACACAGACCCAGACTTAAGATCTTACACATAACCTAGTGACTCGTACCTCTGAATGCACAAACCAACTATTCTGGAGTGAAGTCTCCTCCGGCTGACCAAAATTCCAGCCTGGAAAACTTCCCCAGCGCAGGTTTCACCCAAACCAGTATGCCTGCACAAACAGCTTCTGTTCAGCGAATCCATCAAGAATTCCTCACTCGCCCAGTTCCCACCAGCTCCTGAATGAAGAGAGTCGACCTGAAAAGTTGCCTACCCTGTTTTTGGAGTACAGCTACCACAAATCTCATCCTAGAAGGCACACCTTCTGTAATCAAAAACCTTTGCCCTGATGTCACTCATCTGTATTTCTCTATTTTATTAAATCTCTGTCCTGGTTTCAGCTGGGATGTAGTTAACTGTCTTCCTAGTAGCTGGTACAGTGCTATGTTTTGAGTTCAGTATGTGAAGAATGTTGATAACACTGATGTTTTCAGTTGTTGCTCAGTAGTGTTTAGACTACAGTCAAGGATTTTTCGGCTTCTCATGCCCAGCCAGGGCACCTGACCCAAACTGGCCAACAGTGTATTCCATACCATGTGACGTCCCATCTAGTTTAGGAACTGGGAAGGGGGGGGCAGGGTTTTTTTCGCCGCTCGGGGACTGGCTGGGTGTCGGTCGGCGGGTGGTGAGCAATTGCCCTGCGCATCATTTGTACATTTCAATCCTTTTATTACTACTGTTGTCATTTTATTAGTGTTATCATTATCATTATTAGTCTCTTCTTTTCTGTTCTATTAAACCATTCTTATCTCAACCCAGGAGTTTTACTTCTTTTCCTGATTTTCTCCCCCATCCCACTGGATGGGGGGGAGTGAGTGAGCGGCTGCGTGGTGCTTAGTTGCTGGCTGGGGTTAAACCACGACAATCTCCTAATCTGATACTTGATTACCAACCAAAAGGGACTCCAACGGTATTAAAACCTATTATTGATGCCAAAAACACAATCAACGTTATAGCTTGCAACTGCCGAGTCTTGTAGCAGCACTTACTGAGGCAAAGTCAGGGGAGATAGGATTCCCTAAATCAGAAGAAACAAAAGAGAAAGCAAGCTTGACCACAGTATCACAGACATCTTGGGATCAAACAAACATGCTTCAGAAACGTTTGGAGTAGCCTCCTAATTTGTTCTCAACCTCTTTGAGGAATGCAGACTGCTTTAGAGAAGGAAAAACAATCACCTACTCAAGACTCCTACAAACTGCTGTTTTAGCACATTTACCAGAGAACGTCAAGATTAATTAAGAATAAAACTACTCAAGAAAAACAGAGATCACACATTGTAAAACCAAGCCTGACTGGAACCTCATTTCCAACAATTTTGTCATTAAAAGTAGCGCTCTATGTATTAAGTAACATGAAATATACTTGAGGAACAATACCTAAGGTATTAAGTCTGCAATCTCAAATCCTAAAATTAATCAATTTATCTGTTACCTGCATTCACCATATTAACTTGAGACCATCAAAATCTTACACAAGTCCTCTTGCAGATCAGTGTCATATACCATCCAAGTTAAAAAACACAAATACAGTTGCTGATTACACAGCTGCACTGGGAAACAAAGAACAATACCACATATCCATACAATTTACCTAACAATACACATAGGTTAATTTTCATTGTTTAAATTTCTTAACTAGAGACCCGTTAAACCCTGAAAAAAACACTAACATCTACTATTTATACCTTCACTGCCAGAGAAAATGGCTCTCAACCAAAATTGTTTTACAGCAGTTTACAGCAAAATTATTTGGAGTCTCTAACAAAAACCCCACATACTTGGCAAACCTGAGATTTTTTTTAAAACTGCCAACCTATTGCGCTTGGCAAATTACAAAAAAAAAGAAAGTTTCACAAAAGACAGGAAGCCTCTGGTGCTCTGTATGCCCTATATATACACAATAGGAAGCAATGTCTGGAGAGCAGCACCTGGACAGAAATGCCTATATACAGCATCCTTAGGTTGGGATTACCTGCAAGCAAGGAGATTTTTTTTCATAGTCCTTCAATGGAGTTTTAAAGTCAGAGGCAGAACAAGTCAGCCAATTTATCTGCACCCATGCTAAACAAATAAAGACTTACATGTAACTTGCATAGTTTTCTTGGTGATGTGGCAACCAAGGAACAATTTTTAGGTAACATGTGGCTTACATCCTTGTCATAAATGAAGCCAACTGAGCTCCTCAGAGTCCAAAGTGTTACGTGAACGGTTAAGGACACAGAAAGGGACAATAGTTTCTAGAGTATTTTATCTTAATATTTTCCAGAAGAAAATTTCATGACAGATAGTAGATAAATATCTAAAGATAGGTCCTTAAATCCACATTACAGACTCTAATGAATAGCAGTCAGATTTGCAAAACCATACACCTCAAAACTTGCTGAAATTAGTCTGGAGTTGCAGATCCTTATTGTTTGCATGCCTGTACATGACAAAAGCAGGAGTCAGAAGACCATGAAAACTGACAGAAGAAAAAATCTGGAGCAACTCTTATTTAAGTGAGCTTAAGAAATCAGAGAGCTAAATTTCTAACACTTTGATCTGAAAGTTTTAATTCTCATAATAAGCAGACTAAGTCAGATTCTGCATCATGTTGCCCTTTCATATTCATTCCGTGTGGACTCTAGCAAAGTTTATATAACCTTCTTTATGTATTTGATGTATCAGACAACACTTTACATAGAGTCAGCTTTCACTTTTCATTCAGGGCAGTAATTCAAGGGCAGCTTGTTTTGTTTTGACCACCAGGACAGGCTGAAGTAGGTGACATGTTTTTGTTTCAATAGCTTAAGATCATTCAGCTACAGTGGGGAAAAAAAACCTACTGCAAGAAACAACAAAGCTAGTTTTTAAATGTTTGTTTCAAAACTAATGTAACTATTTTCAACACAGAAATTTATCCAACTTACATAGTACAGAGTTTTTATTCAGAAATCAATTATTTCTAGAGGAAAAAGCAAAAATAACAATAAAAGAAGGAATTTACTGCGTGCCATAAATCTTTATCCTCTGCTGTATCAGAAGCATATTTGAGTGGTATGAAGCTGGTTTTTGAATATGGACAATAAATATTCCATTACAAGCACAATCTTCTTGTTTTCTAAAAAAAAAAACCAACCAAACCGTACTGCTGTATGTAACTTGCCATCTGAAATTGTCAAGGAAAATTTTCAGGAAAGTTTTTTTTTAAAGGATACTTCCTTGTCTAGTACTTCTACAAATATATTGGGAGGCACTGGGCCAGAGGCTGTAAGAACTTGGGAGCTCTGCATTAAGTATACCTATTGTCTTCTGAAGACTGATAGCTATTTCCAGAAAAATAAGTGTACACTAAAATGGAATGAAATTAGATTTTGGCACAAACATAAGGATAAGCAACATTATCAGATATTGTTATTTCTCTTCCAAAAAAAAGGAAACTCAAAGTTCTCTACTTCTTTTCAGTTTAATACTTTACACTACAAAATATACAGTTAACTTGCATAAGAAAACTCTATTCTGCTTTTCAATCCCAATCCTATCCAATTTATACTCAACACATTTTAGCATTTGCATTCCTAAATTAGATTACATTTACTTTTACACTACTTGTACCTTATTTTTGTCCTTGGAGCATCACAAATGCTTGAGCTACCCCCCTAATTTGTTGCTAACACACATTAAAGCACTATCAACAAAATGCTGAGACACACACCAGCAGAGAACAGTCTTCTTTCGATCTACTTTATGTTATCACTCACCTCCCTACAACATGTTGTACTACCCAAACACTATCAAAATAGTGCTGTGTAGGCCCAGGAGGGCAGTAAAGCAATAGCAAATAAGGCACTTGAGTAAGAGATTACTCTGGACCATGGCCTCAGTTTTGCCAGCAATAATAGTGTAGCAAATACGTAGTGAACTCAAGGCAATGCTACTAGATGAAGTCTTTAAAATGTTTATGTTCAAGTTACTGTATGGCCAGAGAAGATTTGCCAAGAAAGAGCAGAAATAATTAACTTGCTCCCTAAAAAGAACTCTTAATTAAGAGCTCACTCTCTCACTCCACCACCTCACCGTGCTACAGAGGGTTAGGAGGTGTAATCTACTTGCAGAACAATGCAGGCCAGTTATCATTTCTTCAAACCATCCCTCTCTAAGAGTAACCCAAGGTGTTTGACTGACCAACTTCACAATCTAGGCTCAAAGCAGTTAATAGCTTAGTATAAATTAATATACATCTTTTTTAGATTTCAGTATGTCAAGTTCTCAGGAAGTTTAGGAGGATTATCCATCATGACTCCTGAATCCACGCAAACACTTTGATGCTGCACATACGCAGCATGATGAAGCGACAGTCACAAAAGCTCTGGAATCACCACAGTGCTTCGTCCTCACTATTCCACAGCCTTGCAGCTTCCCAGGCAGTCAGCAAATACAGGTATCTCTATATACTGTGGCAGCTCATACTTAAGTATTAAGGCTTAATTTCATTGAATTTAACTTAAAAAAAAAAAAAAAATCTACTTAAATCTCAAAACTCAGGATATAGGGGATACACGCCTGATTAAGCATACAACAGGTCAACCTCCTTTAAGTAAAGGCTCAGTTCCAAACACAGTGCAATGCCACAAAACCAAGAACTATATAATAGGGAGCGAAGACTCCATTCACTTCATGAAAACAAGCATTTCGAAAAAGCTGAAATTTGCCTTTCATAAGTTACACATAAAACCATGAGCTATGATTACTGTCTTACTGCAGAAGACTCCAGAAATACTTACACATTCTCCACTGTTTTAAAGTCTTCCAGCCAAGCTAAGTAATTTATTTCATAACTATACTGAAGCTTCCGTATTTTCTACAATCCAAGGCTGTGTTTATTAACATGAAACAAAAATAGCGCTATTTTTTCCACCCAGAGCAGAAATGCAGATGCATTATTCCTCAAGCACTTGTGCAGACAGCAGCTCTCTAAGACAGGAGGCCTGCAGCAGGCATTTTTTAACTCCAGGTGTATTAAGAGGCTGGACATGGCGTAAACGTTCCTGGCAGGCAGGAAAGAGGGGTTGGGACCTAACAATAAAAGGGCACAAGAATTTAGTTAAGTGGAAGAGAAGCTTTCCCTGACTGAAGTATATTCTGCGACCAACCCCTTTAACAGAGTAACCTATCCACACAAAAAAAAAAAAAAAAAAACAAAACACCAAACCGTATTAAGTTGATTTTGAAAACATAAGAAACCGAAAAGAATAAAAGAGACAGAAAGAGAGAGCCAAAGCACCTCACATCGCAGAAGCATCATCCTTTGTACCTCTTAAAACCTCAGTGTTTTGCACAGGCTTTTTCTTAAGCAAACGGGTAGGCATGGGCCAGGAGCAGTTGTTTTCCGAGAGAAGCGGCACCTTTAGGGAAAGAGAACGTAAGGAGCAGCTTGAAGAACAATGAAAGCCAGTAAAGTTTGGGGTTTGGGTTTTGGGGTGGGTTTTTTTTTGTTAAAGTCAAGTTTTTAAGCGCCGCCTGTCACAGAAAGCAGCTGTTCCCTGGCTCGCCCCTTCGGGAGCCCTCGGCGCTCCCTCACCTCTCAACAACCCGACACCCGCCGCCCCGGGGCTCCTCCGCCCCACCAGCCCCCGCAGACGGCAGCCCAAACCGCCGCCTCCGGACACCCACCCCCACGCCCCCAAGCCCAAATCTTAAGGCGAGTTTCGGGGGGGGAGGGGATCAGCCTAATTCAGCCGCCCCCGATAACGGCGCCGGTAAGAGCGGGGTGCGTTTGGGCAGCGGCCCAGCGGAGGAGGGGGAGAGGCCGGCGGGCCCCACCGCCGCGGCTGCCGGCGGCGAGAGGCCGGCCCTGGCCCCCTCCTGTCACGGCGGGGGCTGGGCAGCGCCTCGGCGGCCCAGGGCCCGGGCGCTGCTCCCCGCCCGCCCGCCTTGCAGGCCGCGCCACGGGCCCCGGTGCCTCCGCAGGGCCTGGCGCCGCCGCAGGCTCGGGGAGCCGAGCGAACAAAGGGAGAGGAGGCCGGGGCCGCGGCTCGGGAGGAGGGCGGCGGGCAAGCCGCGAACCGCGCCGTCCCCATCCCCCGGCCCTCCCTCCGCCCCACCAGCCCTCCGCGGCCACCGGGGGGGAGCGGGGTGGGGAGACGGGCCGCGGCGCGCCCGTTGCCCCGGGGACGCTCACCCGGCGGAGGCCGCGGTGTCCCGCTGCCGGCGCGGCCCTCTCCCCGGGCTCCTCGGCGGCGCGGCGCGGCCTGCGCCGGCATCCGGGCTCGGCGGCGAGCAGCCTCCCGGGGCGGCGGAGCGGGACTCACCGAGGAGGAGGAGGAGCTGGCGCTGCTGTTGCTCTTGCGGGGCCCGGCCCGGCTTCGGCTCCTCCGGCTCCCTCCCTCGCCGTGCCGCCGCCTCCCTGTTCCTGGCGCCGCCGCCGCTTCCTCCGCCTCCTCTGCCCCCACCCCTCCGTCCTCGGAGGGGCGCACGGGGGCGGCGAGCCCGCGATGGCCGCCGCCTGCCGCGAGCAGGGCTACGGCTGCGGCGCCCGCGCAGAGCCCGGCGGGGGCAGCAGGGCCCGGGACACCCCCCGCTCCGTCCCCTCCACCTTCCTGCTTTGCCCCGGCGGCCGCCACCCGCCTTCCGCGGGCCCGCCTGCCTCGCAGCGCCCGGCCGGGGTGGCGGGGCCCCTTCCCTTCCCTTCCCTTCGCCGGCTCTGGGCGCCTATCCCCCGGGCTCGTCGTCGTCCCCCCGCCCCGTCCTCGGTGGCCAGCAGCGAGACCCGCGGGGGGCGGCGGGGAGCCGCGCTGGGAGGGGGGAAGGGGCAAGGGCTCGTAAAGCCCGACCGCCTGCCTGCCTGCCTCCCTCCCCGCCCCGCTCCCGTGTTCGGCCGCTCCCCTTGGCCACAGAAGCTCAGCGATAAAGTTCAGAGGGAGCTGCTCCCCCACCCCGGTTTGTTTCGGCGAGGGGCATCGCCTCGCTGGTACCGCGCCGCCGGAGGGGGTTCCTCTGACCCCCCCCCGCCCCAGCCGCTCCCGGGCCCGGCCTGCCGCTGCTGCTGCCCCGCCGGGAGGCGCCGGCGATGGGCGCTCGCCCGCGCCGCGCCGGGGAGGGGAGGGGAGGGAGGTCGTCGCCCCTCCGCTTCGCCTCCCCCTCCACCTCCCTCGGCGCGACCCCGCTGCGCCAGAAAAGGCATGATTTTTGCCTTGAACGCCGCTTCGCCGGCCGCCGCGAGAGGAGTGCCGCCAAACTTCAGCCGCGTCAGCGGCGCTACGGCAGCTTCAGCCAAGCAGGCTGTTGGCTTGCTTGTTCGCCGGTCCCTCTTTGAAAAATAAAATGCTAAATCAAGAGCAACAAAGCGAACCTTAATTTAGGATGGGGGGGGGGGGGGGGCTGACAGAAGCGACTAGCAGGGGGCAAAGAATTAAAATCTGTGGGCAATGCGGGTCTTAAAAGTTGTTGCATGTCGTATGTGCTGACTGATGCGGAGCTGGTAAAATACTACCTTTGTTTCCTGCTTGCGGTATGTAACTGATGCAAATCAAGAACCTGATTTGCAAAGAAATGCGTAATTTGCTTACCTATGTAATCGCAGGACAGTCAGTGAAGTTATTTGTATGACTCGTTATGCAACTACTTTACTGATTTCAAGGTTTAAAAGAAATCGCTGAAACTCACAAGATTGTGAGAATATTCATGCACATTCTGCCTGAATTCTTCTACTGAGATCAAAGGTGTTTGTGGGTTGAGGTCAGTGAATTGTTTACTTGCCAAAGTTATTCGAGGTCAGAATGCGTCCTGATTGCGTTTAGGTTTTTATATCTCAGGCATTTATTGAGAGTTAAAGGCTTCTTTTAACTCTCATCCAAGGGTCATAACACTTCTTTTAAGTGTCTGATCAACCTCAGTTGCTGGCAGGCCAGGACCATTTAGAAGATGGTGACTCTAATAAGAGTTGCAAAAACAAATTATTTTTTTTCAGATACAAAGTTCAACTTTTTCGGATATATCTACAATGATGTATGGTTTTGTTAAGTGTTTTATATTAAAACTGTTTGGTTTACGATTATGATTACATGTTATCAGTGGTATAACAAACAAAGCTAAAAATAGCTCCGAGTGGATCGTTTCAGAAACCTTATGGATTGTACCTCTTGCTTGTAAATCCAATACTGTCAGTATGAAAAATACGAGTACTTTCTAGGTTGGCAGTAGTGTTAAAAGAAAGAAAGAAAATGAAATAAATAACGAAAGACTAACTTTTTTTTCCAGCATAGTAGGTTCCTTCTTCCCTAGATAAACTGTTGGGAGTGTAGCAACCTAATCCAAAGAGCCACGTAAGCAAGAAAGGCCCTGACTGGGAAAGTTTCGGGTTAATTCTTGTATAGTTCCTCAAACAAGTTGCGGGGAGGGGGGTGTCGTTACCTTCTTCTCAGGCCTCCTTTTCGTTTGGATACAAGCATTTGAACAAGTAATTATTTTCAGGATCCAGCTGGTATTCTTGCTTGACACATGTATGTAGTATTAACTTAAGAAGTGTCTTCAGCAGCCATATGCGGGACAATAGCAGCCATATGCGAAGAAGCTAACTGGGCTAAAAATGTTTTTCTGCCTTCAGCCAGCTTTTACCATAGGCAACTTTTGCAGTAGACTATATTGCATGTGAGATAAACCAAAAAACTGGTCTTAGGAATCTTTTTTTATAGCTTCCCACACTATCAAAAAAGTTGGCTCTGGATGACAAAGTTTTCCAGCCTGCGTGTCAAAGGTTTTCATGTGTCTGAAACTGCCCCCTTGTCACCCTTATGAATCAAAAGGCACTGATACACAACTTTACAAAGTTGAAGGAAAGTAATCCAAAAAACTTGGTAACGCTTTCTCCCAGTTTGTCTTCCCTAGCTTAACTTTCTTCTCACTGGGGATGATGCTAAATACAGCTTGAATGAGTATCACTCCTCAAAGTCGTGACCTTCCTCATTTTCTCTCCTTCCCTCCTCCTGCCCATACACACCTTTCGTTCTCTTCATAGTGGCTCGAGTCCTCACTGGACTGCTCTAAGTCAGCTCAGGTAGCTAAATCTCTTGAGATTCATTTACCTAACAATAAATCATGACATAAAGTAGAATAGGTGCCTTAGTTTTCACTCCCATCATTTGGAAACTGTCATCTGTTGCTGTAAGAGTTCACCTGAACGGCATTTTCAGATTGTTAGCATTGAGCAGTTTATGAGAAGTCAGGGTCTTTCAAGGCAGACACACAAACTGAATAAGCAAAACCAAACAATACTTTCCAGCTGGATTAGTAGCCCGATGTAGTTCAACCTGTTATCAGGCGAGTATCGCAGCCTATACAAATAAAAGAGGTAGTTTGCACATTTGGAGCGGTGGTAGAGAGACAAGGGGAGGAGGACTGGGGATTGCAATCTTCCCTAAAGGCTGCCAATGTGCTGTTGGCTTGTCTCAGCCTTAACATATAGCGTCGTGTTGGGGATAGACTTTTTCGCATCCAAATGTGTCAACAAACAACCGTATCCCAGTAGGAGCAACAGTTTATCACCAAGGGTGAACTCACCTAAGTGTGCTACCAGGGTTGCCACTTGGATGGCGGACGAGGAGGATGTTAGCAGGGATCGCTCCGATGCATTTGTTCTTGGCTTAAAAACACATATTGAACTAAATTGGGCAGTTCATACATTCAGACATCTTGTTTTAATGCTCTCTGCATATATCACCTATTAGGCTTGCCTCACAGTTGCTAGCTTTTGTTCAAAATGATGAGGACTAGAAATTTGGTTTTAGTAATGCAAAATTCAAATCTTTCATATCCACTGTCCTTGTACGTGTGAGCTTCTAAAATCAGGACCTCCGGATCTACTTCTAATTACTTTGACTGAGCTCTGCGTGTTGATGATTTCCCTATTTTGATATGCTTATGTCTTTTTTTCTCCCTCTTTATACTAAAAAATTGATTACAAGTTATTTCATAACTTTTGAGT
The DNA here is from genome assembly GCF_947461875.1 of Haliaeetus albicilla. Taxonomy (NCBI): domain Eukaryota; kingdom Metazoa; phylum Chordata; class Aves; order Accipitriformes; family Accipitridae; genus Haliaeetus; species Haliaeetus albicilla. Next base: position 15,022,272 of record NC_091485.1, read on the forward strand.
CCAATCTATGTACAAACAAATCTGTAGTTCAGAGAGGCAGGTCAGAAACGTAAATTATGAGTGTTCATTGACAAAAAAAGCTGCTGTTATATCCACCATATCCACTTTTTATCTTATTGCTGCCAACCTGCCTGGCATAGGTTACCATCATCTTGTACTCTCCTCCTGGCTCTTTGGCCTGAACTGCGGTGGGAGGTTAATGCTTTTGTCTTCTTATTGCTCTTTGCAGGCATGTAACTGTATGTGATTGTATTTTAAGGACACAAATGCCTTCTTTTCCGCTTCTGTTCATTAAGAAAAGGCATTTGTCATCATTTTATTAAGATTTTCAAATTATTGCAGCGCTTCACAAGGACTCGATCTTTTAGATGGTAACTGTTCAAACGGCCTTGGAAAAATCATAGACTTTTAAGGAAAGCAATATACACAAAATCACTGTAGATTGCTGGTCATATTTGGTAACTGTGGCCTAATTTTCTGATTTTTTAATTCCTGTAGTTTTTTTTGTTATATGTATTTTATTTATTCCTGTATTTTTATTTTTTGATAATATTGTATATTTATATTCCTATATTATAATATGTATTAGAAATCTATATATATCACATCATCACATGTAGTTTTTGGACACTGTAGGTTAATTGTTCAACTTTGTTTTCTCAGATTCTTGTACATTTTCTGTTAGTAAATTCCATTTCCATTATATGAGTTAATTTATGTAAATATTTTCAAAGTTGGTGGGTTTTTTCCTTTTTTTGGAGGGACTTCACCCAGTTTAATAGTAGCAGTAGCGTTAAAAAAAAAACCACCACCAAAACAATGTGAAGTTCTTTCAAGAAGTTCTTTCACACCCCTCTTTGTCTCAGATTGGAGTTAAATTTGCATTGTTTACGGCACTGCTGAAATCAGTTTAAGGTACAAATGGCATTAAGACCTCATTATAGCTACTAAGGATAAGCTATCCATAACACAGATATATAAATCCTGTGTCACATTTTAATCAGAATAGTGCTATTGCTTCTATTTCATACCGTGGATATGTTGTATCTTTATCTGTTATGCTTATGCCTAAAAAACCCAGTACTTATTTACTTAAATTTTTTTCTAATTTACACCTACTTTTTTGAGTGCCACTCTCACTTGTTTCATTTCAAGAGGAAACATACTTAAAAATGATTTATGACCACTTCTGCAATTAAGATTTTTGAATCCATTACAAAGTTTTCTGTCGAAGACAGGGGTGTTCATTCTTTAGCAAGAGCACAGCTCAGTATTTTCTTAGATCAAAGTTCTCTAACAATTCCATTATGGTTGATAACTGAGTATAGCAAAATGACATTTCTAATAACAGCACAAGAAGACTAAATTCTAATCTGCTGAGTAATGGAGAAAGGGAGGAGTCATTTTAATTGTTTATGGACCAAAAGCTGAATAAAGCCAGGGCAAATTGGGCCTCACAAATGGATTTCTGTTGAAGTCAGGGAAATAATATATCACTTTTCTTGTTGTCGAAGATACACAATAAATCATGACAATAGTTGCTTGTGAGTAGCTCTATACGGTTAGGTTAGCCTATGCATCTTATTCATCTTATTCATTGATTGCCCATATTGCCTGTACATTCGCTTGGAAACTAGATCAGGTCTGCTGTGAGTCATGTAGATTTGGAGATGGAGAAAGATAGGCAAGGTGGAGAACTCGTCCCAGCTCAGATCGCATCTGTACAAGCACTGGTGACACAACCAGTCTGAATTTCTTGGCGTAGTGGATTTTAACCTGGAGCAGGACATAGCTAACAAAGACAATATATATGAAGTCTGTACTCTCAAAGCCAATGCACTGGAGCACAGGTAGGCTTGTTTCCTCTGTTTTCCCATACTAGTTCTTCAAAATAATATGTAGATAAGGCTGTGGTCTTGTATTTTTCTATAACAGAAGAGCAGAAACTTCGTTCTTCAACTTGTAAAGTTTCTTCTGTTAAAACGTAAAAGTGTATGTCCAGGAAGAATTTTTATGGGTACTGATGTCAGACACTTTTTAAAAAAAAATACATATATTTTTATTTGGAATATTACATTCTCCCCTGTAGCCAAATTAATTCTATTTAAAATCTTATTAATTCTTTACAATGCAGCTCATGGGCTTGGCTTTGTAGCCTTTACTTCAGTATTCACAACTGGCCCAAGGAGTATTGAGCTGACCAAGAGGCAATCATTTTGGAGGGTAAGTGCCAAAGGCAACCAAAACAGCTCCAGATGTACAATACTTGAACATTCTGAACTTTTGGTTATGGGTTTGCCATAGGTCTGGAGGATCAAATGAGATTTGTGTGATTTGACTGAGATTGTGGCAAGGGCATGTGTTGCTTAGTGTCTCTGTTTCTTGGTTTCCCTGTCTAGGGAGTGAAACTGGTCCAGAAAATGTTGCACTTGAACTGTTTTTTCAGGGTAGAGTTCATAACAAAAGTGTGCCCCAAACTTTTCAAATATAAAACTGGTCATTTAAAAATAAACAACTCGATTTGTCAGAAGTTTATTGCTTTTAAGCAGGACTGCTTAAAAGGAAAAAAAGCAGTAGTTTATTTTGTCATCTTTAAGGCAGAATAGAGGATGGAATAAAAAAGTGAAAAGGAATTGGAAGATGACTTTTTCACAGGGAAAAATATTTTTGAAAACTAGAGAGGTAATATTATTTTTGCATTTTTTCTTCAGCCAGCTCCTGTTAGAATTATATGAGGACTAAGCACACAGCTATAGCTAGAAATTTATTAAAATAAACTGAAAATAAAAGTTGTTTAGACATCAAGAATCATACCTACTTCATTAGACCACATAAAAGAGAGCAAAGTATAGATATCAAGTCAGTGTTCACTACAAAGGATTATATTAAATTTAAAAATGTCTAAAACCAGTAGTAGCAGATGTGCCTAGAAATTAAGGTTGTTCTACTAACGACTAACTGTTCCGCTTGGCTTTAAGTGGTATAGCCATTTTCTTAGTTATGAAAAGGAAGGTTAAACGGGTTCTTTTCAGTCGTCTTCTTAAGAATATGCTTTTAAAAACATGCATAAAAGCATAAAAAATGCCCCAATTCATGGGCAGAAGCATATTAACCCCCCACACACACACTCCCTGCCCCCTAAAATGGATGTATGGTTGCGGGAAGTCAGCAGATTTCACAATGCCAGCTGAGCAGTTCTTGTCTGGCCTTGATAGTCCTTTCCTTTTGTTCACAGAAAAGATCCACATTTACTTCAACACTGTAAGGCTGTGCCTGTAATGCCATGAGCAATTTCTCTTGATTTCTGAACTCCCACTGACTTCAGCTAGATCCAGGGCTGCTCCAGTATTCTCATTTCTTGGGGGCTTATTGTTACGCAAGGTACTTTCAGCTAGATCAAGAGTTGCCCCAATACTCTTGTTTCTCAAGAGCTTATCGTTAGAGGGTGTGCCCGCAGCTGCTAGTTTTAATTGAACGTAGCTTGTAATTAATTTTAACCCATATTTATTATACTTATAAAGCTCAAATTAAAAAAAAAAAAAAAAAAAAAAAACCCTAACAACAAAACTTGGGGTTATATCAGTCAAGCAATACAGTTCACAGCCTTCTGGAATAAAATTTCCTATTGCTGAAGAAACAGTATTTAAATCTAGATGGCTCACAGAGGTACGTATGGAACTTCACACATTTAGGTCATAAGTTCAAACATGGTCTTCATTACCTGCAAATTAAAACTATCAATAACTGACATCTGTTACATAGCCAATATAAAATGAGCTGCTTTCTAAAGTGGATAGCACAGAAGACATAATCGGTGAACTTGTTTCTAAATGTGCTCTAAACACGCACATTTAAATACGTTTCTTCGCAAAAATGAAGTCTTGTCTCTCAAAAAGAAGTCAACAGTACCAACTTCTACAATTTTGCAAAACACTGTTTTATTACTGTTGTCCCAACAAGTAATACAATACTGACATTAAAAGCTCTGTTGTACATGAAACGTACTTTCTCATTGAAGTTGGAGCTTTCAACTACAGTTCTTCACATATGTGCTGATCTCTCAGTAGAGGTGAAGCTGACTGGCAAGGCAGGGTGGAAAAGCCCCCGTTGCCCACACTACATGTTTTTGATAGACCTCGGTTGCAAGTCACATCACTGTAAGATCCTGAAATGGCCCTGCATTCATTAGGAAATAGCCTACCATGCCTCTGCATATAATTTTCAAAAACATCCTGAGAACATTTATGAAGACTTCTGTGCAACTGTAGAGCCACACTGAAATATAGTCTTCATTTAAATGTGAGGAGGCTTTACGATGAGTTCATTAAATTTAGGTTGCTCTTCAGAAATAAGTTTGTCAAATTCATCACAGAAAGTACCTTGAACAATTAAAAAATATAAGAGGACAAGATGATGTCTCACAGCTTTGGAAGCAAAAAAAGTGAAAAATCTTCATATTATGATTGGTTTTGTAGGTTGTCTTCAGTATGAAATATTTTGTCAGCTTTTCTGTCTGCTACTCCATGACCAAAGACAGAATCATAGTAGTAAGTGAACGATCTTTTGTATAAGCCTTCTTCTTTCAGAAAAGCTTTGCAGATCTTTCTCCTCTTTTTCTTAATGAAGCAGTAAATTTTGTCACTGTGATTATAGCATAGCAAAACTCTTCTTAATCATTCTACTCTGCTCTGGATAGAAGTGACTAGAAGGCATCTTTTGGAAGAAAAATAGAAGAAAGACTCCATGACTACAACCTGGACACGCTGAAGTTCATGTCACAGCTCTCATTCATTTCATCCAGGAACTTTATCAAAGAAATGAGCAGTGCTGAATATGTAATGTCTTGTTCCAAAGCTGGAAATTATTACTGATGCAAAATAACCTTGCAGCATCCTCCTCCCACTGCAAATACAGTGGATTTGAATGTGCTCCTCAATACATCACTAAAATGCACATTGGTAAAGACAACACTGAGAACCATACAATCTTAAACCCCAGGACTGAGGGCTTTCAGCTGAAACTGATAAATAAGGCTGTTCTTTTAGAAAAAAGGAGGTTGATATGTTTGCAAAACGCGCTTACATAGTGAATACACAACCACAGTCTCTTTTGTGGGTAAAAATTGGTCTTTAGCTGGATATAGAATTTTGCTCCAGAAAAGAAAATGCTTCCTTTGATGGAAGCAATGTCATTCTACTAAGTAGCATGCATTCAGGGCAGATTTTCAAAGACATGAAGGGCACTCAGATACATCAGTTAGGTGCCTTGTGGATCTTCATGCTTTTGAAAAAATATCCTCCCTTGCTCTGTTAGGATTTTCTTAACGCAGAATTTCTTTTCTTTTATGAGTCATCTCTAGTATGTCTTTGCTGTATATAAAACAGTCTCTTGGTTTCATAAATATGTTGATAGGCAGCATGGAAAACATTAATCACTGTAAAGCTGAAGGATACTTAGCAAAAGTGAAGGGCATGAATTGAGGAATGTTGATTTAAATAGCATTCAACAGCTACAAAAAATGCTAGGCAACGTCACTATGATCAGACCAGAAAGGCTATTTTATCATACATGAAAAATAATAAAATCTCTGTTTGCCTAATCTGAAAAAAAAAAAGATACTGAAACAAAGTTATTAAAAAACATATTATGTAACACTAATATTGAGTAGTCATAGAACACATTGACAAATATAGAATACTACTTTTTTCGTAACAATAGCCATGTTTGATAAAAAGAAGAAAATGCTTAAAAAGCTTGTAATATATAAGTATATACCTAGTGGGAGCAATTTTTATATGTGGATAACTAAAGGTAGATGCTTAAGTATCAATCAGCATTTAATTTTCTATAGTAGGAAGTTCAAAACAAAGTCTTTATTCCATTTAAATCCTTGGCAAAATTGCCATTCACTTCAGGACTGTGGTTTTGTCACTCTTGCTTAAATACTAACTAGAATGGCAGTATTACATATACTACTGAATAGTAAACCCCTCCTGTAATAACCTAAAGACAAAATTAGTGGGACTTCATTTTAAATTCTTCCTGCTTCAGATTCAGAGGAAGTCAAACTACTTTTTTAAATTAAAAACATCAGAATTAGCTAAATGGAACATCAAAAGCAAATTAATGTAAACAGAAGTGGCTATTTTTTGTTGTGTTAGAAGAGTCAATTGCTCTTGTAAAAATGCTCTATTTAACTAATGCCTTAAAATTTTTTAAGAAATTTCTTACTATTGTTGATCATTACTTCAAATTATTGCTGGCTGTTGTTCATTCATAGTTGAATTGGTATCAATAAATACTGATTGTTGTACAGTTCAGCTCCTTTGTCCAGAGCATTCAGGTTCAGCATTGTAAGTGAAAAACTGTCCTTAAATATATCATTTGAATGAGATTTAATCTACTCATTATCACATTTTCTTTTAGGTGTATTAAATCTTAATCAAAGACTTATTTAGTAGTAAGGTAAGTGCCAGCCTATCACATTAATACTATTTCGCTTAGCAGACAAAATTTAATCTCACAAAAAGTTTGGTCATTTTGACAAGACCCATCTCTCATAAACTTACGATATTTGGCAATTAATTATATTTCCCTCTTTTAATTCTTTGTTATCAAAAAAACAGGCTGGTCATTTTCTCGACTTTTTTCCAGTCTTACTGAACACCCATAGAAACTTTGTGGCTGATTATACTTCACGTGTATGGGGGGGGGGGGGGTGGAAGGAAACTTTTTGGGCTTTAGTTAGTGATGAAGGCAGCATTTTAGGATTATCTGTTTAAGTGGAACAGATAATCCTAAATTATGTTTGGCAAAGATAGTACTGTAATTGTGCCTGTGTGGTCCCTGTGACAGGGAGTCTGCAGCTCCTCCTTGGGCCTGCGCACGTCAGGGCACCCATCAGCAGATGTGGTTAATTTAACTTGCTGCCCAATCTGTCCTCTCTGTAATGCAAAACCCACACCCATAAGCAGGTCTGTGATTTTGAAACCGGTTACAATGCTGTGTGTGATTTGATATGTCATATTACATTTAAACTGGTCTAATCTGCAAACATCTCTTCATTCTCCGCTCCCAGGAAAGTGTCCCTGATGCTGCCCTTGAACTGAGCCCGGAGAAGGAAAGTGTCCCTTGACCTGAGCCCGGAGACTGTGCTGCTGCAGAGGAGAATCGACTCGATCCCTTAACCACACACAGGCTCTGCCAGGGAAGGAGGTGGGTTAGTTTTCTGGCAGATGGACAAGCTGATCCGACTCACGATGATGTGTGATTGCGAGATCTCATACAAGGTCGGGCGGGAGAGGCAGAGAGCAGGATCACCCTTTTATCCGCAGCCCACAGTCACACCAGGTGAGGCGTGAGCTGAAGCCGCGTCCTTAGGCTGAGGTTTCTTGGTTGGCAGCTGCCCCGCTGAGCAGCCCCGCACCTTCTCCTGGGGCTGCTCCCTCCCAGCCCTGCACAGCCTCGTGTCTCTTCCAACGCAATGGTTTATGCAGCTGCACAGGGAACGGGTCGAGGAAATAATCTAGGTGACGAAATAAAAATAAAATTAAGAAATGCTTTATTCTTTGCAGAAGTACCGTCCCCTGCAGATCACTTTGTCAGCCTGGTTTGCCAGTGCAGCTGTACTGCTCGCAGTGTAGGAGGTGACGCAGGGCGCACGTGAGAGAAGAGGCAGCTGCTCCTTAAAACTCAGTCTTACGTGTATTATAGGTAGTCCCGCCGCTGCAATGGTAAGAATTGGGGGTTTAGGACTTCCCGGCCTGCTAGCCGCTTCCTCTTATCACCTTCACTCTCACTTTGCAGCTATGGAAAGACCAGTTTCCCATTACTTCGCCCTTCTTCATCTTTGACATGGGCTGCAACTGAGCCCAGTTCTGTGGGCAAATGTCTGTCTTTTCTGCCTGTCCTCTCCTGGTCTGTTATTGGACTTGTCCTTCTCTGCCTGTCCCAGAAAGTCATATTCCAGTGGCAGAAGGAGGAAGAGCAGGACAGAGATGGGCTAAGTCAAGACAGAATAGACAGAGACTATCACCGCCGTTACAGATGCTGCTGGGGAGAAGAGGGAGAGGGAACAGCACCTGCTGCTTGGGACAATGAAATTCAGGTCATGAGCTGCAAACTGCACCTTGTATCTTAGGAACACTGTCATGGGATATTTTTTTTTTGCTAGCAAAGCCAGAGTTGGTCAAATTTTTTAAATTGGGTTTTCAATAGTAAAGATTTTTTTTAAAGAATTCTTTAATTTTAAACATTTGTTACAAAAGAATAAATAAATGTTGGCACTTTTGAATCACTTTGTAAATAATTTAATAAATAACTTAATAAAGTATCACTTTATACAGTGGAAAAAAACCTGCAGTTGTTCCGCAAGGCTATGAAATGGGATTTCCTCTGCAAAAAGCATGCCCACAAACATAAATGGAAAAATATACTTTTAATGAAGCACACTGATGGAAACTGAACAACTTAATTTTCTCTGTATTTTCTACAAAGAAGAATTATATTTTTGACCAATCCAGAAATCCTTCTAGACATTTCTGGAGAATTACATTGTTATGATATGGGCAGAATAAATGAGTTACATGTGTTTCACACCTGTGCGGGGTGACTCAAACTAGTGACTCCCTCAGTTCTGAGCATTTCTGTCCTGATACCTGTGCTGTGTCATTCCTGGCATGGAGGTGACTCCCAGAAGCTCTAACTGACATTAAGATCTCGCTCTCTTGGGCCTTGAGCGCATGAAATCCCTGATTTAGAGGTACGAAAGTGTGAATAGGCAAGACAACCGAAGGATGAGTGGAAGGCATCGTGCTTTGACCAAGGCTCAACAGCACTTCAGCAGCAGCAGACAGCTTTTCGGAGTATTTTTTCAGCTGACTACTGCTGTTCTGTTCCTGAATTTATCTTCCCTACTACATAAGAGCTCTAAAGCATTTATAGGAAAAATTCTATAAAGGATTCTAGAAAGAACCTCATTCATAAACTTTATCTAGTCACTCTACGCCAGGGGAGGACTCTTCTGGGAATGCTCAGTGATTTCAGATTTTCCAGTCTGCTAAATAGCTGATCTTTGATGACAACCAATTCCTTTCAGTGAAATTACACTAATTGATACTAGTGGAGAGTCTGTTTCCAGCCAATCATTTACTAATCCATCACTAGAGCAACAGAAGGTGAATGTAAGCCTTGTCATGAAAACTTTCAGGCTACTGGCACATAAGATAACGGTTATGGTAACTTTATTTCTCTGTAGTAATTTATACTGCTCTACCTATCACTACCCTGTAAGTCACTAGATTCCTCCATACCATATTGTAACTATTTATATGCAGGTAGTTCTCACCAGCTCTCTAAGGACCCCCTTCATATCAAAGTTTAATTTGTATATGATAATTTACTGTTACGTTTCTTAGCAAGATTGCCCTAAGCAAATAGGCAATGCATCTGAAAAGGGTCATTCTTCTCTAAGAATGAAATTTAATAGAGCATTACTTACACTTTAGCATTCATCTAATAACCAAAACACATTTCATTCTTGTTATTTTTAGATATCATTAATTCACAGGGGAAACTTAGACATTTTTTCAGTCTGTGGCTCTCTTATGCAGATTCAAAAGACAAAAGCTGTATTGTCTGCTTCTAAGGAAAAACTGCCGGAGGCACTTTTTTTTGTTTTTCTAATGAACACCATATGAAAACAGACATAGAACAACTATTTACTTACATGCAGTGGTCTACTAGGGTCTCATACATGGGCTACCTCCCTTGCCATGACACTGAATGTGTTAAATTGGTCAGTCTATTTACAAGACTTTTCTTCTTTCCTTTTTTTTGGCAATGAAATAATTTCTATATTACTTTGACCTGAATTTTTAATGATGATACTCTGTGTGTAAGGGTAAATGACACTGTTATGTATAGTTTAACAGACTTAAACACATCAAAGAGCAATAATATTTAATAGTTTTAAATTTTATGAAGTCAGTCTTGCTCATTTCCTTATTTCAAAGTTCAGATTTACTGTTTAATAATACCACAATTTTTATTGTTCCTGGTGCTAGAAGTACTATAAGTTTCACATTTGCCTGGTTAAGGATGATTTGGAGAGCATGTTGGAAGAGGAATGGATGTTTTTATAGACTTTTCTGTATTAAACATCTATGGTTAGATGTGGTTTTGGTGATCGGGTACAATGATTTACAGACTTGCTTTCCAGTCTGGCATTTTCCGCTGCATTGGATCCATACCAAGCAGTATATATTTTCCTGAGTCCACTGGCGTAACAGCACTAGCCATGCTGTGAAATGTGTCAGACCTTGGCTTCCACCATTCTGCTGCAAAACGGAGGGAAATAGTAGCTGTATGGTAGAATATTGTTAAATGTTTTTTTATCCCTTTACATATCTATGCAGGTGCATACAATTAGTTGAATACAGCGCTATAAGGAACAGCACTTTTTTGCAAACAGGATACAGATACAGACTATATATTTCCACATATATGCATTTCCCTGTACAAGTTATTTTCTTCTTTTTGCATCCCTGATTTTCTTAGAGAAGAAAATTTTCTTATAGAAGAAAATTTGACCTACTTGTTTCAGTAAGTGTAACTTTATTTTATAATGAAGAGTAACTTCTAGCAGACTTTCAGCAAGTGTCGTGGTTCAAGCCCAGCCGGCAACTAAGCACCACACAGCTGCTCGCTCACTTCCCCCCCACCCAGTGGGATGGGGGAGAGAATTGGGAGGAAAAAAAAAAAGTAAAACTCGTGGGTTGAGATAGGAACGATTTAATAACTAAAGTAAAATAAAATGCAATACTAACTATAATAATAATAATAATAATAATGAAAAGGAATATAATAAAATAAAATTTTTTAAATTAAAAAAAAAAACACCAAGAAAACACAAGTGATGCACAATGCAATTGCTCACCACCCGCTGACCGATGCCCGAGCTGCGATCCACCCCTCCTGGCCAGCTCCCCCCAGTTTACATACTGAGCATGATGTTCTATGGTATGGAATACCCCTTTGGCTAGTTCAGGTCAGCCGTCCTGGCCATGCTCCCTGCCAGCTTCTTGTGCACCTCCTCACTGGCAGAGCATGGGAAACTGAAAAATCCTTGACTTAGGATAAGTGCTACTTAGTGACAACTAAAACATCAGTGTGTTATCAACAGTATTCTCACACTAAATCCAAAACACAGCACTGTACCAGCTACTAGGAAGAAAATTAACTCTGTCCCAGCCAAAACCAGGACAGCAGGTTAAATCATTCCCCGTACTAAACCTTATTTGAGAAATAAGAATATACAGTCCAGGAGAGACAGGCTGATCAAAAGCAAAAGTATAGAAAATGACTTGCAATTTTCCAGTTTCTCTCTGGAAGTTTCAGAACAACTGACCACCACCAGCTTGACATTACCAAGCTTGCTAGTGAAGATATATAGCTGTCATTCAGTGAAGAATGACCTGTAGAAAACTTGCATCAAAAGCCAATGAAGTGAGGCAATGATTTATTTATGTGCATCCCAGTCTGAGAAAGTGACTTCCAAAGGTAAGAGAGGTGTTCTGAAAAAATATTGCCTCCCCTTGAAAAAACCCTACACTTTCTATTGAACACAATATATTAAAGTGAGACGGATAACAAATATAGCTGAAAGTGATTGCGCAAATGTTCAGTTCAAAGAAATCATATGTCATTGGTAGGATCTGACGTGGTCAAGGGCTTTTTTCCTATTGAAAGCTTGATAATTAAAACCACAGTTTGTCTAGGATAAATAGCTACAGTTTTTTCCACTGACCTATAAACTGAGTTAAATACTTAATTTCTGTTAAATAAAAATATTGAGATCCACCTAACAGTACAAAATAAGAAATAGTGCTCACGTTGTTAGAAAAGCATTGGCAGGAAAAACATTACATGAAGAGTTATTTTAAGTCTTGCTTCTCCCTACTTACACCTATTCTGTCTAAGGTTGTAACTAATGGTGTGACATCTGGCAACCATACTACCTCAGGCTGTGACCTTGTCAGTTCTTGTAAAACTGTGGGAAAAGTTTAACCAGGTCGGGATTTTTTTTCAACTGTCTGGAAGCACAGAATCAAATATAGATACAAGCTACTCAGCTCTTTTGTCTCTAAATAGCTAAATCTGGTTTCCTCATGACAGATTCTTTCAAGAGATGCAGTTCGTTTTTATGCAGGTGAAGAAACTAAGTGATTGGGGGCTTTTGGTGGGGAGCAGTTCTTAAAGCTTACAGGAAGTCTACTTTATGTTCCAAATTAATTTATATCATCCATCTTGAAGAAATGTATAGCAAAAGAAAGCTGATTCTGCAAAACCGTGAAGTATATTATTGCAAAATTTTGTAGCCAGGAAACTTTTTGCAAAATTGTGCATTTTTGCTATCCGTTTGAAAGGGATGCCAATTTCATTACTAAAGGGTTAATATTAAAAATTAAGTGTGTTGTTATCTGACGAGGTTCAAGATCATATTGGGAGTTCTAATCATAAACATCCTCTCTTCCAACCTGCTGCCAAGATAGTAATAAAAAGAAGAGAAACCACCACCCTCAGCCTGCTTTCTGGCAGAGGTCACTGTCTGTTAGTTGACACTGTGTTATAGAGCGAGTGGCTTTGTTCAGCCTCTGGAGAGTTTGTCACAGTAGTTTCTCATGGCATGGCAATGATCACAGAGCAGAGTTTTTCCTTTCAGGGATAATCATTTTGCATTAAGCACTGTGAGGAGTGGCATCTGGAGAAAGCACATCAGTGTAAAAAGGGAAGTCAGGAGGAACGTCAGCAATAGCATTGGGCATGAGTATGAGATTGGCGGTATCATGAAATGGGAAAGAAGTCTTGGCTGAATTGGTAACCTTCAGCTACCCAGAGACCATCTGCATTCTCTTCTCATCAGCAGGCCATTCCATAGCTTTCTTTTCCTAACAAAACTTCTCATGGCTTCTTCAAATTGCCAGAGAAAATTGCTCTTCTACTGAAGAGATGTATTGTCTGGACATCCAGTATTAAGGAACTTACTAAATTTCTTTGGATATCTAAAAGCTTTTGCTAGATTTGAGAAATGGCAGAAATGTTTGCTGTTACTCCTTATTTAAAAAAAAAAATAAATGCAGGAATTGTAGAGTTCTGGTTGCCATATCACCTAATGTAATATAGGATAGGTGATGCTGAGCTTGCGAAACGAAACTACATGTCATCACTCAGATAAATTCCAGTTGTGAGTTAGCAGCTATCACATCTTCTTCTACCCTCATCCTGTAAAACGCCTAGTTTTGGGGAGAGTATTTAACAATTATCTGCTATAGTCTGATGTTTGCCCACCAGGTCAGGCTGAGTGCTACCAGAAAGCAGAAGCTTCAGATACTCTTCGGTATCTACTCTTCTCCTCTGTCATTACAAAATACTTGAAAAAGTATTTTTCAGTATCAGGATATTAGCTTTCAAAAGCTTTCTTAATTTCTTGTTTGTCACACTGATGAAGTGCCTAAGACATAAACTGAGGATAGAGCTTTCGAAGAATCCCAAGAGAGGAGCCATCAGCCAGACAGGAGAAATCCTGTACCTCTGAACAGTTTCCTTCAGTATTGGGTATACAACACCGTGCTCTTTTCTTCTGAAAATTGGTATAAGTTACAACCTTAATTATCTATGGTTGTCCTTTATCAAAGATACTACTTACATGTTTAATGCTTCTACTTGCATTAAAAAAAAAATAAATCTCTGTACTAATGTACAAAATAAAGTCCAGTACTATCCATAGGAAACAGAGACATCTGAATTTATTATATTAAACCCAAAATCTAATTTATATAATAATACAGATCATAAGCTAAATGGTACTCTATTTCACTTATACAGAAAAAACAGGAAGGACTAAAGCAACCATGTTAAAAATTAAATATACAATTTTACAAGCCTTGATATTCAAACTTCATTTTTTTTATAACTGGTGTTTCCTACCTAACAATCAGAATAATAGCCTGTATAATGTTTAGGAGTCTGCAATTGTAATATTTTTTTAAAAAATAACAAAAAAATTCACCTATTTCAAGATACATTAAAGGCAATGTAACAAATTGAAGCAACTTCTTTCTTGTGTCACAAAATCAAGAACTATAAATTCAGTGTACTTTGCCAACAAGATCACAAATATTTGGAAATCTAAATCTTTATTAGATTTGTCCTGAATTTTAAATGACTCTCAGACAACTTCGGTGTTAACTAGCTTAAAGTTAGCTTTGTAAAAGTTTTTAAATTTGTCTTTTCCTTAGTATTGATACAGTTTGATAATTATAGTTATTTCACTGACCATAATGTCCTCTGATGTCCAAATCCACAATTCTGTAAACTGCAACTAGTTGGCTACGATTTGAGTTTCAGGATTCCAGTTAATATCAATTCAAACTAAAGAATATTTTCACAAAGCCTGTCTGTAGAAACTGGACTATCCTATGCAGGCATACTGTGAACATATTTGTTACTTCTTTCAAAGGGCAACCTTACCTTTACTCCAATAATGAAATTACACCAATAAAAGTATACTTATCCAGTGAAACAGTACTTAATAATATTCCTTGAAGAAAACATACAAAATATTAATCCCTTTTGTCATGCTTTATTTTTAATTTTATCTTGGATAAATGACATTTTGCATTCTTGACTACTTTTAGCTTCTGAAAAAATAACTGGAATTTTGTATGAAAATTTGGTCTTTTTTTTTTTATCTATCTCAGCTGAGACAGAGCTTCCAAGTTAGAGCAGATCTTGGTTGCAATTTGCACCAATGTAACCAAGTTTTGAGAAAATGGCTTACAGAATAAACAAAGAAATAAAGAATCAAGTGTTCTCTGTGTAACAGCGGTTTAACAATAGCTTCACTTTATGTGTAGAGCTTTTGTTTCTGGATCTGGGAACAGCGTATGGGCAATTCCTCTTACCCTCAAAGGTCAGATTCCATTATATCTGACCTCCACATTACAAATTAGCAAACAAAGCCATTTGTGAGCCTTCACTGCTTGTCATTGTTATTCATGCAAATCTGCTGCAATGTGCCATTTAAGACAGTCATTGTTGTAACCCAGCTACATGACAATGTATGCAAATAACCAATAGACTGAGATACAAAGAAAGAAACGAGAAGTTAGCATCGATTTTCCCCAGTTGGCCACATCTGTTGGCATTAATAGCAGGAATATCTAAAAATAAATGAGCCAGTCCTCGGTGGAGGAATGAGGGTCTTGCACCCAAGAAACAATGGAGAGAAGCCTGCAGAGAAGAAGGAAGAAAAGGTATGAATCCAGGTTATCAGAGGGTTCAGAGCTGTTAAAACCCCAGGGGAGAAAAAAAAAAAAAAAGGGAAAAAAAAGAAGAAAAAAAAAGAAAGTTTACATTGTGAAGCAGGTTTATTTCAATCCATAAGTGTTCTTAGATATTCATTCATGTTTTATTTTCTCACAAGACACATTTAAAGGGCATTAAATATGACTAAATTAACAGCATTGATTGATTTCAGTGTAGCATGTCCTGTAGAGTATTCCTGGTGCAGACAGTTGCTGTCAAGTGTCAAGATCCTCTGAAAGGGTATATGTTATTCCCTAAAGATGATGCTTTAAGCTATATTAAAATGGGGGAAGCAGGGAGGAGGACACTAGTCACTTTGGAGTTGACCTAAAATACCAAAATATTTAGGCATGACAGTTAGATCCACTTAAATGCAAAATTTGTAGTACGGGGAATTCAGACTATATTAACTGCTCTTTTTGATGATAATGAAGTGGACTGTACTGGAGAGTGTAGAGAACAATCCCGTAACAGCCCAGAGATGGGCTGTTTGATCTTATAAATTTGTTCTGTATTAATTAACATAATTTCTTGTGACTCAGCAGTTGTTTATAAAATAGGTTTGCATTATATAAAACTTTAATAAACTCTGAGCCAAACATCTTTGTAACATTTGTCCCTTGGAGTTTGACTTTTAATTATGGACATTTCCATGTAAAAGAAAAAATTAATCTATTTTATGTTGTTAATTGTAAAGGAAAAAATTTCAAAATTTTATGGTACATTGATGTACGTATGTGGGGACATGCAGCACTTTGACATTACAAATGAGTTACATAATCTGGAAGGTAATGAACAAAGATAACTTTCTCTGTATTCCTAGCTCTTCCTGTTCCCATGTTTTATTGTCTTTTCACTACATGTGTATGGAAATTGTTACAAGTAATATGTAGTTGAGGATGGGTAGTAAGTCTCCACTGAAAGACATATAACCAGTTTCCTTACTACCACTATTTCTATGTCCCCTTTTCTTTGGCTTGAAAAGTTTAATTTGAAAATCACCAGGAACATTTTCCTGTGTCAGTTATATAAATGTAGTTAAATATAGTCATTAGGATTTTCTGTTTAGGACCTTCCCATATGCTTAGGATTTCCAACAGAGGTTTTACAAGCCATGAAATCACATGGAATGCCATAGACTAGGGTATTAATTTCTATTAAAAAAAAAATAGAAAAAGAAGCACAAATATTGGTTTGTTAGATTTTTTAAAAAAAATAATATATAACCAATAATATAAGGAAATGTATAATTCTAAGTATGATTGACCATATATTTATCTCATTTTCCTGTTTCTTAGGTTTAATGGCCAGGCCAGGCCAGCCCTTCCAGAGTTTCAAGTCATAGTCCCACTGATTTCCGTGATGCATGGAGATAAACCCCTCCACACAATTACAAACCTACCTCAGTACTTTGGTACAATATAAATCTACAAAAGTGCTGTATTTTTTGCCTTCATTGAAATTCGCTACCCCAGCCAAGAGTCAGACCTTCTTTAAAAATTTGACCTGCTCCTCCATATGCAAATAAAGAAGCAATTTAAGCGTAGACATTTTCTATCTGTTTTAGTTATGATTAGATAGCTCATAATTCCTTAGGAGGGTATTTTATTTTTGCTTTCATTGTCATAATGTTCTAGCCAAACTAAAAGTTATAGTCCATAAAGATCATGTATCTGGCAATCCAGAGTACCTTATTGTATCTTTCCACATTTTGCAAGAATTGTTTCCATGCCATTTGCCAGGAATAAGCACTAAAGTGCACTTCAGTGTCCTGAAATGCTGCACGGTTCGTTGCAGCTGTTCTGATACACTGCTGAGCTGAACTATCTCTAATATCAATACCTTTTCTTTCCAAAACTAGTCATATCCGGGCACTTAAGAGTGTTTACTTCAGCTGGGCCGGTATCTCTTTTTGAAGTTAATTTTCTCAAACAAGGAAGTTCTATTAATATAAGTTTACAGGCAAGAAGCCCATGTCTACACTCTTCTCTGACTCATCTGTTATCAAAAGAATGAGTGTCGTCTTTAGAAAACTCTATTTTACAACTGCAGCCTGAAACTTCAAAACTGTTTAGAATCTTTCAAAGTCAAAAATTTGCAATGTTAACATCTCAGATTAAACAAAGAGTAACACAGAGAGCTTTATTTGTGTCATGGAAAGATACCAAGACAGGATTTACCATACCTGATCAACATCTCAGTTAACATCCTATCTAAACCTCGTAATCTATTTAAAGCTTTGCCCAGTGCGGGATGCTTCATCTAAAGAGGAAGTCTTGCTACTCCCTCAAATACCAAGATAATTGTGTAATGCTGTTGAGAGTTTAGGAGATGCAACTACTTCCTAAATTGTCCAAATACTGAGCTGAGCCCCTAGGTTTCCTGAACGCACAGGACTCTGCCTGAGACCAAAGCCAGCACGTGGTGACCGGCTCCCCGGCATCCCCTCCTGTACCTCCTCCCTGGCAAAGACAAGTCTCAGTCGACAGCTGTATTTGACTCTTCTCAACCAACTTAAAGCAATGGGAACTATGAAAATAATTCCTTAAAAACGCGAAAACCAGAGGCAGGCGGTTTAATGAAAAGCCAGACTTAAGACTGGAGGATAAGCAGAGGGTTGCTACTAAAAAGCACCTGTGACAGTATGTGTGTGCGCACCCTCACGCCTGCGTGTTTTTGTGAAATAGCCTTCACGCACGAGGACAGGGTCTTTTCTAGAAAAGGACATTTTAGTGCTGCTGAATGAGATAGCTTGCTGTGCTAACTATGAAAACTGTCACATCAATAACAAATAATTTGTGATGTTGAAGTATATTGAAGTATTGAATATTGAAGTAACAGGACCTTCCTGGATTTCTAGCGGCATTCTTTCACAGAGCACTCACACCTTCACAGCTTATGAAGTCAGCGGAATTTCTTTAGTAGTGAATTACTGCTCATTTTCTCAGAAAGAACTGTAAATCTAACTGTATATTTTATGGTAATATATCATTTTATCTTAGAAGCAGCAGAATAGCTGGGGTTATCTCAGTGTCACCCTATTAATCTCTGCTTTTTGAAGCTGGTAATTGTCAAACAATTTCAGTGTGAACGTTTATCATGTAAGGCCTCAGATCTGGAAAACATTTTAAAAATTAGTTGTAAAATAGTGCTTAAATCATCTCTGACTTGATCAGAAATAGTTTGGGACTGAGTAGTGTTGAGGCTTGTTAAGGGACATTTTTCTCCCTCTGTTCTGAGTACTAGTATTTCGATATTAGGATTTGACAGTTCTTTCTTTCTGAACGGCCAGCAAAATGTTTAAGAGGAAACCTAAGCTCTTAAGAGTAAAGAACTAGGTTCTTTTTGGAAAATAACCAATATATATACATCTTATGCTGGTCATTTGTCAATAATTTAAAATAACCCTTTGACCTGACTACATTTAGAGTCAGTAAAAATCACCCATGACTTAACCGGACCAAGGTTTCAACTTCTGTGTGCAATTTGTAATGGTGTCAGTGGGCTTGCTTTTTTAAGTACTACAGCTTGTAAATCACATCGATTAATCCCGAATTTGTTTAGAGAAGGAAAAGCTTCTAGAACCTGATGTATTAAGAAAATGAATAAAAATGAATACATGTAGAAATTGCATGGGGGAAGATGGTTTGAAACAACATGCTACCCATTGATAAATATATAAAGGGTGTTAGAATCAGAGGGGTATAAATAGTCTGTTGTCTGTCAGGAATGAAAACGTAAGTATGCAAAATGGAATGCAGAAAAATAAGATTAATCTTTAGTCAAAAATACATAAAGCAAAAAAGAGAGTTCAGAATAATTACGCAAGTCAAAAGTAAAAAATCATTAGAAACAGTCAGAGTAGGCTAAGTAAAGCCTTCATAAATACCAGACAGGACATTCTTCCCTTCAATGCAAAAATGAACTGGAAGACTTTCCAGACTTTTTCATTTGTAATTCCTAAATGTGGATGTTGCAAAACTGCCTAGCAACACTGAGTGCCCAGTTGCCTTATCATTAACAGGAATGGGATGTCTAGCTCTCTTAGCTGCTTATGAAATCTCTGAGCCCTAAACCATCATTTCATGGTTAGAAAGATATTTTGTAGAAAATCTACAGCCTTTGAGGAGTGAAAGAATGGTTCTATCCTCTCTTTTGTTAGTGTTACAGGTCATGCATTGCTTGCTTTGGTACTTTGTCTTAAGACAGTTACTATACCAGTGAAGTCTTTTACTTCATTAAGTTTTCCCATAATATTCCTCAAGGGGACATGCAGAAAATCAGTTTTCCTTCTGACTGCCTGCAGACCATGAACAAATTCTACTCTGCTTTTTACCAAGTGTCCCAGGCTTTGCTACTTGCATCAGTGATGTTTGGTGTAGAAAGAAAAGCAGGAATCCAGCAAGCTCCGGAGTATTCATGAGGTATTTTGAAATACTATTTTGAAAGGTTGCAGGATGAATTAATGATAATTGCTGGCTTAATATATGAGATCTGAAAAATGTCTGTAAAGGATACTGACAAGCTTTTTTTTGGTTTGGTTTTATTTTTCCTCCCCACTGAAGACACTCCATTCTGATAATATACCTAGTGGCCAAATAGAAGTTGATGAAGATTCCTCGGCTTCCAAGTATCTTCTGGTGTCACTGCTAAAACATGCTTCTACCTATAGCATATCCCTGTTTCCCATTTTCCCAGGTCCTGCTTCTGCTGCACTTCAGTCCTTGGGGCAAAGAAAAGCAGCCTGGTCTGCATCACCAGTCCCTTGTATAGTGGCTCAGATTGCTCAGAGGGGTGCCCTAAAAATGTCTCCATTTTTAGAACATATCCTTTAAAAACAGAACTGGAAAAAAAAATTAAAAAGACTTAATTAAACCCTTTTTCATTACTTGTCATGCGCTGTAAACAGCGGGTGTCTATAAACACACAGCAGTGAGGCTGCAGCTGGTCTTGAGGCAGAAACACGCTGCAGCTGAAGCAGAGCAGGATCATGTCATTTTAGAGTGTACAACCTATCGGGCAGTAATTTGGGGCTAGATTGCAGTTTTGACCTCACGCGAGCGGTGAGGAAGATGAGCTGTACGCTAATACCAGTTCCCAGCGATGCTCCCTGTTGTGCTGGGAGCGCACACAGAGCAGCTGCTGCCGCTGCCCTTACGCAGAGCTGGGCGCACCCTCTCCTACACCAGTCCCGCTCTGCTGACATCTGCCTACAAACAGCATCGTCGCTTCAACAGTGTTAAGGCTACCGCCCACCACTAATCAGGTTTCTGTTATCGCTTTTGACAGGTCCTGATGAAATACAAGAAGTTCTGAATAGAGGAAAATAAGGAAACAGAAGAATACGTGTTTTCGTTTAACCCCAGCAGCTCACTCACTTCCCCCCCCCACCCAGTGGGATGGGGGAGAGAATCTGGAAAAAAAACAAGTAAAACTCGTGGGTTGAGATAAGAACAGTTTAATAGAACAGAAAGGAAGAAACTAATAATGATAATAATGACAATAATAAAATTACAATAATAATAAAAGGATTGGAATATACAAAACAAGTGATGCACAATGCAATTGCTCACCACTCACCAACCGATGCCCAGTTAGTTCCTGAGCAGCGATTCCACCCCCCCCAGGCCAACTCCCCCCAGTTTATATACTGGGCATGATGTCACATGGTATGGAATACCCCTTTGGCCAGTTTGGGTCAGCTGCCCTGGCTGTGTTCCCTCCCGACTTCTTGTGCCCCTCCAGTTTTCTCACTGGCTGGGCATAAGAAGCCAAGAAATCCTCGATTTAGCCTAAACACAACTTAGCAACAACTGAAAACATCAGTGTGTTATCAACATTCTTCTCATACTGAACCCAAAACACAGCACCGTACCAGCTACTAGCAAGAAAGTTAACTCTATCCCAGCCGAAACCAGGACAATATGCTATTCTTTACCTTCATTCCTATGCATACACTTATGGAGAAATGCTAGCCAACAGCTGCTTATTTCACTGAGAGATGTCTACATACAAGCCATGCAGTTTCAGATGGTTAAATGGGTGGCTTAGAGCTAAAAGAGAAATCTAAGGAGGCACAATCTGGGACCAAACGTCTCGTTCTGAAGCATCACCAGCTAAATGCTGTTTAATCTATACATAGTGAGGTGATATGAACCCACGGTCATCTTTCTACTAAAGTGTGAGCCAGTAATAGACCCCTGACTTGAGAGAATGACAAAATTGAGATCTAACAAAGTGATTTGTGGCTCATATTGGACAAACGATTATCTAGCACTAGTAAAAGAGAATCTACATGCTGCTTTCTGAAAGGGTCGCACAGCTTAAACAGATTCTTAATTACATTAGTTATTTTCTAATCATAGAGCTAATTAAATTGTAAAGAGAGACCTGCTGGCACTGGAAATGATATTCACATTCTTCAGCTACAGCCTTATTAAAAGAGCTGTTGAACTACTTTAGGCTGGCTGGACCTCTGCTATAGCTGTCTAATCCAGGTTTCTTTCAGTGTCTGTGGAGAATATTTGCTTAGTGCAAACTGAGAGATAATTTCAAGGAATATTTTTATAATAAATGTCTTTCTTAGAGATAAGTATACAGCTGCTTCCTTCAGGCAGTGAACAAAGCAATTGATAGATACTGGGTTACTCTTTCCTCTGCCCCTGACATTAGCAATTTGAATGTATATATGGCCAGGTGGCCCTTTTGCTATGGCCTACATGAATATGTAGAATTTAAATCACTAAAAAAAAAAAAAAAAAGTAAAAAAACCCTTCAAAAATATCATTACGATAGGAAACACAGATTTCTGTCCCATAAACTGAAGAATCAAAATATTGTCCAACAAAACAGTGGTAACTCTCCTAATGGCCACCATTCACTAAAAAACCAGTGTATTTTTCTTTACTAAATATAGGGATTTGGAACATTTAGATACTGCCTGTAAACAGAAATACTTTTTCATGAAAAAATGAAAATTAAAACATCTTATAATTTTATCACTCTTACATCCAAACTCGCATATTTTGTATGAAATTTGCTACTCGTTAGATTAAGACGAATGTGCGAACCAAGATGGTAAAGAATTCAGTACTGAATAAAAATATTTTTAGCCCAGCATGTGTCATATATCTCATATCTTTAGGATGCTATTAATAAAGTTTTCCTATAAGAAACCAGAAAAAGGCATTGCCAGTGATTGCAAAAATAAAATTTTTTGTCATTTACACTTTGAAAACCAATTAAAACTGACTCATTGATAATAGCAGAAAGCTTTCCATATTTTCACACTTATGAATACTTCAGATTACTAACATCCCTTAAAAGTGCCTGCATTTGAAAAGAAATCCTCAGATAATGCATGCCATCAGATAATTCACTCCTTTGGACAGCCCTGGCAATATCAGAGGTTAAAGAAGGTGGAAATCAGAGACAGGTGAAGAGAGACTTAGTGGAAATCTTCTTCTGGTGTTACTTACACATATACGTATACATATATATGTATATAAACCTGCAGTGCTGGTGAAACATAGGTCTTGGGATTGTTTTGCCTTTTTAAGTAGTGCTGACATCTAAGTTTCAGCATTTTAACATATGACCTCTTCTTCACTGAGTACGACTGAAGCTCCTGTGTTTTATATTTAGCATGTTAACCAAATGAAATGATGATCAGAAAAAATTGTAAAAATGACAAGTTGGCAGCTCTGCTAGGTGTCTCTCTGTCGATGTCTCATTTATCGTCTCAGGCTACGCATGCCAGTACATGAACAGAGTGCATTCAGCTACCTGCACATGAACCACGTCCCCTCTCCTCTGTCTATCATTCTTTGCCTACTGCCACTGAAGACTGGAGAGACTCAATCTTGCTAATAATCAGCCTTGTGGTTAAATCTGGAGGCAGAATACGGTCCATCCAGCTCGCTGCTTGGCAGCTACTCTGACTTAGCAGGGTGACATTAGCTAAAACTTATTTTTGTCAGTTCACTAAGAAAATGTGACTAGGTGAAGGCACACATATGGTTACATTTTCAAACTGACTTCTGAAAAATGTTCTCAGGATATTTGGAAAAATGCCTGTTTTTAAAGACAGAACTGAAGTTTTGTACAGAAAATAGGTTTCCTGCATACGCTGTATCTCTTACAAGTGCTACAGGTGATTTGAGTATGATGCTTTTGAAAAAGTGCTTATGGGATCAAATAAAAACAAAATTAAGAATTGCCATTCAAAACACACCGGCTGACAGTCTTCAATTTTTAGCAGTTTGGAGGGAGATATGACACTGAGTGGGAAAACACAGTAAGGAATACAACTGAATGACAATTATATAAAATAGTTTAGATCAATTTACAGATCAAATTATCAGAAACAAATACCTTACCTTTAAGATCCGTAGTCATAAAAATATACATATTATTCCAAGACTTTAATTGTCCTAACAAGCTCTGAGAGCTTGCCAAAAAAATGATAGTCTCACATTGTGCACGTTACTGTCCAAGAATGTTCAGGCAGTTACGGCTCTTGCAGATGTCATGATGTCAGATTTGTGGGCAAGGACAAGCCATGTGACTTTCTGCTGCCTTCACAAACAGCAACTGAGAAATATGCAGTATTAAGGTCTCAAAGTTACTGTGCCTATATAAAAACTTGCAGTAACAAATGAAATGGCAATAGCAATATTTAGAGGACAAGGAATGGTATTGCAAGGTACCTGGAGTCCAAGATTCAGTTTCAAAGTCTGGGAAAGACACATGAGAAATCAAGAAATCAGATCTGTGTTAGGGACAATCTATACAAAAATTTAAGTCTCAATCTGGAATTCACACATATACCACTTTGCAATTTTGTTCAAGATAGAAATATAAATATTTTTATAATTTTGAGGATCTTGATGAGAGAAAATTTTCCCAATCTATTTCTTCCACTTGAACATGAGATAAAGAGCATCTAAGTCCATTGTCAAATATTTCAGCATAAGACTATTGTATTTTCAACATTTCTCCAAAACCTAGAAAAGTTGAGAAATGTAAAATACACAATTCCAACTGCATGTCAAGTCAAATCACTGCTGTATGAACATCTCTATCTTTCTTTTCAGAAATTGTGCCCTACTCAACCCAGGACACAATTTACACTACAATAGTTGCCTCAGTAATTTTCTCCCTCTTGTCCTTTCTGCCTGATGTGAATCTACAGTGTTTGGAGGATGCAAGCCCTGTGTGTGAACAGCAGGTCACCTCTTATTTGTATGCCGAGAACCATAATTTTGAGGAACTTGGTAGATTATTGAAAAGACAGAATGGAAAGAGAATCTGATTTCCTCTTTCTTTGGCACCTTTTTTGTTATTTATTAATTCTAAGGGAAAGCTAACATTGGAGAAAAGTATTAAATGGGACGCACTGAACACTGGCTTCTCTTTTCTTCTGTAACTCAGAGACTCTGAAGTAAGTGTGATGGCTAATTAATGGCCAGACTTGTGAATATGACTATGTGGCTGAGATGCGTAGGGGTAATGACATGAGTTTGGAAAACTCACTTTCTGAGGCAAATAAAGAGTATTACGCAGCTTGCAGATACTATTATTGCTAATTAACAGTAATAATATTCAAAATTATATTGAGCTCTATTAATGTCACCCGAAGTTTTTACAAGTCCATAAATTAACATGATACAAAATGATCACTCCATCAGTATTTTAAGAAGAATTATTTCCTGTTTTGACCTAGACTTGGTAATTTAATTACAGTTACATCAGAATAAAAACAAAAATGTCATAATATTGGCTAAAATGCGAATATCTTCCAAACCCAAGAACTGATTACTGAAATGTTTTCATCCTTTGCAATGATGTACAGCATTAGTATTAGCAGAACAGAGTAACACCCATGACAATTTAACAGTTCTCAAGAATATATTGTTTTCTGGAATTGTAGATCATCTTGAGATGTTTAATATTATCCAAGCAATAAACTACAGAAGAAGCTCCCTTTAGAATCAACTGTCTTTACAAAGTAAGTGCACTAAACAATGTGCTAAATTATCTGAAAGCAGTAAAGAAGTGCCTTGATACAAACTAAAATGCTAGATGTTTTAATAACTTCAAGGGTTTTATCAGAGTGGTTTATTAATTTTAAATGATATAACTAGAATTTGTTTATAAAAGGGAAAATATATGTAGTAATTATGTACCCTGAGCCAGAAATCATGTGTACTGCTCTGTGCCCTCAAAAAAAGCAAACTAGTTGCATATGTTAGGCATGGCCTTGCCAGCTCTTCCTGTGAAGTGGATGCAGATACAATTCATGGCAGTTTAATCCAGCCTTTTCATTTTGGCAAAAAAAGAACCCCAAAACATGCCAACATTCACTTTTATTTGGCTTTATATTTCTGAGGGAAGAAGATGCTTACTACCTGTGAAAGGGTCATTAAAAATCTGTGGGCTAGATCTCTCTTTTGAAGGGTTTGGAATCTGACAAATGCTAAAAGCAGGAGGCTTTTTTCAGAGTTGTAAAGGCTAATAATCCTATTTGTCTGCATTCCCCAAATCGTATTCTCTTTCTGGTCCCCGTATGTTTTCTTTGCTGGGAACTAAATTCACACATCAGATGAGAGTAAGAAATGTCTTAGCAGGGGAGACTGATCTCGCTGTCCCCAAGTGACGACCAGAGACACCGCTGGGGGAGAGCTGCTTTCTCCGGTCCGTCCGTCCGTCCTGCTCAGAGACCACAGCTGCTGCCTTGGAATGTCAGCGGGCACATCCCTGCCTCTGCCTCTAGTGTCCATGGGCCTGTTCTCCGTTAAATTGTCTAATCTTTTGGGGGGGTTATTGGTACCACTTGCATTGACAACCTCCACAAGTTCATTACCCGTGGTGTAAAAATGTGCTTTTATGTGTTTTAAACAAGTATCACAGAAGACAGATTTTCTCACTTAGGTTTTTTAAACTCCTTTTGTTTTGCAGTTTCATGGTAGACATTTATATTGCTATTGACTGACCCACCAAATACAATAATCTGTATGAAATTAAATTGTCTAGCAAATTTTAGATGCATGTGTTTTTTTCTGCACCACTCTGTAAGTCAATTGCATATCTGCATATGCAATTTAGCACAGAAGATAGATCCAGTTAAATGAAAAATATAAAAGGAAAACAGAGAAATTAGAAAGTCTCACTAGGGATGAAAATATAAACAATAAATTAATAATATCATAAATGAGCTTCCAAATTTGCATCTGCACGGCTGCAAACACAAACACTTGTAACGTACTTCGGTTGGGTATTATGTACCTGATTTGGAAGCAGTAAAATTCAGGAATTCACATTAAAGCACCTGTTGAAATCTTGCTGTTCCTTGCTGCAGAAAGCACAAAGGAAAGGGTTTTTAGTCATGCAGCTCCACCGATGTTTACAGAAAACCTTTACAACAAGTCTGCTATCATCCTACTTATTTTGAATACTCATTTCAGGAATCTGGTAGTCAGTTAAAGCAATAAACACACAACTACTGCATATGCCCAGGTTGTCTTTACTGTGCATGTGCAGTAGGTTCAGTATGGACTGCCTACATAGGTAACGAACAGGGGGGTTTATTAATTTTAGATACTGGTGTACTTTTTTACCAATAGCAGCTAGCAAACACAGAAGGACGAGAAAGCTGGGGGTGACAGCAAGCGAAGGCCTTCAGGGCAGGCAACGATACTTTTAAGTGGACTCTGAAATGAATCGAGAGGCAGATTGAGAAGATGGTCAATATGCAGAGATAATTTTCTCAGCTGGGGAATTCCTCATCTAAACTCTCTTGTCCATTTCTGCCTCCTTCCATTCCCAATGTTCTCACTTTCTTTGTTTTCTTTCCTTCCTTTTTGCAATCTTCTTCCAGCTGGCAAGTCGTAAGGTTCATTTTAACTATAGCAGTCAGTGAGGTTTGGGCATCACAGTCCCTATTTGGTGTTCCCTTCAAAGAAGCACCTGGAATTCATGTTTTTGGCATCTGACATGCCCTGATGTTTCTTCGTAAGGTTGCTGCTCTTTGACGTATGCAAAGAGCCAGAGAGCAGGAAATTCACAGAGAATTAGAAGTTGCAACAGTTAAGCTCAGAAGTACTGTAAGGATATTATCAAAAATGGTATCAAGACCCTGTCAGATAGAGTCCTTGGTATGTTGATCTTCAGAGAACTTTAGGAATGTAAAAGGATGGAACTCAAAAGCAGTAAGGAAAAGAAAAAAAGTTGTGAATAGACAGCTTTGAAAAAAGAATGCAGAGATAATAAGACTTCATCCTGCAATGAATGAATCACAGAAATGATAAATAAAATGAGATTGAAAACTCTTAAAAAAGACTCAGAAAAAGTTTTTTCAAGCTCATCTCTCTCTACAACATTTAACTAAAGGGAAATTTAAAAGTTACAAAGCATCCCATATTAAAAATGCTAAAAGGTGGCTTTTGTCAAAAAATCTTCACAAAACCGTGAAGATTACAAGGCCGCCTTCATTTGTGCACCTGCAGTTACATGCAAAAACTTGATGAGCATATACACACAACAATGTCCACTACTTGTCCACCTATCATCAATTTATCGGGATAGAACCCAACTGATATAGAAGAGATTAAAAAAAATTACTGGAATTATAGAAGCCAAGCTTGTGAGGAGACAGGAGTAGGCAGCTCTTTAAAGTTCATCTTATGTAGAGTGCAGTAAGGAAGCACCGAGGGACAATGTAAATGAGATTCAGTGACTAATTTCCCCAGTGGTAGTACTCCTACACATTTTGACTGCAGATCAGTAAGAATATAAATGGTAGAAGAGACGTCCACATTAAATAATGCCAACGGAGAGGAAAAAGTCAAACTGGCTTCAGAAGCAGTTCTGGGAATCTGCAAGCTAATGGGAACAAGCAGGTAAGAGGGAAAGCGGAGGCACTAGTGGGAGTCCAAAACAGGAGACACAGACACAGACGGAATCAGCACTCCCAGTAGAGAGACTAGTTTTCTGCTATTTAGGTTGTCTCACAATGCCAACAATAATTATTGAACCCATCCACCATTTTTTTTCATTTTTAACATCCAGTAAAAGGTTGGTGATTTTTGTTTGGGTTTTTGGGGGTTTGGTTTTTTTTGAGATATACACTTTGCCCTTAACATATCTCTCCTCTGTTTGTAACAATGAAAATTTGATTACTGGTGATCATCTTGAATACCAGTCTTGAGCCATGATAGCATAAAATATATTGCACCAGCTGATACAGCGTGCTCCTGGATCACTGTTTTGGGTACACAATTACCCCCTTTTCTGGTCTAAAACAAGAGCAGCAAAATTGAAGCTGCTTTTCAAGGTTAGGAATATTTTTTTAAGTTGAACTTAATTAGGCCTTCGGTTAAGAAAATCTGGATGAAATGCCAACACTTACAGTGCAGGAATATATTAGCCATGGAGAGTGCATGTGTCACCTGTGTGTTGGCAACAACTCTATGAATCGTTCATGTAGCTATTAACTCAGACACTGAAGACAGTGTAAGAAAACATTTGGTTTTCTGATGCAGTATAGATTGACCATATTTAAAGAGGTGAGGAGGACCTGGATTGAACAGTCCTGTAGATGTGAATGATGCATCTCTTCCTCCTGAAGAAATGTTTTTTAGTCTATTTTGGGAAATGACTGCTTCAACAATTCCTTCTCCTTGCCGGACAAATGAGATACAAATCCATTCTATTATTATCGTGAGTCTCATATGTGGTCTCATAAAGTTCCCACCAGTCCTATTTGGGGAAATGTGAGCTGCCCTGTGCGCATCTGATTAGAGCTCTTAGTATTTCATTACATGAGCATATTGTGCACAGCTAAAAGGAATTTTTACTCAGTCAGTGATGCTTCTTTTGTAACTGCTCTTGAAAAGCACTGATAGATCCATGTGAGTTGAGCCTCTTGTGGAAAAAAACCCCTCACTGCAGCAATCATAGTGCATTTATAATTAGCTTAATAAAATCCCTTTGTTTTATTGCTCTATATATAGAAATACTGTCTTGCAAAATGACGGACAGTTCTGAGTTGCAATTAAAAATTTAGTACAACCTTGATACAAGAGATGGAGGACATTAATGTAAGTTTACCGTGAAAGAATAGCACAGCAATGGAGACCAGGGTGGAAAAACAATTAGACATAAGCTGAGAGGGCAGTGACCTACATCCTTTTAGAAATCATTTGCATATGCTGTACTGCGCTTTTCACATTTTTGTTGGGTGCTGATAAAAATGTACTTCCTCATGCAATACGTGATATAAAAAAGAAATCGTGAAGATTACAAGGCCATCTTCTTTTGCGCACTTGCAGTACACGCAAAAAGTTCATGAGCATACACACACAACAACGTCCGTCGCTTGTTCACCTATCATCAATTTATTTTTTCCCATTATGATGGCAAGCACAATCTTTCAAAAATAAGATCAGCCCTCTGGTCAGATGACCTATGATGTACCATGCATCTTTATGATATGTTTAAGAAACTGTGCTTTGGGGAATTGCCTTGCACTACAAACAAAGCGGTGTAATTCTGGAGTCTGGGTTACATAAAAAAGAAAAACAAAACCCCCTCGTGATCCACCTCCTCTTTCACCCCCTCATCCATTTGCTTTACTAGAGCCAGCAAGAGCTATGTCCAGAGGGCTGTCAGACACAGCAAAGAAACATTCGCAAATACTCAGTTATTGCTACACACAGAAATCGTTCCCTGGCTTCCAAATCGGGGCCATGCGGGCACTGACGGATGAAGAAACATGTCATGACTGGACTGCGACAGCAAACAAAAAAAATAAAAAAAAAAATCGGTCTTTGCAGAAGTCGATGTTGCAAATACGCGTCGAAGAACGACGGCAGAATTTAAGACACGACAATCCACCGCGCTACAGGTGCGTGCGGAGCTCACACCCCCGCGACAGGCCGACGGCCACGGCCACAGCCCCTCTCCGGCCAGAGAACGGCAGCTGCTCTTGACATGTTTACTACCCCCAGCGCTGCCAGACGGGCAGCCCGTCCGGCTTCGGGGGAACTAACCCCCCCGGACCACCACCTCGTCACCCCGGTGCCGCACTCGGAGCCCTACAAGTGGGGATACGCGGATTTTTACGCTGCGGGGGCGGTTTCTCGCCCTCAGGCCGCCGCACCCGCCCCGCCGGCTGCCGTAGCGGGCCGAGCGGGCTCGGCGCGGGGCCGCATGGGAGTTGTAGTCCCTTTTAGGCCATGAAGGGGAAGGGAGGCGGACTGCGTTTCCCAAGGTGCACCACGGCTGCCGTTGGCCCGGCGGGGCGGGCTGGCGGCGGAATCGGCGCGGCGGTTGAATGCCGGCGGGGAGAGGGGCGCGATGGAGTTGTCGTCGCTCGTCAGGAAGCTGGGTAACGGCTCCCCTCTCCCTCCCGGGGCAGCGGGCTCGGCTGCCCAGGGGCGCCGGGGCCTTCCCGACCCCTCCGCGGGGCTGCGTGTGTGTGGGGGGCGGCGAGGGGCCTGCTCCCCGCCGGCCTACAGCGCTGTGGGGGTTTCACCCGTGAAACGGGCCCGTCGGTTGCGCGTGGGAGCCCGGCCGCTGGCCTGGGAGGGAGCGGGGGGGCTGCTTCTTTCCTCGGCAGTCGCGGAGAGCGGCAGTCCCTGCCCGACCTCCGCGTCCACACCGTCGCCCCCCCACCCCGGACCCCTCGCCAGTTTTCCGCCCTGTGTTTTTCCACTCTTCTCCCCGCTGCAGACGTGGGAGGGGACAGTGACACACGCTGGTGCTTCCCTAGGAAACGCCGAAGGCTTTCCCCTTCAGAAAGGGTGCCTGTCGATTCGATAGGCTTGGGTAGATTGTTTTTTTTGTCCGATTTGCGAGTCCGTGGCAGCTTTCGGTATCCACAGTGTACTGTGGTAGAAGTTTTCAGAATTGTGTGCTTCAAGAAAAAGGTCATCCTCATGTTTTACCCTTAGCATCAGATTATATCAGTGTATTTTTTAGAATTTCACACTGGGCAGACGTACTTGATTAGCTTACTGCTGGTGAGTGTGATCATGTTTCTCTTTCTGGTAAGCATAATACTGACAGCATAAAAGCCAGCTTTTTCACACATCTTTGACAGTATTCTGTTTGTCCAAATAAGAAATAAGTTATGTCAGATGATTTCATGGGGTTTTTAATCTTTTTTTTTTTTGGGGGGGGGACAGGTCACGAACTGGCAGAGATAAGAGAACGATCTCTGAAGACTATTCTGTTTAAATTGGATCATAACTTGATTTCATATGCTGATCTGGTCCATGAAAAAGTGCTTTTCCTTAATCTTTTGGAGTGGTTCAATTTTCCAGTTGTACCAATGAAAGAGGAAATACTAAATTTTGTGAACATCTTGATCAAGGTATGACATACTAACACTTATTTGCATTTAAACTATATGTATTTAGCATGCTAAAGCTAAATAAAACTGGATATTGTTTGCTTTTGTAGCTCCATGTAATGAGATTTTTAGAGTGTTTTGTAAAGACATGAATAATAAAACCACTCATGTGGCAGAAATGAAAACAAATTGAGTGACTTGTAATGGATCAGAGGGATAGCTGAAAAAAAAAAATCATTCTTTTCTGGGTTTCTACTTTAGTTCCTCTGCTTCTTCAGTTTCTCACTTAGTGTTTAATTTCTTCTTTGGAACGTGATTTCAGCTAAGCACTTGCACTGTTCCTGGAAAGTGAAGATTTGAACAGTGGTGCAACTTATTTTAAAAAAGTTGAGAAAACATTACAGGAATTTCAGAGATCTCGGATTCTTACATTCCTTGTGTTTTAATCACTAAACAGCAGCTATGCAGAGGGAAAAAAAAATCCCATCCTTGATAGTGATGGATGGTCTAAACAAATAAAGGCAAAATCTAACTTAACTTTTCATTACAACTCAGTCTTTTCTTTCCTACTCCTGCCCCCCCCCCCAAAAAAAACCAAAAAACCAAACAACCCCAAAGCTAACAACTGAAACCTTGAGACTCTTCAGGCTAACTTTGTCAGTTATTTGTCCTAATCCTAGCATCCACCTGCTGCCCAGAAAATGATTGGAATTGGTGCAGTGGAATTCTTCTCTCAGCTTCGCCCCAATGTGGATCCAAACTTGCAGGCTATAATTGATGGGATTGTGGATGGACTGTTCTTTCTTCCTTCTGGACTTCCTTCTAGTTCTTTATCAGTACGTTATCAAACTCGGTCTCAGCCTTCAGTAGATCAACCAGGTAAATTACATATTTTGAAGTATGATTTATTTCAAATGAAAGTAAATTAAATGAAAAGCTTCCAGGCTATGAAAAGTTGAGGTTTTCAGGCATGGTAGGCAAATTATTCCCGAGAGATCAGTGAAGTGTATGGTAAGCAGATTCTGCCAGAGAAAGTGTGAGTTAAATCAGATAGTGCCATTCCCATAATGGAATTCTCTGCACAAGAACAATCCTGTTGTTTGTAATCAGACCTTCTCTGTCCATTTCTTCAGTGTGTTATATCTTTGCTATAATGTAAAAGGGCATGACACAGGAGTAACTTCCAAAGACAGCTTTGTGGCAGCAAGTGTAGCAACTTTGGACAAACCCGTAATTAAGCCAGTATGCTTTGCTGCTTTTCTTTGCATAGTAGACTTTAACTTTGAAAGCAGTTCAAATCTTAAAACAAAAAAACAAAACAAAAAAAAAGAAGCAGTAACTGAGCCTAGTAGAATTATTTTTAAAAATACATTAGTTGTATGCTCTATCTGCTTACTTTTGGATAAGTATTTGTCATAGAAAAATACGTAAACTTTGTTTAAGATTTCATATTATGTTTGAAGTGCTTCTCATATATGTGAGGTGCTATTACTTGCTTCTGTTATCTAGCTTATTATCTATCTGTCACAATGATTTACAGTGCCTCTTAGATGTAGTCAAGAAGTAAACCCATGTGGTTCTCTTCTTCTGCCTTAAAAACTTTAGCACAAAGTATAGAGGAGAAAATTATGTACCATGGAGGTCCTTACTTCATCCTCCTGGTTCTTGTGGGAAAGACACTGCTGTTATACTGCCTGACACCTCTGTCACTCATACTGTGCAATCTCAGAAATAAAAGTAATTTTTCTATGATTTCTGCAGCCTATCTAATACTTAGAGTTTTTGTTTGCTAGAACTATGTGGTGGCTGGTGATTGATTTTTTTTTTTTCTTTCTCTTTTTCTTTCGTTCGTTCTTTCACATAGGAGCAGATTTTTACCTAAGATTGCCACTGTACGGGGAATAATATAATAATTTTTTACATATGCATACTTAAGCTATATCTTTTTGATTCTACCCAATTGAAGTATTGTACATAATTTCTACTTGTGCTGTAAACTATATACATGTGTGGGTTAAATAATGCTTAATAACAGTAGTGTTGGTTTTTTTTCTTTCTATGTCAACTTCAGTTACTGGGAAAAATTGTAAACTAATAATCTGGGCATTATCTAGTTTGATCCTTTGAACCAAATATGTTTTGGAGAGATTGATTTTAACGGTGCATACCTTGTGTGTATTTTGTTGTACAGTTTGTGTATTAATTACATGTATTTAATAATATACATACTATATACAGGGGGGACATCTTTTCAGCTAACCTGAAAAGATAGCAGTTTTGGTAGAAAAAGGTTTTGAGTGGTTAATTTAAAAAGTTAATTTTATTACTACATAGGTAGAGTAGAAGGAAATGTTTTTTTTGGCTGCCAGTTCTCCATCAGGCAATATATTTTGTTTAATTGTTTTTGCTATTGCTTGTATGGTATGTGAGGTAGTGTAAGAAAATGGAAAAAAACTTTACAGTTGCAGAATATGATTATAAAAACCAAACATCAACACATTATTTTTACTCCATTTTCCTGATCATCTGAGAGTATTCTAAATCAGTTTCCTTAATAGGTTAAAACTCAAGGGCAAAAGGGAGGCAGTTCAGGAAAAGCATGAACAAAAATTGAGTTTTGCTTTTGGCTGGTGGGTTTGGGTTTGTTTTTTTTTTTTGTGTGTGTGTACATTTTTTAAATTTACCCTTTATTTGTTTTAGTTCTGCCTCAAGAGGAATTATTCACTGGATATTTTTGTCAAGGTAGAAGTCATCTGCCGCAGTTAGAAATACCTCCCAAAAGAACAGTTGGTATGTGTAGTTATAAAATAAGGATATGTTAATTACAGAAAGTGCTTAGAGTTGTAATTTAGATAGAATTCCATTGCAAATATTGTTATTGGCTCTTCTTTTTCCTGTTGTTATTTTGTGAAATCTAGTATCACAGAAACTACAATTATAATGCTTATAAAAATGACATTCATCTTGATAGATCTTTCTCTTTTCTAGTAGACAGTGTAACTCTTTGGAATATGTAAAGTATGTTAAAATATGCTGTAATTTTAAAAATTATTTAAATTACTAATGCTTTTCAGAAGGTCTGTGTTCCATAATCAAAAGTGGCTGTTTAAGTACCTTTTTGTTTCAACAAAGCTTAGTCTGAAGTACCTTTCTGCTTTTTGGAAAACTAGATTAGGTGCTTTAGAAGTCTTTACCTTGTATCTAAGTGAAAACCAGTGTTACGCTTGTAGTTTTTGTCAGTAAAATTATATGAAAAGTTTCACTGACAAACATTATTTTGCCTGTACCAATATACTAGCAGTTCACAGGAGAGTGTCATATTTAACATACAGTACAGTGCTGAGAACTAGATTTTAAAAGATGGCTTTGGAGTTACTGCATGTAAATTGCCAGATTACTTTTTTAGCAGCATATCAGCTATCTTAGAATTGCACAATAATTATTACAAACTTTAACTTAAAAATAGCTTTAAAGTTATGTTAGTTAAAAAGTTATTATGTGTCACAATTTAGTAATAACTATAATTTGTACTGCTTTAAAGAGTAAAAGCATGAGGTCACTTTTCCATTTTTTAGAGATCATGCTAATAAATATTCTTTAGTAGCAGAACAAATTATAATTTGAAAGCATGATGTGGGGGATCGAGAACTCTTCCACTAATGCTGTGTTTTCTGTTTGCTAAAACTTTCTTCAATAAACGTATTTCATTTTGATTTGAGATGACCTTAGTACTTTTTTTGGTATTGCTGAAAACTCTCATTAGAAACACTTGAGTTTGTGTGAGTCTATATTTAGTAAAAGGTATTTCTATTTCAAATAGTATACAGTTCATAAGTTTTCAACTTTGCCATGGAAACAGTGTAATACTTCTATAAAATATACTCCAAAATGTCCACACTCTTTTTTTGCAGTGAAATGCTTGAAATTTTCCACATTTCCTTGGCTAACTCTGACTTCAACAGATAGACATGTTCTGTCATCAAATGAAAGGTACAGTAATAAACATTAGTTTGCTTGTAGTTTTTATTTTTCTCAGGTAAGAGTGGTTCTAAATTTCTGTCCTTCTGCATCATTAGACTGTTCCTGTAAATAACCTAATGAGTTAATTTTTGATAATCATAAAAGCTGCACTGAAGTTGGGCAGAGCAGATAAACGGAGTTGTAATAGAACAAGTTTTCTGTTAATGTCACTCTCCATTCTTTGTGTTTAATTCAGAATACCTTTTTTGTTGTTGTTGTTCATGCCACTGCAGTTTGTCTTCTAAATTTCTCAAGTGGATCAAAGATTTCATTCAGTTAATTTTAGAGCAAGCTGGAATAAAAATCACTATATAGTTCACCCGCATGACCACTTGGCAGAGAAATCCGTACTTCCAGTAGTAGGTGAACTAGGTTTAGGCCAATAAGTTTAGGTACAATGCCTCATCCAGGCATTGAGTCATTCAGATCATCCTCTGCAGCAATTTTTGGGGGGCTTTAACTTTCATTTAGAAAAAACAGTGTTTGAAGTGGCCCAAGGAAAAGTTCTGTAGATGGGATTCCTTATGAGTTGATCTAGTGTAGTTAGTCAACAATGCAGTATCACGGACTAGACTACTTAACAAGTCTACTCTTAATTGTAAGCTTTCTTGTAATAGGTTTTTGGGTTTTTTATTTTCTTTTGAAAGATGTCTGAAGCTGGAAAACCTCTTTAATATTTAATTTCCTTTATGCCTGAGTCCAGAAAAGGGACGCAGCTCCTTAAAACTGGACATGTTTGATTTTTTCTTTTTTTTACAGTGGTTTCTGAAACAGTAGAAAAAAGAAAAATTAAGTAGAATACACAAAAGTTTCTTATTATTTAATAATATACATGCTAGAGAATAACTAATAAATTTCTTCCTTTATGTGACTTCCCACATATGTAATTCAAGTGCTTTGAAGTTATACATGAAACTTAGTAATGAAAGAAACTTTCTTATTGATAAGAATTGGATTACTTGCTGTACCACTGAGACAATCACTAGCTTCACAGGGAATTTCCAGTCTTTCTTAACTTAATTTCAAATTCAGAATCAATAAAGTTATTTCTCTTCTGGGAACTTTATTTTACATGTGGTTTGATAACAGCTGGAATTGAGTTTGTTCTTTATTGTATACAGAATTATCATAGCTAAGGAATAATTCAAGTTTAAAAACGGTACAACAATAGAATTACAGCATTTTTTTCTTTAGATTCTTCAGTGTTGTGATTATAACTTTCTTATAAAGACTTGTTCAAGCTAATGATTACCGGTTCGGTTTTTTTTGTTTTAATACATATTTAAATATGAACTGCATTTTTAGCTCTTTGAGAAGTAACAACCAAAGTTTAATTTGGAGTACGTGTGAGCTTCTTCAGGATGTGATTATGCAAGATTTTCCTGCTGAGATCTTCCTTCAAAGGCCGAAGATTGTACAGGCAAGAATTCACATAAGGTTTAAGTTTTTTATTGTGCTATGGTATAAGTTGTGCCAAGTAAAAATTGATGTAAATGATACAATTTGTCTCTAAACAAAAAAGCTAAACAGAAGTTCCTTTATGTAAACTTTAGGAGCATAGAAAAGGGGACATTAGCTATATATTGTGTTTAGAAAGTTACTTGGTTGTAATAATGTATATTAAAGTAATACTTTGTTTCTTCTGGATAAGATAAAATTGTGTCACTGTCACATGCACACCCTCTAATGGGCTGCTATAATGGAAGTAGTGACGTTATTTGAAATATGTGGAACTTGGTTTTTCCCTTAGGACTGATAGTCTTGTATTCAGTACAAAACCAGTAGTTAAACTTATTTGTTCTTTGCTGTGATTTTTAAACACTTATAAACGTCTGTGAACTATATTTACCGCAAGACTTTTGCTGGTGTGGGTGTTCATGAAGGTGCATTAATGTTCAGCTACTAGTGTTGATGGTTTTGTATTTGCAGAGCCTTTTGTCTCTACTAAACCTGGCTTTTGGAGGAGATGGAAGACATCGGTTAGCTTTGCAGGCTGTGTCGTGCCTGCAACAGTTGTGCATCTTCTTGAGAAGCAGACTTAACTTCCACAGAGATCCAAGTTTTTCTTCCACAGAGCAAGGTAAGTATTTTTAAATATTTGAAATACTGTTTCAATGTTTGAAATATTGTTGTGTTTTTACTACAGGTAAGATTATCTAAAATTATATACAAAAAAACCAGAGCCAACCCACAGCTTTATAGCATATGTAATCTTGTGAAACTTTTGCTAAGTGATGTTGTTCTGTACTATTCATGTTAGTGAATATTTTTGGAATACCTGCATTATTTTAAAATACTTACTCATTTTTACAATTTTCTGTGATTCTCCATTGATCAACTTTTTCTCAGTATCCGCCTGTTTGTGTGTCAGCAGGAGAGGGATTTTTTTTTTTTAACTAAAACTAAATGAAATCTGTAAAATAAAAGTGGGCAGAGTTTCAGAAAAGTTTTCAAGCTATTAGTGCTTAACAATTTGGTTACTAATTCCATGAGCTGTGTTAATTTTCTTTTTTTATTGTGATGTCTGAAAGTAGTTTAATCATTGTTTTGGATTTTACAGTTATTAGGGCTATTTCACAATGTTCTTAATGCTTAAACTTTGTAGATTTAATAGTGTACATTAGTTATAATGATCTTCCTGTTTCCATTTTGTCAGCTGAATATAATCAAGTTTTTTTCTGTAAATTGGTAGTCTGGTTCTGTTCCTAAGATTGCCACTATATTTGGTGTCTTAATAAATGATACTGGCTGTTTTTTTGCACAACATCAACAAATCCAATAGCTTTAGTCAGACACTATGTTTGTGTTTTTAAAACTCAAGATTTATTATTCAGCTGTAATTTTCAGTGGTTTTG
Source organism: Haliaeetus albicilla (assembly GCF_947461875.1). Classification (NCBI taxonomy): domain Eukaryota; kingdom Metazoa; phylum Chordata; class Aves; order Accipitriformes; family Accipitridae; genus Haliaeetus; species Haliaeetus albicilla. The sequence goes on from NC_091485.1 coordinate 15,060,867, forward strand.
CCTTGGAATTGAGTTTCCACACTCTGTGCCACTACTTGCCAGCGATAGGTTGTCCTAGCTTGCTAATATTTACTTGGTGTTTTCCATATCCTACTTTAGTTACTTTTACCATTACTTCACTATGTAGTATCTTTCAGAATAATGGATTGCACTAAGTAAAAATACATGATTTGTGTTACATAAAGGTACAGCTTCCCAGAATTCATCTATATCTTACTGTCAAGAAGCAAGAGGTCGTCCTCGTTCTCGGAATCCATCACCTGGAAGTAGTAGCCCTCGGCCATCTGTGATTGGACGGACGGTTCAGCGTCCTAGAGGAGATGGTCAAGATTGGGATGCGGCATCTTCCAGGTGAATAAAATAGGAAATAACTTACACTTCAGTTAAAAAATTATTAATACAGGATTATATCATCAGCTGCTTGTCAGCCTGTGGGATGATGCAAGAGTTTTGTGAACCTGTGAAAATTCAAACCATGTTTATGAATTGAACAGTTAGTTCTCTAAGTGGTGTTCAGAATACATAAGAAGAGTTTTACCTGCCACATTCTGTACCCAACCAACATTTTTAATGAGATCTTAGTGTCAATTGTTATCGCTTGTGCGTGTGTTTGTAAGACACAGAAAAGCACTTATTCAGGCTATTGCCGTAAAGTCAGGGATTTTTCCTTTTCTTCAGCAGGTGACCCCATAAGTTCTTTTAAGTTGAATGGCCATCCCATACAGTGTACATTATTGTCAAAAATGCTATGCTGTATGAAGATTTCCATTAAAGTCTTGAAACTTTGTTGTTAAATCTGACAACAAATTTCAGTTGTATAACATCTAAAAATTCGACTCCAATATGAAATTACGAATTATCTGCATACCCTCAAAATGTTCAGGTGTTTGTTTGGTGTGGTTTTGTTACTCATCTTGACACAACAGACTTAAAGCTGCTGTTCAAGATCCAATGTCTTTTAGTATGCGGGAATTTAAAAGTTCTTGTGAATCCTTACTGTGTTCTTGTTGGTAGTGCTTTTGAGTCTCATGCTCACTGCCCATGAATCCCCTTTCTTAAAAGGATGTAATTTAGCCCAGAGACAGCATAAAGGAAAACAGGATGTTGAACAGAAAATAGACAGAGGGAAATGACTATAGTGTTGCTCTGACATTGCTGATTTTGATATGGAAGAGCTGCTTTTACTAAATCTTGTCTTTTTCAACATAATTGCAATATAAATTATTTGTTTATTGCCATTCTCTATGTAACTTCTTTTTCCTTGTTCTTAAATCTTGAGACTCTTCAATCTATCTGTTTGTCTGTTTCAAATTCTGCCTGGAAACTTAACCTTTCCTCTTCTGAATTGTTTTTATGATTGATACCTCTCCTTCCTTACCCTCTGGTAAGTGCAATCAGAACCACTATGTATTGCTGAACTCTTCTATTTTGCTTACAGTCTTCTATTGACCTCTTAAAATGAGTTGGCTTTTAAATTCTTAATTGCTTTTCTTTAGACATCTTTTACATTTAGACAATATAATGTAACACAGCCATGCCACAGTTCAGTTTCTTCAGCTTGTTTAATAATAAAAAAAGCAACCAAACAAAAAAACAACTTTAAAAGTCATACAGGTTTTTAAAGCAATTCAAGATTGTTAAATGCTGTTTAGGATAAGAAGAAAAACATTAAAAAACATTTGTTCTGAGTTGTATCAATTATAATGCTGCCAAGAGAATTAGATTCTTCTTGAAAGCAGTTGAAAAATAATAAATTTGTGAACTATATATAGAGCTCAAATTTTAAAATAATTATATATGTAATAACTATATGTATATTTCATAATACATACTTGGTTGCAGTTAAGGCTTTCTTGGGCAAGGGAGTATTTTCTGTTTTACAGTGGACAAGGAAGTCCTATAGGCTTAAACATAGGGCACGCTTACTTAATTTTCCTTCTAAGAATTCTGGTGGCTAGCCGCACAGAATGTTTTCAATGTAGTAGGTATAGTTCAGGCTGAAATCTGATTTAGTAAGTGGTCTTGCTTCAAGCAACTCATAGACTTTGTTCATCAAAAATAGCATGTCAAATCAACTGATTTTTCTCTTGCAATATTGTATTCATTGCATGTGTATTTCTTCCAGTACACGTTTCCAAGTGCATTTGAAGATGACTGCCAAAACAGTAGGCGTTCACTTCTGATGCTACCAGTTCTGACATTTAAAAAACCAACCAACCAAAATCCTCCCCTTCCTGCAACACTGGTAGATAGCAGAGAAAGATTAGGATGGAAGGAAGGATATGCATTAAGGAGGAGGACATTAAAATACTTGATGCTGTTTTTAACATCTATAGATATATGGGTTTTCTCTTTGCAAGAGTTAACTATGTCTCTTTTTTTGTTTTATTTTGTTTTGTTTGTTTGTTGTTTTAAGTGGAAACAGTACTCAAGCAAATGCAAACTCCAGAATCTCTCTGCATTCCCCACCTGATGTAGGACATATTGACCTACCAGATGCTGAAAATGAGGACACTTTGGAATTACAGATGAAGCAACTTAGCCTTCCTCAGTTCTGTGTTTCCATCTTGGAAAATGCAATACCTCTTCTAAGAACAGGTGAGAAAGTTTTGAATTAAGCATTTCACTTACGTATCCTTCCCATCTTTAGTACAAACCTCTTAAGAAGTTGGTATTATGAGGCGAGTACCTCAAATAAATAAGGCACAGATGATTACTGATATACTATAGCTAGTTATAACAGTTCTAGGGACTTTGTTCAGATCATAAATCTTGAATCTTCTGGTTGATTTCCAGAATGCCTGCAGAAGTTTCAAGTGCTTTTTACTGTTGGTGGAAAGTAGTGGTAGGAAAAAGTGGGTGTGTGGTGGAAAAATGGTGTGGCTGGATAAAATGTCATTCAAGAAGATGAAAAAATAATGACACTTAAAAGACGTGTTCTGATGTCTTTGAGCATAGAGTTTTTCTCCTGTTGAAGAAATAAACAAAAATTCTGGAAAAAGGTTTGTTTTATTCTTATGAATGCAGTAACAAATTTTAATTATGTTTTAAGAACCATAAATAATGATAGTCTAATTGCAACAAATGATTTTTATTTTAATTTACAAAGGTTCTAAATTGCAAAGGGTTCTTGAAGGACAGTCTTTTTGCTCTCAAGTTGTTTAAAACAGTATTTAGTTGTAAAACAATGTCATTCAAAACAGGTATTGGTACATGTGGTAAGGTTTGCAAATATACGAGCTGGAAATGTGTATCTATCTATAACTAGAATACTAAAAGTTGTTTTTTTAATATCCCTATCAACATTTCCTGAGTTGGGTAGAGGCTTTAACTTATAAAAATTGTATGAAATATGTACGAAACTTCCATTTTCATGATTGTTTTTATTTTTTAATGACTTTCTGTTCTGTTGCAAAATACTGGTTTACTTGTGTATTTGACAGTAACATCAGCATTAATATGTGTCCACAGGAAAATTTATTCAATCTTCATTTTTTTTGGTAATAAACCAAACTAAAATGAATAAAAATTTTGTTTTCCCCTTTCAGAATAGTGATATTTAAATATTCATTCTGGCATCTTCTCTTTTATTTATAATGTAAAACTGCAGAAAATGTGTTTTCTATCTTTTCCATTTCTGGCGCATGTCGCTTCAAATTTGCAGAGTTAAAATATAGTGAGTTTTTCCATCTTTCAAAATTCTTTCTTCGCATCTTATCATAGAACTAAAGTATCATTTTCAGATGAAGTTGATCTGTCTTTGTTTCTCTTGCCCTCAGTTTTTTCACACTCTTTAAACTCTCCTTTCTTCCACTGTGCTGTAATGAGACATAGATTGTAAGCAAACTAATATTTTTATCCTGTTCCCATTGATCTGAAGTCCTGTGATCTGAAGGCACACTGTGATACTGTGAGACAGTAACACACAGTAACACTCTGTTTCTCATGTGGTTATATTTGCCGAATTGTTTTCTTCAGTAAAATCTACAGGCACTTTTATTAACATTATTATCACCTTATACAGTATAATGTAGATTTTTCTTTTTTTTTTTTAAACTGTTTAAATTACTCAGCAAAGGAAAAACAGTAAGCTTACTGCAAAATTTGCTTGCATTTTACAATATAATGTATATTTCAATTAAGCTCAAATTCTGTTCCTTGTGGAGATGTTGATTGGAATCTTTTTTCCTTTTTGCTGACCTGTCTTGTGAGTGAAGTCCTTTCAGAAATCAGTAGTGGTGTGGGTTGTGGGTTTTTTTGTTTGTTTGTTTGGTTTTTTAATCAGTTTTGAGCTACCATACTTGTCTGAAGTTCAGTGCTTATACTGAGTGTCTTAAAGTCAATTATTTAAACTGGAACACCAAAAGATTTGTTTTACAGTCATTGATTATATCTGTCTTACTGTGCATTTAGTAATAATGACCTCTTAGCACATACTAATTGCCACAGGTGTTGGGAAATGAGTATTTTGCTGATTCATATAAGAGTGTGGTAGAATGAACTTGTGTGTCTGTAGATCATGGCAGCTACAGCAAAGCATTTTTGCAGATGTTATGTTTAGTTATTAACTTAAAAATATTTCTGAAACTATAACTCTAGTTAAAACCACCGTTATTTAGTACTTGCATTATAATGGAGAAATTTATTAAGTCACCTTTCAAATATTTTAAGCACAGACATTTGATTAAGAATTTGCAAAATAGTTAGGAAGAGAGAAAAAGTGCTTTTTTGAGTTTTCAGGCATATACTTTTCAAATTGACAACGTTTTGCCTAAAATAAATGGAAAACAGCACTTCTGTGAGACAGGAAAAAGCAAGCTTTCAAAAAAGCCCTCTGTCATTATCTGCCATATGCTCACTCAGAGCAGATCACTTAGGCTGCAAATTGCATGAGCTGTGGACATTGTCACTACATATATAGTCTCACACACACACATATATGTTTTTTCCTCAAGTATATCAACAAGGCTTCTACAGTGTGTAAGATCTACAAAAGATAGAAAAAGTGACAAGGAAATTAATGTTCAATCATAACAAGCAGTAGAGCTTGCTTTTTTTTTTTTAACAGATTTTGAAGGATGCAAAATTTTTATGGTAGTTAAAAAATAAATGGGAAATTCAGTGGTGATGTGTGAAATCTATCCATGGTCTTAAATAGAAACATACCATCAACAAGTAACTAAGCCAACAGTTGCACTAAACTGAGTATTTGGGGGAAACTGTTACCGTATGGTTCCCTAGGATGCCAGACAATTTTGGCATCCTCTTTTGTATGAGGTTGAAAATATTTGGTCTGGCTCCAGATATTCTGCCTTGTTCTTCATGAAACCTTCTAGCCTTTGACTGCTTCTCTATTGTCTCATTATCTGGGGACATTAGGGGGAGGCTTATATTTGTAGTAAATGTAGGCTGTAAATGTTTAAGCTCAGGCCAGGTTTCTTTGCGGCCCTTTGTTCAAGCACAAAACTGCACAAAGTATAAAAGCCGCTAATAGACAGACAAGATAAGAGTTGTTATTAAGAGATACTGAGTCAGAAGGAGCAATGAAAATGAATAAATATTAGCCTAAAAAGAAGCAGGGAAAATTGTTACAGAGAAAAGTACAAGTGGATAAAGTGGATATTCATCTCCTTGCCTTTCAAAAGATCTCAAACAAAATAATCCAGGAAGACAGCTACTGCTGCTATACCAAAAATGCAGTTCAACAGGAATAGGTGATACATATGGAAGATCTGTAACCTAGCTGGCTGGGTGGGGGAAATAAGTGACTTTATGCTGAACTTCAAAGAAGTACAGTAATAGGATTTACAGCTGTAATAAAGTTTATGTAGTACTGTAGGATTTAAGGAAATGCAGTCTTTTTTCAAGTATACGATTGTTGTCTTCTGTGATTCAGAGCTATTGGTGGTTGAAGGCAGTTAGCATTAGTTTAGTAGAAGTGTATAGCAAAACTAAAATATCAGAATTTCAGATCTGGAATAATCCCTTGTTCTAAATGGTGTTTTCCGAATATCATAATATAATATTTTGTCTGTATTTGAATTTTTCCTCTCATTTGTATTCCTAGGCAGTAGGAGAGTGACGATGGAAGTTCTTGAATTGCTTGTTGAAGACATGTTCCTTATTGGTGATGCTATTTCTGAAAATGTTTGGGAAGATGATAGCCTTTTTGCGTTGGAATTGGTAAGATTCTTTAGGCTTTGATCAGCCATTTTTAACAGTCTGCTTTTATAAGCCTCTGACATTTTCTGCAGTGATTCATATACGTGTCTAATCTTCTGCTGAGCTACCCTTTTGAAAATCTTAAATAGTTTATTACTAGTTCTATCACCGGCACGTTATTATTTTTTTTTTTTAAATGCAAGTTCTTTTACTAGATGATACTTGAAGTTTCACCTCACAAAAATAAGTAAGGAATTTTGTCTTGTAGTGAAAGGCTGTTAAGCAGCTATTGAGAGAAACACGTGTAGGGAAGGGGATCTGAGGGAAAAGTACCGACTACAGATGTTGGAGACCAATTTGATGTAAATGACAGCTTTCACTTTCTTTACTCCTTATAAACTATTTGTTTAAAATTAGGGAGGTAACTGTTTAGATCCAAGACTGCACTTGTAAGATACGTGGTACCCATTTCCTACACAGGACCTATAGATGCCTGCACAGATTTCAGCCATCCTTAACTCTGTTGCTTTCCTGGGAAAGAAAGGAGAAGGCTTTTTGGCCAAGGAGAGATTCAAAGCATTAAGGTGCTGTTGACCAAACAATTTAAATTGCTGGAAATACATATCAGAGCACAGCTGAGAGTTGTTATATACATGAAACATCAAATTAGTGAATGACAGATGAAGTAACAATGGCCGACTTGCTTTTTTGAAGACCACTGAAAGCTGAAACAAGCCAGCACGACTTACACATGTAACAAGCATACCAGAGTTGCAGACTGAAACTTGTCTAAAAACTTGAGTTGTGTAGTCTTACATGCACATGATTTCAGTTAGAATTCATGAAAATACCACTGAATATGAAACAATAGTATTTCAATAATTATTAAAATATTACTGTAGGCTTCCCTATTCTCTATTTTACAAATTATAATATTTGTTATTTATAGGACCTAGCAGTGAATGAGAACTTATTTCTTTGAATCTAGTGTACTAGATAGTTATAATTGATCAACATCAAGTCAGTACTGAAGATTCCTTGCAGAACACTTAATCTAAGAAGCTTAATATAATCTTTTGTCTCATTGTTGTATGACCTGAATCAGTATATTCCACTGTATATAAATCTGTCAAACCACAGTAGAAACTGTGAGAATCATCACATGTACATCCTACTGATTGTTGTTAGTAGGATAATGTCTGTTTCCAGGCTACTAAGAAGCAAAACTCTGCAAATAAGCTGGGTAATTGTATATGATTATATTGATTAAAAAAAAAAAAAAAAACAAACTTTGATGATATAACTTCATTCCATTGGTAGAGTTTTGAGATTTATTAGTAAAACACTTTTCAGATACAAAATTCACCTCCCATTGAAAGTTATGAATCTACATCAATTTGTGATGCACAGCTGGACTGTGCAGTGCAATTCAATAAAGCTAATTTTGATAAAGCAATTGCACGGCAGGAGATAAAAACAGTTCTTCAACTTTCTTAGTGTTTGAGTAAATAAAAATAACTGAATGGACAATTTTAGGAAACAACTGTTAAACTTACCTTTATATTATTTAGTACTATATCAAATAAAATGTCTTTTATCAGAAGTAGACTGTGTTTTTGGAGTTGATAGGCTTCAGTGCTTAGAAAACATGCTTCCTCTTTGTGTTTTGTATTGGCTCCAAGGGAAGGAGCTCATGTGTCTCCTTTCTAGGAAACTTGAAAGGATATCTTGCATAACATTATTGCTTTGTTTTTTGTTTATCCAATTTTAAAACTCTGCACTGGAATATCTTTCTGAAAAAGAGGTATTTTGGAAAAGCCCTTCAAAATTACTTAAGTTTGTAACTGTATGTATTTTGTGCAAGTTCTTATGCTTCCTTCCTCCCGAGTAAAGTTTTTACTGTTTTCCAGTTTTGGCATGTGTATGTAAGTAAAATTTGATTCTGCCATGTCAAAAAGTTAGATAGTGCAGATTGCTGTAGCCCCTCAGCTTTTTTGGATCACTAGCTTTGAGACAGTCATCCTTGTCTCAGGGAGGAATAAAGTTTTTGAATCTGTTGATTTGAGACTCCGTGGTCTTGAAGCAGAGCCTCTTCCTACTTCTGCAAACTGTAGCAGGGCAGAGAGAAACTTACATTTTTGAACTCCTGAAGATGAAAATGAATCCTTTTCATATTCCTGTGTAACAACATGTGTTGATAATTACTTTAAAAGACTGATTTGATTTAGTCAATTGCTTCTTGTCATTTTCTTCAACTATGTTGTGTCAGATAAACAGTGCTTAACTGCTTAGCAGTGATTATAAATTTCTGGAATTAATAAGCTAAATCTCACATGTGCTATTGCCTTATTAATCATTATTTGGCATTCCAAAACTGGTAACTGAAATTAATTTGACCTTTGTTCTAGTGTCCTTAAGTACAAACCTGGCTTTTTCAGGTGACCAAAATTCTAGAAACTAATTTTGTTTTCTCCAGTGTCAGTGAGCTGGATTTATGCAAATGATAGTGGTTCTTGAGTATGATTTTACATAATCTGGGAAATGTGCTGCTGTTTCCTTTGGGAATAAATAGGCATAAAAAAAGTTTGATGTTCTCAAAGTTTGGATTGAGGATGGTTAGGTTTTTATTTATTTATTTATTTATTTATTTATTTTAGGTTTTAAGATAAAGCTTTATTAGCAGGTTCAAACCAGCTTCTAATATTTCCATATTAAAAGTGAATTCCAAAATAGTTAAAATTCCAGAAGTTCAAATGTGTAGTGAGCAGAAATTAAGGAGGGGGAAAAAAATGGGGGAGGGGGGACAGTAACCAGGAATGGGTAATTACTGACCGAAGTATTCAGAACTACAAGTGAAGGTAGAGTGAAGTCTAGACCTAATGCACAGTTCTGTTCAGATGACAAACAAAATGCTGTGTATTTTGTACCATTTCTGCATTTTTAAGTTATTTGGATAATTGTGTTAATGATGCTATGAGTGCTGTATAAACACTGTAAAGATACAGTAATGTTTCAATTATTTCTAATGATTGTATTTCTGATTTTGTTTTCAGAAAGCCAAATTGCTTCTGGTTTTGGGTTTGCTTGGAGAAACTATATTATATCACAAAACTAATATAAGTGCAGAGCAGCCCGAGGTGATGTTGGTGCATCACAGAATGGCATTTATCAGCATTTCACTCTTCACTGTTAGATTACTGCAAATACTTCTCCCTGTAGAAAAGGTATGCCATCACTAATTTTAAGTGATTGTTTTTTGGTTTTGCATTTTAAGAGGGCAAAAAGTGATACCTTCCTCAGTGATTAATACTGGGAAAATAGCCACTGGACAGAGAAATTAATGTGATTTATATTGGCTGATGTATGATCACAGAAGGCAACTTTGTCCATTCTTCAGTTATCAGTGCATTCTGCAGGATCTTCTGCATATTTCAACTCTTCAAAAACATTTTTAATAGAGTATTTTAATGAGTTTTTGAAATTCAATGTTCTTTTTCCTCCTATAGTGTTTTTTCTGGTATGTTGTATAGTCTGCCAAGCTGTGCTGCCCCCTGCTCATTTATAGTATGTGTGCAAGTAAGGCTAAGTAAGACTAGAACTACATAATGTTTAAAATCATTACTCTTGATCTGATGGAACATAGTAAGCAATTATGTTTTGTGCATCACAGTGATTTTAATTATTCTTTGCTTCCAATGCTCTTTAAAAGAAGTTCTTTTGTAGCTCTTGAGTTGGTTTATTTATTATTATTTTTTTCCTGTTTATTTCAGGGCGGGATCCAATGATTGGAAGTTTTTGTGGGATGGAAAGTGTTACAAGATGTTTAAACCTGTATGGGTTTACTTTTTTTGGATCAGTTTTTATTGCAGTGTAGCTCTTTTTTAGACATTGTTCAATCTGAGTAGTAGATTGATTTTCAGTTACGGGCTTTTTGTCACAAATGTTAAGTCTTTTAATATAAGCAGTCTCTTGTACCTGCAAATAAGTGTAGACATACTAATCTAATGACTTTATAATTTTTGTCTTTATGTTCTTATGTATATAATACAAAATCTCAATTCTGTGTATGACAGAAGTTGGAAAAAAGTTAACTGTATTTGAGGTCAATTTTAGTTGAAGGAATACTGAACACTTGCAGTAAAAAAAACCCAAAACAACAGCAACAGAAATCCCAGTTCTTAGTATGTGATATTACTATATGGAATTGTAGACTGCTTTTACTACAGAAATAATTGTGGTCTGTGTATTCTCTGCCATCTAGTGGTTAGACAGTAAAATGACCCTGGCCGGTGGAGTTGGTAGTGCTGTGGCTGGATCACACACAACTTTTGTGACTGGTTGCAAGTCTGACATTAGGACTGACATCTAATGAACTCTCACTTTTAATAAAAAAAAAAAATTCTTCATATAGAACTCATTTGATATGTGTTTCTTTCTCTCATTTTTAAGTAGCAGCAATAGTGATTGTACTTGTCGAATGACTGCAAGTGCTGTTGTTGGTTTTATTGTATTTTCAGGCTGTTCTTCTGACAGTTATTTTCTTTTTCAAAGGCGAGTAAAGTTTTACAAAAGAGTTTGCTGAACGCTTTATTTCTTCTCTCTCTGGATGTGTCCTTCTCCTTGGAATACCCAAGCATTCATGAATCCGTTGCAGCCTATCTGGAGCAGATGAGTACTGAGAACTACAGCATTTATAAACAAGTTTCAGAAGCTGCGTATTCGATCGAATGCACTTGTAGCTTTATGGTTGAAGTTCATAAGAAGGTGTGGAATTTTATTACATAAAATATTTCCTGTAGGCAAATTTTGTTACTCCACTTCCCTTTCTCCATGGTAAAAACTATAGTCTAGCATAGCTGAAGAAAATTCATAAGTATGAGTATTCCATACCATGCAAGGTGTAGTTAATTTATATTTTTTCCAGTAATACTACTCATGATATTTGTAAAAATCTTATCCTAAGTAAAAACAAAGAAATAAACACTTGGAGGTTGGAAGTGGGCACAAGACCTTTTATGGGCAAAGAAGTAAGAAAGAAGCAAATAACTCTGTTTAAATATATATATAGTGTGTGTGTGTGTATGTTGTCCAGTATTTAAATACTTCAGAAAATTCTAATTCCCAACTACTTGGCAATTGTAGCTCTAATAAACTACTACTTTAGACTGTGTAAGATTTGTGTTTCACTTTGTTATGAAAACAACTAAATTACTTTCCTTTATTAGTTAGTAGTTAAGAGACTAGTACATTACCGAAATACTTTTTTCCATTACCCAAATGGACAAGTAATTGTGCAAAATACTTGATGCATTGATACTAAAATAAATGAATAAAATACAGCAATATAAATGTAGTGGTATCTTAAATCTTGAGTTAATCTATCCTTTATATAGGCAGGTTCTGAACTTAATAGAAGCAATACTTTGCTCATAAAATACTGTGTACAATGAAAATAACTCCATCAAATTTAAATGGTTCATGTTTAATGTATTTGGTAACCAAAAGTATGAAGACATATGTACTTAAATTTAAAAAAAACAAACTTGCTCTTTAACATTAATAGTGAATTGTTCAAAGTTTAATAGTTAAATCTTTCATTATACTCTTCTCATAAAATGCATGTTGATTAATCAAAAAAATTTTTTTTTAAAAAGCATGAAGTATTCAAGGATGAGTCTGTTCTTGGGCATTTTAGAAAGTGTTTTGAACAGACTTATAGTGTTCATGCTGTGAAATGTTAGACATACATTATTCCCATTGACTTTAATAGAAGTTTATTTGGATTCAGCAGCTGAAGGGTTTTCAGCTCCCAGGAGTAGGTTCTAAAATTTGTTTGTTGACAATCTATTGAATTTATTAATCAGGTTAATTATAAACTTCTCTATGAAAGGCTGAACGAAACCCTACTTAGTAGATGTATTAAATGATGATAAATTCAGAAAGATTATGCAATAACATTGTATAACTTTAATATTACTAATTCTTATAGTTTCTTTCTCTTCATTTTACTTCTCAGGGGGACAAGAATCTTTCTGAATTAGTAGAATTGGCAGATGAGGCCTTGTGTAGTCTACCCTACCATCAACACTTACCCTTGCTTCAGGAATGCATTCATATATGCTCAAATATGTGAGAACATTACTACTTAAAACTCTTACTTGAAAAAATATAATCTTTTCTTATGGGTAAAGTTTCTCAAGTAGAAGCCTAACTTGTTTATTCCCTGTACTTGAACAATTGTTTTCTTTTAGCCATTGAAAGGTTTCTTCTAAATAATTTGTTTCATTCTGTAGTGGATTTCTTGAAAATTGAATTTCAGGTGCTAAAAACTCATGTTTTGTTCTTTTCTCTGTATAAGCTTTTATGATTTTGTATATAAAGCTATTATGTGATTTACAAAGAAACAGTCTTAAAATGCTTTGACCTGTCTTTCAAACTTTTTTTAAATTCCTTTGTTCTAAGTGTATTTGTGTAACTTACTTGTATTTTACTTTCAGAAGTCCTAGAGGACTTATTTTATTGTAGATGCTGTATATTACAATACGGCATTTTGTTTATTAAACAGCATGTTTTTATTGCTTTTTGGATTTTCCAAGTTAGAGAAGGTCTCTAGTTAGAGAATTTAAGTTACCCTGTGATGCCTGAAAAAGTTCTGTATCGAACACTTAATTAGAAATTCAAAATCTTATTTTTATACTGATTCAGAATTTTACTTTAGGGATTTTTTTTTGAAGGAAACTACATTTAAGAGGTGTCTAAGTTTTGTTTGTTTTTTTTTTAAATTGTGAAACGTCAAAACACTTTTCTGTCTTCTAATGCTTTTAGAATTAATTAGTGTTTGATTACTGTTTCAGGCAACAAGAAATTCACTTCAGTATTTTAACTAACATCAATTCACTTTGCGATAGTGAAATGGACTTTTACCTCTACAAGGAAAAAATTCTGAAAGCGTAGGATTTTTCTTATAATCATATAACATGATCTAAGGAGCGTATTGAAGCTCAACCTCAAGCTCATATGTTTTCAGATGAACATAAATGTTTGTCACGCTCCTAAGTTTGATGAATTTTGAAAAACTATATAGTCTTTGATTCACTACATGTATAAAAAAATAAAAGTGCAAATGTGAAGAGTGATACTATAATTTTGGCAAAAATATTGTGATCTCTGAACTTCTGTCTGTCAAGTCATTTTTCAGGATGTATACTTTTTTAGGAAGTATTTTTCAGAGATTATCCTGAAATTTAACAATAAAATGTTTATAGACAACTTTGGGTACTGTAAAATGAACAATAGTTAAATTAATTATTTTTCATTTTTAGTTGGAAGTCTGCTGAGGCTAACTCATTGCTCCAGGCTGAGAGTCAGAAGGTGCTTCTCCGTCTATTGTCTCATCCTTTGCTGAATATAAAGGCTGAAGCCTATCGCTGCTGTTTGGAAGTGGTTAAGGTTAGAACTAATGCTTATTTAATGCTCTTGGTGTTGCACTAAATAATGTGTATTATATGGTTTCCTCATAAAAAGCATTTCCAATGCAAATTCTGTTTATTGTATTATATGCTGTGAAATCTATATAGGCCCGGGCTTGCAGGTTGCTGTTATATTTTTAGTATTAAATCAACTTGGTTAGGTTATACTTCAGGTACTGCACTTCAGAACGTGAGGATCTCTAAAAGGGGGAAAAACAGTGACTGACAATTTTGTTTTTTAAAAAGATTCTTAATAATGCTGGTCACTTTGCATTTTTTGCTGCTGCTATACAGAAATATTTCTATTTAATTTTGCTTTTGAAAAGAATTCAAGTGTTCAGTTTTGCTTGTCAGCTGAAATGAGGTTCATAGAATCACGGGCTTGCTTGGGTTGGGACCTTTAAAGATCATCTAGTCCAGCTCACCCTTTCACTAGCTCAGGTTGCTCAGAGCCCCGTCCAACCTGGCCTGGAATGTTTCCAGGGATGGGGCAGCTACCACCTCTCTGGGCAACCTGTGCCAGGGTTTCACCACCCCCATCATAAAAATTTCTTCCTTATACCTAATCTAAATCTACCCTCTTTTAGTTTAAAATCACTACCCCTTGTCCTGTTGCAACAGGCCCTGCTAAAAAGTTTGTCCCCATCTTTCTTATAAGCCCCCTTTAAGTACTGAAAGGCAGCAGTCGGGTCTCCCTGGAGCCTTCTCTTCTCCAGACTGAACGACCCCAACTCTCTCAGCCTTTCCTCATAGGAGAGGTGTTCCATCCCTCTGCTCATTTTTGTGTCCATCCTCTGGACCCACTCCAACAGGTCCATGTCTTTGCTGTGCTGAGGACCCCAGAGCTGAACGTAGTACTCCAGGTGGGGTCTCATAACAGTGGAGTAGAGGGGCAGAATCACCCCCCTCGACCTGCTGGCCACGCTTATTTTGATGCAGGCCAGGATACAGTTGGCTTTCTGCGCTGCGAGCGCACATTGCTGGCTCATGTCCAGCTTTTCATCTGCCAGTACCCCCAAGTCCTTGGCAGGGCTGCTCTCAATCCTTTCATCCCCCAGCCTGTTATGATACCAGGAGTTGCCCCGATCCAGGTGCAGGACCTTGCACTTGGTCTTGTTGAACCTCATGAGTTTCACATGGGCCCGCTTCTCAAGGATAAGATTTTTATTTCCTTCATAGCAATTTTTCACTTTCCTCTGGCGTTTTTGTTCAGTTTCTTTTTTGTACCAGAGCAAAAATTGTTTTGACTTGACTGCTTTTCTGCTTTTGCAAGGATGTTTACTGAAGGAAAAATAAACCAATAACATATTAATAAAATACTGATGCTTTCAGAATAAATATTTTAATCTAGATTACGCTTTAATTGCTTAGACCTTTTAAAAATGTGTAAGAAAAATATCTTCCCCCCCATGTATAAAAGCTTGGGTTGTATTTAAGAATAATTTGTTCTTGTTGTTTGGGGGGGTTGTTTTGGGTTTGATTTTGGGTTTGATTTTGTTTTATATGGATATTTTGTCACTGCCTTAGCTTTTTATAAAGATAGCCCGGGGGTAAAAGTATCACTGTACTCAATATTAAGAATAGCAATGTCATTAGGTCATTTTAGGTATTCAGGAATATTGGCTCACAAAATAAAAATCACTTTTCTGTTTTGTTATAATACTTTGTCGTAATTCTTCTTTTCTGTATTGGACATCAACTAAACTTATTGTGCTTATAGCACAACTCACTAATGTACAAAGATGCTGGAGCTAGTCTTTTGCAAAAAAAAACAAAACCCTATCTCCCCTGAATGACATTTGTATCTTTTTGAGATTTTTACCTGCCTGTTTTAGGTTTTGCTTATTTTAATGTAATACCAAACAGTATATAAAGTTTGTCTAACTTATTTTCATTATTATTTAAAATAAAAACAAAATTATTTTTTATTTCTTAGTCCTGTGTAGCAACAGGAATTTTCAGTCAGTGATCTATTAAGATGGTGTTTCTTCCAGAGCTGTAATGTTTAGCTTTCAGAACTGTAGTCTTTCAGTCTGCATGGAGAAAGCCTTTCACTGGATGACAAATTCAGGCAGTCTATAAAACAAGATGTAATAGTAGAGACTGTCTTGAATTTTAAAACTAACCAACTTTATTTTTACTGAAGGACTGTTTAGGTATTCATAATATCGCTAAGCCTGTGTCTTCAATCTGCCACGGAGTACATTTTCTTCTTCATCCAAAAGTTTTATATGAAATCTGTACGTTTGGCCTTCAGGAAGATAAGAATGAGGTATTGTGTTTAGTAGCTATGTTTATAAGTTGATATGCATGCAAAGTAGGTGTTGATATTTTCCACTGTGGTCTAAGGCTTACCTGAAGTTTTAACCACATACAGTTTCTTGTATGTAGAAAAGCTATGCAAACAGTGAAGTTGTAATAAATGGAAAGATTTTTTTTTTTGTGATGAATTCAGAGACAAAATAATGTTCTGTGGATAGGATGCCATTAAATGTAATAAAGACCAATCAAAAATGAAGTAAGCTATGTTTTTTAATCTTTTCCTGAAATATATTTGGCCCTAATAAAATGTGCATATGATGAAATGATATGTATAATGCTTTACATTTATGGAAAATGTGAAATCTCAAGTTTTTGTAAAGGTGGGATGACCTCTGAAATGTGTGCATTGGTTAAGGAGCAAAAAGACGTTTTAAATTTGCAATGTCTTTGCTATAAAAATGTATTTCATCACAACAAACACACCTGTGTTTAATTAACTGAGTATTATGAAAGTGTTTTATAGCATTCTAGAATAGGACCGAGTTTCTCTTGGGTTCATTTATATGCATGAATGCTTAACATATAGCCACTATTTCCTAGCTTATGTATAAAGCTGAATAGGGAGTTCTGAGGGGGGGCGGGGGAAATTATTTAGATTATTTGTAACTGCTTTATAGCTGATCTATAAGGTCCCTACAGTCAGAGGGGAAAGAATGTTGACTAAAAAAAATATTTTTTTTTTTCAGCTTGTCTCCTGAAATGAGATTTATCTTTTTTTAACACAATACTGTGCACAATTACATTTAGAAGGGATTTTTTAGATGTTAGCATTTTAAAAGGAGAAGAAAAATATCTTTCATAATGTGCTATGTATTTGTACTTGTACTTTGTAATTTATCTTTTCCAAGGAAAGCATTTATTTTGTTTGACTACTTCCTTGGATGCCTTATTAAAAAGACTGCCAGTTTTTTCTTTTAGTGATTGATCAAGGATAACAAATAGACTTCAACTGATAGTGAATTTAAAAAGATCATTGAGACAGAATGCATGTTTACAAAATTATCTCATTTTGTTCTCTTTACCTTATAATGCATTCTTATTATTCTTCTAACAAAATATATAATGAAGATCATTTCCAAGCATATTTTTTATTACTTCTTGGATGTATATCTGCTACTTAAGTTTTCATAAAGCATCAGTTTAATCTTTCAGGCATGTGACAATGAGAAGAAATTGAGAAGAATCTTGTATTACAAGGTTGGGCTTAAGATTTGTCATGTGATTTTACAAATCTAGTCCCTTGAAGATAGGCTAGAGTGATATTATTAAAGGCTGTTCTTGTTGCCTGGGGTGAGAGGATTTTTAGCTCTGGCATAAAATGCAGGTTTTTAGCTGCTAAAGGTAGGTGTTTTTACGTTATGTAAGGAAGAGTGAATTCTGAGAAGCTGGTTTTTTTCCCCTCTGTTCCCATTGTAGTAATAGTATTGGTTTGTAAATAATTTAATATTGCATGTCATATACATACTGTATTAATATATCCTGTATACAGTATGTAGTAAGTGCTGTATCATATACCTTTTTTCATTTTTGTTAAAGAGCTTCAGATGAATTAATGTACAATTTGAAAGATTTGGTAACCTTCTTAGTTTGACTCTTTGCCTCAAGAAAGTGAAATGGCCATGTAACAAGCTTTAAGTCTATTTTCTTCCTGTATCTTTAGAAGTGTATCATAAAGACTGGGAATGAAATGCCCCAGAAATGTTGGACCAGGGAATAAAAGAAACAGAAATTGTTTTACCTGCAGGTTAGAGGGATCATTAGGTGTATAAGTTGAAGTAATTATTTGTTTTATTTCAGAAAAGGCAAACCAGAGTTCTAAGGGGAAAATGATTGGGTGCTATTTAGGCAAAACTATTTGTGTTTTCTCTGAGACTTCTAGCAACTTAATGTTTAGTGTGACTGACAATTTAAAAGTAGCATGCTGCAGTGACAATATTTTGTCTGTAGATCCTTTCTCTGAGATATTTTTGTATAAGGTTTCCAATTACAGCATTGACAAACTGATCTAGTTGCATTAGTTTCTTTTCTTTTCTTATTGAGTAGGTGAGCTCTACAGCCAAGGCCATTCTGATGCATCTGTTGAAGGGACGATTAGTAATGGCAGTATTGACTTGGAACAAGTTTATTGAGGCCCTCTGTCCCATCATTCCTGTTTTGCAGGTACTTTTAAGTGCTTTAATCTGCATTTGATGTATGAAATCATGTGAACAGCAACACTATCATGTTAAACAACAAACAGAATATTCACCTAAGTAGCAGATGGAAAATAGATTAACAGTAATATACCTACAGACTTGTTTTGTCAGATGTCCAATGGAGAAATGTTTAATGTCCTAATGCCAGTCAAAGTTACTACTTTGAATTTGTAGACAAATTTCAGCCTGGTATTACTAGAATGTGAAACTTTGAAATGTTGTAGTAGAAATCGGCAAGTACTGACTGGGACTTAAATGGTTTGAAGATATGGGTAGATAATCCAAGTATAGATTAAAACATTGCATGCTTTTTAAAATTAGTTAATAATTATTAGAATGTCCCCCATATCTTAAATTTGAAAATTTAACTCTTCTGTAATGATTCTGTAATTTTCTGATCAAGTATGCACTCAATAAATAGCAATATGTGTAAGCTGTATTTTGTGCATATTTTGATACTTGTTTTTTTGGTTTCTTTGTTTCCAGTATTATAGAAGTGTCAAAAGTCAGTATTATCCTTGGACCTCTGTCTTCATATCTGTGACAATGTGCAAATTTTCTTTTCGTTATCTTTATTCTTGGCTTGATCTAGTGGGAACCTTTGCCTTCCTCAGTCTGATTTTCAGCCTAATTGCTCCATCCAGATTCTTTGCTGTTTTTTCTCTAGTGCTAGAAATTTCCCTTCTGCATATAGTCTTCCAGATTAGATATTTTGCTGCACCTATCTGATGTCTGGTTTTCCTGATATCTGGTTTTTTTGACTTATTTCTGTCTCTTATTTTACTTAGCTAATATATCCAGGTATACTTTTTATCTTCGTTTTCTCCAAAAATATCACTTTTGATAATTACACCTACTTATTTATATCACTGCTATATATTCATTCATTGCCTGCATCTCAGTATTACCAAAAGTTGAAAAAACTTCTTATATAACTTAAGCCCTTCCATAAACTGCACAAAAATCAAGGTGAAAATGGGGAGAAATTGCAAATAATATGGGCCATGAAATAGAAGGCTCAGACAGAAGAATATGCAGAGGAAATACACTGAGACCTTGAAAGTGTTGGGAGAAAGGTTACTTCAGAGCTTTCTCGCCCAGTAATGTCGGCTTTTCTGTGTTACCCACATACATACCTTCCACTGATATTCAAGATTAAATAGGTGTGGGTTTCATATAAGCTGTAGGCTAAACATGTGAGAGAACTTATCCCTGCTCTCATTTTTGTGAGTAGAATTCTCCTGTATTCTATAGCCTGGAGTGGCTACGTACAATAGATACTTGAGGAGAGCGTACAGGAGGCCTATATTTACCTAACGCATATAAAATATGTTGTGTTTTACTTTAATGTTTAAACATTTGCAGTGTCACTACTTGACGTAACTGATTCTGGTTTGCCTTGTTTGTGTCTGAAAATGCTTTGATGAAATATCTGAAAATATAGAAGATATATGAAGAATTTAATGTTTTGAAGTAATTTTCTTGTAGGGACTGAATTTTATTTATTGAAATGGAAACTGACTTTATAGAGCAGCATCATGTTAACAGATTGAAGGGGAAAGCTTCAAGTCAAAGTACCTCTGGGCCATGTAAAAATCTTTATTTTTATTTGTATACAGGATCACTTATTAATTTTTAAAATTGTTTTACAGAGGAATATTAACCTGTGGAGATTGAATGTTTTCTTAAAAGTTACTGCTTTTTTTTGGGGGGGTGTTGCTCCTTCCCCACCCTCCTGTAGCCCCTAAAAGGGGAATTACCTTGTCTAATTTGCTAAGTTAGTAAGTGGATTTTTTAATGTTGGAAATTTTTGTTTGTTGTTTGTTTGGTTTAGGGTTATGCTGATACAAAAGATACGCTTGGTAACTCTATCCTGACTTTGAGTGAAACAACCTCTGACAAAGGAGAGGGTATTCTCCCTAGAACTACTAGACTACGGGCCGCTCTGCGTCTTCTCTTCTCAAAAAAGCGGTTGTAAGTAATTCCCTGTAGCATTTCAGCACATCTTCTAATGTTGATGACAAAAATGTCTTCACTAAAAAAATGATTATTATGCAGTGGGTTGATTTGAAAGGTAGATTAATCAATATTCAGTTGCATAAGTACTTCCTCTCCACACTGTATGAATTTCAAAAACTAATTCATTTTTACCTATACAGCTAAAGCTTTACAGTATGAGGACTTTTTATATTTATTTTAATTTTTTACTCCTTTAGGGTTCGTTCTATAGCACTTAAACATTTAACATTCCATCTTTTGAATGAAGAAGGGGCAAACCTGAAACGCCCTCATCTGCATGGTAGTGTGCTTTCCAGCATTTTAAACTTATTTATTATAGAAAGAGCTACTGAGCTAAAATTGGATGGTAAAACAGAGTCAATATTTAAGGTGAGTAAACTCTGTCTAAATATTGTGTCATTGATTAGCTCTTCTACCTGCCCAGTCACTGAAGTTAACATTCTGAAGGTTGCAATATTTCATACAGATTGGCTTCCTTCATGAAAAGAAATCAGTTCGTATATTCTTTCCGTGTGAACTTAAACAGTAGTTTCTATGCTACCCTATGCAACAATAAGAAAAGAATTCCTTCCTTCCTTCTTTTTTCTTTCTGCAAATAAATTAACAGCAAGACTTAACTTGAGTACAGAGAGCACAGGTCTGTTCTGTTTACAACAATTTAATTGTGCATGGATAGAGTCTGAATTTTTTTTTTTTCTCGCATAGAGTTTTTTTTTCCCCACAAAATAAATTTTTACTGAAACAGGCACAAATAATTTTTAGTATGAAATATTCTAAAACAAATTAAAAATTTATGTCTGTGTTTCCTTAATAGGGGTGCTTTTGCAAAGTGAAAAATAAATTACAAGTATTTGACCTATGGGAAAACCTATCTCTCTTTTTTTGTTGTTGTTGTTTTTCTTTTTTTTTTACCATCTCCCCTCTATTCTCCTTCCTTCTTTACCCTCAATGTTTTCAGATTAACAACATGTTAAATGCTAAGATGTTTGCCGTCTGGAAAAAAAGACTTTTCTGGCTGCTCATTGTACACTTGATTTATACTCTTCCTCTACATCCTTCAAAAAGTTAGGACCTAAAATTTGTATGGATATGTAGGATTATTTAAATTTCTCTAACCCTATTGTCATTAAAAAGTCAGTCCCCTTCACAGACTTAGAAGCATATTCTAGCATTTCTGTGTAGTGTTGAGCTTTCTGTAGTCCTACATAAATTAAACATTATTTGTTAGAAATCTGCATCTGTTCTGCACTAGAAACTGTTGTCTTGTTATATTCCACAGGTATTATTAGATATTTGTTGCAAAAAGATTGCAATCTAATCCTTTCTTATTACATGCATGTGGAATGTAATCAAATACATTCTAATAAGGAATTTAGATATTTTTATTTTCTACTTTCTGTTTGGAAGTTTGGCTGGTTACCTTGTTTCATAATAGTGTAGTGGATGTAAATCTAACATAGGTTTACTTTTAGGCAGAAACTGTTGAAAAGCTGTATGACATCTTGACTTCTGATGCTGTTGACCTAGTTTTACGAAAGTCTGCAGCCGAGCAGCTAGCTATCATTTTAGAAGGTAAAATTCTTCAGAAGATTTGTATTCTGTGCTGATAATTACATGAGCTTGCAGTTTTGCTAGGTTTTCTGTACGTTTGTGCTAAGGGTACTCTTTGTAATTTTTGTGTGGTGTTGGACCAGAATTCTAACACTTGTGGAAGATCCACCAATTCCAGTAAAAAAAATTAGTTATTTGTTGTTATTGCTCTCAAGAATTAGAAATAGTGGTCTTACTATTTAAAAAAACAGCTCCCTTGGGTAATAGACGAGTAAGCTGAATTCTGTAAGCTTTGCAAGAGCTCTTTTTTCTGCTTTTCCTTTTTAATGTTTGTCAGTTTGTTGATCTGTCTCAGAACTAACGGTGCTTCAAATTTTTTGCTATTGCTAACTCAATACTCGGTCTTGAGTGAGGGAGACGATGGTCAGTATAAAATAAATGTATTTTTGGTGGTGGTATATTTTAATTAGGAAAGTAATTCTTAGATTACACAGGCTAGCTAAAGGGTTTTTATATTTAGTGAAGAATTTCTTCTATCATTCTGAATTTCTTACTCCATTTTGAGTTAGCCTAAGTAGTAACTACAGTTAAAATGGATTGAAATGTCATTTGTGTGAATGAGGGTTCACTAAACTCAAGCTAAGCTTCCGTGATTATACCTTCTTTCAATATCAAGAGACAGACTCCCTGTGGCATTTCATCAAATATGTTTGCAAGGAAAGTGTTCCGTCGTTTTACTATTTATGATTTAAGTGACTAATTGTAAATTTGCATCAGAGCTGCTTTTTTATAATTGTGTTGCTCATATGGGGAAAAATTATGAATTTTGGTAAAGATCTGATTGAATTAAGATGCAAGTAAGCAATCTTGCACAGAGTATTATTTGACTCAGTGCAGGGTCATAACTGTAGAGTTTCAAACCTGGATGTTTGTACTCTACCTACTCAAACTAATTCAAGTATGTTTTCTTGAAGGAACTCAAATCCTAATGATAGAACATAATTTTTTCACCATGGGAAGGTGAAATCATAGATAATATTAAAATTAACATTTTTCTTGTCAGAAAAATAGTCACAAAAATGAGGAAACGTCTACTTTGTCTCATAAAATACATTTAGTTATGGTTGCCAAATTTTCAGATGTCAAAAGATAATACGAAACATAGCATAGGAGGAAATTGTAAAGGAAAAAACGCAGCTTTATCAGGACAAATTTCATATGAAGGATCACTTCATAATTATTTAAAAAAACCCAGCAAATACAACTAATCCTAATGACATAGCTTTGTTGTTGTTGTTGAATATTCTTAAACCAGATGCTCTGAAGGGTGAGATCAGTGGAAAATACTCTTATGACGATGGAGTAAATACCATTTTTAGTTCCATATTAAGCTGTTGAAGACTTTTTCAACGTTACAAGTGAAATCCTCGTTTGACTGAAATTGAGTTGCACGGGGGATCACTGTAATTGTGGAACATAAAGTTCTTATGGGAAGTTATGTAGGATATTTGAGTTAAGTGTTCAAGAGGCTACTATAGTAAGATAACAAGATGTTGAGGAGGCTTGCCTTTGTAGAGCTAGAGCTGTACTTGTTCTGTTGATTGGCAATTTTGGAAACTTGTTCTCAATAGCAAGAGTTTGTGATCTTGCTAAAAGAAGTTTAATATTAAAGTGGTGCAGAAACAGTGATTCTTACTAACTTTTGTTTTTCCTACAGATACCAAAATGCATGGCATTGTGAAAAAGTTGGGTGCGATAGAAAAGATTTTGGCTTACCTTAATGAGTGTATACATGTGGATGGCAAGGTAAAACTATTGTTACAAGTTCTTCTGCAAGCATTGCACATCATTACAGTAGTAGAATTTGCCTTTTTCTGCACTTGTAACGCTAATCTTTGTACATTAATACTGCACAGAATACAAATGTTTAGTAACAATTGTAACTGCAATGTGTATTTTGTTTATTATATTTTTGGTAATGCTAAGATTCTCTTAATGAAAGAAGATTGGTTTGCCTACTTATGAGAATAGTTACACAGAGAACTAACTGTGTTTGATGTGGTTCTGAAATACACCAGAACTTCCCTGAAGCTTTCCCAGTAGAGACAAAAAAAATAATTTTTAATGATTGTCCTGGTTTCAGCTGGGACAGAGTTAACTGTCTTCCTAGTAGCTGGTATGGTGCTATGTTTTGGGTTCAGTATGAGAAGGATGTTGATAACACTGATGTTTTCAGTTGTTGCTAAGTAGTGTTTAGACTATAGTCAAGGATTTTTCAGCTTCTCAAGGCCAGCCAGTGAGAAAGCTGGAGAGGCACAAGAAGTTGGCACAGGACACAGCCAGGGCAGCTGACCCAAACTGGCCAACAGTGTATTCCATACCATGGGACGTCCCATCTAGTATAGGAACTGGGAAGTGGGGGCGGGGAATCACCACGCAGGGACTAGCTGGGTGTCGGTCGGTGGGTGGTGAGCAATTACACTACGCATCATTTGTATATTCCAATCCTTTTATTACTACTGTTGGCATTTTATTAGTGTTATCATTATCATTCTTAGTTTCTTCTTTTCTGTTCTATTAAACCATTCTTATCTCAACCCACGGGTTTTACCTCTTTTCCCGATTTTCTCCCCCATCCCACTGGGGGGGGAGGGGGGAGTGAGCAAGCGGCTGAGTGGTGCTTAGTTGCTGGCTGGGGTTAAACCACGACAATGACCTTAAAAAGAAAAAAAAAAAAAAAGGTGTTATTTTATATCATAGTCTCTAAACTTAAGTCCTGAAGCAAGTTATAATTAAAAATGTAGATTCCCACTTACAATAACATCTCCTGGCAGATTGAGTTTCAGGTATAAGTAATTTTCTGACCAACAGAAGATCAGCTCACCAGGGAGGGTCTTAGGAGATAAGATCACATTTAGAGTTGAGTGTATATCTGTTGTAGATGACTGAGCTTTCCGTTTTTTTAATATTCTGATCTGATGCTTGAATTTTTCTGAAATTCATTATTTGAAATAATTTTATGCAAGCTTATTTAGGCTAAGTTCCTCAGCATCCCTTCACTGGATAAACTTCGTATTTCTTAGTTTGCTTGCATAGTATTGTTATAGTAGTCCAACAGTCCAAATCCTGAGTTATTTTAAGAAACCATGATAATTTTTATATAGTAATGACTTCTTTCTCCAAAAATGTACAAGAGAAAAGAACTGATTGATACTTGGTGGTATTACTCTTATTTGTCAGACTAATGAAAATGACATTCTTCTTTGGTAATGGTAACTTTTTTTTTTTTTCCAGATTATCAGTATCTAAGGTTATTTTATCCCTGTAGCATTAAGGAATGCCTAGTCCAATTCATGATAGCTTGAATATGAATACTTTTGTAAACCACTGTCAGACCCAGACTGGACAGACCAGGGAGTGCATGTTTAGTTTGAAATTCCCTTGGGCTAGATTAAGGTGAAGCGACACCAAACGATCAGTTAAAAGATTTTATTTATGACAGAAGCAAACTGAACTGGGGCGGGGTAGTAGGTGGCAGGGTTTCTCACAACGGGAATTGGCATAAGACTACTTCTGTAAACCATGTAACCCAGGGTAACCATATACATCAATTCAGGGAATAAGGAGATCCCTCCCGTTGAGTCCCGAGGTTCAGAGCAGACCCCCTTGCTTTCTAGACTCTTCCTCAGAGAAGGGCCCAGGAGCGGCTGGATGCACTCTTAGTCCCAGACTTGGTCAACGGTTTTATGTCTTAAAGGGATCAGGTGTAGGGATTGTGGAAAAGGAAAAAGAAAGAGAGAAGACGACAGAGAGAGAAAAAAGAAGAGAGAAAGATTTCACAGGTCCTGGGTCCACTGTTGGTCCAGGCAGCCGAGGGGTCCAGTCCCGGTGGGCTTGTGCACCTGGGGCTTCAGTTTGTGTCCTTTTATCATTCTTGCCCCTCCTTTGGGTGGGCACCCAAACTCATCAGGCTAATGAGCAGTGTATGAGCCTTTGGGCTTGGGGGTCGTTTGTGGAGTAACTTCTTCCCTGCAGACATGGCCATTGTTTGATCTTTGTATCAGAACAGGGAGCTGCTCGCCCTCCAGCACGCCCTCCGCCTCCTGTTGCTGATGTCTGAGCTGAAGGGCTTTTCACCTTGGTTCCTTGCTGTGCAGGGTTTGTCTTTAAGCAGAACTTGTCCCACCACAATGTTTGAGACGTTAACTCTTCCAGTGTCTCACAGCCATTGAAAACCAGTTGGAGAAATTGAAATATTGGGTTCTTCAGGGTTTTTTTACTGTGTTTTTTTTTTTTTTTTTAAATGTCAGGTTTTCACTATCTTACCTTTTTGTAGAGATACAGAGTAAAGCAACTATTGTTTTGTTTGGATAGTGAGTAGATATTAGCATAGTTACTTAATAATACAAAAGTACAAGCATGGGAGATACATTGCTTTAAGCAGAATCTTCGTAAACAGGTAAGGGTCTAGGATAAATTTTAAAACAATGTTTTTAGCCCTTTATAAACTCCAATTTAATCCAGGAAAGGCACAGGCAACAGCTCTCTAGGGGCTGTGACGCCTTTCTTTTTCATATATAGCTTGTGGAATGTAGGACCTCTATACTAAACAGGATGTTAAAACTTTACATGATGAAAGTTGCAGAGTGTTTTAGAGGAGAAATCTAAAATTGCACATGTTGAACAATGAATGGTTTAGATAAAGTCAGCAGGAGAGCCTAAGCTGACAGCTGTGTATGAAATTTCACTTCTTCAAGTGCTAGCATTCAGAAATTTGTTTGTCAGCTCTGTGTTCATAGAAGTTTTGGATCCCAAAAGCTCTGTTCTGTAAAATAACCGTAAAAAGTTTCCTCTGAAAAATAACTAAGCAGTCTTACTCCTGTCTCTTGAGCACAAGCAGTAGAGGTCCCATCCTTAGCTCCCTCAAGCTTTGACAGTTCAGACTACTTCCCAAAAATCCTAAAATCAATAGAAAAGAAAAACAAACAAAAAAACCAAACAAAAAACCCCTTACATGTTCTTAGAAAAGTGGCTACCAAGAAAAGGATAAAGTAGTAGACAGAAAAAACACCATTTAAATAAGTCTTTATATATAGCTGTGCAAAAGACTTTCCATACTAAATAAGCAGGGCTTTTGTTTATTCGATATTAAACTAAACTGTATTTGGTGATGCAGTTTACAAAAAATTTTAAGGCAGAACCTCAGACAAGCCACGTAATGATACTGTGAAAGACATACTGTCTTCTCATTCTTAGGAGCAGTGACTTTGGTCATATTTTTGGCCATTCACTGATACTTTAACTTTTAGCAAACTCCTTTCCCTTTAGGTTTCCTGATCTGAAAGGTTGGGACCCAGACAATGAATGTGACACAATAAGCTATTTGCATTTAAAAAAAAAAAAAAAAAAAACCACACCAGAAAAACCCCCAAAATTTATATGGTTGTAAATATTTGGGTTTTTTTGGAAAACCTTCAGCTGACATATGCTTCTTAAAAATAGATATTTTTGAAAGCAAATGTTATAATTGTGTTATGATGCCAGAGACCAATAAAATGATCATCAATTACTAATAAAATAAAACAAGAAGTGTATAAATATTTTCTAATCAAAATGCACTTATCTTCTGGATGAAATGTGCTTGTCTAAGAAAGTTCTAGGTTTCTCCACTATAAATGACGGGATGGATTGCTTTGTAGCATGCCAGTTTGAATTAAGCATCTCGTAATAGATGATCCTCATTGTTATCTGTATTTAATTTTTTTCTCTCTTCCTGCAGCTTATGGAATCCATAGTGTTACCATGTCTAACACTCTTACGCAAACTTGTGTATGCTGACCCAGTTGTTCGTCTGTCCCTAGCACAGCAGTCATCTTTACTGCTTTTGCTATTCAGAGGTAAAGATTCTATTTTGACTGTAATACATGTGGGGAAAGAAAATGTGTAAAATATGGTTAGACATTTAAGCAAAAGCCTTCTTAAGAACCTTGGATCACTTCAGAGTCTCTAATATTTAAAGATAAATCATTGTGTGCTGGTGTTACCCATGTTGTGCCATCTGTTGAAGATGTTGGCAAAATGACTGTGGAAATCAGTTGTTTTTAATGAGTGTCCTTCTATGTATTATTAAATGTCAATGTTTTCCTAACACATTATTTAATATCTTTATTTTATTCAGTTTCCCTGATATTCCAAAATGATCATGCTGTTTTAACTGAAACTACAGTATTGCTTTGTCTTCTGTTGTTTGATGAAGTAGCAAGGACAGAAACATGGTATGAAAAAACAATTTTATATGGCATATTCTCTAGTCAAAATTTAAGGATTTAATGAAAATAAGTTTTTATATATATCCAAACAAATTATGGCCCAAACTTTTATATATCCAAAATTGCATATTTGTAGGCCAAACAAATTGTTTCAGTACTTGGGTTGCATGCTGTATCAGTCTACATGGCATATTTTTGCACTTTAAATACTTTGTACCTCAGTGTTAATTTTAAGTTTACTTTAATTTTCAAAAAACCCTGATTGGTCTGTAATCCATCTTTCCCATAAATGGGAACTACACAAATCAAATAGCTAGCTGTAGGCAAGCTTTTTTAAACTTAATTAGAATTCTCCTATTGACTTTGGCTTTTAAGTGTAGCAATTTTCCTTAAACCATCAGACCTTAGCTTATGATATTTTATTATTTGAAATTTGCATATACTTCAGAAAAAATATGCTTTTAGAATTCACATACATGAAATATACTGAAAAGAACTATAATGCGTATTTTTTCTCTAATATAAAAAAGGAAACAAGCATATGCTTTGGTATGTTATCTTTAATTTCATTTTTATGTGCAGTATATCTTCAACAAGTATTCTGTATGTGTGTGATTAAGAATTATCTTAATATTCCATAATCATGAAGAAACACTGTTTATTCATACAAGTTATTCATCAATGGGTTACTAAAGAGCTATCTGGAGGAAAAAATACAGCTATATCTGAATAATAAAAAAATAAGTGTCTCATTAGTAGAAAATCTAAGCTTAAAATAGACAGTAAGAGCTATAACTTAATCTTTTGCAGGGCTGATGGCATAACCAGTAATGATACTGGCCTACCTGCCTTCAGTTTACCTGTTGCTGTTGTTAGAAGGTATGTGTGGGTAGTTTTTTGGTTTGGTTTGGTTTTTTTAACAGTTAACTTTGCTGCTTTCCATTTGCTGTCCTTCCTGAAGTATGGAGGTGGGAGAATGGAGGGAAACCTTTGATGTAAAATCCAAAGTTGTCTGCATGTTAAGCATGGAGGTTTTTTTCAAAGTCTTGTTCTCTGAAAAAGATTTTCAAAAACTTTATTTGCAAATTTAAAATATTGCTCTAGTAGAGCATTTAATTAAAAAAAACCCCAAAAACAAAAAACAAAAAACCCCAAACCAAAACAAACCACAACTTTTAAAAACTTTTTTTTTTTTTTTTTTTTTTTAGGTATCATCTCCCAGTCAGGATCACTGCTCATCATGTAGTTAGCCCTAATACTGTTGTGGTGCCATTGTCTTCTGAGTGTTTGACTATGAAACCTGTGTCGGATATGCTTAAGATGGCTTGGAATCTGTCATGGTACAATGGGATTGAAAACTTATTGCAACTGATAAATTACGAGAAGGAAGCAGAAACGTGAGCCATTTTATCTTGATTTTAAATCCCAATATATTTCAATTAAATTTGTGTTCCATAAGTTTAAATAGGTTTTCAAGTTCAAACAGCAGCTCAAGTTGTTACTGGTTTGAGAATGCTGTCCTTTTATTTTAAACTTAAAGGATCACATCCCAAGAGGCTGTAGATATATTGTCACAGCTAATGTTTTACCTAAATTGCATTTATACATGAAGTCTAGAGCTTGATCCAACTTTTATTGGTGATCAGGCTAATTTCAAACAATTTTAAGGGCTCTGTGGCTGTTTTTCTCTGTAGTCTTTTTTTTTTTTTTTTTATTAGGGAGCTGCCTTTTTTCCCCTTTATAGTTGCATGATTTAATTTTTCTCTTGGGGATTTAAATTTGAAATAATTCTTTTTTAATGGTAATACTAAGAATTATGGTAGATAATGAAGAAAATTCCCTTTACATCCTTTGGTTAGCTCTTGAGTAAGCATAATTTCTCTCTTTGAGACTATTTTGTGTACAGAACTTAATGTCTTAGATTCTTGATTTAGTAGGACTGAAATGCTTGTATCTACATCTCTGTCCATGTTGGTAATTTTTTAGTTTTTGCTTTGTGCGCCTTAAGGGGTCCTACAAGTTTTATTAGTAAGTAGTGTGGTTCTGAGCCATTGGAAACTGCAGTTATTGATTTGAGAAATCATTTTAATTTTAAGTTCCCTCAGGCAAAAAACAAAGCAATGTCTTAAAAAGAAAATAGTATAGTCCAAGTGACCAACATTTACAATAGCATGGAAGAAAAGTTCATTACAAACAGTGTGAATAGCACCTTTCAAGTAACTTTGAGAGGTGCCATTTTTCCAAAGAATCCAAACAGCTTGGCATTTAAATGTGGTGGTGTCACGTCCCAATTTCTCAGGATGATGACTCAAGTTTGCTGATTCCCAGGTCAGGATTGAAGCTGAACTATGCCAAGGATCCTTTAACTCACAAAACTCAACTTTTATTCGCTCACAACAAGAACTGGCACGCTCACCACCGAAATTGGTATTCTCAGAACAAAAATTGGCATGAAACTATGTCAGTAAACGGTGTAACGTGCTAACCATGCATCACCAAACATATACTACAGGCCTGGCTTATCTGGGAGTCAGCTGAGGGAAGACAGTAAGGCCAGCCAAGAGCTCCAGTTCTGGTGGGCTTGTGCCCATGGGGCTTCAGTTTGTGTCCTTTTATCATCCCTGCCCCTCCTTTGGGCGGGCACTCGAACTCATTAGGCTAATTAGGTAGTCTTTGGGCTGGGGGCTGGGGGGTCGTTTGGGGAGTAGCTTCCCCTTCCCTGCAGACATGATCTTTCTCCATCTGTGGTGAGCTGCCCTGTTCAGCACATTAGAACAGCACCTCAGAACAGGGAGCTGTGCACCCACCAGCACAGCCTCCCCCTCCTGTTGCTGATGGGCTTCTTTTCACCTGTGGTTCATTGCTAGGCAGAGTTCGGTGTTATGCAGAACTTGCCCCACCGCAATGTTTGAGACATTAACTCCAGTCTCTCACAGGTGGTGGTGTTTGTTATTGTTGGGTTTTGGGTTTTTTGGAGGTGGAGGGGAGGATCATTGGTTAACAAAAAATTTTAACGCAGTTTGTGTTTTGACTTGTCATTTGAACTGGGAAGTGAAGGAGTCAACACTCACTGAAATAGTTTGTAAAGATACTGGCTGTTAATCATTTTTCTCTTATGCCTTTTCAGATTTTTAGACTCACTAAAACTGTCCTCAGAAGACATTCTTATACTCAAAATAACTCACACAAACTATGGACTGCAGGATTGTCTTAATTCAATCATTCAGGCAGTATCCCACAGGGATGTTAGGGCTGCTCTCACTAGGCTTAGTTTTTACATTCTCAATGACACGCTTGCATTGAAATGCAGTTCTGGGTCTTGTGGAACCACTTTGAAGAGCATTGTTTGGCAAAAAGCAATAAACAGGTAAGTGTATTGACTACAGGAATCCATTAAAGATTATGATGCTTAAATTGTAAATTTACTAATTTTCGTATTTTAAATTTATGGAATTGATTGTCTATGCACCTCTGATCTTGATATATATGTGTTGTTCCCTGTGTCTGCTGGAAGGACAATGCAGCAGGGCATAAGAAATCCAGCAGATTCCTGGAGACCATCAGTGACAAATTCCTCATCCAGGTGACAGAGGAGCCAACAAGAAGTGCTCTGCTGGACCTCATACTCACAAACAAGCAAGGGCTCGTTAGAATTGTGAAGGTCTATAGCAGCTTTGCTGCAGTGACGGTGAGGTGGTGGAGTTCAGGATCCTGAGAAGAGGGATGAGGGCACAAAGCAAGATCACAATGCTGGATTTCAGGAGAGGAGACTTTGGCCTCTTCAAAGATCTCGTTGTTATTGTCTCATAGAATCAGGCCCTGCAGGGAAGAGAGGCCCAAGAAAGCTGGTTAATATTCAATGATTGCCGCCTCCGAGCTCAAGAGTGGTCCATACTAGGAGGCCTGCATGGGTGAACAAGGAGCTCCTGGCAAAACTCATACACGAAAAGGAAGCCTACAGAGGGTGGAAATAGGAACAAGTAACTTGGGAGGAATATAGACACTGCCCAAGCGTGCAGAGACGCAGTTAAGAAAGCCAAAATCCCACCTGGAAATGAAACTGGTGAGGATGGCAACAAGAAGGGCTTCTATAAGTACATAGGTGACAAAGGGAAGGCTATGGAAAATGTGGGCTCACTGATGAATGGGACAGGGACCCCAGTGACACAGGACATGGAAAAGGCTGAGGTCCTGCATGCCTGCTTCACCTCAGACTTTACTAGCAAGACCAGCCTTCAGGAATCCCAGGTCCCAGACACCAGGGCGAAAGTCTGGAGCAAGAAAGACCTACCATTGGTAGAAGAGGATCAGTTAGGGAACATGTAAGCAAACTGGACATACATAAATCCATGGGCCCTGATGGGATGCACCCACAAGTGTATCTTGACTAATGTAATTTCCTGTCCACTTTGATCAATCAAGGTGATTGGGAGAGGTGCCTGAGAATGGGAGGAAAGCAAATATCACTCCTATCTTCAAGAGGGGCAGGAAGGAGGACCCAGGGAACTATAGGCCAGTCAGCCTCACCTCAGTCCCTGGGAAGGTGACAGAGTAGCTAATCCTGGAAACCATTTTCAGGCACACGAACAACAAGAAGGTCATTCAGGAGTAGTCTGTATGGATTCACCAAGGAGAAGTTGTGTTTGACCAGCCTGCTGATACTCTTCTACAATAAAGTGACTGGCTTGGTAAATGAGCATAGAGCAGTGGATATTGTCTACTTTGACTTCAGGAAGGCTTTTTGACACTGTCTCCCATAAGATCATTGTAGAGAAGCTCATGAGGTATGGGCTGGATGAGCAGACAGTGAGATGGATGGTAAACTGGCTGAATGGCCAGGTCCAGAGGATGACGATCAGTGGTATGAAGTCCAGTTAGAAGGCAGTAACTAGCAATGTGCCCCAGGGATCAATACTGGATCCAATTCTGTTCATCTTCATTAATGATTGGGATGATGAGGCAGAATGAACCCTCAGGAATTTTGCTTATGTTACAAAACTGGGAGGAGTGGCTGATATGCCAGGGTTGTGCTGCCATCCAGAGGGACCTCAAAAGGCTGGAGAAGTGGGCTAACAGAAAACTCATGAAGTTCAACAAGGGGAGGTGCAAAGTCCTGCACCTGGGTAGGAACAACCCCATGCTGAGGTTCAGCAAGCTGGAAAGTAGCTTTTCAGAAAAGGACCTGGGGATCCTGGTGGACACCAAGCTGAACATGGGCCAGCAATGTGCTTTTGCAGCAAAGAAGGCTAATGGTATCCTGCACTGCATTAGGAGGACTGTTGCCAGCAGGTCTAGGGAGGTGATCCTTCCCCTCTACTAAGCACTGGTGGGGCCACATCTGGAGTGCTGGGTCCAGTTCTGGACTTCCCAGTATGAGACATGGACATACTAGAGAGTCCAGCAAAGCACCACAAAAACAATGAAAAGACTGGAGCATCTTTCCTATGAAGAAAGGCCGAGGGAGCTGGGACTGGTTAGTCCGTAGAAGAGAGGGCTCAGAGAGGGGATCTTGCCAATGTGTACAAGTACCTGAAGGGAGGGTATAAGGAAGATGAAGCCAGGCTCTTTCCAGTGGTGCCCAGTGACAGGACCAGAGGCAATGGGCAGACACTGAAACACAGGAGGTTCCCTCTGAACATCAGAAAACGCTTTTTTACTGTAGGGGTGACTGAGCACTGGCACAGGTTGCCCAGAGAGGTTGTGGCGTCTCCATCCTTGGAGATACTCAAAAGCTGCTGGGACATGGTCCTGAGCAACCAGCTCCAGGTGTCCCTGCATGAACAGGGTGGTTGGACCAGATGACCTCCAGAGGTCCCTTCCAACCTCAATGATTATGTGATTCTGTAATTTACATACACAAACCCAGCAAAAAGTAAGAATACTGTATTTAAAATAAGGATATTTAAAATCCATAGGTAGGCTTTGCAATTATTATGAATTGCTAGTAATTACCTTTTTTCTTTCCTGTCTGTGAGCCTGTTCAGATTTTTCTACCTTTTATTATATGCAATTTCATGCTTACTACATGTAAATACACTTTTTAATATATATAGCAATTTTATATTATAATACACAATAAATGTACAATAGTATTTAAGTATAATGATTTTTATGTAAAAGTATTTAAAAATATTTAATATATATGATATGTATAATATCATAAATATAATTCCGTATTTGCTATATGTAAATATATGTAATATACGTATTTACTCTATATAAATTCCACATTTGCAGGTGACTTCAGTCCTGTTAGGCCAAGATCTTAAACTCTCCTTTAATGTGCTACAAGTATGAAAGTAAATATTTTTGTTTGTATTGCAGGTTTCTGCAAGTGCTTCCAGCTTCTGTGGAGGATGAGAAGCTCTTAGTAGATGTCTTAAGATTTTTAAACAAATTGCTTAGAGACCAGAGATCAAGTTTGGAGTCAGACCATCTAAAGTGGATTTTGAAATCATTGCTTAAAAATGTAAGAATATACCTGAGAAGTTAGCTGTAGACTGTAAGAAATTATATAACTGTGAACTGGTTGGCTGGTTTTTTTCTGGTGAGTTCATTCCTCAAGCAAAATGACTTCTATTAACAAAAGCAAGAAATAGCAGATCTTGTGGTATTAATGTCTGCTACTTTGTGGTCACTGCTACAGTTCTAGTGTTTGGGGAAGTTAACTTCAAGCAAGAATAAACTTCCTTCTCTCTTTTACTTGGTATATGAATTGTTTCTCTAAACTCAGGTATTACGTTTGCCAGAAGGAAACAACATCTACCTGTGTGTGTCTTGCTCTGGTGTAGTTAACTATGGTAATACGGTTGTATAGAGCCATATAACTATAGTTAGCTATGCATAGCTCTGTGCAGAGCTCTATATGTACATATAACTAATATATGATATGGTTAACTATGTAACTATACATACATATGTGTGTGCGTACATATACAGCTGTATAAAGTATGCTCAGCTACATAACTATGTATGTATTATCTATGTAACTTAAAGGTTGAAGTTCACACAGGTGTTTTGGAACCTTCTGTTTGGCAGAGAGATATAAATGAATGTTATCTGTCTTGCATTAAGAACAAAACCTGAAAGTTAGGACAGAAGTTTTTGTTTCAGTGTGTCTGTTGCTTAAGTTTTCATTTTAAATGGTTATAATATATCTAAGTAAAATATTTTTATAAGCATGAGGAAGGTATTATATGAGTGTACAGCTCAGTTGCTGTAGTTAAAATGCATGTATAGTATTGAAAGAATGTAATTTTTTTTCAGTTTTCTAGAATCCTGTGCTTTCTATTTGAGATCTGTTCTATCCCATACTGCTCATTTAAGATGTGTAAAATTGGAAAGTATAAAAATAAATGGGAAATGAACATCATAAAGCAGTATAAAACAACTTTTATATTTGTCAAAATATAATAATTCAATCTTAGTGTATAAAAACAATAGTTAAATGCCAAGGATAAAAGTGATGGCTGCAGTTTTAGAAGTTTGCAAAATACTGTTCTTCACAAAGCAAGGGCATACTGCCCAAGTGCAAGATCATTCATGGTCTTACAAAGGATATCATATGTTAAGTACAGTCTACATGCACTTCCATTTTCCGATTTTAAAATACAATCTAACCATTTCAGAAAAAAAAATGCTAGTAGACTTCATTTCAGTTACTTACAGAACTCAGGTACTTCAATTTATATGGATAACTGGGAATCCTATAAAATTTTGTAAGTATGGCCTGTTCAATATATTAATATAAAATCGTTCTATCAAATGATTTCAAGTTTTTCAAGCAACTGAGACATACAAGATACAACTTGAACTAATATTTTTACTACGTGTTTTCTGGTTTTTGTGATCTGGTTTTTTTTATTGCAATTTATTGCTGTATATGACTTTTCTTTCATGCTTCAAAATACACTTTGTCATGGCTTAATGTGAGGAAATTTTAAAGGCCTTAACAGTAGATTCTTTTATGGCATTTAGTAGATTCAAGATTCAAGTAATTGGTAATTATAGGAATTTCTTACTATGCTTTTTACAGAAATAATTCTTAGTAAAATAATCATGGAATTTGTGATTTATAGTGTGCGTGATTTGCAAGCTCTCAACAGAAAAATGGCTTTAGTGTGGGTATTAAAATAAGATTTAAACAATGCATTATGTGACTGTATTTCTATTCTTTTCTTTTAGAAGCCAAAATCCCTTTTGGGCCTGCTGGTGCGACCAGAATCCCAAGTGCAGGATGAAATAGATGAAATACAGACTGCTGTCAGGCAGCAACTGGATAAAGAACTCATTCGTCTTTTTAACACATTGTTATTTTGTTCCATGTCAGTGACTGACAGGTACAGTGTAAATGGACCTGCCAGTGTAATTCTGATGGGGGATTATAATATCTACTGCTGCTGTATCTCTGTCAGAATTTGGATAGAATTACATCATGACTCAATCATTTTAAACTGTAAAAATGGAATATACTCGAAGTGAAGATCAACATTAGATAGGCCTTTTTCACAGTAAAATTAGGAAATTAACTGGGGAACTTGGAAGAGCATGTACTAGTCACTTTTTCAGCAAATGATAATTAAACTGCAGAAAGAAGATGGGCTATTTTTTTTTCAATGCTGGAAATTTGCACAAGCAAATGATAACTCGGTTGATTTTGTAGCATTTGTTTATAGCAGAGTAAAAAATTGAAGTATTTGAGAAATCAACAAATATTTATTTTCATGGAACTCCTTTTTGGCCTAATACAGTATATCAGTGCACATTAGTGGTTATTTAGGACAGTTACTTCCAGCATGAAGTTCCAACTTTTTTCTGTCAGTCAAGCAAACACAGAAATTAATTTCTGTTATTTTTTTTCCTCTGAATTTGTAATACAACATCTTCTCACACTAAATCTTTCTGTCCAAGTGTATTCTAAGAGATACTAAAATTGCAGCTTAAGATAATATTTGTTTTAATTAAGTGCCACAACATAACAGTTTGTAAAGATACTTTCAAAATGTTACCTTCATCATTCTTCCCACACAGTTATTAATTTTCTAAAAATTTTGCCAGCAGGAAAAGGGAGGAATACAGAAATCCCTGCTAGTTATATCTCACACTCCTGTATTTTCTATCTACCTGAATTCTAGATTGATAGTATTTTGTGGGAAATATTTTTAAACTTGTCTCTTGAACCACAACAAACATAAGCTTTGCAACTCTTCTTGTTATGTTATCCATCATCTTCAAACTCTTGGTCTTTATTTAACATGCTCCTTAATAATTAGAGTTACATCTAATTTGCCCTATTTTGGTTAAGCAGCCCTGTTATAAGCAGATGCAATATTATGCTTTCAGAACCTGGGTGAAGCTAGAAATGTCAAATTTAATTCCATGTTAATTTGCGCATAAGGCAATAGTAACTAATTGAGATGCTGAGACTCATAGACTTAACAGTAAGAAGAATGAGGCGTTGGCCTCTTGTAAAATGATTCATTATAATAGCTTCATGTTGACAGTTGATTTTTTTTGCTTTTTACAATTAAACCAGAGAGGCCTTGGAACTTGCTGGCTCTTTCAGAGCTGAGCTGGCTCTGAAGCTGCTACAATGCTTAAGGCTAACGGATGCACCACATTTTTACGGACTTCCTTCACTGGAGAGAACATTACAAGGAATGGTTCATGTTACCGCACTTCCGGACTGGAGTACCTACTCTGTTGCAGCTGAATCTGTCACAATTTGTAAAAAATATTTAACAGGTCTTCTTGAGGTAAGTAGCTTATGATAAAGAACCGTGTAACGACACTATAATTTTTAGGATGTACTTCTAGTGAATATCATTACTAGGAATAGGTGTAGGAAAGATGCTCTTTTCTGCTAAGTAAATACCAAAAATATGGAGGCTAGATTGAGTGATGTGTATCTGTACTTATGATGATAGGTTATATTGTGTGTGCTTTCATCCCCTATTTAAGAGGTAATATAAAGTGACTATAGTTTAAGCAAGATGAAAATTAGATGTGTTTGGGTTTTTTAATAACTGAAACTTGAGAGGAAAAATCCAAGATCTCCCACAGGCAAAATCCATGTGTGAAAGGGAGTCTGGGGGAGCAGTAACTCATTAGGTGGGTTATTAACACTAAGAAGGCAGAAAAGAGGTAATTCAAGATGCTGCAGTTTTTGGGAAGCCAAAATTTCATTCTTGTTTTCAGTGTTCTTATTTGTTTGGTAAGTCCATGAATGTGACAGGCAATTAGTTTTTGCTCCTAAAATTTCATCTTTTGAGAACTCCAGTCTCCTTAAAACTGTAGGAAAAGCATAGATCTGGCTTTCTGATTGTTTTATGAGTATTCAGTAAGGTAGGTGTATTTAGAAGTTTTCTTTGTAGTTTCAAATACTAAAATCTATTTGTTGCATTGGTAGAGGCTTGGAAAAGTCTTAAAGTAGTTTTGATTCATTTGTGATTCTGAATGATGTGAATAGCAACCAGATAAGTGTCAGGAAAGTTTGTATACAGGTGATAATCTGTTTGTGATGAAAAAAAGATAGTCTTTTAGGGGGAAGTCTTAACCTGCCAAGATTTCTTGAGTAGAAATAAATATTTTAGAGCTATTTGATTAGATGAGTTCTGCAGTTTGAAATCTAGACTAAAAATGGTACCAAGGTGATAGATCGTGCCATGTGAAAGAAAGATTATTAGTAGACAAAATCTTAATAAATGTTATGGAATGAAATCAACTGGTAATACATAAGCTCTATGTGCAGAAGAATTATGCAGTTTTACTTGCCTAAATATGAAAGTAAATGTAGGTTTCTTTTTGAGGGGAGGGAAGAAAGTGGGTTTGAAAGGAATTCTTGTGGAGTGGGACACTGAAAGAAAGAACAGCAGCAAAAATGGAGAGGTATAAATTGCCATGCTTTGGGGAGAAAAATACATCCAGAAGTGTAAGTCTTAAGATTATAATTTTTAAAAAAATATTCTTGGGCATGTTCTGTTGAAAGCAGCATGCTTTTTATTGTAACATGTATGGTTAGATATTTGGTTAGAGACCGTTTATTTTATGTTATGATCCAGTGACCTTTATTTCTGTTCATTAGAATTTGATATAGAAAGCTGATATATTCATTCCAATTCAAATCACAATAAAACATGTAAATTACCCTTTTTCTTGAACACAGAATTTTGAAAAGAAATTATATTTTTAATTCCAAACATAGCATAAAAAACTGGGTACAATAAATGGACTGTTTGCATCAAAAACAAACTTTTAGGTTTCTGTTCAATATTGTGCTTATTATTAAGCTCCACTCCATTCTTCATTTGAAGAAGCAAATAAAAACCATTGAACTTGAGAGGTTTAACTATATAGGAAACCATTGTGTGACTGAATGACTTATAAATAAATAAATTCTTAAATTTCAGCTAAAGATCTGCCATCTTTTCATGAGTTTAAATTATGATTTAGTAGTGCATAGGACAGTTTGTACTCTACCTGTGTATTACTTACAGTAAAGCTACCATGAACTTGTACCCCCACTCTTAGGTCATCTCATCGTTTTATGTTGAATGGGGAGGAAACGCTATGTCTTTCATGGGAAAAGGTGTTACAAAAAGCACAGTTCTTTGCTTGCTTCACTTATCTCATGAAATGATGGCTCAAGCCAAGGATACAGTAAGTGCATTACAGTTGTCCTTATCTTGTCATTTGTGAGGGCTACGCATGGATGTATTTTAACTGCTAAAATTAAATGATGGATTTTCAAATGTGGTGGTGGAAGATGTCTTATATTGCAACAGATAGTAAAAATGAAAAAAAAAATCAGGTAATCTCATTTGGTATGTAATATTAGATAAATTAATAGAATAGAGTATAGTATACAAGAAAGTTGAAGATTCAGTTCTAAACTTACTGAAATAATTCTGCAACTAATACTGTGGATTTAGAAAGGTCTTCTATCAGAATAAGGTATAATTTTCTGTCTATAAAAAATGAGAAATCAAGGTTTTATGTAGGAGGAATAATTTTAAGGATTTATAACAGCATTATTTCTTCAGCCTTGTGTAGATAAGAGGCTTTCTAATCTGTTTACACATACATATGTGTATTCTTTCACGTGTGTGTTTTTATATGTAGACATGAAAATATATACGTACATGAAAGAATTATTGTCTCACTTATAAACGGAGCTATCACTACTTACTAGCAAAATTTATGTATGTGCTTTGTGTCCATGTGTGTATTTTTAGAGCTAAATTTTTGAAAGTTTATAAAAAATGGCCTTCATCCTGAAGCAGTTAAAGCAAATTCAACAGTTTAGTGTAATCATTTTGGAGAATTAATATCCACTGTTGTTAATATCTGTGACAGCCACAAGTCAAAACCTTTCAATATGATCAAGGGCATATGCAACTAGAAAAAGCAGTATACCTGCTTCTCTGAATTCCAGATTTCTTCAGTTCTGTACTCCTCCTTCAAGATATTAAGTGCTGACAAAGTTTATTAAAATTGCAGAGGGACGCAATATTAAGTACACTGCAGGAAGACTGCAGCCTCCAAAGAATTAGATCATAAATGCATGGATGAGGGAGTGGACTTGTTTTAATATCAGTCTTGTAGAACAATACGTATAGTAGCATAGTGATCGGTGGCATTTTTTGTGGCTATAAATCATAATCTGTGTATACAACAGTGTTACTGTCTAGATTGTAGTAATAACATATAATCTCAAAGAAATTTTAAATCTTGGCTGTTGTTTACTATCATGTTATTTAGCATCAAATCTTCCAGAAAGAGAAATACAAAATTAGCCTTATTCCTCTGTGCAAGCAGTGTTATACAAGAGGTGCACTGAATAACTATGATTTAGAAAAATAAATAAATTAATGCTAACTTTAAAACGCACAGTCTAACGACTTGAAATAAAAACTAGTTAAAGCAAGTTATTTTTTTGCTCAGTAGCAGTATTATGAACCGGTATGGTTCTTCATTATTAGAACCACCCTGTTAAGTCACATATAAGATCCTTTAGCTCATACTGATGTAGGAGTTTGTAGGAGTACACAAGAAATGGAGCATATACTTAGGGTATACTAGAATTGCTGCAATGTTTTATTTGCTTGCTATGGTATAATTTCATTAGTCTTGCTTTGCTGACCTGTTTTGTATTTAATTTTGTACATTAACGCCCTCCCTCTCCAAATTCAAAGATTGTAAAATACTGTGGGTTTTGTAATTAATATTGTGTGTATTGCGAAGATCCAAGAGACGCTGCTCCAAATAAAACATCAGTCATCTATTGTTTAAAAATATACAAGACTGAGATGGTCAGAAAACACATACATAAAATTTTAGGTATCATGATTCATTATGAACTTAATGCATTGTTTGTGCACTGCCATGGTTAAGCAGAGCACTTCGCAGGTATGGGGTTTTTTCTGACCTGAACTAAAGAAATTAATTTGCAAAGTCAAGTATGATTTCGTGAAATCTGCAGCTAAGTAGTATGTGGTATTGTGCCTGACTTTATTTAATCACGTGGCAGGTGCATGAAGAAAAAAGAATTAATTACGATCAAAGAAGTAATTGCATGTTCTTATTTGGTAGTTTTCTGCACATGTATAATATAAGAGAGAAAGACAGTTAATGTTAACAATAAGCAAAAATAAAAAATGTAAGGAGTAAATTTTGAATAGAAATAATTGTCCCAGTATTTCAAGTAAAGTATTTAATCTCTCTTTAACACTGCTGTCCCAGTTCTATGAAGAAGACAACACAAATTTAATTTTACTCAGTAGGTGAAGTCAGGAGGTTAAATACATGTTTATAGAGACAGAATCAAAATTTTTTCCTGGAATATCAGTGTTGTGTGCATTTAAAGTGTTCTAGTATGTCAGTGGTAGCTTAGGCTGTTGGTAGACTGGCATGGCATTGAAAGAGTTGTAAAATAATTTATTAATATATTTTCTGTTTCCTAATCAGGACTGGATATCTCTTTGGTCTTTGCCATACGATAACAGTGAAGAACAAGCTGCTTCTCAGCTAGGTCTGGCGTGGCTGATTCCTTTATGGGTGGACAGAGACCCTGAGGTTAGTTAACGCAATGTTAAGTTGATATCTTATTTTTACCCTTAAGTATTTGCAAAATTTTTGTTTCATTTTGTTTTGCATTATTTAAAATGCTACTGACTATATCCTAAATAACAGTAACAATAAAGTTAAGGAGAATGTTTCTATATAAATGTAATCTGAGAAATTCTTCCCTACATCTTCTGTCTTCTATGCTTTCATTAGTCACTGATGATCATGATTCATAAGCACCTTTCGTTGACATTGCTGTTACTTAGCTGCCAAGCAGAAATGTTTACATGAATTACAAATTTAGAGCAAATGTATTTGATGCAAATCTGTTAAATTTTGTTTGCTAAATAGAACTATTTTATGTGGTAAAATATGAAGGATATTGAAGACTATCTTAATATTTTTAAGTATTCAAAAATCTATTTTATTAATTCTGTCATTTTTAATACGCATAGTTGTGATTGTAAAGCCAGAGAAATATAGGAAAAGAGGTTGTTACTTTTTAAATTATTCCCATAAGCTCCAGATTCAGTTGATACAACTTAATAATTTAAAAAATGTGTTGCTAATTACTGTAAGCAATATCACTTTGTGTTGTGCTTGTACATACTAGGTCAGATTTACAGCACTTGGAATAGGATCAGCGCTTTCATCTCTTGAAAGAGGATGTATTGCTTTAGCAGAAAGTTGCCAGAATATTTCAGGAGGGCTGTGGGGAACAGTGATAAACATTCTTCTGGACCAGTCTGAATGTAGCATGGTACGCAGGGAGGTATGTTTCTTGTGCCCGTCTGCTGTCTTAGATTGTCAAGTTTTTTTTCATTAAGGAGGAAAGATTTTTATTATTATTATTTATTTTTTATTTTATGTATCTATTCTGTGATGCTGCACAACACCTACTGCTTTGTGAGTTAAATACTACCTAATTAAAATAAATGTTTAGTTCCTTATTTAGAATTACTCAAGAGGCAACAAATACAGGTGACTAGTGTAAAAGCAGAAATCTAAACAAGACAAGTGAATGCACAAAAACTCCTAAGGCTTACTCAGGCAGATGAATAGGTTGCTAAAGTGTAACAAATTAGCCCAGATTTTAATGGCTGTTTTGTTCCACTTATGAACACTTTGGTGCGTACTCATCACCTGATGTGTAGTAAGTACCTCTTCATTGCAGACATGAAGTAATCTAATTTGCCTAGGCACTGAGTTTTATTTGTGAGAACTGAAAGTTTGTACTTGGGTAGAACAGCACATAGAACATTTATAATACTATATTTAAACTGTGTATGCCTTTTTTTTTTTTTTCCAACTTTCTATCAACTCTAGTAGTAAGGTTTTTCTTGATTTCCAATGACTAAGAAAGAGCAACTGTGACAAATAGTGGGTTAGTTTCTTCCCAGCTCTGTTGCTCAACTAATTACATATTCCAAAGTAATATTTTGAATTTATTTGTGCAAAATGCTTTTGAGAATGTATGCTTCATTGTTTTAGTTAACTTCTAAATCATTTTAGTAGTCTCATAAGGGTCAAGTTATTGACAAAAGATTGACAAAATAAGAAAAAAGCAGTTTCAGTCCACCCACATATACACGTGATATGTGTGTAATACAAATTAGAAAAACACACATGCCATATATTTAAAAAGGAAAATATTTGGAACGTATGTGTCTGTCCCAATGTGTTCCCTGCATTATCCCAATTATTTTATAATAATTAAAAAACAATACATGAGGACAATAGAGTGAAGGGTCGTAAACAGTTAACCAGGTTTTCC
Organism: Haliaeetus albicilla; assembly: GCF_947461875.1. Taxonomy (NCBI): domain Eukaryota; kingdom Metazoa; phylum Chordata; class Aves; order Accipitriformes; family Accipitridae; genus Haliaeetus; species Haliaeetus albicilla. Next base: position 15,104,692 of record NC_091485.1, read on the forward strand.
TGCTCAGGGATTTTTTCCCATTACTTCTTGTTATGTAATGCTTATTCAACAGGATTGACTGTATTGGAACAATGATGAAAGTATTTTATTAAAAAAAAAAGTTTGTTTCCTAGTGACTTCTATTCCATCTCTTCCTTGTCTTTTTTTCCTTACCAGCCTTCTCTTCTTCTAATGACATCTATCGTAGGTGAAGTTTGAGGGTGTTTAGGTTATACCCTTCTAATTATTCTTTTTTTCCAACATGAACATGAAAATTCTTTGTGTTTTAATATACGGCTAAAGCAATGGAATAATATGTAGACTGTGGTGTTCAATCTGATGTGGTTTTTTGAACTGTAATGTCTAGATGGCAATATTGATGCTTTCATTTCTTTCAGGCCGCTTTTATTCTACAAAATCTCCTTGTGATTCCAGTTCCTACAGAAGATGTGAAAGATTGTCTTTGGCAAGTGAGTGACTATTGCATTTGATGAGAAAGGTCCTAGTGTTACAGAGAGATGTTATCTGATACAAAAACTTATGTCAGTATACCTATAAAATATAAACTTAAAAAAACCCTACATGTCGAAGGTAACATTTTGGATAGAGAAATATACAAATAGGCAAACTTCTTTCAGACTTCCAGCAAGCTCAAGAAAAGAACCAAAGTTAGTTTGTATGTATGTTACATTCCATGAATATAGTATCTTTTGGCTCCTAGGAAAATTGCTTACTTACATAGTATCATTAATGTGGGTAAAATAAATGACCGGCTTCTACCCTAAAACATTTGGAATGCAACATGATTTGAGGGCTATGAGGAAGAAGAAATGCTGAGAATATGGTGTTTATAAAATGTTTTGAAAGAAATATATAAGTGATGAGAAACAACCCTTTCCAAAGACAGATGAAACCACTTGTTGCTTAAGTCAATTTAAATGCTTCTTGAAAACATAACCCCTTGCTCAAAGCAGGGTGAACTAGAGCAGGTTGCTTGGGGCTGTGTCCAGTTGGATTTTGAGTATCTTGAAGGATGGAGACTCCACAATCTCTCTGGGCAACCTGTTCTAATGTTTGACTACCCTCACAGGGGAAGAAGTTTGTTCTTAAGTTTAAATAGAATTTCTGGTATTTCAATTTTTGCTCATTGCCTTTTGTCCTGTCATGGGATACCAATGAGAAGAATCTGTCTCCCTTTGCTTTCTCTCATCAGATATTTATACAAACCGGAGACTTTTCCAGTTCTGACCTTGAGTCAGTCATCTCATGTTACCTTCAGCAAGTCTGGTTCATTTTACATAAAGATCTTTCAAGCCCATTTTTCAAATTTTTGTGGCCTTGATACCTATTCTTTCTGTCTGTCTTGCTCCTTCCAGTATGTGAGATTGTACCTATATGAGAAGTGTGTATGTTCTTTTTTGAAGAAATTTGCAGATGCAACCATATCCTGTTTTATCTGTTCCTTTCTGCAAAAGATCAAGTTAGTGCTGAAAGACATTCCTCCTATTTTACTAGGATAAGTTATCTATGATTCAGCTGCACCCAAAATCAATTATGCTATCGCTTGCAGAGCTGCATTTTACAGTATGTCTTATCTTTTGTTTACATCTGATCATAAAGGAAAATGTTCAAGTAATCTTGTGAATCTGGCCCTTGTTTCAGTGTTACTGCTTGTAGTTTATCAATATGAATAGTAATTCTTTAAATCCATAATAGCAGGGGATTTACAAGGGGCAGCCATTGTGACTTGTTGATATAAACTCTGTTAAAAGTTGTTGAAATGTTTTAAAAAAAGACTAAGCAACTATGGTGAGGTGACAAAAATTGAATCCAGTTGTAGAATTCTGGATGAATTCCAATGCAATTAATAGAAGCTTTGAGTCAATGTGATTCTTATTAAGAAGTGCAATTTAATGGAAATTGCTCATCACTTAAGTGTTCATGCTGAAAGATATTATCAAACAACACTTTATGGTAACTGGTAAATTAAAACTGTTGAAAATACAAACAACAATTAAAATTGTAAGACATCCAGGATCAAATTCTATATTTCAGAGTTACTTTTTTTCCCTTGCACTGAATAAGATGGTTTGTCTGTTGACCTTAATGCAAGCAAGTTCAAAGGAGAGCTATTAAGTGGATCTCGATGAATAGCAGCAATAATGTACCATAGCCAAAGGAGAACATTATCTTTTTATCCCTTAGGCAAATAGGGCTGGAAAAGGCAAGGCTGTTAATAGAGTTTGTAGGCCAGTATCTTCACAAGAATGTCTATAGTGTTGCTGTTACCTAATTGATCTGCCTTATAGTTCATTCTGATATGTCACTTTAAAAAGTGGCATAGGAATTTTTTTTGTTGTGAGTAAAGTTAACTGGTGCAAAGTATTCTAAGACTGCAGCATACTGTGTTGTATGAAGATTGCTGAAGTTGGAGCACTGTATGAATGTAACTGATGAGTAACTCTTTTAGGGCCCTGTTGTACAGTAAAATATCTTGCATAGCTTTTTAAACTGGCGAAGGCAGTTCTGGATAGTAAAATTTTGACTAAATTTAACAAAAATTCCAAAGTATGCATTTGTCATAGTTGATACAGTCTAAGTACATTGCTGACAGTGTACAAGTAAAGTTTTATAATTCATCACAAACAGTTTACATTAAATACTACATTCTTCTTCAAAGTGTTTGTCCTGTCTGTTTCTCCATTAATTGACATAAAAGGCAAATAGTGAAAATAGTCTGTTTGTATGTTACAGAAACGAAAAAGAATGAGCAGTAGCCATCCAAAACTGTGCTTATAACTTATTCTGTAACACAAAATAATTTTTCTGCTTCTACTTTATCTGTTTTTTGTTTCGTTTTCTTGGAAAGTAAGCTTGCATTCAGTGTAAATGGAAGGGTTGGGGGAGATCTAGAGCCTCCTGGGGACAAATAGTGTTTTTCAAATTACTTATTTGCAGTTGATCTACGTCTGCTCTCTCCTGACTGCCAAAGAAGGTTTCTAGTTAGCACTGATGAATTTTCTTTCCATAATTTTAACTAGTTTCTTTTTGAAGTACTGAAAGATGCCTCCTAAAACTGTCTTGCAGAATGTAATTGGTTTGAATTTTTCTCAGTCTGGGTTCTTTTGCCCATTTTTATGGTCACTCCAAAACAGGTTATGTTGTAGCTTAATAAAACTTGTTTTCTTCTGTTACCATAGAAAACACTGGAGAAATACTGTAAAAAAGGCAGTCAAATCAAACTGTTTATTTGAAATAAGACTATGAAGTCTTTCTTTTCAGGTGCAAATCCTTTGCTCTCAAAAGTTTTCCCTGAAGTCAGTATTTTAAAAGAAATGACTGAAAACCATTCTTCAAAGATAATTTCTTTCTTTTTATGTCTTGTTTTCTAAATAACTCTTTTATCATAGTAGACTGACATGTATAGATGTAGTATAATGGCAGTATACTTTAGAACAGGGTGACCTTTTCAGGACATTTACTCTTAGTATGTGCGCTCTTTTTCCAAAGAAAACTTTTTTTATTAGTTGATATCTGTTAGTAGATTTAAATGAGAAATTAAAATTGTAAGGTCTCCCGATACTTATACTGTCTTAAAACCACCAAATTACAGCTTTCTGTGGCTTTCTACTTAGCTGTTAACAAATTTCTCAGGAGCTAAATAGCTACTTCGATTTTGATAAATCATTACAGTTTTTGTGAAATATTATGATTTAGCTCAGCCTTAATAAAATCTACATTTTATTTTTGGAATCTATTAGTTATAGCCTGTAAACCAGCTATGTATACACACACACACAGAGTTATTAGGCTTAATTCAGGGTTTTTTTGACAGTTTATTTTATGTAAAAATTCTTTTAAAGCAATAATGTTTGTGGATTTCATGTCTTCAGGGTCCCTGTGTACGTGATGAAGAATCTGGCCTCTCTCAGACAGGAAAACCTGCACTTAAGGCCCTTTTGCATCACTGCCAATTCTATGAACATGTGAATCAGATGGTGAAACACTGTTACCTAGGATGTTACATGTTTGATTTGAATTCTTCCAAGGAAGGCAACCTCATCATAGAAAAAAGTGGTATGACTGGTAAGTGATGTTAATGTAATCTTGTAGTAATTTAAACCTACTTAAATAACTTCTAGTTTTGAGTAACTTACCTCAAATAATTCTTAGTAAAAATAAGAATGGCAAATGATTATATAAGCCATGAATTTAAATATGTTAAGTCAAAATATTGCTCTGAGGATTTAAAAAGTAGATCGGTCACTAGTTTAACATATCTGAGAAAAAGCTCTGAGCTGTTATTTACATCTTTAAAAAGTTACAGATGGAAAAGATGTAATAGGTTCTGCATTATATTTTCTTGATGTGTTCAACTTCAGATACATGAGTAGGAACGGACTCTAATATGCTCATGTTAGATGCATTCTAAGACATTCAAATATAACTTAATTCATAGGCTGATCAAATTTAATACTCAGATTGCATTGATTTATTTTTTTAACCTGTATACCCATGGAGTATTTCAGATCTAGCTTTTATATTGACTAATAATTTTCTGAGCAATATTTCTAAGTCTTACTATGATGCATTGTGGGAACCCACATTCTTGTCTAAATGAGTATTATGATCTTAAGGTTAGAAAGCTAGCAAATTCTTCAGAGAGCTCAATCAGTAAAAGCTGTTCAAGGGACAGAAAATTAGTAAGTTTACCCTTTTTGGTTTCTTTCTTTTTTGTATGCTTAAGTTTCTCTATTTCCATCTTCTAAGGCTACAGATGTAAACAGTTCTTGTAGGTCTGCTTCTGTTAAACTTATGTTACAAAAGCATGAACAGAAGAGGAATGTTATTTCCCTTACCGAGTTATGACTTTGACAGACCCAAGGAAAAGAAATATTCTTGGTTAACTCACTGAGTTATCAGAGAAGTACCTCAGCAGTATACAAAATTCCAGCCATAAAAATCCTCAGTTTCTTCTGTGGCTGCTTTATTTATCTATAAGTGTATTTTTTTTTCAATTCCACACATTTCATTTCTCCTATGGTCCTCTTATTTGTGCCTCTTGGTAGTTCTGTTATCTGATGCGATATCATATCTAAGAGCAACTCAAACTCCAGGACTGTAGAATTTTTCAGTGAGCAGTTGAGATATGTTTTATCAGGTCATTGAAAAGCAAAGCCAAAAAAATGTTTTTCCAGGAGCTTTGAAATAAGGGGGAAGAATAAGCTATGATATTTCAGGAACAACAAACAAAATTTTTGTTTATTTAAAAAAGGGAGGAGAGAAAGACATTTGCTCTGTCTCTAAAACTATAGTGCTTGAAAGGCTTGTAAGTTCTTCATTCATGTGTTCAGAATTGTGTTGTTTATCTATAATGACCTCTTTCTGCTTTTTAGTAGGTCCCTTGTCATCTCTTAATAGAAGATCTTGCTTTGGTTTATCCTCCTGAAACTATTTTTGTCGTTTTTTTTCCCAATGTATTTTCTTCACATTTTTCAGGAATATAAAAAAACCCCTCATCTGCAAAGTTATGTTAAAACTAAAATTAGTTATCTCGGTTTAGTAATTAGCTAAGATACGTATAGCACTTCTACTTTTGTGGGTTTTGCACTCAGAATCTGTGTAATCTAGTGCTTTATTCTTTGTTGTTTTCTAAATGTATGAAAGCCTCAAAACCTATTATTGACAGGCTTGTGCTATAAAATTTTTGGCACTCTTTATTCTGAAACAGATTTACAAATTAATTCTGCCTTCATTATATTTATGAATATGGGTTCTCTTGAAACTGCTTCTCTTAAAATGTGAATTTGAAGTTTTTTGAAGATGAGCACATCTGTTCATTATGTTTGTCTGTGAGACCCCTGTATCTTCAATACTTTTGTACTATTACATTTTAAATAAAACTAAATCTGAACTATTTCACATGACTAAAGGCTGCAACTGCAGTTTGAGCTACGTGTAGCTTTTTCCAGACTATTTTATGTTGCACTGAAAATTGTATTTTATTTATTTTCTGTTTATTCAAGGAATTTGCTGGATAAGAATTCGTAGGTACAGTGTGTGAAAACTTATATTCTGAGATCTTCAGATGGATAACTGTGGTTGGCTACTTTTTCTGTTTCATTCAAACAATCCTTTGAAAGGCTTGTTATGCTCTCTGCTGGTCTTAGAGTAATGAAAAAGAAAACTTCTTTTTTGTTCAACTGTGATTTTGATTCCTGTTTTCCTACAGATTTTGATGATTCTCTTAATCTTTGGAAGGGTCCATCCAGTCAAAGCCAATCTTCACATTCTCAGTCAACATCTGAAACTATGGTAACTTGCAGAGTAATCTATTTGTTTTAAACGTAAAGTTGTTCCTTAGATGCTTTGAAGAAATGTAACACTCTTACAAAGGCTAAAAAAAACCCCAACAAAACCCCAAACAAAACTGAAATTAAACTGAAAATCAAACAGCTGAAACTAAATTGAAATTTACTCTGAAGTAGCTTTAATATGCTAAAGAAAACTTTTACAGTTATTTACCCGAGCAAAAATAAGTAAAATAGCTTACCTTGACTAGCTAAATGCATAAGGCAGTACTGTATTCTGTAGCTTCTCACAGCAAGACGTATTCTCCAGAGATTACTTTGTAATTGGCTTTATTGACAAAATGCAGTCATCTCCATCTCTAGTTGTCACTTCTGCTTTTATCTAAACTGTCCTTTCAGAGTGAACCTATATTTACACTACACAGCTACAGAACTGGATCAATCAAAACCACATAAGTACATTGGGTTAAATATTCTGTGTCATAATAAACTCTGGATTCTGAAAATGCTTTTATAAAATGTAGAAGTGGCACAAGTGTTTGCAAGACCCAAAATAGACAAGAAAAATATAAGAAGGCAGGTGGCTGCTTGAAAAATTTGTTTCTGGCTAGGATGATTACTGCAATGAAAGGCTGTAAACATATGCTGTCTTTCAAGATGGCAAATGCAAAGGAAGAGAAATTGAAACACATTCTTCCAGTTCCAGATTAGATTTGCAATATCAGATCAGGCTGTGGAGGAAGCTTTTATAACATTCACTAGTTACCCGATAAAAATCATATATTTTCAAAGACTGCAGCATAACTCCAAGAAAACTCTGACATGTTGCACTGAAATCCATTTCTATAATTTTATATTTTCTTCAAAAATTTTTGATTTATGAATAACCATCTAATGTATTATGGAAGCCATAATATCATAGCTCAGAAGTTTCCTTTCTGTTAAACAGATGTGCTGATATGACAAAGACTGGTAAAGCACAACAAGATACTGTCTTATTTTATTGACTAAAATTGTTATGCCCAGTTTTGCTGTGGATCATGATTAAAAATAACATAGAATAGCCAGTATTGAAATTTTGTCTCAAATTATTTCACATTTATAATTTTTCCTTACAGTTTTGACTCTGTTATAAATGTATTGCTGTCTAGTACTGTTACTGTTATCTGGCACATTTCTAATAATAATTGAGGAAGAAGAATACTCTAGTTTTAAGCTAAAATTTCTTTCTGGGAAATTTTATGAATGAATTTGATTTTCATTCATCTAAAACAAAACAACCCCCCCCCAAACGCCTTAGGGTTATTTTAAACACAAGTATTCAAATTTGAATATTTGAAACTAAAATAAATGAAAGTGCATGTAAATCAGGAAGTAGATGCTAACATGAATACTGCTTAAAATAACATTTACATAAGAATCTCAGGTTTAAAAGCAGTTTCCAAATTGCTTTTTACTGAATAAATTGACTGCCATGTTCTTATTGGAATAAAAGTTGAACATATTTCATCTTGTTTTGTTCATGTTACTTTGGGGAAAAGTTAAATTTCAGCCATTCTTATCAGGGTTGAGTGTCTAATCTGTTTAAAACTGTGCTTGAGATCTCATGAGGAACTGAAGAGTTCATTACATGAAATTGCTCCAGCTTCAGTAGCTTAAAGAAAAAAGGAAAAATTAATTTGGAATCTACTAGATCAAATTAATGTATTTTTATTTATGTGTGTAAAGTAACATCGTAGTTTAACATAAAAGCACAGCTCTACAATTCCATTTAACAAATGGACAACTAATTATTTAAAGTGGAAAGCACAATGTAACACTAAGATACAGTCATTTGTATCAGTCTCCCAGATGTTGTAGAATTCATGTTTGCTAACATTATGCCCTTACAGTTAATGTAAGAGAGTTTTATTTGTTTTTTGTTTTGTTTTGTTTTACTCCTTCCCCTGATACGTATGAAGATTTCACACAAAAATTTTGATTGTCATTTATAGAAGTTAATTTAATTTCCATTTGTCCTTCATGGACCTTTTTAGCAGCTGTAAACTCTTGTTTTTATAACCTAAGTTTCTTACCTTTAAAAAAATACTGGTACTGACATGACAGATGGTAAGTTTCCAACCTGGAAGGCAAGATGCAGAGGTCTGATGTTCCAATGCCAATATTAATTAGGAGAAGAAAGATAGAGGTAGGGAACTGAGGCTAAATACAAACTGTATTTCAGCAGGCAGTTAATGACTGTCAATTGTCTATCTAGTAAAGTTTGGAAATACTTCTAAAAACTCAAACTTGTCTTGAAGTCAGGCATTTGCAATTAATTCGTATGTAACTTCAAATTTTATGTTCCTACAGTTTGGCCCAAAGACTTCCATTTTGATGGATGAGAAAAAGAAATACTTTTATGAAGTCATTACCAAAAGTTTGTAGAAGTTTGTCTCCAAATTTTATATATTGATGGCACTAAGATGATGTAGTTATTCCAAGCCCACTAGATGGCATGCTTTCCCCATCGCAGATGAAAGGGAGTCTGCAGGTCTTACTGAAGGGGAAGATGTTTTTCTTTGTGTATGGTACAGGTTTGATGACAACAGCCACAAATAATTGAGAGTTACCAGCTATCAAGCCAAATAGAGTTGTTCCTATCAGAAGCTCTTCTCTGATATTTTAATATTTTTTTTTTTAAAAAGTTCTAAATATGTCCATATCCATTAATTTCATGAATGTCAGTCTAGAAAGCTGAAACTGGGTTTTTTTTCCTTCAGTAAGCCACATCCTGAAGATCTTTGCAGAAGCAAAAGTGATGTCTTTTTATTGAATTATGTTAATTTCTTTTCTGTGAAGAGAAAAGATCTGCTGAATTTTTTGTTTTTAATTTTATATTTGAAAACAGTTCTGACAAAAAGACACTTTAGTTTTCTCTGTTTTCAGATTTCATGTAACCAATACTTTGATTGAGCTATCTGCTATCAAAGGGTGATTTCACACAGGGTTCATATAACCTTAAGTAAAAATAGTATCTAAATTACTTTTTGGCTTCATCTTTTTTTTTCCCCATCCCCAAATTTTTCCCCAAATTTGCAGAAAGTAAAATTGAGACAATTAAAAAGCAAATACATTAATAACAGAAATCTTTCTGTTTTAGTTTAGTCTATAAAATAGTCTGTCAGAGGTCTTGCAGAAGCCATAAGTACAATTTTGCCCGTTTTATAGAGTAAAGAATAGTAACGTGGGGATGAAATCAATGATTCAAGGTCATGTAGAAGAGAGCAGCAGAGCTGGATTGTCTGTAATCTGTTAACTCATATACTCTGCACTATACTCGGTGTCTTTAAGATCTCAGTGGATTACAGATTTTTGTCAAATTTATCTTTATTTTTCTGTAAATTGGAATGTGGATACTGCAAAAAGTCCAATTCTGAGAAGATTAAAAATCTATGTCTTTTATAGAATTCATGGTTTAAACATTAGCTCAAGTTATCATTACAGAGAACAAATCCTTATTCTTGTTTTAACCAACATGTTGTTTTGTGTTTAATACGTATGATTGAGAACACCAATCAGCATGGAGATACTTGCTTTGCACTGCATAAATGCCCTAGGGCTGTTCTGTGCCCAGGACTGCTTAGCAAAATGAGCAGTTATTTAAAAACTTGAGCTAAAAATGCTGCAGGTTAAAGATCTACAGATGTTTCCCAGATAGCTTTAAGTCATGGCCATTCTTTCCTATGAAATCTTCTTTCTATTTTATAAAAACGTGTGCTTTATTTTCTGGAACCATGGTTACCAGAGTGCTATACAGTTAAGTGATTTAAACCTTTGAAAAGAGGACTGAATGGAATTAATCACTGCGAGCCCATTAAAGCAATGCCAGAGGCATTTTTATACTAGAGGTTAAGAAATGACCTTTTATTCATTTCTAGTAGATAAACAGCAAAACCCTCACTCAGACAATTTTTGTATTCTTTTGTAATAGTTCTAATCTGCGGTCATCATCTCCCCCCCAACCCTTTCTTTTCCCCAGTTAAACCCCCTTCAAAGTGTGTTGTTTCACTGTTAAGCAACAGAATACTTCGTTGCTCCCAGAAAGAATATGGTGGCAGTAGTAAACATCCTTTACTAGATACAATGTCTCAGATCCCCAGTTCATCCTTATCAAAGGTGATTTATAAAAGCAGTAATATCTTTTCTTTCCTGGAAGGCAGAGCATTGTGGAAACAACTTCATTGTGTTACTGTATGTTTTCTGTTAAGATAGCAGAAAATTTCTGGTTTTAACCTGTGTCCCACTGTGAAGCAATTACCAATAAATGTTCCGTCAGTGCAGGAAGCTGATACTTTTCTAACCAGATAAAGCTTTTATTGATTTTTTTTTTTAACATATCTAAGACCTTATTTTTATTTCTTTGCCCAAAGTGTTTAGACAGTTTTAGAAGATGGAGAAAGAATTGCTGTGCAATGTAGAAGATATTATTTGCTAGGATGTGAAAGCTTTTATAAATTCATAATAAATATCTTTAAGATGACTCTCAGCATATCTTTAAGATGATTCTCAGCATAGTAATAATTTTAAGGCTTTACTTGTTGCTGAAGAACCATATGGACTGTTAGAAGTTGGGTTTGTACTTTTTAAGACAGAGTTATGGGGTTTTTGTTATTTACTAGAGTACTTGGAATTGAAGTATAGTGGTGAATAAATGCAGAATTTACCATGTGTCAAGATGGATTGTGTTACTCATATTAATAATAGATTTTAATAATTATTTAAATCAGCAAGCATAAAACTTTAAATAATTTATTTCAGTTAGCAAATAAGGTTTTTATTTGTATAATCTAAATAGGATTTGAATTTCACTTGGTCAGTACAATTTGGTTTGGCATTTTGCTAACAAGAAAACTATTTAGCCAAGCATGTCCGAGTGTTTATGTGACCCAAGCTATATGTGAATCCTGGGTTTCAGACACGCACCCCAAATCTTACTGTAGCTTGTTTTCTGTGTTACAATAACCTTCTATTTTTTCTGAGGAACAACTGAGCATGCTTGAGGAGAAAGATTCAAGACTGTAGGATGGACAGTAGTGGGAGACCAGAAGAAAATCGGGGAGAGAAGGGAGTTACAGCATGGAGGTGGCAACCTTTCGTTCATGCAGGGACTCTGGTCTCAAGAAAAGATGTGCTGGCAGAAGCCTAACACTATTTGGAAGTGATGGTGGGTGGGAGGTGTGGTTAAACCTTCTAGGGGATGAGAAAAGACTAAGAGAGTTTCTGTAGCTGCAAATGCTGCTGAGTAAATCAAAGCCAAACCTGGAAAGCAGTGAGCTGACTGCAAGGATACAATAGCTAGGAAGGGAGTAATCTGATTTCCTGCCCTCCACCCCTTCTGTCAATTAAGTCACTTTTGATGTTTCCTTAGGTAAAAAAATATTCCAACTGATATTTTAATAAAGCTTTAAAAAGAAAAACCTTTGAAATATTTCAGTCTTCCTTAGAAAGCTGACTGTGAGGAGAATTCTAGTAACATCATTCTTCAAGCTGTGACTGTCTTGGGATCTAATTGGATTCCCCAACATTCTGTATTCTTTACACTGTATAGTGACACTTTTGAAGATTCATCTGATGTGTATTGTCCAGCTAGAAAACAAAAAACAGAAGTGAAAAGGTGACCTGGCATGGGAGATGCTTATCCCATACCCTGAAACAGGTCACAGGTCTTGTCATGTCATGAAAGCATATTATTAAGCTGGACACTCCAGGTCTTCTGATCTCAAGCTTGTAGTTTTAACACAGTAGCAAGACCATCAAGAACTTTTAAAAGAATGCAAAATTAATAATATGATAGAAAATGTAGAATTGGTAGAAGGAACATGGTAGTATGACAGTAAAATTATCTACTGTCCTGTAAATATCTGGTATCTTCACCACGAAATGAATATGTGTAAGGATCACAGGACTAAGGTTAAGAGAAGTACCCAGAGCTGGAAAGACTTTGGAACTTCAACTTTAGCTGATGACTAATGCGCTTATGATACTTTAATCTGACCATGTCCTGGTACAAATGGACAAGTGTTGATGCTCTCAGTAGAGCAAATAGTCCATGAAAAATTTGAGTTTAAATGCTTCAATAATGCCTTTCTATCTTAGTCGAAATGTAGATTGAGTCAATTATAAGGATGAAAAAGAAGGACAAAAGGAGGAATTACCAGTAACATGGGTGTTGATCAGGTTTTAACTGAAATGTTTTAGGCTGTTCATACTGCACATCTTTCAATAGTTTCAATTATTAGATGTTTATAAATTACATATATATACATACAGTGAGCAAAATTTAATCAAATTGGGTTTGGACAGTAATTTTTACATCGTTTTTGGTTTTGTGGGTTTGTTGTTTGTGGTGGGTTGGTGTTTCTCTCCCCATCTCCCACCCCTTCAGCAAAATATAAATAGAAGTCTGCTCTATAAAAGCTGGAATCAACTAGTTTCTTTTTTATGTCTTTCTAGATTCGGTCTGCATCACCGTCACTGGGGAGTGTTACTGAGCTTCGGGCAATAGTCCCAACAAATTCAACCAGTTTTATTCCTGAAACTGTAGTTGATCGGCTTATGGCGCAAGGTAAGTCAAACTGAGTTTGTGTACATGATGAATACAATGTATTAGCCTGCCCATATTATAGTATTTGTACGTGCATATAAAGCTTGCATATTGCTGGAACAGTTACCATTGATGCTTCTAGTGGTTGTTTTGGAAGACAAATGTGAAACACTTCCTTGAAAATGAGATAGGGTGAAAGACATTTGACAGAAATAAGTGAAAATGGTTCATACTGCTTGAAATGTGACTCAAGACTTAGGTTCTATTCCTGTCATCCAGTCACCCTTTCAAAACATTCAGTTTTGGTAAAGCTGTCATATACATACATGCACACACAGGCGCATGCACACAAATATATAGTTAACTTTATATGTAGAAAGGTAAAAATGTACATAATGTAAAAAAATACATAAAATTATGTGTGTAGAGAGAGTACAAATAAAAAAAAAATTCTGTTAAGGAAAGAAGTGAAAACTCTTATCTTTCCAAATTTACCGTTTATCTTTAATGATTATTAGTGCCTTGTAGAAGGAACATTTATTGCAGAAGTATTTTAAGTAATACTTTTCCTGTATCTGATTTCTTGGTGGTTGGTTGGTTGTTGGTTTTTTTTTTTTCTCTCTCATTCCAGAATATACTTTTTTAAATGTAGAGGGAACTTTGATATTTTATGGAAGAGAAAAAGCAATTTTTTTAATGTAACTGCTCTAATTAATCTTTTGTGTTTTTTTCTTTTTCTTATTAAACACATTCTAGGTCAAAGCGATACAACCACAACAGAATCTCCAAGTCAACATGATTCTCCCATGTCTGCTACTCTGTCTAAACAGCATGCTGTAGTCACACCTGCCCTTTTGTCAGCCGTTTGCAGCCTTCTGCACAATCTGCTGGTTGTCACACCAAAAGATACTAGAATCGCTCTTCAAGAAGCACATTTGCTAACAGCTCTCAGCAGGTATGAGATCAATAACTGCTGAACTACAAACAAGGTGTAGCAATAGAGGTGAAAAGTTTGAAATGAGATCTACCAGTGTTTCTTACCAAAACTGTTAAGTATATTGATCACTTCTGAAGTGTTCAAAAATGCCTTTTTTTAAAAAATACAATCAACAAAAGAAAATAATTTGGGTTATTTCTTTTTTTCACAGAAAAGGTAGTCATTTTGGTCATTGCATTTGTGGTGTCTGCCTTCTACAGGACTACTGTGTTCCTCTGGTAGTGTTTTAGGTGTTTGTCTAGGTGGCCGTTTAGTCATCCTTTTTGGAGGGGTAATTTTTTAATTTTTTTTTTTCTTTAGTAGGACAGTATGTGATATAGTCAGGTATTCAGAATTGCAGATCATTTCAGTTCATTTTATGACTTTCTTCTTTGAATTGTATGCAATATTTTGAGGATGAGCCAATGGCTGTCACACTAAAAGAGAGTAAATAATGCTTGCCACACTTGGGAAAGTATTCGATGATAGACCCTAGTGTTTTGTTTCTTTTTTTAAAGAAGGAACCACTTCAAAATAGTCTTTGGATTGTATTCCATGTTTCCACTTGCATTGTAACAACTTCTTTCATCTATAGAAAGTGTTTGGAAGTCCCGAAGTGAAGCATTAAAATTAGTTCAGTGCTTTTAAGGTTTTCAAGAGCTTTTGTAGTTGCTCTTCTTACTGCGGTTAATGAACCCCCCCCGCCTTGTTTGAATACAGTTTATATTATTACAGAGCTATTTACTTGTGATGGGTTAACCCTGGCTGGACGCCAGGCGCCCACCAAAGCCGTTCTATCACTCCCCCATCCTCAGCTGGACAGGGGAGAGAAAAATATAACAAAAAGCTTGCGGGTCGAGATAAGGACAGGAGAGATCATTCACTAATTACCATCACGGGCAAAACAGACTCAGCTTAGGGAAAATTAGCTCACTTTTTATTACAAATCAGCCAGAGTAAGGTAAATGAGAAATAAAACGAAATCTCAGAACACCTTCCCTCCACCCCTCCCTTCTTCCCGGGCACAACTTCACTCCCGGATTTCTCCACCAAGCCCCCCCAGCGGCACAAGGGGGACAGGGATGGGGTTTACGGTCATCACATGTTATTTTCTGCCGCTTCACCTCCTCAGGGCGAGGGCTCGTCACACTCTTCCCCTGCTCCAACGTGGGGTCCCACCCACGGGAGACAGTCCTCCACGAACTTTCTCCAACGTGGGCCATTCCCACGGGCTGCAGTTCTTCACGAACTGCTCCAGCATGGGTCCTTTCCACGGTGTGCAGTCCTTCAGGCACAGACTGCTCCAGCGTGGGTCCCCCACGGGGTCACAAGTCCTGCCAGAAAACCTGCTCCGTGGGCTCCTCTCTCCACAGATCCGCAGGTCCTGCCAGGAACCTGCTCCAGCGCAGGGTTCCCACGGGGTCACAGCCTCCTTCAGGAACCCACCTGCTCCGGCGTGGGGTCCTCCACGGGCTGCAGGTGGATATCTGCCCCACCATGGACCTCCCTGGACTGCAGGGGGACAGCCTGCCTCACCAGGGTCTTCACCACGGGCTGCAGGGGAATCTTCGCTCCGGCGCCTGGAGCATCTCCTCCCCCTCCTTCTGCACTGACCTTGGTGTCCGCAGGCTTGTTTCTCTTACATGTTCTCACTCCTCTCTCCGGTGGCTGTTTTCCGCGTCCCCACTTTTTTTTCCTTCTTAAAAATGTTATCACAGAGGCGTTACCACTATCACTGATTGGCTCGGCCTTGGCCGGCGGCAGGTCCGTCTTAGAGCCAGCTGGTATAGGCTCGCTCTCTCTCGAACACAGGGGAAGCTTCCAGCAGCTTCTTACAGGAGCCACCCCTGTAACCCCCCCCGCTACCAAAACCTTGCCACATAAAACCAATACATTACTCTTCTACAGGAAAGAAAATAACCATCAAATATAAACAAACATTTTTTACCAGTGCAGTAACAGCCACTAGAATTTGTGTTAGTCTAACTATTTTGAAATAACTTTACTGCTACTATAGTTGCCATTGTGCTAGACTTACTACCAAACCCCACAATTTTAAGAAAGTTCTTAATTTATTTTTACTCTGTTTATTTAAAATGTTCTCTTCTATGGAGTGTTAAATTAGTAGAATATTTAATTATTTAAGTATATTTCTAACCAACTTTGTTTTATTTTAGTCTTGTAAGTGGTAATCTGGTTGAGAGATGTATCTTGGAACTGAAAGCTCCATTGGGTCATCCATGTCATATAGAACATGTAAAAGCTCAGGTTAGAGAAGCATTTGTTACTTTCTAATTTTTTTAAATTATGAAATTAATTATGTTTGCATAATCTGTATTCATTAACATAGTCCAGACACACTGCTACAGGCTACATTCATGTGAATCTCCATGCTTTTGACAATATTTAAGAGAAAATACACTATGTTATATTCAACACAGAACAATTAATTTCTGTGTTAGAACTATACCTAGAACCATCAAACTGAAAACCAGTTGTGTTTTAAAAATACAAATTGAGTTTAGCTGTTACAGAAATCATGTAATAGAATTTCTTTGTAAGGTATTGAAGTATGAGCCAGAAACATTTACTGACACATTTCATATATATTTCCCACAACAAACCTGGCTACTTTGCTTTGTCTCCAATCCTGCAGACACTTGCATAGTTCTCAGCTAATTTTGATGTATGCAAAGCATATAGGGTTACAGTCAATGAAACCACTTTTGTATCAATTTTAACTCTGTATATATAACATATAGAACATACTGTGTTCATGGCACAGCACCATTTTAAAGCTTCTGTTGCTCTGCATTCAGATTTACTTTGATGAAAGATACCTAGGTTATTAAGAAAATGTGTTTCTGCAGAAATCTTGTGAGAATAAATATATGTCAGGAATAATTGTTTTCCTAAAGCTTCAAATTGAGCTTCTGTTTTCAGGAAATACACATGTATTCATCAGTATTAATGACCATTTTTATGTTTTTCTTTGTGAGCTTCCGGAGAATATGATGCTGTACATATAACAAGAGTCATGACTTTCTCACAAGGAACTTTGTCACTAGAAAATTGATTTAACATGTGTGTTTCCAGACTGGGAAGTCTGTTTCTTCTACAGTAAAAATTAGGAGAACAATTTTTAATTTATATACCACTTCAATGAAATAATAGGATATATTAATTCAAAATGTTATGAATCAGTTGAGGTAATGTGAGTATTTAAATTAAAAAAAAATGTGCGGAGGGTGCAAATATATGACTTTATTTCATGTCTTTTTAAAAATATTTAACAGGTGCTATTACTACTTCAATACTTGTCATCTGTGTCCAGGCTTCTGAAATCATGTTTATTGGTGGACTCTCAGCTTGTAATCCAGGATGAACTACTTAAACCTCTCTTGGGAAATAGCTTCACGATTCTTGCCATTAGCTCCAAAGATGGGTTAGGTAATGAAGTACTTTGTTTCCCATATAGCCAGACAGAGGCTGGTCTTCACTTACCTACCACTTTCATTTAACTTGACAGTTGTTGTCAGGCTTAGCTATCCAGGTTTGTAAAAATGGTTTGATTTTTTTCTTTTTCTGTATTATCTTTGCAGATACCGAGTTAACATCTGTACTTCATGAAACACGGGTAGACTTTTTCAACCTTCTAGCTACATTATTGTGGAAGACTGGCCAAATATCTTTTCCATCTGTGACAGCAGCCCTTGCAAATCATTGTACAGCAATAATTGGTAATAACTATTCCTGGATGGGTTTTAACCTAGTAACTAATAAAATAAACAAATAGAAAAGAGGGGCATTCCTGTTTAGATGCTATTAAGTAATTACCAATGGCATATCCAGAATGAAAACCAAAGTCCAGAGCTTGACTGACTTTTTCCCTTAATTAGATTTTTATAAGTCTTTCTTACAT
The DNA here is from genome assembly GCF_947461875.1 of Haliaeetus albicilla. Lineage (NCBI taxonomy): Eukaryota > Metazoa > Chordata > Aves > Accipitriformes > Accipitridae > Haliaeetus > Haliaeetus albicilla. The sequence goes on from NC_091485.1 coordinate 15,122,466, forward strand.
CATCAGGCTAACTTGTGAATTTATCTGGCAGTTCAAAAGTTTTGTTTGCATATATGGGTTAGTGATTCTAGTTGTAAACCTTAACCAAATGTGGCACCTGTGAGTAGAGCCTGAAATGATCCATTAGCATTTCATTTTTTTCCTTTTTTTTTTTAATCTGACATAAAAGGAAAGCAAAGTTTTGAGGGGAGATAAGAGATATCGGAATTCAAGATTATTATACAGAGTTTTGTTTGTTTGTTTTTTAATTATACCTTCATTAGTTACTTGCCTAGTCAGGGCTCTCGGTCACCAAGCTTCTCTGCCATGTTTCAACACTGAAGTATGAGCATAGTCCATTCAAGTTCAGCCAGGTGCATGTTAAGTGATCTGGTGAATCCAAATCCAATTGCACATAAAGCAGCTGATGGGTACTGGGTATTATAATTTAAGCTGTTGAATAAAGCAAGGAGAGTTCAGAAAATTGTTGAACAAATGAGTGATTTAGTAAATGGAAATTGTTTTTTTTTGTTGTTTTATAGTCGTATTAATGCAGAGCAATTAATTCATTCAAACCTATAAAACTCAAACTTTTCTTTCTTAGATTTTTAAAGACTTATCAAATGCATACAATTTGCAGAATTCCTTGTGCAGTGCACAGGTATAGCTGCTTCTTGGCTCACACACTTTCTTTGATAAGTCTTTCCGAGTTCTGAAAGCACTTAAGCTTTATTCAGAATGAAATATAAAAATTTTTATTTTTCTGTTTAACCTTTCAGATACCATTTGTGATTGTATTAATCTGTCAGCCACATATCCTGCTTTATATACGGCTAGTTTACAGTTCCTCTCTGTCCTTTTGAATGAGGAAGGAAGAAGACAGCTCCAAGATAAACAGAGTATATGTCAGAATCCAACCATTGGCTTTCTTCTGGATCATGTTGAAGGATGCCAGGCATCAGTAACTCAACTTACTGCATTAATTATTCAGGTATTTAAAATTTGACGATGTGATTGCAGGGCATATTTTTGCATTCTTGTATTTTGTTAAAAAGGAATGTAATTGCTTAATGAAAAAATCAATTGTTTCCAGTTAGGAACCAAGACATCTTTAATTTGAGACATCTATGACACTCATTTTTGAAATTCACATAATAAGCTGGAACAATTGCAGAGAAGCAGCTTCTAGGAAGTGCCTTGCAAGGCAATTATGCTGTAACAGCATGGTATGAAATCTTATGTAGAGGAGATGACACTTAAATAGAATATGTTTTGCCAAAAACTGATACGCTTTTTTTTTTTCCCTGCTTTTCCAAACAAGTGATGAGATTTTTAAGGTTCAAGACGTAGGTATCCCCATTGTAAATAACAGCAATGCTGTTCTTAACAGCTGCCTTCGTAAAAACTGTGAACCAAAATGAATCATTAAGACTTCTAGTTCATTCCCTGATAGTGCAAGATCTGTGTTGTTGCACTTAAGGAGCATACATTAATGTATTTTCCAAGCTAGTTTTAAATTGGCCAGGTAGCGTATTTTCACTAATTGTTTTAGGAACTTGTTGCCCAACATAATGTATATTGGTGACAAGATGGTTTTTTTTCTAGATCCTTATTTGGAATGTTCTGTCTTGCTTTATGTAATCTCATTATTCTTATTTATACTTCTATATACTGTCCTAAATGATTCTTTTACCTCCTTTACATTTGCATCCTTCACTTATTTACAGACTGTTAAAATATCTTCCATTAGTTAGTAAGAAGAAAAGTTACACGTGAAATTTGTGTCTAATTTATTTTCCCTCTCAAATTGGTTCTTTTATCTATATACTCATTGTCCTTTATTAAATTATGTGCAGTTTGTCACTGTAATAATAATAGTGATCCATGATTAGAAGTGTAGTGTTTGTCTGAAAGACACACTTTTCATATAACATAATGTAGCTTATGATTTCTGATGTTCTGGAGTTAGTGTCTTATATTTTTTTTTTTATAAGATTCATATTTAGTGCTATCTTGCTATGTAAAACTTTTCTTTTTTTCAACATGTATTAGTGCATATTGGATGGTGTGACCAAAATAATGCTTAGTATCACTTCATCTGTTCTCTTCCTATGGTTGCTGAATCCTTGTAGAATAACCTCACTCCTACCAAGACTTGTCGTGATCATCTGTCACATAATCTGTGTTCCTTTGCTGCTGTGTCACACTACTGTGGCTCTATAGCATTTATTGGGACACAGTATTTTGTTCACTGAGAACCTGGTGTCTTTTAGGGAGGAGAAACTTCCCAAGAGGATCTTTCTTGGCGTTGCTGTATAGACCACTAAAACTAGAGTTCGTGTTTCTTTGGCAACTAATTTCAGATAACTTCTGTGCATAGAGATTTCTTGTGAGGACATGATTTTCAGAGACCCTGACAGCAAAACAGGGGACGCTTCATTGAAATCCCATAATTTGCTAAATATCCTGTTAGGTTTTTGTATTTAATATGTATGTATGTGCCTAAAATTGAACTCCTTGGCTCTAGCACAAAAAATGTGATTGCATGAAAGTATGTCTGTTGTAAGGCACATTCCTCTATTTTTGTACAAGTATACATAGCTGATTACCAATCTTTGCCAGCAAAAAGTGATGATTCTTACGGTGACAACAGAAAAAGTCTATACAATGAAGAATTGACTGCAGCCAGGCCAATGAAAGTACATCAGACTATGACATAGTTTTGAGTATCGTAAGAGATACCAGCTTTTAACTTGCTCTCTAACTGTTCAGAGCTGTAGACAGACATTGCATTTTGTTCATAAAAGAGCTCAAAAGATAACCTATGGTGTCTGGGGCTTTATAATACATGAAAGGGATGTAGCTGCTATGATCCCCCCAAAAGGATAACAGAATTAGGAAAGAAACAGCTTCAATTTTTTGGAGCAAAGTACATATATTTATTTACTTTTTTATCCACCCCCCACCCCAGTGGTCATTGAGAGGCAGTTGAAAGAGGAGCCTGTAAGATGTAAAGTAAGCTATTTCAAAAAAAAAAAAAAAAAAATCAAAACCGACTCAAAAGACCTAAATATGATCTTTCTTCAAGAGAAGCACTCCAGCAAAAAATTGACTAACATAGGAAAGGCTGTGAGAGAGAATTTTCAAACAATCAGTCATCTCCATTAATCATCCTAATTGCATATCACCTATTCTGTAGATTTTTTTGTAAAGGCAAATACTAACTTAAGACCCAGTCTGCAGGTGTGAATGTTAGCAGACTAGGTCCTAAATTAGTATGCATTATTGCATACAACCAATGTAGTAAATGCACAAACTGACTTTGAAAGGTTTCTGTGATTTTGTTTATGTAAACTTTAACCCTTGTTAAAGTTTTCAAGATCAGAAGTAAAATGTCTTCAGATCAGAAGTAAAACTAATGAGGAAACCATAACCCATACATAAAGTCTCAAATTTAGGCCCTGCCTTTTTTTTCTAGATATAAAATGTACAATGTTTTAGAAAGGCTGTGATCTCCCCTTCAACTAACTTACAGTAGGCGCAGACTGACATAGCTAGATCTGCTGTGGATTTATGGGACATCTTAAGTTTATTATACATAGTGATTTCAAAAAAGAATTAAACGTGTCCATTCTCATTTTAATACTTTAATATTAGTATTTTAAAACTATAGAATCTGCTGGCAGAAGGCATTATACATTTACATAGAGTTATTTTTTCCATTCAACTAGTTAATCATCAATTAATTATTAACTATTTTAGTGTTCCCTATGATTGACATAAATTTTCTTTTTTATTGTAAACTGCAATTCTTCATTGCAAAGTAAGGAAAAAATGCATAAAGGAGCATGCTGCAAGAAAGAATGGAATTTTGCTAGTTTTTAAGATAAAATCTAGAAAATAGTAAGATGAAATTAGAGCTTTTTTAAAAGATACAGATATAGAACAACTCACCTTAATTATTTAATCAGTTCTAATCAGCCACATAATAATTAAAGGAAAATACCCAAGAGATTGACAGGTAAATATATTTTCTTATTACTAAAATATCCCTAAGTACTAAGACAAAATAAATACAGGTAGCAACTTACAGAGCAAAAACCTTTGAGTGGATAAATCATAAAATCTACTTAGGTTTTGCAAGATCAAGGGAACCCAACAGTTTGTTTTTTCCTGGCTTGTGTAAATTATCATCAAGTTTAAACTTTAAGCTTTTTATATTTTTAATTACTCAAACATCTAAATTCTTTAATTTGAAAAGAAACCACCACCTATCAGTACAGAAAAATACTTAATTTACTTATAACATTCTTGTGTTGCTGATAGCTTTGAGATTTCACTTGGGATCTAATCAAACCAGTTGTAGTCTAAATATGATTTTTTTTATTTTTTTTCATGTTGTTAGCTATAAATGCAGAATCCAGTCCATGCTTTGGTGCTTTAATTTGGTGTCAGTTGTCCTTATCAATGAGGGTTGTTTGCATTTTTTTTCCCAAGTTATTAACTTTGACCTTTTCAGTCCTGGTTACACTGAACACTTGAATAAATGATAACCTTAGAACATACACTGATATTTTTTTACATATTAAAATTTGAAAAATTTGTTAGGCAATTACTAGCTAGAGTACTGAAGCCAATAAAAGGCAATCTATGTGATGTATGTAGAAGTGTAAAATCTATGAGGTCCTATGGCTAGGTACGCATGAGATTTCTGTCTGAAGTATTAAGTTTTTCTTAAGATGCTGTATTTTTTGCTAACTTTAAAATATGGGGTTTTTTTCTACTATGATCTAGCAACAGTTCTTACTTTACTATATTCTTCTCATTAGAATGTATACCATTTTCTGTTATATTGGTTGTCAGTATTGGAATGATGTTTTAGGGAAAATTGCTAGATGGGCAGAATTCTCTAGTGGATAATATGTAAAGCACAGACAGCTCCTCGTCTTTCAACTATCTTGTTATATGACTCCAAGTAAATATTCCTTTGAAAGCACAGAGATTATGTTATTAGAAATACGGTGATGCTCACAAAGGCCTCACAAAAATAAGACAAACTACCATTTCTCTCTGGTTGGAAGTATCTAAAAAAAATTCTCTGTGTGTCAATGATATTTTTATTCTAAAGAATATCATTGATATTTAATGTCTCTTCTTCATCATTTTGTTGAAGGAAAGTGAGATGAAGGCATATCAGTGAAATGTCTGTGATAGCAAGCCTGAATATTAGGAAAGGTCTGGAATGCCAGGTCTGGGAAACTAGGCTTTAGGAAGGTAGAATGTTAATAAAAGAGTAAGAGGAGTGGGCTTAGGAGCAAAACAATTTTTTTTTTTTTTTTTAACATTTTAATTAGAAAAAATAATGAAACACGTCAATGCAGACAGACCATAAACATGAATATAGAGAGGGAGAACTCTGGATAGGAATGTAGTGATGAATCATTCAAATGAAAATATAGGCTATGACAATATATTTATAGATATGAATACTACTTTTAATATGGTCACTTTTTCATTTTTTATAATGAAATTGCATTATTTATAGGTCTGTGAAAGAAAATCTTCAAAGGATGTGCTGAAAGAAGTTGCTACAAATGCACTGCTGTCTCTGTTAGCTGTCAGTAAAAATGCCCAGAAATATGCTTTGGAAGGTGAGCATTTCAAAATGTGTGTTAAATGATTTATGAATCAAAAGCTTGCAGATGTTTTACACATTTTTTTAAACAATAATGTTTTTTGTCAAAACAAAAGACCTAGTTTTCAGTGGCAATTTTTTGCCGATTTTTACAGAGAAAACTTAATTAAAGTTTTCAGCTACGGATAAAATATTATGTTGTAGCCAGTCTAAAAATTTGGGTGAAATCACAGGTCTGTGTTAAAGTGAGAGGAGACCTGTGAGCTTTTACTGCTGGTGTCATATTTATCCATTTGAAACTGGAGATTTTGCAGTGGCAGTATCTTCCATTTTTTGTTTCATGCTATGCCAATACAGGTTTGTAGGTGAAAGTATGCCCTGTGTTCTCAGTTCTGGCTGTACCTAGAGAAGAGGAGACTTCTTTTTCTCAGCTTTGTTCTTCCCTGCCACTTTGTTTCTTTCTTCCCATTTTACAGTTGAAGTAGGACCTTCTCCCCTTGCAATGCAACATCTTTCATGCCTAAGGTTTTTACTTTGCAGTAGTAAAAGTAAAAAACCTCTAATCAAAGGCTTTTTGTGCCCACTAGAACACAGGGAAGAGTGGTTAATTTGCATTTCTCACGTAACATGCATTTAATACCTGCTGATCATCCCAAGCGCGCTTTGTCTTGGGTGCTTTCTCATTACTTGCATCTCTTTGGTTTCTTCGGTCCTTTAAACCTACATTACACTGAAACAGATAGCCTAGACATATCTGCTCAATGTCTGATCCCAATAGTGGCAGAAAACTCCAAACTTCAAATCCTATGCTGTGTACCCACTTTCTGCTCCTTTGCAGTGTACTGGTGGTCTACTTGGCCCTTGCTTCAATCAGGTTTCTTCTTCTGTTGATGACCCACTACATCATCTAAGACCTGACTTCCTCTGAAGGCACTACCAGTGCATGAAGTGCATCATGTTCTGTGCTAGAGTGGCCTTCAGGTCATCCTTGCTGTGATGCAACACAAATCATAGAGAAGTGGAAGAGGAGTTCTGGGGTTCAAATCAATGTACTGAAGATATCTGTAGCTCTAACATCACCTGTTTAGCACTTAAGGACTACTTTTTAAGATACAAATGCAAAGTCCTGCACCTGGAAAGGAGCAACCCCTTACAGCAGTACAGGCTGACTGAGGAGCTGAAAAGGACCTTGAGATCTTGGTAGGCAGCAAGCTGCATGTGAGAAGACTAACAGCATCCTGGGTTGTATTAACAGGAACACAGCCAGTAGATTGAGGGGAAAGGATTATCTTTCCTCTACGTAGCACTTGTTAGACTGAATCTAGAATAATGCAGCCAGTTTTGGCCCAGTACAAGAAAGACATCAATAAACTGGAGCAAGTTCAGCAAAGCATGACCAAGGTGGTTGTGTCCACCTGTCCTTAGAGGAGAGGCTGATGGAACTGGCTGTGTTCAACCTGGAGAAAAGAAGGTTTTGGAAGGACCTAATAGCAGCCTTCTTGTATCTCTGAGTTTTTGAAGAAGACAGAGCCAGGTTTTTCACAGCAGCGCATGTTGTAGGAGGTTGAGAGAGAATGGGCATAAACTGAAATGTGAGAGTCAGACTAGCCATAAAGAAACATTTCCCCTTTGAAGGCAGTCAAGAAGTAGCTAGACGTACTGTGCAGTCTCTGTCTTTGGACACTTTCAAGACCCAAGTGGATAAGGCCGCAGGTAAACCTTGCCTGATCTTATAGGTGACTCTGCTTTGAACAGGAGGTTGGATTCTATGACCGCAGGAGGCCATCTCTTCCAACTTGAATTATCCCATGAGCTTATGATCATAGAATCATAAAATAGTTTTGGTTGGAAGGGACCTTTAAAGGTAATCTAGTCCAAAGCCCCTGCAATGAGCAGGGACGTCTTCAACTAGATCAGGTTGCTCAGAGCCCCGTCCAACCTGGCCTGGAATGTTTCCAGGGATGGGGCAGCTACCACCTCTCTGGGCAACCTGTGCCAGGGTTTCACCACCCTCATCATAAAAAATTTCTTCCTTATATCTTATCTAAATCTACCCTCTTTTGGTTTAAACCATTGCCCCTTGTCCTATTGCTACAAGCCCTACTAAAAAGCTTGTCCCCATCTTTCTTATAAGCCCCCTTTAAGTACTGAAAGGCAGCAATCAGGTCTCCCTGGAGCCTTCTCTTCTCCAGACTGAATGACCCCAACTCTCTCAGCCTTTCCTCATAGGAGAGGTGTTCCATCCCTCTGATCATTTTTGTGTCCGTCCTCTGGACCTGCTCCAACAAGTCCATGTCTTTCCTGTGCTGAGGGCTCCAGAGCTGGATGCAGTACTGCAGGTGGGGTCTCACAAGAGGGGAGTAGAGTAGCAGAATCACCTCCCTCAACCTGCTGGCCACGCTTATTTTGATACAGCCCAGGATATGGTTGGCTTTCTGGGCTGCGAGCGCACTTTGCTGGCTCATGTCCAGCTTTTCATCTGCCAGTACCCCCAAGTGCTTTTTGGGAGGGCTGCTCTCAGTCCCTTCATCCCCCAGCCTGTATTGATACCAGGGGTTGCCCTGACCCAGGTGCAGGACCTTGTACTTGGCCTCATGGAACCTAATGATGTTCACATGGGCCCACCTCTGGAGCTTCTCCAGGTCCCTCTGGATGGCATCCCATCCCTCAGGCATGTCAACCACACCACTCAGCTTGGTGTCATCTGCAGATTTGGTGAGGGTGCACTCAGTCCCACTGTCTGTCACTGATAAAGATATTAAACAGTACTGGTCTCAGTACAGACCTCTGAGGGTCACCACTTGTTACTGGTCTCCATCTGGATATTGAGCCATTGACCACTACCCTCTGGATGTGACCATCCAACCAATTCCTCTTTCACTGAACAGTCCACCTATCAAATCCATATCTCTTCAATTTAGAGAGAAGGATGTTGTGGGGGACCATGTCAAAGGCCTTACAGAAGTCCAGATGGATGACATCCGTAGCTCTTCCCTTGTCCACTGATGTAGTCACACCATGATCTTGTAATAAATTGAAGACTCTAGATCCCAAGAAAAGAGCCTAACTCAGCATTTTGCATCTTGAGTCACCTGAACATTTGCTTTCTTTTGTCTCACCTCAGATGCAGCAAATCAGCTGCTGTTAGGGAAGAGTTGGGTAACAAATGCATGGCCTAATCTCTTGAAGTTTCACTCTTCTAGGCAGCATTGTCGAAGATATCCTGAAGAGTTATGAGTTGCTCTCCTCTTCCTCTCAAATCATCTTCCCCTCTCCATCTTATCAGTCCCTCCTTTGGGCACTCCTCTCACAGGACTGTTGCAAGAGGACTTGTGTATTCTTGCTTCTTGAGATCATTCAACTAGACACGTTCCATCTCTGAGACTGTTAGTTACTTCCTGATAGCAAGAGGATAACAACGTATTATGAACTCACAGAATTTGGATGTCTGAATCCTTAAACCTCAGTTCAGGAGGGTAAGGGTAATCAAGATCATCGCAAGAAAGGTGGTTTTTATGTTTCATAAAATATTTTTGATTGTGAATGAACTTCTAAATGTTAATTATTTTGTATTCCAGTTGACCTGATAGACAGCTGTATAGAAAACATGAAACATATTCATGCACAGCTGAATTTGGATTCTCTAAAGCCTGGGAAAACACAGAAAAAAAAGGTAACTGTAAAAACCAAAAGACTGATTATGATAAGGCATTTCCCAGCTCTTTTTTGTTTGTTTTGGGTTTTTTTTCTGGTGGCAGATACTGTTGATATCTGTCACGGGTGAGACAGAGTAAATGACAACTTGTAGTGGATCTGGATACTGGGGCTTCTTTAAGATTCAGTGATTTTTAGAGCTTTTATCAACTTGATTATCTCACACACTCACTCTCTGACCCAGAGTTATGTTCACTAGGTCTCAACTTCCTTTTCCAACAGGGAGATGACTGCTGGTTCAGGAAAGTCAGGCAGAAAACCCACATCAGTTCGTGCTTTGCAGCTGCTCAGTTACCAGTCTTGGATGTTACTGGCCAAAACCCCTGGGCATGTGCTAGTGTTTGTCTCCATGCATCTCTCTGGTCTCTAGAATCTTCTCCCACTTGCAGGATTGTTCCTCCAGCCAGGATCTTCACATTCTTCTTTTCGGGCCCATTTCTTTCTTACAGAGATGATTTCTTTTCAGGAATCCTTCTTTTCACCACCAGCTTTTCTTTCCAGACCTCTAAGCTCCTGTTTACCTAATCTAAATAATCTATGTGCGAAGCACAACACATGATCAGTCTCTGAATTAGTGGTTCTGTCTCATGTCTTCTCATTAATTGGAGGATTCAGGACTTCCCACTTTTAGTCCAGGTTATCAGAATTGGCAACTAGCCCATTCAGGTTGAAGCCAGCAACGAGCAGGCTTCTGATTGAGATTGCAAAAGTTCAGTTGCAGGCATTCACACACATACATGTTCATCCATTTGTCACCTGTCAGTGCTCGCAATTTATGATATTTATTTAGCCTACAGCAATATCTAAGAGTACTGTATTATTTTCAAACATAGTTGGACTTTCAGCCTTGACTTCATGTTCCTATGCAATCCATCTGATTATTCCCATCTTATTTCCACAAGAGTAATTTTTCTGTTTTTCAGGTTTTCTTTCTCAGTGTCTTTCAACCAGTGCTAGCCATTTTGGTTTTGTCTGTTCTTGTACCACTCAATCTCCCTCCCATCCCAAAACCAGTTCCAGTCTGCTTGCACGTGTAAGTCATAGTTTTTTATTCTGTACCTTCTCATATTATCTGGCTTCCAATTCTAATTTTCTGTCCTCCTGCATACTTGGTCTAGACGTCTCGGTCTCTTGTCATCAGACTCAGTCACCCCTGACTTTAACTTCTTGTCAGAGCTTTTTTGCCTCATACTTGTGGTCCTGCCACCACTTGTACTCCCAGTTTCTTCTTTCCATTTGCAATTTCTTTGTTTAGCCTTTTTTTTTTTAAACCTCCATTCCAGTTGTTCTAGACACATCACCCAGCTCTTTCTTACCACTTCTAGACATAGATTATGTCTTACCATCATACAACAGTTTCATAAGATTTTTTGTTGCAAACTGCTTGTTTTCTACCACTTTCAGCTAAGAGCATTATTAAAATACAGACAGTAACCTCTGCTGTCAAGTTTGATATCTTGTCCACTCCCACATAAAGCAGAAATTGCAGAAAACATCTTCCTGCAGGATATTTCTGCATTGTTTGAGCTCAATAGTGGTTTTCTCTGAGGCGTTGGCACAAACAAACATTAGCCTTGATTTGTGAGAGTGTGGAACTGTGTTTCATAACAGTGAGCTCTTAAAAAATTTTGAATTTGACCCTGACATTTGAAGGCTACAATATTTTTTTCTTGACATCTCCTAAACACGTTTATTATCCCTTTTTCAAGAGGTGGAGGCTGAAAGGTGTTCTGCCCTGGATATGTCCAGTAAGGTTGAAGTCGTCTGGTTCTTTATGTTTCTTGGGTTGAGAAGGGGGAAGCTGGGGTTATTTGCTCCTCAAGTGTAAAAGGAATTTAAAACTTCAAAGAAATTGAAGGAAAGGAGCCTCTGAGAAAGGTTAGAAAGACTGTTTATGTTTAATTAAGAATTCTTTGAAGGAGACTTGCAAAAGACTTTGTGGCAGATTTCCCTGCTGACCTGGGACCGTAGGTTGCTACATCATATGCCAGTATGCTGTTCATCATATGTGATGCATAATGACAAGCAATCTAGTTTCACATGAGGGAAACTGAGACATCACTTTCATAGTCAGGTTTAGCTGATCATTCACAAAACTGCCCCTCAGCCTACTTCAAAGCACAGCTCTGAAAGGGAAGTTATCAGAGCTTCTTTTCTTTTTCCCTTTCTTTCCTTTTAACTGTTGGGAAGAATGTGTTTGACCTAGCTTCATTCTCAGGGCAACTGAAGTATTTTACCTGATATTCCTTTTCTTTCACAGTTATTACTATAATGCTAAGAAAGGGCATGGAAAGTATTTACAAATAGCCAAGCTTTCAAAAAACCCCTCAAAATAGGATCTTAGTAAAAATCAAGATATCCTAAAATAAATACATACAAACAGTGCCATCAACGCAATCTGTAACTTTTTCAACCTCCTAGAAGTTTACACATTAAGTATAAGTTGTAGCTTGTGGCATTTTATAGGATTTAGTGCTATTTGTATTTATTAAATTAATACATATGGAAATTCTTGAAGGAATGTCTTTTAGCTAAAACTGAGACAAACCAGTCATAAAATGCATTTGTAATGATGACTTGTATGTTTCTTTTTCATCTACTGCACATGGCTTTCATTAATTTTTTTGAGATAGACTTCTACTTCATCTCTAAATGTCACCAACTGTACATGATATGATTTATAAGCAAGCATTGTTGCTTCACCTTTTCTGAGATTAACCATGAATCCTATTTTACATTTTTATTCCTTTATGCTTGATAAAACAGAAATAGTCTCCTGTGGTGAACAAGCTTATTGACATTTGCTCATCTTTCAGAATTGGCTTAGTATGTCAACCTTATAGAAATTAGGTCAGCCATCATTAGCCTTCTACTGTCACAGCACTGTCATGAAGGTAGATTTTTTTGTTTACTTGTATACTTGAATCTCAGTCTAGTACCTCACTGTCCAAAGGTCTGTATTTATCTTTGTAATATTCTTATCAGGTTGGAAACTATTTCTGTTATTAAGGATAGGGAACTAAGACACTGGGAATACAAGGATGAATTGGTCTGACCAAATGTAGAGATCTGCAAGACAGAGCTACTTTATCCTAGTTTTTATCCAAGGAAGAAAAATAGGTGCTTCTAGGGAGTGATTAATTTGACTTGTTTTAGATGTCTGCTTTAGGATGGAACAAATACCCAGAATGTGTTCCCACCAATTCTTCATTAGTGGTAGGAGAAATGGAGTTTTACATTACAGATCTCTGCATTTAGCCAGATCAGTGTCCCTAGAAATAGTATCTGTGGTTTATGAAGAGAGATGAGGATGACTCCAAGTAACTTGTTACAAATGTCTTTAGTATACATGTTCAAAGCTAGCTGAGATGAATCCTACCTGAGATCAGAAGGAAACTCTGCTGAAGAGATGTGACCCAAATGTTGATGCCTTAGATTTGCACCTCTCCTTTGAAATCTCTTTCTGCCTTGTACAAAATTAATTTTTGTCTTATGTTGATGATCTTCAAATATTTTTCTCTGGATAGGAGGATAACCTTATCAAGCAATTAAGGTGTTCTATGCAGCTCCTCAGAAACTGTCTCTTTCAAAATGACGAATGCAAAGTAAGTATTCTTCTACTGAAATAATGTGAGTGAATTAGTTAGTGAATGAAGATCATAATTTTTTTCCTACTTTGAAATTATTTTCAAGCTGGCTAAATTTAAGCTTGATATTAATGGCAAGAAGTACTTCAAATTTCATTATTATTCCTATCTCCTAAGAATATTTCATACGTGCGTTAGGAACTCAGTGTTCATATTGAAACATCATCTCCCAAAGGTTTCAGATGGGTATCATCCTTTATATCCACTTCTGCTTTGCTTAAATCAATAATTCCAATTTTCAAAGCATATAATGTGAAAAATGGAAGTGGAAAAAAGCGTGGGTACACAAGAAAGGCGCATAAGAGATACATTTCATATCTTGAAAAGTAGCTTCCTCTCCTTATTCCTCTCTCCTTTTTTCCTTTCCCTTTCTGAAAGACAAAAAAGGAAAAAAAACCAACCAAAAAACAAACCTATATAATAAATTTTCTTTGTCTGAGTTAAATTACGCTAATCCTGCAAGGCACAATTCTGTTTTCATCTTGATTTTTTTTTTCCATCTTTTTTCTTGCTCAGAATCTTGTTTTGAATTTCTTTTTGTTTCACATTCTTTGTGTTTTTCTCTGTGCTTTTCAATTTCTTTTCTACTTCAGTTCTTCTACCTACCTGGTTTTTCCATGAGGAAAATACTACATTACTTTTTTTTTTTTTTTTTTTTTTTTTATTCTTTCCTGTATTCCTTCTTTCTGATGACTACTCTTCCTCTTTCTTATTGCTGATACCTTTCTGTCCTGGTTTCAGCTGGGATAGTTAACTTTCTTCCTAGTAGGTGGTACAGTGTATTTTGGATTTAGTATGAGAATAATGCTGATAACACACTGATGTTTTAGTTGTTCCTAAGTAGCACTTATCCCAAGTCAAGGATTTTTCCGTTTCCCATGCTCTGCCAGTGAGGAGGTCCACAAGAAGCTGGGAGGGAGCATGGCCAGGACAGCTGACCCCAACTAGCCAAAGGATTATTCCATACTGTAGAACGTCATGCTCACTATATAAACTGGGGGCAGTTGGCTGGGTGGGGTGATTACCGCTTGGGTACTGGCTGGGCATCGGTCAGCAGGTGGTGAGCAATTGCATTGTGCATCACTTTTCTATCTTGGGTTTTATTCCTCTTTTTTTTTTTTTCATTGTCTCCCTTTTCTTTATTATTATTTTTATTTTATTTTAATTATTAAACTGTTCATATCTCAACTACTAAGTTTTACTTTTTTTCCAATTCTCTCCCCCATCCCTCTGCGGGGGGAGGAGGGAGCGAGTGGCTGTGTGGTGCTTAGTTGCCAGCTGGGGTTAAACCATGACATTTTGACACATTTATTTCCATTTTCTCTTTCACGGTTCAATTTGTCTTGGCATTGTGACACAACTTGTGCTACTTTTAGCAAATGCATTGATGGAACCACAAGATTTCCAGACCTTCCAGAAGTGCCCCTATTTGAGGGCATGTGTTAGCATCCTTTTTAGATACAGAACAATATGTAAGTTATGGGTCTGAATAAGACATCTGGTTATCCCTAAGGTCCCCATAACTTGGTTGTGCCATAATCTCAGATAAGATTATTGTGGAATGTATTTCTTGTTTTGATCAGGGGTCTGACAGTTGCTTGGAGGAGAGAAGGAGATTGCTGTTGATAACTGAAGTTTTCTGTCATTTGCTCTGTAGAGCTGCACTCTTCCACTTCCATGCTTTTTGAGTTCCAATAATTAGTTTAATTGGAGTAGAACAAAACTTCACAGCTCCTGAATAATCACAGTTTAGAATGAATAAATGTTTAATTTTGTTTGTATGTCTCTCAGTAATTAAAATGTGTATGCTGGTTTTGACTGGGGTAGAGTTAATTTCATTAGTGTTGAAATGAGGGTGTCAGTTCTCTCCATACAATCTTTTAAAGCAAACTAAGGGGAAACAATAAGATAAAAATATGCTTTTTCTCCCTCTATTTATACTTCCTTTTCAAAGTATGTAATAGTATAGTAGTTTAAATTCTTCCTCGTGTTCTTGTAGATGGCAGCACTCAAAGCTCATCTTGTTCCTGTTCTGCATTCACTATGGCCGTGGTTTTTAACGGACAACTCCTCAATGCAAATAGCTCTGCATTTGCTTTGTGTCTACACTGCAAACTATCCTTCAGGTATGAGCGTTACTCTATGATGTAACACACCAAAGTATTTAACTAGAATAATTAAGACAGAAAAGCATAATAAATGGAAAAGAATGCTTGCTAATTCCACAAGAGGAAAGTATAAAAGCACTGGTCCATCAAGGTCTATCAAGAGTTTTGATTTTAATACATTCAAGACTTTTGTTCAGATCCTGTTTCAGTCTGTTGGGTTTAGCAAGAGTACAGTTGTATTAAAGGATTAAATAGCATTTAATTCAAACCATTATGTTTGAAGGTTACACTGAAAGTCCTGCCAAACTGAATATTATAATGTAGAAATATAACTCTAGGAATTCTCTCACAGAGAACATTGTATCAGTACTTTATACGGTTTGTACTTCAGCCCTTATTGAGAACATTCTGGTTTTGAAATAGTCAATAATCTAATTTAATTCTGTATTAAATTTCTTCCATTTATATATGCATTGGGCTCGGTAGCTTCTATTTGTATATGTTTCATGAGTATTCTCTTCTTCATTTGATGAAACTTTTTATTTCCATTGATGAGTAATTATCCCCACTACTAGAAGCCGCCTCTTTTTTCTAGTATGAATTTGTCTCATTCCAAATCCTGGTTACTGACTCGGATAATGATTTGCTAATGGCTTGAAGAGACATATAAGTATCTGTTGATTTCTCCCTGTTGAGATACCATAAAAGAGTTAGCATCATTAAAATATACTAACTGAACAGTCTCTGAGCTTTTTACCCTCTTTTTAAGTTAATGTCTTCAGACCTTAAATAAGCTTGCGATGCTTTTTTTTTCATATGGACATTTTTTTAATATGGACTGAAGTAAGGTCAAATATGTATTAGTCAGCCACAGGATATGAAATTAAAATGTAATGTCCTGAGATGTACTGGGAATGAAGCTGAAGTTCTGATGGTCTTTCTTGTTTCTTAACTGAGTGACTCTAGGCTGCATTTTTATTTTCCTTGCTAATAAGGGCAAGTGGTTTTAGATTAATCATGTTTTTTCTTTCTGTTCAGAATAGTTGGCTTATGAGGTGACCCAAACTTACCTACTCTGAACTGGTTAACCACTTTCCCTTAGCATCGTCAGACAAAGAAATGCATGTAGATGTTTGTAACAGTTGAAAACTGTCTCATTTTTATTTATTTTTGCCATGTAAGAAGTGAACCACTGTTGCAGATGGCAAATGCCACTAAATAAAAAGGTATATATGCATATTTGTGCACAGACATCATGGTAGTAACTTAGTAGTTCCCTGCCACTGTATTAATTTGAGCTTGTAGCTCTAGCATAGGATTTTGCATGCTACTGTGGTACAAGGTAATGACAGATGCAGACAGCACTTTTATTTCTCAGAAAAATAGTTGAAGAAACTTACTAAAACTTTTCTGAGAGTATTTTAAGAAACTTACTAAACCTTTCAGATGTATAGAGACCTCTTTTTCTGAACCAGTTTCAGAGGGTAACCTCAGATTCTGATGCCAAATAATTGTATAATGCCTTAGATAGAATGTTCCATTTTTTAAGGAGACTGTGAGAGCAATGGTTTCTCTTTAATAGCAGAATCACCTCTTGTCTACTGTTCGATTGTTCTAGAACCTGCCTATTCCAGTACACTGCCACATTCAGGCACATTTCTATTTAAAACATGTCCTATTGACTGCACTGTGGTTCAAAGAAAAACAAAACCCAGTCCTTTCAAAAGTCCATCTCAATCTTTGAACTGTTAGACTGCTCTTTCTATAGATTTTTTTTTTAATATATATGTGCATTTCTTATATGGTAAACATTTCATTTCTTTAAGGTTGTGCTTCACTTTGTTGGGCCAGTGGTGGACAAACATCACTTCTGTCTGCACGAAGTGCAGCTGGCAATTCGTTAATGCATAACATCTTGAAATTAGCTTCCCAAGTGTCAAACGATAATGGCCCAATTCAGCAGGTGGTCTTTTGTCTTCTTTCTAACCTTGCACTGTCTCATGACTGTAAAGGCATTATTCAGAAGGTAAGTAAATATTATTCTTGATTTTAGCAATGTGATGGATGCATTTTCCTTTTTATTAAACCCTCATATTTCAATATGGAGTGTCCTGTGATCATATAGAGATGCTTCTGTAGGAATCAAAACCATTGTGTCTTCTCAGTTAGTTGTGTTACTGTTCCCTAAGTGCAGCATGTCTTCTCAGTTAGTTGTGTTACTGTTCCCTAAGGCAGCATGTAATTTGATCATATGCATAGTCTGGACAGAAACAGCATATGGAACTACACAATTTTTGCTAGAGCTTTTTATAACCTCTCAGTTTCAGTGGGGTGTAAAATTTTTAATACCCATATATATTGATAGCAATCACTAGTGGATCATGAAAGTGAGCATACAGTAGAACAAACTGCATGTGAGTAAAGAAGAAATTAATCATTGTATAAATCATTACGTATACTGTGTGAAACATTATCTTTATAAAACTAACAGTTTTAGAGAAGACATCCTACATGTCAGTAATTAGCTGTTAGGTAGAAATCCTGTTTTATTGTATGAATGTAAGTACTGTCTTTTCCCTTTTTAATTTATATATTGAATGATTCTTACTCTATTTAAATAAATATATTGTGTTGGGTCAACTTTTATGTATCTACAGTGCATAAATATTACAGAAGAAGATGTATTTTACTGTATTAACTTTTTAATCAAGATGTGGATTCTTTTTCATACATAATTCTTTCAAAAATCTTTTACTAATAATGGGTTCCCTGAAATATGTAAATGAAACATTAATACTAGTTTTTGGTCAAGTATGCAGATTGGAAAGTCAAACAGCAGTGAACAAACATGGAATACTTTAAATTCTAACATACTTTTTCCTCCTTCTGACAGAGTAACTTCCTGCAGAACTTTTTGTCTCTTTCATTACAAAAAGGAAGTCATAAAAATCCTGGTAATGTGTCTACTCTTTGGCTAAAGCTGCTACTGAACATATCTTTTGGAGAAGATGGACAGCAGATGATCATGAAGATAAATGGGTTTTTAGATCAGATCGTGGAAATGTGTAAATACAAACACAAGAGCAGCCAACATCTAGCACTTCTTATTCTACATAACATATGTTTTAGTGCAACTAATAAACCAAAGATATTAGCTAATGGTAAGAGAATATTGTCTTCCAGAATACCATATTCTCATTGCAATTTGGATTACTGACCAAGGACTCAATATTGTTATTTAGAAAAGCATTTTTATAAAAATTATTTTCATAGAAGTAATTTTAGAACATAAGTTTTGGCAGAAAAGCAATTAAAATAATAAACAGCAAAAGGAAAAGCAAAAAAAACCCAAGATTTATTGTGAGACTGATCATTTGAATGTAGTAACACATTATGAATGAAAGCATTTTTGTAATTTTCTCAAACAGCTAGTTTTTCAGGGGGGATTGAAGGATTCTTTGTGTCAGTTAGTCTGAAATAACTGAAGTTCCTATCTTTCAGTTGGACAAAATCTTATTAGCTCCTGCAAGTCATGGATGTTGAGACAAACTATTTTGTGTTCTGTCATGTGCAGAAAATGTTTATGATAAAATTATGATCATGGCAAATATATTTCATGTAATAACATGCACAGAACTTTTTTCTCGATTGTTTGGAAAAGGCATGTTTCTTTCCCCCATTTAATTGCAGAGAGAATGCTCCTGTCTTTGTTACAAGTTCTCAGCAGGTTTTCCACAGTGTCCATAGTTTTCATTTTTTCTTAAGGTGCTGGTTTGCTGCCTTAATTAAGCATACATTTTTCAGTTACATAATCTGTGAATTTTTATTATGAAGTGAACAAGCAAACTTCAAGAGTATGGCTTTAGAGCAAGGCTAGGAAATTAAGGCACCTACAGTGGAGTGGCAAATATTTCTCATTGGTTACAAATCATCTAGGTAATAAGTACTAAAGAAAATAGAAACTTAATTTCCATCCTGATGTGGCTCTAATTGTGGCTACTGGGAGTTATAAAACAGTTTCATGGCTTACTCGGTCCCTTTGCATAGCTGATAACTGTATATAACATGCATGCTTTGTTACTGATGGCTTAATTTTTTAGCGTTGCTTGTTTTTGTTTTGCTATGTTCTTTTTAACACTTCTTTCAATGTAGTCTGCTGATTTCATGATCATATTTATATTCAATTAACATGATAATAAAGTTTCTATAATTCCTTTGCCATACCAATACTTGTCATAGAAATAAGTGTACTCCAAGCATCAAAATACTGAGACATGTAAATATATTTGTGTGCTTTTGATGATACTTTCTAGATGCGTTTTATTTTTTTCTCATTAGATAAAGCGATTGCAGTACTGTCTGCCTGTTTGGAAAGTGACAGCTGTGCTGTTCAGAGAATAGGAGCGGCTTCACTTTGGGCTTTGCTTCACAACTATCAAAAGGTCAGTATTTGAGAAATACTTGAAAAAATTGTAATGTTACTTTCATTATGCTGTAAGCAATACAGTAACCTATAAGTAAATAAAAATAAAGTTTACAGTAGCAGCTCCATTTTATTATTTTAATCGCATAGCTGCTCAGGCCAGGAGGTTAAACAACATGGTAAGGAAGCAGCTTGTCCTCTGTGATTTGTGACTGCTTATATAAATGCAATCTGTGTGATGATAGTCATATGCTAATTCTAAAATTCCTGCATCTCATGTTCTGCTGAATTACTGTCATTTTCCAAACTTTGCTGTTAAAGTGTGAAAATGCAGGGAAGAAAGTCAAGTCATTGTATTTTGTGTGTTCATGTGTGCTACAGGCAAAAGTGACTTTGAAGAATCCATTGATAAGGAGAAAAATTGATGAAGCTTATGCTTTAGTGAAGAAAAGTAAGTCTTACGTACAACTAATGCCAATTCTGTATTTTTTCCATCAAGTAGATCATTAATACATTTCAATCAATGTATTGTAAGTTTTTGAAAGGATACTTTTGTCTCTAAAATCATGAGTAGTAATATGGTTTATGGTTAAGCATCTTACAAATACAGATACATAAAAATGCCTCTTGGTTAACAAATTATAAATAAGCCCTCAGGTAATTGCTAAGGTTAGTTTGTAAGAATAGGTTTGATCATGCTTGCAGCAAGGTGCTTTCTTTGCACAGAACACTTCTGTGTTAATTCTTAAAGTTAGTGATAAGAAAAGTTGTTCATTTAGCATTGTCTCTGCTTAACAGTGCTCAACTTCACTGTGTTCAACCACATAGAGAAGGGATCAGAACAGATCACTGTGCCAGTCTTGAAATACTGTGCCATGGGTTAGCTGATTTTCTGAATGCTTGAGTTTTTTGCTCAAGTAACTGAACATAACTATTGTTTGATTAGCTTTTGTATGATGGGTTGCTATCTTCAGCTCAAGAGCATTCATTTTGAAAGGTGTTCAAACACTGGTCTGTAGCTGCAGTATCAGTACCTAATAATGGGTTTACTGGTTGTTAGTCACATCAAGACTCTGATCTTGCAAAAACATGCAAATGTCTCATTTTAAGCCGATGAGTTTTCCTACTGATTTTAATTGCTTTATAGATATACTCAAATAGGTTTATCAGCTGGGAGGGCTTATAATACTGGGTTCCCATAGTATTTTGCACAACAGAATTGCCACAAAATTTCTGCCTACATTGAACATTGTCAGTATCCTAGTAAGGAGGAGATGTATTTTTGCTAGAATATCTCATGATAGTTCTTCCTGTACTGTCACCCAAATCCATTGATTTTGTCAATGTACTGTTGTTTCAAACACATTGTTTACTAAGTCAATCATTAAGCATAATGCAACATTTCATATATTGTGCTCATAAATAGATAAGTTTGTATTGTTCTTTATAGCATAACTACCACTGATCAGAGACACTTCAAAATGCTATGTTGAATCAACAAGGTAGAAATACGTAGCTTTTACAGACTAGCACCTCGTAACATTAATCCCCATTTATTTATGTAGTGCTTCAGAACATAAAGTCCTAGACTGAAATATTGATTTTTAATTCAATAAACATTTAAATATCAAAATACTGAGTATGAAAGATTTTACGCAACTGTAATTGTTACAGTTTACAGTCACGTGAAGTTGTCATCTGTATTTTGCTGCATTAAGGTTCTCAACTAGCCTAACCTAGTAAAGCTTTGACCACTTTACAGTGATAATTGGTCTACAATTGTAGATTGTTCTTCTGAGTGCAAGTGGGGGAATTTTTCAACATGGCTATTGTTATTTTACATTTCCTACTTTGTCCTACCCAAGGAGAAGTTTGGGAAGAACAAGGTATGACCTCATTGTAACATAGCATAGTCGAAAGGCAGTTTTCACTTTTTTTTGTCACAACTAATTGGGGGCTTGGAAAGCTGCTCATAATATAGAGGTTAAGATCATAAAATAGCGTGAATTCTAGCAAGGCATTTGATACAATCTTTGAAAAAGTAATTTTGTATTAAGAATCAACTAGAAATCCAAACCTTGTTTTTTCTTCCTTTTAGCTACTCCACAGCCAGACGAAAATGAGCTACATGCCTACTATTTAAAATGCTTAGAGAATATAGTGCAGCTTCTTGATTTTTAATGGTCATCAGATGACTTCTCACGTTGAAATTGGACAGCTTATTCAATGGGAGCCTGAAATTTAAAGAAAACACTGCTAATTCACAGATCTGTGGCAGCAGCTTATATGCTATTGAAGAAATTTTTGAAGTCTTTGAGGAAGAAGTTCATCACTTTGAACCAAAGAAATTGCACTAAATGTGGTTCAAACTATTTGTACTGTAATCCCAATGGGAAATCATAATGATATTACTATGTAAGGTATGTAAACAGAAGAAGGAATGTACAGAGGAAAAGGATGTGAAAAATCAGTAATTTTCTTAAATTATGCATTGAAATTTTTACTGTAAAGTATTAGAATTGCTGTTTTGGATTGGTCTTAATAAAGGGTTTTATAATTGGGATCAGCATTTGTTGTCAGTGGATTGTAATTTGTAATGTTGCAGTGCAGATGTGCACAGTGCATAGTTAGATTCAAGAACTGAAAAAGTTAGTAGTCATGGTGTTGTCCTAAAAGCGGATTCATTACCTGGTGTGCAATAGACCAATCTCACACACTCAGGAGAGATATTGCTTTATTCTGCACAGGGTGCTCAGTGGACTTCCCACAAATCAAGCACACCAGATTCGTCAGGTGTGTCCCTTTTATACAGCAATTGCATCTAATTTATTAAACTACTCCTACCTAATACATATTCAGACTGTCTAATGCATATGCGTAGTATTACGTAACCATGACACATCAGATGCCTTCTCCGCATGCGCGGAGAAAAATGGTGGTCTTCGGTGGTCATTTGAGGAGGTATCCCCTCCTCACTTTGACCACTAAGTCGGTCTGTATCGGGTCAGTCGTTCATTTTCCTGCCAAGAGGTTTGCACCATCAGTCGGGAAGAATAGAAAGGATCAGAATTGGTGCTCCAGGTGAGGCACCATTAAACAGGAAGAATAGAAAAGATCAGAATGATCTTGGCTAACTAACTTAATTTAAAACAGGACTTTCTAATCTGCTACAGGATTTTCTGTATCTGACATGAATGGTGTGTTATACCTATTAGGTATAGAACAGCAAGGTGTGTGTTTTAGATTTGAAGGAGTTTTCAGTTCAAACTGCTGCATTTTTTTAAGATGCTAACAATTGAAAAAGAGCTCTCAGTTGCGATATTACAGGTGACAGTTATGTTAACATAGAAGTTTATTCAGGATATGGGGTATGTGCATCAGTTTTCGTTAGTTACGTTACAACATTGTAGAAAATGTGAGATGCAATCTGTTGTTTGCCAGTTTATAAACACTTCAGATCTTTTCCTTGAGGAAAAATCCAGTCTGTTATCCAGGCTTGTGTTTTCTTTGAACTGCTACTATGTACCTATTGTCATAAGTTTTTCAGTATTCTGTGCTAAATGAGTTTGAGAGAAAAATACATTGAAGCCTGAGCACATGACAGTTCTGCTGAATGTGCTGCTGAAATACCTGGCAGGGTGTTTACATTTCCCTCAACACAGAAGGTTTTTGGTTTATGTCAGGGACAGATAAAAGTGAGCAAACAGAAAGCAAAACTTGGGTAACATCTCTAGAAGAGTTGTAGCAAGGGCATGTCTACCTGTAATTAGTCTTTTCTTCCTAACCAAGTGATGAAAGTATTTTCCACTAACAGAGGGGATTTTTTGGTTTGTTTTGTGATGCTTATAGGTAATGTGTGACGTGATATTATTCAGCTGACGTAAGTGTGATGCTTATAGTGGCTGGACTAAATCATTACTAGAAATGTAATTTATCCGCTAACCTCCTGCTCCTCCACCAAACAAAAAGCAATAATAGACTGCCAGAGCCTGGCTCTTTTCCAGTTCGTACATTGCATAATTATTGTAACTTGCAAAATGGTTGTTAAATGCGGTCCCTGCTCATCCCATAGTATTGCAGAACTGAAAGCTGCAGGGCCGGAGAACACTCGCGTGTCTGGGTTTGGTGGGGGGGTCTCTTCCCCTCAGGCTAGTGAGTGCCAATTCTCTTCAGAGACTTGTTTAAGCACACTCAACCCCAATGATTTCTCTCATAAATCAGGTTGTAAGTCAAAATGCAGATTGTTTGCCAGTTTGCTTTCTTTTTCAGAGGCACAAAAAATGAGAGCACCCCATGCCCAATTAATTCCAATGGAAGTAACCACTCGGCAAGAATGGCGAGAGCTCTTTCAAAGTGTAGAAATACACATGGATCTAGTGAGGTGAAATAGGGCTGCATAGTTGAATGACTTCATTAAAATGCAAGTACAATATAATAAAAACATAGAAGAACTGGATGCTTGTTTTCTATTAAACATTTCTATTTTACTGAGCTGTACAAATTCTTGAAGAAATTATTCATATTGAAAAATCCACATACATTGCTAATAAATTTGTTGTTACAGTAAGCCTTAGTGCGAGTGCTGTGTTTATCCCCAAATAAGCATATATCTAACTGCTGTTTTCTCAGTATTTTGTAACACTTTACGATTGTGAAGCAACTGTAGCCATGGCATAAGTAAATATTTCTGTTTGGTGTTGCTCCTCAGGAAAATCAAAACAATTTTTAGCCTCTAAGGGCACGTACATTGAATGTCTATATTTGCTTTGTGTACAAAGTCTTCACAGAATACTTAAAACTTTTCTCCTTCAGGATTAAGGAAAGAGGAATTTATTTGTTTGTTTTTTCATTTATTTGTTTAAAGGGCAGCACTCTTCATTGCCTTTTCCCTCAAAAATCAGGGATGTACAGTGGCTGCATCCTGTCTCCCTGCATGCTAATAAAGAGGTGGGTTATAAAACATAAATGACCTTACAATTTCTGTTCACTGGCACTTATACTAGCACAAATAGCCTCACGATAACCGTTAGTCTTAATAGATTTCATGAAAGATAATTAAAATATTGAGACCTCATTCACAGTTAAACCTAATTTCAGAAGTTTGGAGATGCATCTATTTTCAAGGATGTGATATTTATCATGTTTGGGTTTTCAAAGAAAATTAAATCTTAAAATACCTTCAAATTTTAAGAGCTGTAAAATAATTTATCCTACAGAGGAAAGTGCAATTAAAAGTAGAGATGGATTCCCTGAATAGACTACAGAATTTAAAAGGTAATATTTAGCATGCATCTAGATTCTCTAATAAAAGGCATGGCCATGCAAGCTAGGAGTCTCTTGAAAAATCCTTATCCAGGAGAACACAATTGCCATTTGCATTAACTGCAGATATATTCTGCTCTTACTTCGTTGCTTTATCTTTTATGATAAGTTTGTAATCAAGAAAGACGTTATTTTAAATTCAAAAGAGGTATGTCTATAAAATCCACTACAAATGAGGCTTTCCGATTTTTCAAGACTGATGTATCATCTATTGCTTGTTCAAAACTTTCAAAGAAATAATTTTTGCTTGTGGTAAAAAGTTGTGGATTAAACTTAAATCATTTAGTTTTGATTATGTGTGCATTCATGCAAATAGAGACATTAAGTCATGACTTGCTGATGAAGTTTTCAAATCTTTGAGTAACAGATTTTCAAGCCTACTTGAAAATTCTCAGAAAAAGATTTCTAATGAGAAAGGCACTATTTTTTTACTTTTCCAGCAATTTGGAGTTATAGATTCTCCTCACTCAGTAATACCAACTACACAGACCCTGGTGGATTTTTGAATTGGTTCCTCCCCATATCAAATTTGGAAATTACAGCAATTACAGGCTTCTGGCTTCAGTAGAATGATGGACCAGTGCTGGCCAGCCTGGGGAGAGGAATTTTCTGTACTGAGACTTTGTCCTAGCTTTATATAAGGATTTCCCTTCACATTAAATTAGAAGCTACTGTGACAGCTTCTCAAATCTGATTGTCCTTCAGAGAGGTGTTTTAGTGTCTTCTGGGGTGGGGGGAAGATTAGCAGACACCTGAAGATTGCTGTCCTCTAGGGAGTCTAGGGACATACTACAGTCCACTTGAGGTTTCTTCTGGTCATAAAAAATGTGATCCCTTCAAATCTTTTCCCCAGATGGCCTCCTAGAGTAATCATCTACAGCTCCACCACTGTGATAGCAGTCATACTACCATTACTTTAGAAGAGAGTGAGTTGTGCTAAATACAATTTCACAACACCTCAGTCCCTTCCAGCTCATCTTTTGGCTCCCAAGCCACACTGTAGGAAGATGTGCGTTCTTCGTTTATTACCTCCTCCTCCTTTTTTCGTGATGACCTGACCTCATTCAGCAATCCTGTGTGGCCTCTGGGCATTCCCAAGAGCTGGTTAGTCTAACCCAGAAGGGTTTGGCCCCATGGATGCCGTCTGGCCTCAGTGCCAGCTGCTCTTGAGCAACTCTTAATTTTATAACTGGTGTTTTAGGTGCTGAAGAATAACAGTGAGGGTTTTACAGTTCAGTTTGGTATTCAGCTGCATGTTCCCCCTGCCAATCCTATCTCAGCAACCACAACCTTTTCAAGAAAAAAAAGGGTACAGTGTGAAAGCTGGTCCCAGTTTCACTGGAAGAGGAGATTCTCGCAGCACCTGCTTTCCTTCATCCAGAATGGAGAGTGTCAGTCTGTATTGAATTTACAGCAAACAAACATGCTCAGGTTCACAAATGTTCTCGTTCTTCATAAACACACGGACCAATTCTGAACGATCAATTCCGATGTTATGTCATCATTCCAGCTTCTTAATTGCTTGCCGCCAGGATGATGGAAGTTTTACATTTTTAGATCTTGGTCCTTAGTGTTTAGAATATGTGTGCAAGACTTTGCTGAGCAGAAATGTAATTTTAACAGAAATCACTACTGTGTATGATTTTTGCATATGATTCTATAGTTTTTTTCAAAATGAAAATGTTGGGAGGCAGTTGGAGTTAGATGGGTTTTTAATAAATGCATGATAGAGCTGTTTGGAAACAAGTTCATTTTTTTGTTCCACAAAATTTTTACATTTCCACTTCAGCTGAAAATACAAATAATCTACTCTATAAAGAAATCTCAGGAAACTCATAAATAGATTTTGATTAATATTACATTTTTATGGTTTTTATTTTTTATATATTTTTAAGATGCTTATAGTTTTTTCAGAGAATTCTAATAGATTTTCAGTAACTTCAATGCTAGTGTTTTTCTGCTTTTATTTTCTTTTCCTTTGTTGTGGATTACTGATACACCATTATCTACCTTTTAGATCTAATAATGCGTTATTTAGAGACTAAAAATATAAATTCTTCTGGCCAGTGATTCTATTAAATACACGAATCTTGAATTTGATTTGGCATTTCTAATTCTCAATATGAATAATTATGCTATTTAAATTATCAGCATTGTTATCAAACTAGTCTGAAATAGAATGTTGATTTTTTAAAATTAAACCAGAACCAAACACATTTCAATATTCCTCGTTGTTTTATTGACAAGTACATGCATTATTACAATTTTTTATTGTTCTTTTATTTTTTCTAAACAGCTTCTGTTGTTTCTTCTACTTTCGCCAATGTAAGACCAACATTCATGTGATTTTATTGAGATCTCAGAGGTTAACAGTAATTTCTGCTGCCCAATGCAACCGATGATTTTCAAGCTAGCAGGTATCTGTTGGTCTGTGGTTTTACAAAGCACGGTTGGTGCATACAAGCCCCTTTTGGTATTTCTAACCTGTCAGAGAGATGCCCTGCAACCTAGAGAACATGCTTTTCTCTGCAAAAAGCTGAAAATGTTGCTAACGTTGCTTCCTTCCCGTGCAAATCCAGTGCAAGAAATTATAAAAATAAATAGTTGTGACAGTTATTTATCACACAGGAAAATATTTTATTAATGCTAAATTATGCATATAAACAATGGCACAATGTTCTAAGCACTTTACCCAAACATACCACCACATGCAATGCTTTAAACCTGCAAGCAAGATTTCTTTGTTTGTATTGGAATACTTGTTTAATAAGCATTTTGTAGCAAACAAAACATTTCCAAATGTGGATTCTCATGTAGCTGATTAGAAATAGCCTTCTATTATCTCACGTGTAGTATTTTGTTTGCTTGGATGTTGTGAGACTTTATGGAATATGGTGGGGAAAAAAACCCCAAACAAACCACTTTCAGAATTGAAATAAGCAATATCCTCAAAACTCAATAGCTATTTCACAGTAAAGTTATGCTGGGAGAGAACCACCCCAAGTCTTGCACGGCTGAGATCACCAGCCATGAGGACGTAGAGTTGAACCTAACTTCAAAGTGACAGGAGAGACCGCGTTCACCCACATCACTTAAAAGGACACACTGGTCAAAGACTCCTGATTCACTTTACTTAGAACAGGAAAGCTCTGGTTGAATGCAGTTTCTAACTTTATTGATAAGAAAGAAAAACTGCAACCAAGTTCCAATTTGTTTGTCGCTTCTCTCTGAAAATGAGGGGAAAGCTGGTTTAGGTGTGCCTTAAATGTTCTTGGTCCATTGCTGACAAGGATAGATAGAAGCTGATTTTTTTTCTCTTTGATTTGTGAACAATTTTAGTGCAATACAGGTTCAGCTGACAGAATTTTTGGAAAAGAAGGAGGGTCAAGAAAATCTGCTGTACTTTCTTTCACAATTAATGCTGGCCAAGCTGTGTCTACCTTAAAAAGAATCACTCTGTAAGGAGATTTCTGACTGTTAGTATCAAAGCTGATACTCTGTCTTGAGAAGCCTGAGGTTAGCAACCCCAAATCATGCATATTATATGACTGCTTTCCGTAAAATAACTTCTAGCTAAATTTTACTGTTTAAAAACGGAAATTTAGCATTGTCTTTGACCTAGAGCAGCAGAAAAGAAGTAAGGACAAAAAAAAGTAATTTCTAAAACTGAAAAGACTCATAGGAAACTAGGGGCAGGGGGATATTTTTTTATGTGTGTGTAAAATAAATTTCTCATCAACCAGGCAGGATTGATTAAGTCGCAGCAGGTTCTTATGGCCAATAAAGAGCAGATCTGGACCCAGAAACAACGCTTATCCATATGTACTTTCTGTAAGAGCTTTTGCTTCTTACTGGCAGGTAAAACTTATGTTTTATTTTCCTTCTTTTTGCAAAACAACATGAAATGTGGAGTAGCATGACACAAGAAACACTGCTAGTGAGTTGAATGTTTGAAGCATTTGAAGCCATCAGAATACAGGCTGGCAATTCCCAGTGCTTCATGTAAATAATACAAGATTTTGTTCACTAGAATCAGTAACATACGGGACTTACAATTTTTCAGTGGTGTTGCCTATCTTTCTTTAAAAAGGCAGTTTTAGAAATGCTTCCTAACTGAGAATATTCTCAGAAGACTGACCTGGAGTTGAAATACATATGAGGTTATCAGCAGCAAGTAATGTCTTTTAAAACCAAATACTTTCTCTGTCCTTCAATAACCCTAAGTAGCAGTGCAGAGCTTCATGGAGACAGAGCAGAACCGGAGCGAGAGGGGATGTCCTCACTGCCTGTAGCCCGGTATCTTACACATTCTGGGAGTTAAAGGCTCACCTGTGTCCTTGTTTTAGATCCAGGAGTAATAAATGTGTGTTATTAAAAACTTGCTAGCCAGTTTAGATGAGGTCTGCTAACTGAGTTTAACAAGAAGATAATGTCTCCTCGGTTTAATTTCCTGTGTTAGGTCTGCATCACAGGCTGCTACTGACTTCAGAAACCAGTTAGTGTGGCTTAGTGCCAATCACTAAACCAAACCCTGAACAATTCTGAGGGGGGGAGGAAAAAAACAACAAAAAAAACCCGCTCGAAAAGCTCTTTTGAGAGAATACAATTGTCAACATCTAGGTGAGTTGACAAATATGCTGCACTCTCAGCTGAGGCGATGGCAAGAAACGTCTTGGCATCAGAATAGCAGTATTCATCACATAACCCCAAATTTAGAGTATTGTAGAAAAGCTCAAAGTGCTTCCACTTCAAAAGAGGATTTCACCAAATCAGGAAGGGGGAAATTGTCTTTTCTCTCAGTTTTCATTCTAGGACTCTCTGTAATTGAGGATTTGCAGAGGGCCCTTTTCCCATCGCCGTGGCAGCTGGAGCGTGGCTTACTCCTCAGCTGGAGTTTTTCTTGCCCATCAGGAGACTTTTCCAGAAAGGCATCTTCTAGAGCTGAATAACAGCACCTGGATAAAAACTTTGAGTTGCTTCCAATTAAAGCTACTTTATCTGAATTTCACAGTCTTTCTGAAGCTGGAATTTGGTGAATCCTGAGACTACGTACAAGCTTTAGTGCCTTTATGATTAGATTCTTTGCAATTTGAAAATTTTCCATAAATGGCAAATAACCCTGAAGTTTTGAGGGCTGACACGAGCTTCTCCTGCAGGTAGAAGCAGTGTCACTGAAATTCACAATTTTTCTGAAACTTCTGGTGTGATTTTTAATCTGTTTGCATAAACTAAAACATCAGCTGCTTATTAATCCACAGCTCAGGAAACTGTTCCTTAAACCCTTTGGTGTGGTTGCTTTGTGCCTGCAAGATGTACAGTTTCCAGCATTAAAAATAAGTTTAAAAAAGGAATATTAAATTCACCTGCATGCTGGTTTCTGACCTAATAAAAATGCTACACTTGAGTAAAAAATCTTGCATTGTCAGGAATGACTGCAATAATTAAAGGTTTGCAAAGCATCCCTACAAAAAAAAAGTGTATTAATACACGAGAAGGAACGGAGCCATTCGGCAGGAGGTTCCCAGAAGCCGGAGTAGCCAGCGAGGAGGGCTCTGAGGTTTCGGGGTGCTGCAAAGTCTGCAGCCACCTCTGTGGCTCAGGGCTCACCCTCCTTCCCCGTCTGCATCCTGTGCTGGGCGCGGGGGCAAAGTCAGCAAACAGCGACCAAAATAACAAGACTTACTGGTGATTAGTGTAAAATTAATGAGGGTTTCTGAAAATCTTTCCTTACTACGTTTTGCATTTAACATTTATAGGAGAAAAACCCGCTCTGCTCACTTCGGGTGTTTGTTGACAGTAATTTGCCATTGCATGGTTTCCATTTATTGCATTTATCATAGATCAACAGGGCATCTCCCTACCCCAATTTGAATAAAGCAACTATTTTTATGCAGTTTTAAATGGCAATATGACTGAGGCTGGAGTCACAAAAATGCCTTTGAATATTGTTTTTAAAGCTGAAAACTTAGTGACAGGAAGTTTGCATCCTGTAAGAATAAAAATGAGAAGAAATTGTAGCACAGCAATGGATTGTAAGGATTTGTATTCTTCCTTCAGCATTATTCAGAGTCTCTATGTGGTGAAACATGCAGTTTAGCATTGCGGGTTTTATCCAGTATGCTTTTAAAAACATTTTATGACAGAACAATGAATGTGGAAAAAAAATTGTTATGGACGTAACAACTGATTTTAAGAAGCCAAAGACCATAAAAATCAATAGAAAAATCTAACTTTATGTGACGTTGGACTAGGTCCCAGCAGGGGAAACATTATTGTATGGACAAATTCACTAGGGAATATAGCAGGAATTGAGGTCAAAATGTAATCACACAGAATGTAGCTCTTCAGGGTGGATTATTTTATTCTCCCTCTGAACTAAAACATCTCTTAATGGTAATAAATCTCCTTATCCTGTGCTGGGAGTGTATTTGCAATAACATATCAGAAGAAAGATCCTTAACGGCCTATGCACTTTTTCATATGACTCTCTAAAATATACTGTGCTTTCTCCCCAACATGCTGGCATAATTTTCTTTTCCGTTAGAGATAAAATGGCCAACTGGAAACAGTGGTAGGTGGCAAGTGCTAAACCAAGGGTTTGAAATCTAACTAAAACTGAACAGGAAAAAAAAAAAAAAAGAAGGAAGGAGTGAGAGAATGAGACAAAAAGAAATAGCATAACAGATAAAATAGCTTGATATTGCTGATATTATGGTAAATAAGTTCAAAAGACCACAGCCATAAACACCTGTGAAACCAGCAGCTATCTGTGCCATCATATTTTGTTTGAATTTCATTTGATTGATTTTCATTTTCCTTTTTTTTTCTTTGTACTTAGCAATGACCTATTTAAGGTGGTTTCTATTGCTGTAGTTCTAGAAACTTTTGTTGAACCTTACTCTATGAATTGTAATCAAAGCACTTAACAATCAGTTGACGGATTTTGTGCTAACCACTTTAATGTTGGATCTTTTTATACCAACATAATTACAGTACTTTAAGGTGGGATTTTTTTATATCAGTGTAACAATATTATTAGTGACTCTCTTACAAAGGCATTACATAAAGTTGACTTCCATGTGCATATTCACCTTCTTATAGGTGAGTGAAACAGTGTGTGATGAATAAACAGAATTTTGTGTAGGTACAAATGCACCTGCCCAAGGACGATGGCATTACTCTAACCATGGCAGTGTAGAGGTACAAGTTGCATGCACAGCAAAGCCCTTGATCTTTTCCATGGAAAATAAAGAGAATATATGATGATCTACTTTGCCAGTTCTGTACTTCTTCTGCTTAAAATATCCTCATTCTGCCATTCTCCTATGCTCTGATAGTAGTTCTTTTTTATTTTAGTTAGAATTCTTCCATCTTTTCTTTTGATTTCTCAGGGACTAGCAGAGTCTATTTCAGAATTACAGATAATCTGATGCTGACCAGCAGAGAGTGAAATGGTGCACCAGCCCACCACCAGCTTCTGTCCTGGACAAACGGCGAGCAGCTCACCCATCTGTGGAGCCAGGCTGGCTGCCTCACCGGGCAGTGAGTAGATTTTTGTGTTTCTGTTCTCTCTTGCAGTCAGTGCATGTTATTGTTACGTTCAAAAGGAGTTAATGTCTTTGTACAGAAATCCCCCCCCAGAAGAAGTAAAATCTATGTTTTGGTGAAGTCGCTGGCAATGCCTTGCTTGGTAGGTAACAATGCTAGTGATAAGTTTTATTTTGTTTTGTTTAATTTAAGTTCTCAGGGTTTTCATTGGATATATCAGTACACCAAACATGACAGTCTTTTTCAAATGCAGCAGGAGGTCATATGTGTCAGAAATTTCTGATAGCAGAAGTAATTAACACTGTCAAAATCTTTTCAGAAAAGCAAACCGACAACTGATGCTACCTGTCCTATACAAAGAATAGCTAATATCAGGATGACAGGAAATCTGCATCTTTGTTCTCAGAAGAATTTATTCACCATTTGATGAATTAAGTCAGCTGCCACATTCTGTATATTATTTTATATATATATATATATATGTTTTTTTAAGCAATAGAATTTCTACTTAAATGGAAAGGGGACATATATGTATTCATCTCAGGCTTAGTAGAAAATACAGTTGATTCAGTTGTGAAAAAAGAAAAGCCCACTGAGACTGAAACATAATACCCAGGAAATATGATTTACTATCATCTACAACAGAAACAACAAAAAACAGCACACAAAGCTCTCAATGCCAGGAATCCAGGCGCAAAACACAGCTATAACAATACAATGTATATTTCATTTTATGCTTTGAAAAATAATCAAACAAAAAATACTAATGCTATATATCCAGATTTCCTGTTGCAAAATAAATGTAGTTTGCAATGGATACAAACGCTACTGCAAGGAAGTTGATAAATGCAATTTTGACCTTGGAGCTCTTGATCCAGGCTATTAGCTTGAATAACCCAAAAACCTGAAGTTTTATGTGTGAGATCCATGTGTGTGCATAAGGAGCCCTCTCCCATTTTATCTCTAAGAATGAATTGTCTGCAAAAACAAGGTCTCTGGTTATTTCTGATCAACCTAAATTCAGTCCATCAACTCTTTAAAATTATCCTAGCAAGGTTTACCTCAGATTATCTGCTTAGATTCCTGTCCGTCTAAGGCATCAGATTATTCTGGTAAGCCTTTGAACACTTGCACATCATAAACTCAGATAGCTACCTTTTAAAAAAAATCTCTTTCACATTAACAAAAAGAAACAAAAATTCCATTAAAAATAGAAAAACATAATTGTAAGTAAAGAAATATCTGCAGGTTTTAACTTTGTATGGTTCAAAATGGGTTATATTTCAAACTGGCAGGGGCTTCACACATGATTTCAACTAAAGGGAATTGAACCCAACCATAAAAATAAAAGCATAATATTTTCAATTGATCAATTGTTAGGATCAATATGCTAGGATAGTTGATAAGCCATTTTGGAGCAGATATGCTACTTTACAGGCATTTTATGATTCCTACAGATCACAGACATAATTTAAAAAAAAAATAATTCTGTCAGAGATCAGTGCCTCTTGTTATGAACACATTAATGTAACAAAAGATCTATGCGGTCACAATAATTCAATTTAAAAAATAAATCCTCATAAAATAACTTGTGATGATTCTGTAATGGGTGCTCTAAAGCCCTATAGATGTAATTAAACTTTCAGGTTCTTAGAAATCAGTGAACATGGTTACAGGCTAAATTTTGGAAAATAAAGAAAAATCTCTGATATTCCTTCTTGAACTGAAGAGACTAATTGAGAATTTGACTTACTGCTGCTTTATGTCAGTATAAATATCATTGATTTCTTTGGAACTACATTAGCATAAACCAGATGTAATATCTTGTAGTGTATCAGGCAGGAGTTTACGGTACAATTATGCTATTTCTACTAAAACAAATGATTGCAGCAGATATTCCTTGGTTCCATTAATTTACAGTTGACTCTGATACCTTTCTTGAAAAAGCTCTACTGTTTTGTTGGGCCTAAGCAAATGAACTTCTGCAAAGCAATGGCATGCTTAAGAAATATCTGTTCTAGATTTTAGCAGGAAAGGGATTTTTACTTGAGGAATCGCTATGTATCAGTATATGGGGGGTGTAAAGGTAAAAAACCTAAGCTAACTCCAAACCCAACAGATTATCTTAATTCATTACAATACAACAGAGTTTTAATTTTTTTTTTAGATTTTCTTGATTCTTCCATTTCATTACATATTTAAAGATTTGGTAGGAGGTAGTTGTTCCTACATAGTTTCTGTGTCCTTCTTAATCCCTCCTCCAAGGTCATTTTCCCGCCTAGAGTGGGGAGAGTTCAGTTTGTTATTTGTTCAAAAGTTTGCTAGCAAATGGTTTTTTCGTTTATATTTTGAGTATCTTTAAGCAGTGTACTTGTAGGGGAAGAAGTTGCTTGTTTGTTCTGAAGTATGTGTCTGTTGAGGGGCAGGTTCAGGGGCTGGGTTAGGCTGGTACCTCTTACAACATTTAAAACCAGTTCCCTGAAGCCACCGTACCAAGGTATGACCTAGGTGTGGCCCAATGGTACCCCCCCACCCCCGTCTTTTTTTCAAACAGAAGCAGTATGCAGAAGTCCTCAAACTAGAAATAGCTAACAAAGCAGCTACCTGATTTTCTGCTTTTATGCATCATCACTATTAACTCGAGGACATTTGGGGTTGGTGTTTGGTGTTTGGGGTGGTTTCCTTCGGTTTTGGTTTTCTCTGTGTTTTTTGTGTGTGGGAGGGAGATTTTAGATAGCTTTGGCTGCTTGAGTTGATCTTGTAGGAAAGAGATGCACATTATCAGAAAATTATTAACTGTAACTTTGCTGGTTACCAAGCTTTTTCTCAATGAAGGGGTACAGAAAGGGCTTAAGAAAAAGAAGATGCATGAGATAACTTTCTTTGCAAGAAAGGTAGGCTGAGTCAGGTCCTGGATGCATCAACAAAAAAGGTTAAAGATGCCATACACAAAAGATGCATTGTTTGTTCTCTAGCTTTCTCCCTGGATTTTGAAGGCCATTTTAAAAGTCATAAGCTTCTTTGCCATATAAAAGTTACAGATCTTTCTGGAAACACGTCTGAGCTGACAATGTCCTATAATTAAGGATAGCTTCAACCTTAAGTGAACCGCCTCTGCAGGAAGTTTTCACATCCAGGCTGCATTTGAGGGTATTGTTTAGGAAACAGCTCTGTAAGTCGCTGCCAGCAAAAGGAAAAATCCAGAAACATTCATTTCCTTAAACTGACTTTCAGCAGGGTTTTTTTAGCAACATGATGGACATAAAAAGTAGAGTTGAACCAGGAAAAGGATAATTCAGGAAAAATAATAGGTGTATGAGAATGGCTGTGCTCTGAAACGGAAAGGTCCATTTCCCATCCCAGTAATGGATTTGTGTGAGAACTTTAAAGCCTTTCTGCTTTCATTTTTCTTTCATTAAGACGAAACTTTCAGGTTTCTGCAAATAATACCACTTTTTGGAAACTAGTAAAATCAGAGACTTCAACAGGAAGACAAGAACTAAACTGAAAGAAATAAGCATAGTCAACTACACAGTATTAGTACATTAAATTCTTAGAGACTCAAATGTAATTTATTACTTTCCTTTGTGAATTAGTTTCTTCCATGTCTTTCAGATGCTGTCTTCTATATTATTACTGGATGTAAATGCACAGACTAATTATCAACAAAATGTGAATAGAGAACCAGTACTGTCTTCCTATTATAAAAGTGGAAGCATTTATAAAATATTTTAAGGACATTTTTTATACCTTATTGACCTAATCAGTATCAGATATTTACAGTCAAGATCACTGAACAGAAAAGGTTTAGATAGAAGAAAAAGGCATGGTGATAGCTTTTATCATTAAGCAATCATGTAAATAAAAATATAAAGAAAATAAATTAACTGGATATTTTCTTGGGATTATTTGTTGAGGTTTTCTCTCTCTTTTTTTAAGTAGATCAACTTGGCTTTTTTCATTGATTTTGTAGTTATCTTCAGTTCACTTTTTTGTCATCTTTTTGACTTTTGTTTTATTCAAATGGACAGAGAAGTACTTTGAATGGCTGCTTTAAGGATTTCCCCCTCACATGCAGACACACAAACTTCACTAATGTTCAGCAAGTCATCACAAGCAGACTCTCCTGCTATGAACACATCAAAAGAATGTTACTTACACAGTGAACTTAAAAAATACCGCAAACCTTGTTATTTCCTACTGACACACCTTTCGCTTGAGAGTCGGCAGCGGTAGTGCTTTATGGTCTTCAAAATTTGTTCAGCAGTGGCGTTTCTTTCGCTACCTAAATCAGACCTTTATAGCATTAGTACATCTCACCATTAGCTTACTCTGTCACTAAACATAGCTTTTCTATGTTCAGATGGCATCCATTCCTCATGAATAATCTCCCTGAAAAAAATACCCTTCCTGAATCTCAACATGTAGTGTTATCTAGCCTTCATATTACAGCTGTGGGTTTTATCATCAGCAGTCTTTATCTTCCTGACCCGTTTAGGTGTTCAGTGTTATGTTAGGATGAATACCCAGTTAATGGTCCAGTTCCAAAAATGTAAATAATTTTCCAGTTCCAGAGATGTAGAAACATAGTGCTTTACCTAAAGATTCCTGCATATCTATCCTCTTGCAAAGATTGATTTTTTGGGGTTGAAGCATTTCATCATAGAACTACAATTTATATAATGTAGCCTCTTGGAGGCCAGTATGTTTAACAATAAAAAATTATTGAGAACTTGAGTATGTAGATGATATTATCTTTACTTTTCTACATTTGGGAAAGCCTTTTAGATTCAATTATCTTTTCCTCTCTGTATCATCTTTACCAATATATCCCCAAAATATGTTGGTATTTTAATTGACAACTTTTTTCTTTCTCCTTGAAGGAATATCAGGCATTAACTTTTCCTCTGAGGTTAATGAATACATACTGAAGAATCCTATCCATTATGTTAGTGAATCAGGCATGCCTACAGATTAATCCAATTTGGGGGGCCTTATTGGTTCAATTAGATTAGATGCAGAATAGGAAAAAGCAAATTGAATTATTGTGCCTTTATCCGGCTGTACCACTCAGCCATCCTGCTTAAAGAAACATAGAATGGTGAATGGAAAAAGCATTTTCCTTGATGGTAGCGCACTGGCAGAGGGGCACCCTCATCCATAGAGAAACAGGGATTTGATATATATCACTTGTTGCTGAACTGTTGTTCTGGGCTGGTTAACCTGGCTTCTACAGGGTTAGAGCTAATCTACAGGGATGCTCACACCAAGTGCAAAACAGCTAAAACCTCCCTCCTCCCAGCCCATTTACTTCATTATCTTCACTGACAATTCATTGAAACAAAAGGAGCTTTTTGTCCTGATCGTTTTCCAGTTGGTCATGTTTGTAGGTAAAGAAGTGATACCTGGAGAGGTCTCATTTTTAGCTGTCTCCTGCCTCACTACACTGCCACAGTCAAGGCCTTTTTTTCTGGTGGTAGCAGCAGTCTGCAAGTATATTTGCCACTCTTTCTGCACTATTGCTACAGGCCTATCTATTAAATCTTAAATACTAATGAATCATTAAAAAGGGTATTAACATATTGTGCTGGCCCTGTTGTGTGTCTTATTCTTCACAGTTTTATAGCAATTTCCATTAAAAAAACTCATTACAGAGATTATTGTGACATGCTTTGAAACAGCAGCATTCATTACATATTATCTATGTATTAGAGTTTGGGAAATTAATGCACCAGGAAATGAAATGACTCACTCAGGGTCACCGAAGATGTATGTTCAAGTCATGATTAAAATCCAAGCTGTAGATCTCCACTGTGTTTGCTGCACAATCTTTTTTGCTCTTTTTCTTTTTAGGTTTTTTTTTTTTCCTTTTAAACCACATCCTACAGTTGTACATTCAGCTGGAAAATTCCACCGTGCTGCTTTTGTTGTCAAACTGTAATTGGCATTTAGCCAACAATTAGTTAAATATGGCTTGTTTGTGAGCCTTCCCTTCTTTTGCTTTGGGGTTCAAAGGATAGAGAGAAAGTGGGATTACTGGGAAAGAAGAGCCAGGCTGTGGGGAACGGTGAGCAGAGAACCAGAGAGGCAGAGAACCAGAGAGGCAGAGCCCAAGGAACTGCTCAAGTGATGGGGTGACCGACCATGAGATCTGCTGCTGCTGCTGCTGCTGCTGTGAGTCTCTTACCCACAGATGATCAGAGATGTGTGGATTTTGCAGTCTTTCAGTGCTGGGGGGTTAGGGACCACCAGAGGTAGGAGGTAAGGGAGGTACCGGGAGAGGTTGGAAGGGAGGGGGCTGCACGATGGACCTTCCCTTACACTCCCTGCTCTGATACCTCCACTGCCCAGGAGGGTAGGGTGGAGATGGTGTGGACTTCTCTTTTTATAGATTACATCTTCTGTAAAAATAATGCTTTAAGTGTAAGCCTGCTCCCAGATTGTACCAGTAGAGTCAACTTTCACAGTGCCTACAGCTTTCTGATTCGTGACTTGCAGGTGCGTTGCCCAGGTGTCTTGAGGGAACTCATACTGGTGTCTCGAGGGGACTCGTACTGGTGTCTCGAGAGGACTTGTGTTGCAGCCTTTAGAGGGAGACCCAGTAATGCTCTGGTTACAGGCTGCTTTTTTCAGCAGGTATGACAAGGGTCCCTGTTCCTGGGACTAGCTGACCAAGAAGCCCTGACATTTGTAGTAACTCTGTCTGTTGTACAGCCAATAAATGTCTTTAGACATTAACATTATATTATCGATACTTAGTCACCATGTGGGGTTGGACATTAACTTCTTACCTTCTGTTTTTCTTTCAATACCAGATGGAGAGAAATGAGCATGAAATTCAGAGCAATAAAATTGTAATTTATATATATATAAACAGATGAGTGAAGAATAATTTTCATTTAAGGGAATTTGTCTTCAATTTGGAGACTTCCTGAGTACTTTATCTTAGCTTTAATTAAAGAAAACGGATGTGTAAAAAGTTTCACTTGTAATAATAACAGTAAAAAAATTAACGTATGTTTATCTTTTTCATTCCACTTTAGATTTTGTGGAACACCACTCATCTGTAAACTACTATATACATACGTAGTAGGCCATAAAGAATAATATTTCAAGCTAGAGAGATACTTTGTCTTTTTGCCTCTTTTGCAACTGTAATTTGAGAACAGCTAGCCACTGAGGTTAAAGATGTAATTGTGGGAACCACCTAGATCCTGTGTGGTGGGTTTAAAGGCCACAATGCCGCACAGCATCCAGGAACTGGACCCCTTAGACTCACAAGATCCTCTCTTTTCCAACACAAAATCTGCAGTTTAGTTTCTGAAGCTTCCCGTTTCCCGCTTTTCTTATCAGTAATACTTCTGTTTCCTGAGACAAGCTAAATGTAAGTTAATCTTTTGATCTGTTTGAAAAGATAACTTTGTAATGCAAATAAAACACGACTCAGTCTCCAACTCAATTCCCTTCTATTTCGAGTTTTACACTCAGCATCAGATGGACTACTGACTCTCTCGGTGTATGTTTTGAATCCAGATTTTGGTTTGGCCAGGACAATTTCAGTTGCTCAATTAAAATGTAAGTAAGTACTATTCTTATAAAACAAGAACTTGCTTAAAAGAAGCTGGTCATCTTGTAAAACTTCATTAGTCCTCAAAGCTTCTGCTGCTGTGAAGTTCCAGTATTTGAGGAAATTCTCAGAATATTGAAGCCATTGAAATAAAAACAATACACAAATGAAGAGACAAGATCATCAGAAATTTTTATGAGGAAGCATTTTTGTTAAATACCATCTGGAAGGCTAAGCTTAAGTTTCTAGGAAAAGATTTTGCATATAATATTTTTCAAGGAACTTTTGATCTGTCAGTAACATATCTGCTGAAGTCAAAGAATACAACTTCCTCATAAAACAAAAAAATACCTGTTGAGGGGGAATACATTACCTACAAGGAATGCACTTACCTACAGCTGTGAACACGATTTCTCAGACAGGAAAATATAGGAAGTCACTTGTAAAAATGAAAAATCACGAGGAAAGAAAAAAAAAAAAAGGTTTATTGCCTTCTCACAGTGAATCTCAGATTTTTTTCCCTTCCAAGGAAAGGCCCTCCACAACAAGAAAATTAATAAAATACTTTTATCTTCTGTGAAAATTGTTCTAGGTGACACACAAGAATCATGTCAGCTTAAAGGACTGTGGAAAGTAATCTTTCTAATTTTATTTTTTCTAAATTTTAACAAATACACATTATTATTAATATATTTATATAACTATTACCTTTTACTGTTTCCTAAGAGTAAATACAGGCTCTCATTCAGGTAGTACATCCTTTTTGAGCTAAAATGTGGTATAGAGTACAATTTTTTTATCGCTTCATCATTTGGTGGATTGTGTTTTTATTGACAAGGTAGAGTAGTAATAAGTGCAACCGCAACAATGGAGAATTACAGATCTAACTAGGAAGTGGCAAAATGGAGTCACTGCAAACATGTTGTATAATCCTAAAACATGCCTAGCTTAATACAGATAAATATATACAGATTTTGGTTTCCAGACAAGTTGTTGCCTTGCGGAAGGTGTTTTAAACAGATCTAATGCTAAGTCCTGCTCAAGCGTATTCAGGCTATTACTCACCTGAAATATTAATTTCTGTTATCAGCTTTAGTTCAAGTTACATTTGTTTTTTCATTTGAGAATTTTAACCAGTTGATTCAAGCTTAGTTTTGACTTCAAATCAATCATATTGTTCCAATTTTAAGCAGCTCCATAAAACTATGGTCTGCTGAGGTACAAAAATGCTTGCAGCTGTCCTGAGAAAAATCTATAAAAAATGTAAGTGTGGCTTGTTTTGACAAATTCCAACATGAGTTATGAATACCCAGGATCCTTACACCTTT
Source organism: Haliaeetus albicilla (assembly GCF_947461875.1). Taxonomy (NCBI): domain Eukaryota; kingdom Metazoa; phylum Chordata; class Aves; order Accipitriformes; family Accipitridae; genus Haliaeetus; species Haliaeetus albicilla. Next base: position 15,163,737 of record NC_091485.1, read on the forward strand.
GAACAACAGTTTTCAAGCTGCATAATTCTGATCTTAAAATACTATCTCATGACATGTTATCAGAAATAAATTCTCAGACCTTAAGACATTACTTTTATAACTAGTTACAGAATTATGACCTCTAATATATAAGAACTGTTTTATCTTCTCTTCAGATTTTATACTTCCTGAATAATAGATAAATGTTGAACTGCAGTGTCAGAAAATGGAGAAATTCTGTTGCTTTTGGATACATGGCATGGAAGAATTCTGTTTGCTTCTGCTGATGAAACCTAAAGATCCCTGCTTCATCAATTATCATAGTATTCATGGATATTGCTAGAAAGTCACTAGTAATGAAAACTCTGAGGTGGACTTTGACAGGAATTTAGACTCTTTCTGATGCAACTGCACCAAGACCTCAAACGGTGTTTCTTAGAATGTGAAAGTAAAAAGCAGATGATGTTTTTCATATATCAAATGTAAAAACATCCTGTAAGAAGGGTACGTGGTGTGCAGAGATTGAATAAAACCATGTTGCACTGCAGTCACTGACTCCAGTGTTCTTTGAGATGGACCACACAGCTCTCCTTATTGTTGTTCTCCAGCTTTGTGGAAGTAAGGTTGCTTTCTTATTCCTAGCTAACATCTCTCTTTTATTTAATCACATCATGACAGATATGATCGCAATTCACAAGTGTGTTACTGTGTGGTTCAGGCAAATTTTAACTGTTCAATGATACTCACAAGTTAGAAGTAATAATTTCTACAGTTTGGGTTTTGTTTTTAGTGAACTTTTTCTTCAGTGTTTTGCTTGTAGTGCTGCCAAAGTTGTTTCTGAGTTTTTCTATAAATTCAATTTTCAATTATGTTAATTCTGAAACTGAATTTCTGTCTGTGCTTTAGCCAACGTGGAAGGAAGGTTTGTGGATTCAACTGTAAAACTTACTGAAAGGGTGAAACTGGAATGCATATATCCAAAAAAAGCCACAATAATCCAGACATCCTGGATGAAATTTAATGTAACTCATAAAGAAAATATAGCTGTCTTGCATCCAATGTATGGCATACATATCGAAGACAAATACAATGGAAGAATTTATTTTGAAAATGCTTCCAAGGAAGATAAGTCCTTATCCTTCATCAAGAGCACTTTGGAGGATGTTGGTCTTTACTTTTGCTCCATTGTAACTTACCCAGATGGAATTTGGGAAAAGGTAATAGAAATTATTCAGCCAGGTAAGTAAATCTCTCATTTTCTTTTAGTTTTCTGATATATGCAAAACAGAAATCCATGTCAATTTAGGGAGTACCTGGTGTTGTAATTTTTTATTTTCAATTATATAGCATGCAGAAATGGAGTAATTTGGGGAAAAGAACTAGCATGACAGAAAATAATTATATTATTTTGACAAAAGGTCATTTTAAGAGAAGTGGGAAGTAAGCTGGGGAAATGAAGGAGACAGAAGTCACAGCAGCAGTGTATTACATGGCAGACTTCAGGTACTAATGGTCATTGCAACAGTGACATTTCCATTGGGCTCAGGTTCTCATAGCATTTCAACTGGCTGTAGGATCTCTTCAGGGGATGAAATTGCAACTACCCATGAAACTACATGGATGAACCTTGTAACTACCCATGGACAGTACTGTATTTTTATTATTATGTTATATGGTGAGGACATTTCCGATCTGAAAATAGGAATTTTTTTAAATTTTTTTTTTTTTCTTCTGGAAGCTCTTCTGTGCTTGCTTTTTCAGGAACAAAGTAACCATTTAGGAATGGTGTGGCAACAAAAGGGAGGGAAGTAGAGAAGTTTAAATGAAGGAAAAAGACAAGACCTTTTCTTTAAAAGGAGTCTTTTTTAAAGATGGAAAAGGGAAGAAGGAGAGAAAAAGATGCAGCTATGCCCATGTACTTTCTGTGTAGCTGTCCATGTACTTTCCAAAGGCTCTGTAATTACCTGACCACTCATTCGATTTGGTTTCTTTTCCAGCTCTATGAGTAAGAGAAGAAAGAACCCTTTTCTGGTATTTTTCCATGCATACCTATTCAGTATTCATCAACTGACAACTCTGATGCAAATTGCCAAGCTTCTCTGATAGGAGAGAAGTCCTCAGAAGGTCATTATGTACATACAATAGACTAGCCTTCAAAAGATAACTGGTTTTGCTTATTGGTTTGTTGATTTGATATTGTGAATGTAGAAAGAATCTGTTCCTCTTTCCCATTCTCCAGAGTGAAAATAGACTCCATTCAATATTTTATTGTATTTCCCAGCTAGGAAAGAATGGGCTGAAAGGAAAACTTAGTTCCTAGCATTTGAAAGACCAGAAGATAAAAATAACAGTTCTTTTCCTAGCCTGATCCTTCTGAGTCTTCATTTCAACCTTATTTTATCTACACTTCTGTGATTTCAATGTTACAATGAAACAGTGGACCTGACTCTAGGAGGAGATATTTAAACTTCAAAAATTCAAGGCAGATTGTTCCGGCCTGCACCACTGAAGGTTTTTGAAACTCGATTTTAGCCAGCTCATTTGTTGATGGCATTCATGAAATAGGAATCCCAATCTGTCATCCTGTCTCTGCTAGCTTTTTGTCAGTAAACATTGCTGCTCATCAAATCAGAAATTAAGCCACACACAAATTATTGCCCTTATTTTGAAAAAAAAAAAAAAAAATCTCTCCCCACGTTGTTTAGTTAGATAAGATAGTTTGGAATTTAAATTACTTTCCCCTGTGTGGCACATCAGCATAGCCATACAATTCCCAGTCGTTCACATGTAGAGCATATCCTGCCAGTGAAAGAGCTGAGCTGGGTGTGGAGGGGTGTGTGTGTGTCCCCATCCCTCAGGGTAGGCTTGCAGCCCAGGTCAGAGTTCCTCAGCTGTGATTCCTTTAGGGGCATCTCTGAATGCTTGCTTCACTCTGGTGCCTTTTTTAGTACGTAAGGAATAGTGTTACTGAAGTAGTATCTCCCTGGTTTCCTTTTCTCTGGCAGTCCATTTAGTGCACAGTATTATTGCAGGTGTAGGCATTAGACACATACTTTTTGGTTGCATTCAGATAAGCCAAGATCTGGAAATGCAGGCTGCTGTTTACAAAAAGGTACAGGCAAACCATATCTCATTTGCTTCAGTCCAACCTGAGCTCTGGTGGTGCTGAGCCCTCATTGACAGTGGGTTCATTTGCTATAAAATCCTAGAAGTTAGATGCAGTAGAGATCTGCAAGCTCATTTAGTCCTTTTCCTGGCCAAGGCAGTACTGTTCTCGGGTGTCTGTTCTGAAGGTATTGGCTAGGGTTAATCTGAAATGATGCAGGAAACAGGGCAGGCACTTCCCTGTGGGATGTTACTCTTCCATCCCATACCTTTATTAGGCAATCCACTTACAGATTTCAGCACGCTATAAGCCACACAAAAAGTGGAACAGTTATCGGAGGAATGTTTTTTTTTAAATGATACTGTGCGATTCGGCATTCTCAGTGTGTAGGATTTCTCTCCTGGTTTGAGCACGCTAAACCAGAAACCTAAACCAACAGCAAACCCCCCATTTTTCAGGTATATCAATTTAATCCTACTATGGAGGGAGACAATAATAATGTTGAAAAGAAATTAATCCTTTTCCATTTAGAGAATCAAGGTTTCTGAGAACAATCCTGTTCAGCTCTTGATAGATGTGTATAAATGTGATCCTTATAAACACTGATCTGAAGAGAATGAAGTGTATCACCAGTGACGACGAGATATTACAATGTCAATCTACACTGCAACTAAATATATTCTTAAACCAGAGTTTAGAGAAGATATTTATTTAGGTAGTAGTCATAGTAGAACTGTTATCAGTCAGGCTCTGCTAGCACCTTCATCAGTACTAAATATTTTAAACTCCCTGGAAGACATCTTGCTTTGATTAAATAAACAGTAAACTTCAATTTCACTTCCATGCAGCCTGTATTTTAGCTTGCTGCTGACACTATATTTATATATTTTTATTTCTTTGTCTTCCAACTTGTAAAATTAGGGCACTGATGTTCATCTTTAAAGTTTTTTTATTCTGCACCAGAGAAAGAGTGTTGAGAAATCTGAGCGTTAGTCTCATAATTTCACTGTACATGGATCTTGTTCTATAGGATTAATATACACAACTAGTTGAGGTGCTGGAATATGAAGTGTTTTTTAAGGAATCTGATGTTCACTAGAATAAAGAAATCCGGCCAACATACTAGAAAGATCATTTTATAGGTAATTAGAACTTTTTTCCAATTACACAGTTTTCTTTGGTTAGGATTTATAATTTATTTATTTATTCCCAATAGACATTACTTTTCTAAAAGCATTAATTTACGTACAGTAGTCCAGACAAATAAACAACTCAAAACACTGCAAAATCCATTTCTTCTAACAGTTAATCAACAAACATTTAATAGACTAATTTATTTTTTTTTTTAATAGGGAATTGCATGATGTCTAATGCTTTGCAATTTGTGGGTTTGGTTTTAAAGATTGGTTGACTAAGTTCTATCTGCCTTTAAATGGATGCAACTTTGTGGACACATAATATTCAACATGAAACTTAAGCTTCCTCTAGTAAATTGGCACAGATGAAGTTAAGTTATTACTAAGGTTTTTGTGTCAATCAAAACTGAAGCCTAGTTTATAATTTAATTTGCTCTACCAAAGCACTGAAAATTGTTGGGATTTATCTATACTGACCTGTTACTGTGGGACCCAGAGACATTCCTGCACCACCTTAAGCACATAAGTACGCCATTGAGGAATCTGTAGTGCATAACTCATTGAAAGCTGACAACAGAATCTAGATATAGAATATATGATTGGCTTTCAGAATTTCCATTGAAAGGAAATAGTGGAAATAAATGGAAAAAATGCCATATGGCATTCATGATGGAGATCCTTAACGAGATTAAAGTATAAGATGAAATGTTCTTCACATGGCAATTATATCTGCTGGCAGTTACATAAATTCGGATATCAAATATCCAAATATATTTAGATATCATATATTTAAGTATCTAGGATTAACTTTTGCTGGCTTGCAAAACAATGACTGTTTCTGCACTCAAACTGTTCAAAGTTGCTCTAGTGCTTCATTCCTGATAATCAACAGAGGTCATGAGTATAATTCTGCTTTCCCATGTGCTTTGTATAATTTTTTAAAGCTACGAATACAAAATGAGTAAAATTGGTATGATTCTGATTTGCAACATTTTTCATTTGCACAGTTTGAAGCCTCAAGTGCTGATGCTTAATGGGTAAATATTTCAGGCAGTGTCTAACCGTTACGCTAGTGTCATTAGATCTAGCAACTCAGTTGTTAACAAGATCCTGACACTACAAGATCAAGCAGTTAAAAAAGTTTGGGGATCATGACTTGCTTTTCCAAACAAAAACACAGAAAGAGAAGAAAAAAGTCAAGTATTTGAAAAGCATTAAGCACATGTCTTTTTATTAGTATTTCAACAACATCCCTATCTCTTTCCCTTTAGAGTAAAGGTGTCTTTATAAATAAAAGGTTCACTATGGTTACACTCTTTCATATGTGATTAAAGATGCTATTGAGTGAATAAAAGATCACAACAGGATTGCAGTGTATGAGGTGACAAAATAATACTGGAGAAACTCTATTTAGGACTCTGCTCCTGGCTTAGTCTCTGGTCACAGAACAGCAGTTCACTCCACCATAGTCTGGGTGAGGTGAACGTGATTCTTTTTCAATCAGGGAAAAGAGTAAGAAAAAAAAAAAAGAAGAAGAAAAAGAAAAAAGATTAACCTTGGATAAGCAATGGCTGAGCTGTCATAAGGATCTGAGCAGAGGAGGTTATAGCTCTCATTGCAGAGGTCTTTTCTTGGTGTACTATCCTCATTGCATCACTGGCAGATGGAAGATCCTAGAAGTGGTGATAAATCACCACTTATATAAATTTTTAAATGTAAATATTGTAGTAATCGATTTTTTTTTACTAGATGTGGTCTCAGCTTACTCCTGGGTCTGTATCAGAATATGTAATAAAAATGTTAAGACATATTTTGTTATTTTTGCCTTAAAATTTAGCTAAAGATTTCCTATGACATCTACAAAATAGGTGAGAAAGAACTCTTGCAGATTGTACAATGTTATCCATGCTTTCTTTATTGGCCATTACTGAAATATATTGACAGAAAAGCAATAATACTTAGGATATTATATTGGAAACTTCACATGTTATGTAGCTACAGGATATTCTTACAAGTGGATGCAGTGCTGAAGTTCTGTACCATAACTGCGAAGAACTTGAGAGTATGTTTTGCCACTGTTACACATGACTATATTGGCAAAGAATAGTCTAGTTACCCCACAGGAAGATACTTGCCAGCTGGGTGAAGCTGTTCCTTCTTTTTTTTCCTGTAGTGTAAGCATATATCCAACAGTTTTCAGAACTGAATTCAAGGGATTTTTTTTCTTCCCCTTAACGTTCCAACATTTTATGAGTCACACATACTCCTGCACTAAGCAAACAAAACTGATACTTTCAGAGAAAATTCCTTGGGCATTTTTTGATAAGATGTAACGATTATGTAGGAATAGCCAGTAGTTTTATTTCACCTTTCTTAATGAACAGTTTAAGGATGATCTGCAGTTTCTTGTATACAGTGCTTAGAGATGTATGTCTGAAGACTGATTTTGAGTGCAGTATAAAATGTGAGGAGCAGAGAGCAAAGTCACCACTAACAGAGGAAGCATTAGAGTTGGAGACACCACGCAGGAACTGTTGATTGTCCAAAATATGTTATTTCACACACTTGCCTGGAAGAGAAACAATTTGAAGCTGCAGGTGTTGTAATTTTACTTTCAAATGAAAGAGCCTTGAGAGAGCAGCGTACTCGGTCGGTCCATCGGGCAGGTGTGTACAGAGGTGCATGTTTAACTGTCATCCCAGGTGGCCACTCAAAACACAGTACTCGGCTCTGTCATTTTGCCAATTGCCAGCCATGTACTGAACAACAGCAAAGCAGCAGCAGGAATTCTGCAATCTTTCTTTCTTTTTCTTCAAATTATAAACTTTTGCAAAGAAATGTATACAGGGAAAGGATATGTTTCCAGTCTCTAGCACTTTGGAATGGATACTTGGATGACTTTATTTTACAAAGGAATTGGAAGAGGTATTGGCAAAATTCATTTTTTCTTCATACTATATCCTTTGTCTTCTTCTGGTTTGTCCAGATCTTTGTTTACCTATGGCCACTTGAGACATGGATCCAGTTGTTTACTTGATCTTTTTCCAGACCTGTCTTTAGTCCTTTGGTTCTTCTCTCTTCAGTTAAATCCATCAGTACAACAGTTACCCATCTTTGAAGGGATTTTTTAAAAGTTTGAATAAAGTATTAATTCACAGAAAAAGAGTGTAAGGAATTATTCTGGCCTCTTCACTATTTATTCAACAGAAATTAAGGTCTGGTCCTGTCACCCTGTCATGCATATCTGCCTTTAAGATCTTAGTTTTGTCTGTTCTTTTTCAGCCATTCTTGACTCCATGGAGTATTATAGTGAGGATATATCAGCAGGAAAGGTTAAGACAAGACCAATAGACAAATATTTGGTTCAAAATATGATTTCCATTAATATCTGTATATCAAGAACTTAAGTGTAGTGTGAAAATCTGAAGTGTATTTCTGTCTTGTTCACAACCTGGCAAAATAAATTAGTGATAATTTACATTTAAAATGTCTTCCAGGTCCAATACTTTGTTGAACTTAATGGGTTTGGTTTAGGCTTCCTATATAGACACTATGTAAAACGTTTTTCCTGTTGCACTCATATCTGTGATGATACCCAATGTGCCATTACTACTTGGTTATCGCTTTGTATTGTCATTGCCCATAATGATAATTTTGCCCCTTTCTGTCTTGCCCTTATGAAAGTATGAGGCATTTCTTTGTCAGCTGCAGTTCAGTGCAATACTTTTCACATTACCAGACCACTGTACTGATGCTTCCTACGCAACTACAAACTATCCTCTGATTCATTCTGCCTTAAGAAGTACTGATAAGTACATCTGGCTTCATGTGCTTCACACATCCTCCCAAACCACTTGGTCTTATTAATCGTTAGTTTTCTAGGTTGCATTGCATCAAAATCCCTGAATTAAGAGTTTTTGAGTTTCCATTGAAATGTGTAGTTATAATATTGATTATTTTAGATTTAACAGAATCAGAGATGATTGAGCATAGGCAAAAACTGTCTTAGAAGCAAAGTAAATCAACTTGTGAAGAGCTTTGTGATGCAGAACTCAATCAGTTAAAGTTGGATCAGTAATCTTAAAATACACAATGGACAAATTTACAATGCAAATTTAACTTAAAATATAGAATATAATAAACAACATTTGAGAGATTACAAACTAATATTGTTCTACTCCTATAGACTATGCCTTTGCTACACATCTAGGTAGAACGTTAAAAGTCTTCAGCAGTGAAGAATTATGTGGTATTTAAACTGTTTAAACAAAACCTGGCCTTTATGGCAAAGCAGTGCTGTATGTTTATTTGTAAAGAACAAATGTAGTTAAAATTACCCAGATTATTTTTGTCCTGTGTTTGTTTATTTGCCTTTCAAAACTGTTGAATTCTAACATGAATTTCTGTATATTTTGAAATATTTTTTGTATTTGTTTATTTTCTTAGCAGTTTTATTTCAGTTAGGTGTTAAAATAGTCTAGTTTGACTTAAAAATTCCCATGCTATGCTCTGAATAGAATGGGAAATATTCTTCTGATGTTCGTAGTGACTTTTACATCCATAACATGAATTACGCAGAGTTGCACAATTGATTGGTCTTTTTTTTTTGCTGTTATATGATTGGAAACAGTTTGGTTTTTTTGTTTTTGGTTTTTTTTTTAATTCATGAGTAAATTTGTGTTTCTGTCAATCAGTGACAATGGACCATTTGCTCAGGGGATATGTTTTGCTAGCAACTCTGAATAAGAATGGAAATTCATTAATAGAGTATTTAAATGCCAGATGTACCATGAAGTACTCCCGTATTTTAAATAGAGTGATCAACCTCTTCTGTGATAGCAGAGACAGAGCTTTTCTATTCTTAGCTAGTGTGATGATATCCACGCCACTCAGCACTTACTTCTATATTAATGTTGTTCTGCCTGCCAAAAGCAGCACATTCCATAGATTTTTTTCAAATCCCTATTCACCTGAAATAGCTTGCTTTCTATTTATCTCTGTCTCAATTTAGAATGTGATTCATAGGTCTACAGTGAAAAATTATCAGCCCTTTAAAGCACATGGAAGCAAGAACTAATCCTGAGGGATCTTCATTCTTTGGCTCTTAGACTCTGAGCTCCCCAGAGCAAGAGCTATCTCTACATCTTACACAGTGACAACGACATTGTCAGCACCTAATTAGAAAGCAAGAGGATGGAGGCAAGTGAAGCTGCCTTTTTCACACCTCTGCTGTGATTATTGACCTGTTAAATACTCCTTTTCTAACTTTTTATCTTCTGTGATGAACTAAGGATTGGATGCCCCTTCAGTATAAAAGGCTAGGGAAAAAAAATCCAAACAAACCAGACCTGTTGGGAATAGAACAGATATCACCTCTTCCTTTCTGAAGGAAAAGCTTACATCAGAAGGAATTACAGAATTGTGGAAAACTCAGGCTGGAAGAGACATTCCAAATTAATCTCATCCATCTCTGTGTCCTGAGGCAGGATAAGTGTATCTATCTGTATCATCCCTGACTGATTCCCATGTTGGAAACGCATGCATAACACTCTTGTGTAGTCATTCTAGTGCTTAACCAGCCTTGCAAGCAGATTTTTTTCCCATTATATCTAACCTAGATATCTCTTGTTTAATACTGAGTTTATTCACTGTAGTCTGTCTTTGAAAAAAAAAGAGGAAGATTCTCATGTTGCCAGTCTTCAGTCAGCCCTCTGTACTAAACATTCTTTTAACTTTTCTTCTTAGTTCATGATTCTAAATGTCATCATTCTTGTTCTCATCAGAATTTTCTTCAGTTTGTATATAACCTTATTAAAATAAGATACGTAGAGTGAAACACCATTTTCCATCTAAGGTCTTAACGATTGCTAAATAAAACAGAATAATGCATCCTTTGTCTTGTATATGACTCTCTGTTGACATACCTAAGAAAATTTGTCTTTTGTCTGGAAATGGACAATGTGATACCATTTCCGATTCTATTTGGCTAGCAATCAGAGCATCCAGATCCTTTTATTCAGCACTGGGGATTTTTTGACTTTTTTTCCCCCCTTTTCTTCTTTTTACTCCTTACCGTTTTGAATGTTCAGTTAGTTACTAAGAATAATGATGCTGTTATGTACTCTTGGTTACTTTGTTTGCATCAGAATTGCTATGTTAAGGAAAGAAATGTAACAGTATCCATGAGGACTGCTGTGTTTTTACCAAAGCAAGATAAAATTAGAAGGGTTGTTTTATATGTTCCCTGTGAGCATTGTTTTGATGAACAAGCATTTCATGTCAGCTGGATACTATAGCTATTAGCTGTTTTGCTGTTGTGTGGTAATTTGGAGATGACTCTCACTTCACATCTGTTCATCTGCTGACCCAACCTGCTGTCTGGGGAGATTTGCTGCTTGCCAGGGTAGACTCTAGGATGCTGCAGAGAGACTGCCAAGGCTTGCCCAGTCCTCAGACTCCTAAGCCCTGCTGCTTTTCCACACATACACCAACGGCAAGGCCAGGAGAGACCTGGAGCACATTGGGCATGACTACATGGTGCTGGAGGTGGTGGACAAGGACATGGGCGGCTTAGGTGGTATCTCCTTGTTCCTGACGAAGAAGGGAAAAGCTGTGGGAAGAGAAAGTGGATTCTGTGGATCAAGATCCAGTTGCATGGCTGGTGTCAACAACAAGGTGTTACCTTTTATTATCATGGACCCTTTTTGATGATCGAGGACTGCTAGGAAGAGACAGGATCCACCTGAGCACATGGGGATAAAGCATCCTTGCCAACATGCTAGTGAGGGGACCTTTAACAGTGAAGTGAGATGACAACCCACAAGTGAGTGTGGAAGTGGACTGGGCTGACAAGCAAATGGTGTGGGATTATATGGGCAGGAAACACCTTGAAAACAACAAATCAGGGCAGAGGGGTGACCATTCCAAGTATGTCCACACAAATAAGGAAATGCTGAGGGGGCACATTGTGGGGAAGCTCTCATACCTTTTCTGGGAAATCAGCATGACTGGATGACCATATGAAGTGTCTGTACACCAGTGAACATAGCATGGGAATCAAACAAGGAATCAGAGCTCCATGTGCAGTTGCAGGTCTACAATCTCATTGGGATCGCAGGGACATGCTGGGATAGCTCACATGACTGGAGTGCTGCCATGGCTGGATACAGGCTCTTTAGGAAGGACAGGCTGGATGGAAGGGAAGGAGAGTTGTCCTTTATGTGAGAGAGCAGTGGGAACACAAGAAGTTCTGCCTTGGAATGAATCGTGAACCAGCTGAGAGCTTATGGGTCAGGATTAGCAGGCAGATTAACATAAGTGACATTGTGGTTGTGATGGGTGTCTGCTACTGACTGCCTGATCAGGGTGATCAGGCCTGATATAGATGAGGCCTCCATCAGACAACTGGAAGAAGCTTCACATTCTGTGGTCCTCACGGGAGAGTTCAACCACCTGGTATCTGTAGAGGAGCAATGCAGCAGGGCACAATCAATCTGGTAGTCTTCTGGAGTGCATTGATGACAACTTCCTCACTTAGGTGATTAAGTAGCTGAAGAGAGGAGGCAGTCTGCTCAACCTCAGACTTACAGAGAAGGAAGAACTTGTTGGGGTGAAGATCAGCGGCAACCTTCGCTGCATAGTAGAGTTCATGATCCCAAGAGAAGGGGATAAAAGAAAAAAGCAGGATCACAACCCTGGGCTTCAGAAGACCAGACTTTGGCCCGTTAAGAGATCTTATTGGAAGAATCCCAAGGGTGATGGAGAGGAGATTTTCAAGGAAAACCTCTTCCAATGGTCCATCCAGACAAGCAGGAAATCAAGCAAAAATGCCAGAAGGCCTGCATGGATAAACAAGAAGCTCCTGACTAAACTCAAACATAAGAAGGAAGCATGGACACGATGCAAGCAGGGACAGTTGACCTGGAATGAACCTTGAAACACTGTCCAAGCATGAATGGGTGCAGTTAGAAAAGCCAAAACTGACCTGGAGTTGAATCTAGTTGGTTAAAAAAATTTGCTGGGGTTGGGGGGGGGGGGGGGGGGGGCACGCAAGTATTCCCCTACCTCTATAAGCCAAAAATACTTCATCTCCTCAGCTACTATTCCCTAATTCTATGCCACTGCAGCCACCACTGGGAAATTCAATTTAAGTATGGTATTATCTCTAGTATCAGCCATAACTGCTGTGACACCCAGTAGGTAAATCCAGATCCAAGAGTTTTATATTTTTTGGTTTTTGTTTCTCAAAGTGTAAATGTGATTGCTGAAATTTTTGGATAATGGAATTTGGAAATCATTACAGGATGCAACTGCAGGGGAAAATGGAAAGTGCACAGTGACAGCTTTAAAATATTCAAAATTAAGGAGATAGTATTAATTTATCTAGGACAGACTGAATAATATTTTATTTGGGGAAATACATGTTAGGTTATAGAATGAACAGAGGTAGGTGAAAAACAGAGGGTAAAAGGAATTACAGATTCAGATAGTAAGACTTCCAAATACTCTAAAGGAAATCACTAAGAGGTGATTAATATTTTAAGTTCTGAAATTTTCCCATCTGCACAATGTCTCTCTGCTGCTTATATTTCTAATGATGAACCTTTCTTTCAACTGGCCTGTCAGACAGGAATATAACTTATAACTTAATAAGGACAAAAAGAAATGGAAAGAAAATATTCGGTAAAAAATACTGATGATACATTGAATTCTTCCATTTTCTTACCTTGTACCAAGCTGCATAACAAACTTCTTATGAAATAAACTGTATCTTCCCCTGTTCTCCAATACATTATCAGCCCATAAAACAATCCATTAAAAGTAATAACTAGGATATGAGATGCAGGGCAGCAATTTCCCACAGTGCATCCTCATGCTGCACTCCTGGGCGTTATAACACTTCTGGGGCTGGGCGGCTTGGGTGTGTACCCTCTCCATTGCCTTGGCACCTTTGGCTTTCCCTCCTGAGAAACACTGGTTCAAATAGTTCTCCTCAGGAGCCAGTTTGATTTTTTACACCCTTTCCCTTCCCCTCTCCCCTGCCTTTTTTCTTCTGTGTGGCTTAAAACATTACGTCCTCTGCTCTGCCTGAAGTCCATCCCTCAGGAGCCTTGTGGAACATATGAGCAGGTAGGCACAAACACACATATATGCATGCATGCCGTTTCTCGGTATAGCATGTCTCTTCATCCACTGTGAGACAATATGGGTCATTAACAATAAGTGAAGGCTGAGCACAGTATCCTGTGTCACTGCTTCTGTCTGCTCACTGAACTCCTATTACTGGTAAATTCCCTTCATCCTGAACTGATGAAATTCCTGGAGAGGATGAAAATTTGAAATTCTGACCTCTCATATCTTCAAGACTCTCCTGCAGGTGAATCTTGGCATAGTGCGTTACATGCTTTTATCAGATGACTTCTTCCCCAACTTTCTCCTTGCTGCAAGTTCATGGATGTTTATACCTGAAGAGAGAATGATTTTCTCACTCTTATTAGCACTGTACTCTTTCTCTCTCTCTCTGGCTTCTCCCTTTCCTTGCACTCTAGGTAACTAAAGTTCAGCTTAAAGGAGTAAAATAACAACAAAGAATAATGGAATATATGTAAATAAACTGGAATTGGCATTACAATTGCGTGCCAAGTGTTTTTAACATCATGCAGAATTAATAATTGATAGAGAAAGATTCACCAAATTGTCACAACATAATTTAACATGTATTTAAAGGGATGTTTTAAGGGTATAGGAGTACAAATACTTTCATTTTAACTTTTATGATCCAAATAGTTGTTATTAGAAAAATATATTCTTTTCAAACACTGCACTACTGCTGGTTTCTGATTTTGATTGTAGAACTGGCATCAGTAGCTCATTAGAAATTAAGAACTTTACTGTTCCAACTTATTTAATAGCTATGCATCCATGTTTCCCTGTCTCAGCCAAAAAGGGGTAAACCCATTTTTTTAGAAACTCAACAAAATTGTGTGGTATGTGCTAATACATTTGGAAAACATTAGTTCAGGGGCTAAATATAATTCCATATTTTGCCTATTCAGGAAGGGTGAAGAGGTCACTCTTGAAGTATTTTCTCATTTGAAAGTTGATTTTCTTGGTGACAAGAGCAGCCCTGGGGAAAGTTCATCTCCATAAAATTTTAGGCCTCCTTTTCATCTGCAATTTATTTTGTCACTTCTTACTATAAGCAGAGGAAGAAGATTGTGTTTGTACGCAGAGCTTCAGCAAACCAAGTGGGACCTGGGAACCCATCTCTGCTGTAGAGCTAGGTTAGCTTTGAAGTTTTGAAAATCTGCTAAGGTCATTAATTATTTCTGATGGAGAGCATTGCTTCCTAAGGGTAGCTACTTTGAAGGTAGCTCTGTTACCAACAGTCTGAACAGTCTGAGCTTGTCCTGACCTTGTGGTACCTGGGAGCACATGGAAAATGTCTCTGTGCTGGGATGGCTGAGGGTAGGTGTGACTCCCTGCGTTTGTTGCTCGGCAGTGTGTGCACTTGCCTGCGGCAGCTGATGTAACCCTCTTTTTGTATAAAACCAGCTCTAGTAGTACTTAACCTCTGCTAAGCTCTAAGCCTCAACAGAGATGCAGAAACATGCTAAGCCAGAAGAGTGTTTCAATGCATTTTATTTTACTGTGCTGAATTTTGCCTGTCTGAAGTTGCAGAACTGATATTGAAGTATGAATATTCAGTTTTCTTTGTATATGGTTTTAAACCAGGAGGAATGCATGAGATTCATGTGTAGTCCAGAGTGAAACTCTGGAATCTTGTGTAAAATTATAAATCTGGCACTGGTGAAACTTGCAGTGAACAGTAATTAAAATGCTGTAGATACTGACTTTAAAAATGAATAAAGTAGCTGAAAACAAGTACAGCTATCTAAGCAGCTTTCCTCTGAAGAAACAAAACCAGCTAATCCTATCGGAGACCAAAAGAACAAAACCACCACCACCAAAAAAAATTGAAGCAGATAGGACAGGAATCAAAAAGTAGGAAGTCTGAAAAATCTCTACCCAAAAGAATGGGGACTAAACTTTTACATAACATTTATTTTTGACTTTTAATTGCTTGTAGCAAGGGCAGGAGGGGGAAAGAATGAAAAAAGAGTACACTGTTATTTTATTATCCCTCCAAAGAGAATTTCTTAAAACTTCAACAATTTCCCTGCTGCAAAATTTGAGTTTAGTTGCTTGATCCTTTAACTCTTGGGAAGTTGGTTTGCACACTTTTATACCTCTAGATTTCTGAGATTTGCTTTCCAAGAAAAATATTGAAAAATTAGTTTTTTTAAAAATGTGAAAGCTTACATTTTTTTCTCCTTTAAATGTCTAATAGACCTAAAGCAGATAGAAATACGTATAACTGCAAAATATGATGAGGTAACATCCTGCTAAAAGAGATGCAGGGAGGATACCAAACACAGAGCACTTTTTTACTTAGCAGAGGCAAATGCACCTACTGTGAGTGCTGTCACCTCCTCCTACTTTCTGTCCAAGAGGCAAGATGACATGGCCATGGCAAGGGCAAGGCAGATAGCAGTGGCAGTGGCCAGAATGAGCAGTGGGCAAGGGAAATCTATTTTTATCAGATGCAACAATAATTTTTTTTTTTAGCATTTCTGAAATATTCACACATGGTGTGTCACCTTGAGCTGTGCGTGTGTGGGAGTGAAGGTGTGTGGGCGTGCTTTTTTCCCCATAGAAGTATTTCTCAGAGCGGGAGGTTCTCATCCTGCACGTACCAGGCTGAAAGCAAAGAAACTGTGTTCAGAAAGGTGCTAAATAAAGAAAGTGGTTGAACAGAGGAGAGGGAGGATGAAAGAGCTATGCTGATGCTGGTGTCAAAATAAAATGGGACAATTGCTTGAAACAAAAGCCTGGAACAGTTTAGTGTACTTGGAAGATTTAATTAGAACTACGTAGGCCCGAGTGTCCACTGCTTGTGCCTTACATAATCATTTAAGTTGTACAAGGCATCATGTGGTAAGAAGCGGAGAGATTTACATCTTTCATCAAGAGTGAAAATAGTTGAATGTTGCTGCATACTGTCAAGTAAACTACACATGCAAAGCAAAAAAATAAAGTGTGTCATGAAGTGTGTTTGAAAATGGTTATGATAGAATGTTCAGTGGCCAAGAATCTCAAAACTGTTTCTATTTTGATTTGGCTGCTTGTACATAGTTCTCACTAGTAACATACGATTTATTATTTGTATACCAGCAAACTATACAAATATATCAAGATTTGTACCTGGAAATTCTTCACTGAATTTGCAAGGCAACCTTAGCTTTGTAATGTACCTATTAGAGTATACTACACTCTGCTGTAGTATTATATCTTATCGGGAAATTGGGATATATTGTTTGGCAAATATAACACACAAAGTTAACTAATAAATTATAAGGCAAGGGATTTTCATGATTTTGGTGGAAAAAGTTTTATCTGTTCACAGTTCACCATATGTGTAATGTACTTTTTTCTAGCAAATGTACAGCAGAGCGGCAGGGAAAGAAGGCTGGTTGTTATATAGCCCTGGTTGGCTGCCCTTTGGGTCTGATGAGAATCCTCTGGAAGGTGGGAGGTAGCATCATCATACACATACTTTCCCTAATATGCACGTTTAGATAGGAGAAACACCTGGAATTCAGGGTGGCATTGGCATGAAATGAATAGGACAGCGAGGATGGACCCAGGAGCAGATGGGGAGACCTCAAGGCTCTTAAGGAGAACGTGGGGAGCAGTTGGGCTTGCTCATAGCAGAAGACAGCAAAGACTGCACAATGAAGAAGACAAGAGTTCTTGAGGAAGAATGTGTGGTTTATTGTGAAGCAGGCAGTTGCTGGAAGCTAGTGGTCTGAAAAGTGGGACAGGAGGAAAGGAACGGAACTCTAAGCATATAATGTGCAAGTGAGAGAATTGATTTCAGTCACCTTTTCATTTACCCCTCTTCCCTAGCAGATCTGAATCTCAATCTGCAGATCTGAATCTGCTAGGTATAAAAAAATTATCTGTTCTAATGTAGTGACTTTTGAGGGACTGCACTTCAAGGAATATATTTTGCAAGTGTAGAGTCCCATCATAGTAGTCATTCAGTCTAATTTGAATAATACTTAGGCTCCCATGAGTCAATTCTTGCTGGAACTAGCATGATATCTTAAATGATTATCCAGCCTTGGCAGTCATCTTCAGTAACAGAAATTTAGCTGTCTTTGGCAAGCTGTTCAAGGAGTTAATTACCTTCACTGTGTTGTACCTTCTGTTTAGTGAATTTATCTCTCTTCTGTCCTTGTCTGTCATTAACTTTCTGTCTCCTTGATTGCGGTCTACATGGATCTTCAAGTTCTTAATTTTATTTTTTTTTTTTAGGTAAATTCATTAGACACAGTTCCTTTTGTCTTTCAGCATTTCAGTGTTTTAATCATACTTCTGGTCTCCAAAGACAGAAGGAATGTAATTTTTCTGTGCTGTGGTCCACTGATAAAAAATTGCAGCCTAGACATTTTCATTCACCATTTCACAGAGACTGCACAAGTCTCAGAAGGCACAGACTTCCACAATGAAGTTTCCATCCCGTCAACATGAATAGAATCACGTATTCCTAGATTTAGGGTAGTATACTTGCCCATGCGAAATCCTGCTACTCTTTGCACCTAGCTTAGGAGGTGAGCTAGGCCACCCTGTATTAATGATTTCTCCAG
The DNA here is from genome assembly GCF_947461875.1 of Haliaeetus albicilla. NCBI lineage: Eukaryota > Metazoa > Chordata > Aves > Accipitriformes > Accipitridae > Haliaeetus > Haliaeetus albicilla. The sequence continues at coordinate 15,181,670 of NC_091485.1, forward strand.
TACCTATGACTTTGACAGCCCTGGCACTACCAGCATCCAAAGCAATACAGTTTACCATCATTTTTTGCTCTAGATTTTCGATAAAAATGTTATATCAAGGAGGATCTAAATCTAGCTCAGTCCTACAGTGTATTCAGTTCCACCCAACATGCTACTGCAACCATCCCATGAATCTGGCTACAGCTTCATTTTAATTTTATTTTTTTTTATACACAGATTTTGATGCATTTAATGACTGTCATTTTTCCTATGCAATTTTAATTTTCTGTCTCTGCTTCCAGTGGTTGCCATAGATAGAGGCAAACACATTAAAAATATATAGTAGTGACATTTCTTGACTTAAAGACTTCTAATAAAAAGAGAAACTCATTGAAGGGCTTGAAAGATCAGTCCTTCTACAGTGTAGGAAAAACAGACTGATAATCTTTTTCAACATTGAAGTCTTCAAAAAGACGACAATGCTAGTCCTAACTTATAAGATATAGGTATTACAAAGCTGACTTTAGAAACAAAGTGGCTATTGAATGCTCTGAATATCAGAAACACTGACAATCTTTCTACTGATTTTGTAAATATTTTTTTTCTTAATGTGTAAACAGTGAATTCTATTACTGAAAACAGTAACTCAGAGCAGGGGGATTTCAGTCAAAATTATTTAAGATCTATCTACGGTTTATATGTGGTGGAAGTCTTGAATTTGTCTGGAATTCTCCTTTCATACCACAACCTGACTGACTATCACAGAGGTTTTTCCCAAGTAAAGTATAGGAATGGATAAGAATTTTTTCATTTACATGGTGAGGTTTGTGAATGGGAGAATTGTAGTTCATAGGCTGGAATGTCTTTAAACATAATTTACTAATGCATGTCCTGAGGGTCACATCAAACCATTTTCTTGTAATAATTAGCATGAAAGCAGAACAAGACTATCACAAATTTAATTAGACTGGCCCCATAATTTATGCTGTTGAATATTTGCTGAAACTGTTAATAAAACATGCATTTACTCAAAATGTATAAAAATAGTCTTCTTGCAATGTCATCGCAGCCTCACAGTTCCATAAAGAGTGTTTTGTCTAAATGTGCACAAAAATACAGAGATAGCTATAAATTATAATTTTCAATATTTCAAATGAATATCTTTCTGCTGTAAGTCAATTTCACTCATATTTGCCATGCAGGAATTGTTGATACTAAACTTCCCTTGAATTAATTATAAGCAGGTTTTTTTTGTTTATTTTTGTGTTTTTCAACAGATGCTTTTGAAGTATCTGAGAAACAAAATAATCCCATGTTTACCAAGCCAGGAAGAAACGTTGCTTTTACTTGCCCTTATAAAATTGGAGATTCAGTGCAGCAAGTGATGTGGGAAAGGATTAAAGCAGATCGGGTCGATATTGTTGTTCTGTGCAACTCGTCAGGAAAGCGAAGCTTTGGTTCCGATTTCAAAGAGCGTACACTGGTGGATTGCTCTGATCAGGCAAACTCCATGATTGTCATTCAAAACTTTACAGCCTCTGACTTTGCAACGTACCGCTGCGTAGCTACTGGAAGAAACAAAACCTATGTGATGAGTTTTACTGTGGTTGGTAAGTAAAGGAGGAAGTGGTAAATGATTTCACAACAGGACCTTCTGAGGCATTGACACTTTTACCCATATAAAATAACTCTTCAGTAACAAGACAGGATTTATTTAAATACCAATTCCAGTTAGCAGCATGTAAAAGATGGCAAAGTTAACAGTTAATCTCGTTTCCACAGAAAGCTTGTCTGATCTCATTATAGGACTTCAAACCTGTTTGTGAGAACCTGGTTTGATGTTAGGAAGGAGAGGCTTTGGAAGAGGAGAGACTGCCTGAGTTTGCAGGGAGAGGTAGCACAGTGCACCGCAGGGTCCCGGGGGCAAGACCTACCCTCCAGTGAAGGCAAAGACCACACTCTCAGTTGAAAATGTAAAAATTTGTAAACTGGTGTCTACCTTATTCATGCAAGGAGTTTCTTTAGGGGGAGCTGAGAAGCTCTCTAGGTTTTGGTGTGAACATTGTCACAGTCTGATTATAGTGGGAGCTTAGGTCCCCACATGTAGACACTTAAAATTTCTAAAACTGTGAGCTGAATCCCACCTTTAATGCTATTTTCTGTTATGACTGAAAAATAAAAAAAAAAAACCAACCCTCAGTTTTGGCTCTTCTCTATAGAACGCATTTTGAAGATATGGTTCTTGTACCACACCAGTCCTTCTGTTGCAGCATTCAGTCCAGCTTTTGTGCTACTGCCTTTGCTCCTGGTAATACATGAGAGTGTTAGTAAGCATCTCTTTGGCAGTACTAAGACCTGTAGCATGGGGTATAAAACTTCAGAATATGCTTAATCTGTGATATGGTTAATTGAGAAGTGGAGAATGTGCTTGGGAAAAAAATGCTGACCTGCTTTACTCTGAATACTTGACCACAAAAGTCCACGAAATTGAGCAGAATGTGGAAAGAAAGGAGGCACCAGGACAAAAATTTCTCTCAGCTCTGACAATTTTAAACATTCAAATTTCAAAATGTTGACTATAATCATATAATCAAGCATATCCAAATTGTAGGGCAATAGAAATATTTTCTCTTTACTCCAAGTGCAGTGCTTCTCACACCAGAATGAATAAATACAATAACATTGAGAATTACCAGTCCTACCTACACAAACTACTTTAAAAAAAAAAAAAGTTTAGTTTCCAGGCTTCTTCTGCTCTTGAAACAAATCCTATTTATCATTTTTAGTTCTAACAATGCCAGCATAGTCATGCCTGTTTATTGGAGGAAAAAAGGTATGAAAGCATTGAAGAAGCTGAAGTATGGTATGATTCAGAAAACATCCCCTTGTCTCCCTTTTAAGCCCTCACTCCGTATTATGAAGTGCATTTTGTTGAATTTTCATTAACTGGAGAGGAAGTGAAGTGTCAAGGCTTTCCAATTATTTCTTTTCAACATTTGGAACTGTTTCATAACACACAATTAATATTTCCAGTGAGATATGGAGAAACACCAAGGGGAAAGGAGTGACAGGCCAGGCGTCAGCTCCCACCGCACCCTGTGGCATAGCTAGTGAAGTCTCTCACAAACTCACAAGTGACTTTCTCTGCTCGATGCAACAGCTGTGGCTTATAAAAACCAAGTGGTGACAGAAACTTGCTACGCTATTTTTTGGTGTATGTTCTATCAGTTCAGACACGTCATTTTCTTTGGCTTAGCATTACAGCTAAGCCACGCTCTAGCTTGGATTTGCTACCAACTCTTCCAATGTTTTCAGTCTGTTGGTGTGATTCTGCATGGGTACTGCAAATCTTCTCACCTTGCCCAGTTCCAGAGATGTTTTGAAATACTAACTCTAAGAGCTGGGAGGATAGCTGCACTGTAAATAGTAATCGGGAAAACTCCGTTTAGGTTGAGAGAGAGTAAGAAGAAAGGTAAGAACCCTTTTTTTTCTTGTTTCTTTTCTTTTTTTTTTTTTTTTTTTTGAGAAGCTGTTGTTGAGAAGATCCCAAGAATTTTTGAAGAGGAGGAATCTTGGGTGAAAGGCAGTAGAAATAAGAGCACAGGATTACTTGGAGAAGTGGTAATACTTCCAAAACTGCTGATTCTGAGAGGTGGTACAGTAGAAAGAAGCAGCTTGCTTCTTGTCTGAAGGTGAATGTATTTTTGCATGGAAAACCAGCATGGAATTCCTAGGAAGAAAAAAGGGAGAGAGGAGGGAATAGGTATTCAAGTGTCGGGAAAGCCTGTGCTATTCTTGCAGTTGTATCAATAGAGGTCAGCGTGCCACATTTAACGTTTTCGAACATTGGTGAAAATAAACCCGTGAGATCCATTCAATATTATTAAGTTTGTCCATTCTATCCCACTAAATAGTGTGATTGTTGTTTTTCAGTAACAGGAATTTCCAGCTGAAATGGGACTTCTGCAAATCTTTTTTGACCTCAAAACCTGGAACACATAAAGCAACATATGTATGTAGTATAGCTTTTGTTGGACAACACTTACAGAAACAGAAGGCTGAATATTACATAATTATATAATGTGTTCAAGAGACTTTGGATTAATTTCTGATGTGTTCTTCACCATCTTTCCCCCTCTAAAAATTCTGTTAATATGGAGATCAGTCATGTCACCAGATTCCACATCTGAGCCCATTTCTGATTTTTACTTACCATGCTTTTTCCTTTGATTAGATTACTTTTTTTGAGCACGTTTTTGAAGGAAGGAAGGAGACTTACAATCCATGTACTGTTTTGGTAGATGATTGGGAAAGAAGGGGAGATATCACATGAAAAAACTGAAAAATTAGCAGGGTTGAAAAAGAAATGCTTATTCCACCCTGAAGACCAAGCCATTTTTAGAAAGATTTAATAAGTAGTTTTCTTGCTTTAGCAGAAAGTGGGATAGCAAGCTCTCTTAGACAAAGTAAAATAGAAACATTTTGTGTTGCTTTGTGTTCTCGGTAGATCTGAAAAACTGGTTGGTGGTTGTGTTGTCCCTCAAACAGGGTTCATTTAGCTGGTGTGCAAGCCAATAATACACAGAGTTGAGGTATTTTCAAATTAATTTCATTGATGTGCACAAATGGTTGCCTGTCTCAAGGCAGCACACCCTTGTCTCAAAAATTCCCACATTTATATCCTTAAGTAATACATATTCATTATTATTTCCCTTAATGATTAATTCTTTCTTCTTTGCCTCTCATGTAAATTAGTGCGCAGACTCTGTCTTCTTCTTTGTCTTCTTTTGAGTAGGTGGTATCATATGAGTAGGTGGTCAATGAGTCGGTGGTCATGATCTCCCCCGTGGGAATTACCTTTTACCTACTTCTTCCCTAATCTTGGCTGTTCCAAGCAGTTCTTCAAGGTATATTGACATGACCACAATCCATTACCTTTTCTGACATAAACATAAAGCCTCATTGTCTAGTAGTTAGTTTCTAAACCCTAAATCATGTCTAGTTATTGTTTCCCTATCTTAAATATTAACTGATGCGGGCTGTACACAGGACTTTAGCAGCTCCCTGGTTATTTCAATCATATTATATATATTAATTGATAACAGTTGTATTTAAATGTATGTTTAGGAGTCAGAATTACATTATGGTTTGTACTAGCCCTTTCACCAGCTTGGTCATGCTCCTCTGGACACATTCAAGTACCTTAATATCCTTCTTAAATTGTGGGGCTCAGAACTGCACACAGTACTCAAGTTGAGGCCGTACCAACGCTGAATACAGTGGGATAATCCCTTCTCATGATCGCCTGGTCATGCTGAGGTTGATGCCCCCCAGGATGGGGTTTGCCCTCTTGGCTGCCAGGGCACAAGTCGTGTTGACCCTGCTGCTGAAAAGCACCCCCAGACCCCTTTCTGCGGGGCTGCTCTCCAGCCACTGCTCTCCCAATTTATACTTGTGCCCAGCATTACTCCATCCCAGGTGCAGAATCTGGCGTTTGTTCCCTTCATTCACTAGGTGGGTGACCTTATCGTAGAAGGATATCAATCAAATTAGTTAGACCGGACTTTCCCTTTGTGAACCCATGTTGACTGTACCTTTAAATGTCTTTCAGTAGCACCCAGTATGATCTTCATAGCACCCAGATGAAAAGCGGGGGACTACAGGTCCTGTCACTGAGGGTTACCATACAGTCCTTCTGAGCTGGGAGGAAACAGCGGTACTTCTGTGCTATAGAAAACAGACAGAAGATACGGCTGCAGTGGGGGGTGAGGAGAATCAGGGTAGGAGTGAATTTATCTTCCTTCTTCCTTCATTAATTCATCCAGTATGAACACAAGCTCTCAGACCATGTCTGTGGGTCTCTACTCAACAAACCACCTTTCTCTGGGCATGAATGCATTCATGCTGGATTTCTGCCTTTCAGTTGTGGACTAAACTCTTTCAGTGATGTCCAGTTAGCATACCGTATGGGCCAGTGCCAGTCCAGCAAGGCAAATGACAAGCTACATGAAGATCTTTACAGTGCAGTTAAAATCTTTTTAAAACAAATAACTCTCTGGCCCCTAAGTGCTTCCTCCTCAAAACCAAAGTCAGTGCACTGAAGGTCGAAAAACTTCCCGCAAAAAATTTTCAGAATCTTGAAGAGAAAATGCCAAAGCTACAAAGATGGGGGAGAGAGGGACACATGGTCTAATACTTAACAGAAATTGTACTGATGCTGAAAATACACTTAATAGCTTCCCGTCAGCATATCACCTTTGGTGAGAACACAAGAACTAAAGAGACACATGACAAGTCTCTGACATGTTTCTGCAAAATCTTGAATGTTATGTTAAAGTCAGTAATTACAAAAGGTTTTGTAGAGTTAAAGAAAACAAATGCCTCACAAAGGCTTTGCTCATTTCAAATGAGAAAAGGCAAAAGGGCTTTGAGTTGTTGTGGGTTCTAAAAAAAAAAATCTAATGGTTTTTCTCATCCAAATTTAACTGACAGCTGATAATCTCAGCTCTCAAACTCATTAACTCAGAGATTATTATCTTGACCTGATAAAATTGAAGGTGAAACTTCAGGAAAAGAAAAATGAGGTCTGGAGTGCTTAGACTGAAGGGTGGGGATGCTGCTGAAGCCTAGAACTCTATCCAGATTCACCCATCCTTGATGATAATTGAATACAAGATTTTTAAATTTTTTCTTTGTTGCTTACATGATGTTTTCTCCTTATTTCTGTAAGTATTCACTGGCACAGATAATGTTTTTCTGTGGTGGGTAGCTAAACACTTGGAAAAAAAGACATAATTTTTCCTGAACTTGGACATAGCTATATGCACCATCCTGTCATTTTAAGTACACAGCAGTTGAAAACATGCTGGGAGTAGAGTGATTTCACATGCAGTTATAATACAAAAGGCATCAGTTTTTGGTATCGGGCAGCCTTCTCTATACTGTCACATACCTTCAGCAGTGTAAACTTCTGAGAGAATTTTCTTTCTTTTTTCTTTCCAGTAAAATAACATTGGAATTCAAGGGTGACTCTCTGGTAATCAGTATTTTTTGTTATCCTTTCCAATGAGCACATTAATACTAAAGAGGTGTACCTGTGCAAATCTCAACTGGTATTCAGAATAGCCAGATAAAAAGCCATGAACCTTTTTGATGCAGGAGAGGAAAGCCATCTGGTGATGGCTCAGCAACTGGTCAGCTGGGATTACTGTTGTTAGTGATACTGATTGTTTTCCTTTGCCTATGAACTGAGCATGTAACATTGTCTACCCAGAATGAAAGCTCTTTGGGGCAGCTGTGGTTTCATCTTCGGATGCTATCTTCCTCCGTACAGTGAGCAGAACATTAAAGAGGGACTAGCCTGAAGACAATTTTTTAGTCCCTGTTCACCACCAATTAATTGCTAGTGTTTATCTGAAACACAAGAAACAAGTTTGTGGCCATAAGGTATGACCACCAACTCTTGTAGTAAGTAATACAAGAGGCATTACTCCTTTTCCGTACCTGGGCATCCTCACTTTTTTGTGCTTCTTGCTTTGTTTTACTCCTACATGTTGAGAAATTGAAGAACACGCAGGAAATATTTCTTCTTTGGTAGGTAACTGGGCAGTCACACCCAATGCTTGCCTCATCAAGACATTGCTGACACATAGGGTCATTTGAGACCGCTAGAAGTTGGTAAGATCATCTGGCTAACATGTTTCCTGTAGTAGCTGATACCGCTAGTCACAAATACACTATGTGCAAAAATGTTTATTACATACTATTTGTGTTCACTTGCTTTTTGTGCTATTAGTCTCAAGTCTGCAGTGTGCTAGTGCAGAGATGCAACAGAGGAAGCAGGGCACTGTGGTGGGCTGCAAAAAGCTGACTTGAAGTTCTGTGGTTTAACACTTTTTTTTTTTTTTTAATGCTACCACTAACCAAGTTCAGAATTTCGACAAGAGAAAAATTCTTAGGTGTTTTAAATGCATGATAACTGTACTGAGGACTTGTGTTGTGGACTTCCTGTGAGACTGAGTATATTACCTCTGTTTTTTCCTTCAGCGTTTTTCACCTCAAAAATGATAATAATATCACATTAACTCTCTGCAAACTGGAGCACCATAAGAATACATTGACTTATACCCTGAAGCCATTGTCTTGCCTGTCTCTATCCTTTGATTATTATGTGTTGCTCCTTAGCTTCATTTGAAGATGTGACTCCATTACTGAAGAAGTCAATGCATTTTAAGCAAATTTACTATAAATATAACTTTCCCTGCCTTGTTTGTAATTCTCAAAGAAAGCATTTTTGCTTAGGCTAGGTGGGTTTCCTGACATCCATCATCAAAGCATGTACTAAGTTATAAAAAAAAAGCAATCACAATAAGAAAATTTTTTGTGGAAATATTTTTTGTTAAAAAGTGAACAGGTATCTTTTTGAATTAGAGCAGAAAATAATTGCTACAACTGTGTGCAGTACTGAATAGAAAACCTCTTGAGGGACTGAAATGATCTTCTTGGTACAAAAGTGCTCATTTTCCTGGGCAAAAATACCTTGTTGTCCATGGAAGTATTGCATGATTTTTAGGTATCTCTGTGGGACAACCTCTACAATGCCAAGAACGTTCACTTAGGTAGTCCAAGTGCTTTTATTATCCATATATTGAGTCACTTATGTATGGACTGCTTTCTTGCCAGGGGAGGGAAAGAGATAGGAAAGGACTGTATAAGGCGCCACTATTTTTTTTTGTACTACTGTGGTGTTGTCCTGGTTTCAGCTGGGATAGAGTTAATTTTCTTCCTATTAACTGGTACAGAGCTGTGTTTCGGATTTAGGATGAGAATAATGTTGGTAACACACTGATGTTTCAGTTGTTGCTAAGCAGTGTTGACACTATGTCAAGGACTTTTCAGCTTCTCACCCCACCAGTGAGGAGGCTGGGCGGGCACAAGGAGTTGGGAGGGGACACAGCTGGGACAGCTGACCCCAACTGACCCAAGGGATATTCCAGACCATATGGTGTCATGCTTAGTGTATAAACTAGGGGGAAAGCTGGCTGGGGCTGCTGCTTGGGAACTGGCTGGGCGTCGGTCGGCAGGTGGTAAGCAGTTGCATTGTGCATCACTTTTTTTGTATATTCTAATTCTTTTATTATTATTATTATTATTATTATTATGATTATCATTATTATTATCCCTTCCTTTTCTGTCCTATTAAACTGTCTTTATCTCAACCTATGAGTATTACTTTTTTTCCCCCAATTCTCTCCCCCATCCCCCTGGGTAGGTGGAGTGAGCGAGCAGCTGCGTGATGCTTAGTTGCCATCTGGGGTTAAACCACGACAGTCCTTTTTGGTGCCCAACATAAGGCACGAAGCATTGAGATAATGACAGATCTGACTAGAGCGTGTTAAAACACATTTTGTTACAAGCGTTCATGATTATTAGTTTAATAGTCGCTGGTCACAATGTTGGTTTATTTGCTCGCAGATTTGTTGCGCTTGGTCTCAGAGTTGTGTTATCTAACACCTTACTTGCCGTATTGTGTTCCCTGTTGTGCTGTTTATCATCTCTGGGGGCTGGGTTAGGGTTATCATTTTGTTGTACTTTGTAACACTGGCTTATGATATGATATAATTGCTGGTTGTGAGCCTGATCTGGTATTTGTACTCAGCATTGCCGTCACCTCTGTACTTCGGGAGCCATCTATCGGAAACTATCAATAATGACACCTTTTACCTTTTCTCCTCGGAGAGCCAAACTATGGGGAAGATACATACCTTTCTTTGTCTTCCCCTTCTCCTCCAGGCAAATTACAATAGTTCTTGAGAATTTTTAATATCCTCGGGATGTTCAAACCAGCATGTTCCTATTGCTATGTCTCCTGAACGTGTTTCAGGTCTTGTTTGGGGTTAAACAACTATTTAAGAAGGTCACCCAGAGATCTGCCCCAAGGCTGGACAGTTATGAGTGGCAGGCTGTGTGGGATAGTATGGGCGAGTGCCTAGGACAGTTCCAATGTTTTGGAATTTGACCCCTGAACAAGTGCAGAATCCTGAAAAACTAGTAAAATATTTGGAAAAAGTATGCTGTCATCCTGGCAATTCCAGAGAGATACAAATCCCTGCAATGTGCTAGGGCCTGGCCCATGGCTACTGAGTCCTGTTCAACACTACTCAGTGCCCTCAAGGGAAACAGAAGGTCTCTGGATCTGATGACAAAATGGCAGGCACTGCGGCTACTCCAACCCTGGCGACAAATGCTGCAGTTGAACCAGAGAACCAACCCGTGCCGGTATCAGTCACCCCTATACACAAGAAGAAATATTGGAAGTGGAAGTCAGCTTGTTTAGTAAGGGATGAAGGACCTTCTTCTAAGAGGGAGCAGGAGGAAGAAGTGGACGAGGCAGACTACTCTGAAGCAGGGTCATCACAAGAACAGGAGGAGGAAGAGAGGTGGCTGCTGCTTGGGGAGGAGGAAGAAGAACTCATAAACGAGGTGGTAACCCCCCGATCCCTATCCCTGACTGAGCTGCAAGATATGTGAAAAGATTCAGCCATCGTCCAGGCGAGTACATTGTCACCTGGCTGCTCCAATGTTGGGATGACAGGGCCAGTAGCCTGGAATTAGAGGGTAAGGAAGCCAAAGAGCTGGGATCCCTTTTTAGGGAAGGGGCCATTGACAAAGCAATTGTAAAAGGGACACAGGTCCTCAGCTTCTGGAAGCAACTTCTGTCAGGCATGAAGGAAAGGTATCTCTTCAAGGAAGATGTTATATGTCACCCAGGCAAGTGGACCACCATGGAGAAAGGTATCCAGTACCTGAGGGAATTACCCATGCTGGAGGTGATTTATGATGACCTGGACAGCAAGCAATTGTCCAAAGATCCAGATAAAGTCAGATGCACGTGACCCACGTGGCGGAAGTTTGTACAGAGGGCACCATCATCGTATGCCAACTCATTGGTAGTAATGACCTGGAAAGATGGAGAGGGACAAATGGTGGATGAATTGGTTGGTCATTTCCTGCAATACGAAGAAAATCTCTCTTCCTCCCTCATCTTGGCTGTGAAGAAACTGGTCCAGCAACTCAAAGAGGATAGATCCTACTCCCCACCTACACAGACCAGTATCTCAGCTATTAGGAGTAAGCATTCCTCTGCTCAAGAGAGAGGATATAGTGGGTATACACCACGGGCCACCCCGTGGTTTTACCTGTGTGACCATGGAGAGGACATGAGGAAGCAGGGTGGAAAAGCTACCTCGACCCTAGAGGCATGGGTATGTGAGTTGCAAGGAAAAACAATCACAAAAGGGGGTTCTTCCAGGAAAATTGCTGCTCCAGTCTCCAGTGGGCAGTTCCCCAGACAGAGTAGAAGGGCTGATCTTACTCCTGATCTTGATAAAGGGACTTCTGATTTCTATTTAAAGAAGTGAGTAGTGAATACTCTGACCAGGATTAGAGGGTCCCTGCCTCCAGCCAGGTAGAGGAAAGGGACAACTGAGTTTACTGGACTGTGTGGATTCAATGGCCTGGCACATCAGACCCACAGGAGTACAAGGCTCTAGTGTACACCACTGCACAGAGTAGCTTAGTGCCATCAAGTTACAAAGAGGCAGAACCCATGTGTATTTCTGGAGTGACAGGAGGATCCCAACAGCTAACTGTAGTGGAGGCTGAAGTGAGCCTGACTGGGAATGAGTGGCAGAAACACCTGATTGTGACTGGCCCAGAGGCCCTGTGCATCCTTGTTGTTGTTATTAATAATTTTCCCTTCCTTTTCTGTGCTTTTAAACTGTCTTTATCTCAAGTCATGAATTTTACTTTTTTTTCCCCAATTCTCTCCACCATCCTCCTGGGTGGGGGGGAAGTGAGCGAGTGGCTGCGTGTGGCTTAGTTGCCGGCTGGGGTTAAACCACGACAGCTGTGTTCACTCACCTTTGGTCATCCCAGTCACAACTGTCATAAGAGCTATTTCAGCTTAACAAAGGCATTTTAGAAATGAGGAAATGGTTGTGAGGTCTGAATATTGAGCATGAGCTGTCATGGAATAATGTCTCCATATAATCTTTGATTTTCAACTTAGTTTGTCATAAAAAAGTTCATGCTGGTTTATACAAAATACTAATCATATTTATTACAATTGTATTTTAGCAAGTTGGAATCACAAATGGTTTATTATCTGCATAGCTGGAGGAATTTCTGCTGCTGTCCTACTGTTAGTTTTCCTACTGATTTTCTGCATCACCACTGCTTATCGCAAAAAGTGAGTGACAAACCAATTTGCTTAATATACTGAAGCAGGTAAGTATGAACGTGTTAACACCTCATCCTACTATCCTCTTCAGAACCAATTAAAAAAAAAAGGTAGCTGTGAAAATTGAATTTTCTTGCCAAAATTTTAAACTTGAAAAAACTAATCAGTTTTACAGCCTATGAAAAAAGTGACATATTCTCCCCCCCCCTTTTTTTTCACATTATAAACCCAAATGGCTTTCTCAAGTTCCTTAGCCAGCTAAATGCTTACAGTGGTATTAGCTGAAACTTCATGCCAACGGTGATTTGTCACGAATAATAAACCTTGGCATAGGCTGTTCCTATTTTGTTCATAGAGAAGGACAGGTGACATCTTGAGGTTTTCTACAGCTTCTAGCATTTTTTGTCTTCTGATTTTATGTTCCAAATTTGCTTACAGCGGGATCCAAACTAATAGCTTAAACCATTATCTATGTTTGCTCTATTCCTTGCCAAAGATATGCTAGTTGTCTGATCCAGAATCTCTGCTTCGAATGAAAAGAGAGATGAGCAGAAAAAAATTTTCTTCCCCTACCACAATATATGAGGCAATAATTATTGTATCTGCACGTGAATCAAAGGGCCTTTTTATCTGTGTCCAGGTCTCATGCATGTTACAGTGTGCAAGTCAGAGGAAAGACTACTTGGATTTTTATTGTATACATTAGTTTCAGTGGGAAAGTAAGCAATGCCAGCATTATCTCTTTTATGCTGGGATTTGATATTTTGGACTATGCTATCATGTATGATACTGTTCCCTCCACTGTGTTTCTGACTGAATGTGTGTCATCAGAAAGAAGAGGAAGAGGATCACAGAGGCCTTATCAAAAGCTTTGTACTCTACTCAGACCCTGGTAAGAATAGCTGGAGAGATGGAGTTTACTCATATTTTGAATTTTATATTTCTTAACAGCTTTCTCTTCTGTATCTGCTCATTATATCCCTTGAATCTTATAGTCTAATCTTAAACTATACAGACAGGAAACATTGAATATTTTAAAGTATGATTATCACTGCTCACTGCTTTTTTGATGAATATTCTTTAATGTTTTACAGCTACATTTAGAGACTCAACTGTGTTCCATGTTATTAACAAATCAGCTCTTGATTTGCTAGCTTTTGTAATATTTGTGTATTGTTAATATCTTTTTTCCTCAAGTCACTACTTGTAAAACTGAGGCAAAAAATTGTATCCTCAGATACCCTTTGTCTTTATCTATTTCTTCTAGTTCAGCTTCACTATAATTTGTTGGGACAGGTGTCTCAATGCTTCTCCTTTCTTTTTGTATTGTAACAATCAATGTTTTGGAGCTCTGAGTCTTCCCCATCTCCCCCCTCCTTAATCCTATTCAAGGCCTGAAGTTTAGAAGTGGAAAGATAGGAGCCAACTTCACTGCTTGTGCCTTGTCTCTTCATACCCTAAGTCGGGGTATGAAGTTATGCTGTGCTTAGGGAAATGACCCCATTCTCACAGTGGATGTGAGACTCTGGCCTTTCCACATATCTCCTCTCAGGTGGCACTGCTGTGTGATCCAACGGTGAGCTCCGCTGTTGATATGGGTTTGTAAAGCCCTCTGATCTCCTGCCATTTCCATTTCTCTCATTCTGACTGTTGGGTCTCTGTTCATACCAGAATTAAACTCTTCCTAGGGTGACCATTTGCTTCAGAAACCCCCTTTCCTCCCATGCCAGTTAACCAAAGCACCATCACATTAAGTTGTCTTAATGACATGACTAATTCTTAGCATGGTCAATAACTTTAGAGTAATTCGTGTTTTAAGATTGATGTAGGAGACACTACTTCAGTATCTGAAGTGTGTATGGGAGGGGAAGGGGGCATTCCACTGGTGCTTTACCAGGCATCTGATGTGGGACAGCTGGGAAACATATTCAAAATGCAAATTCTTTTTTCATATGACTTGAACCTGAAATGCATTTGTAGAAAACAAGAAGACAAAAAAAATTTGATTGATGGTTGAATATTTCCCAATAATAAATCAGCATATGAGGAAAATTTGCCGGTTTTCTCCTTTTTCAAAGTTGTAGCTGCTTTGAGAAAAGTCCTTCAACTTTTTTTTTTTTTTAATGTTTTTCTAGCCTGCTAATGGTTATGAAGGATCCAATTTTCATGGCACATGGAACACAGAAAGAAGAGGAGAAGAATCATCACTTGGGCAGACAGAGCCCATTTATGTCAACTGCAGAAGTCTCACACAAACCTAAGAAAAGACTGTAAGATTCCTTCTTAAGAATGAAGTAACCAAAGGGCAGGCATTATATTTGCAGCTTAGACTTTATTTTCTTTGCACTGGTGAGACCTGGAAGGTCAAACTGGCTGCTTTGGCTGGACAGCCAGCCTGGGCCAGGTTACAGCAGGTGTGTCTGTGTTGTGTTGCAGCCTGCAGCATTAATGTATCCTCTGATTCATACGTAGAATGAAAGATTATCTGTACTTCTGCAATTTAAACATTTTTACCCAGTAGGTGTACTCTTAAGGAAGAATTTTAGAACAGGTCTGATATGCAGAATGGAGCTGCTTATGTTTACACAAAGTTAATTTGGTTTGAGAAAACTATGTGTCTGAGAAGTCTATGTGACAGGGTGAGAAAGAAAATGTGCTCGATGTTGTCTACATCCAATGATTTTTGCATCTCAAATTGAGAACTCTATAGAATAATAAATATCCATGATTTTCCACATAGGAGGTGTTATTTTGCTGCTGGGCAAATTCAGCTGACAAAAGCAAATATATCGGGGATCCTTGAACCTAGATTTAAAAGTATGAAGAGAAGCTTGCTATCTGACAGCTGTGTGGTTTTGCAGGCTTCTTGCCGCTCACCACTATTTCAGTGCTTTCTATTTGGGGATGGAATAGAAGTGTAGCCCCTGCTCTCCTCCCTCCCTCCCTCCCTCCCTCTTTCCCCCCCACCTCTTCCCCTATGCCCAGGAGAAAACAAAACATGAAGACTCTGTCACTGTCAGGTTATATTTAATAATAATTTATTATAAGGTTTAGTTGCGCAAAAAATAAATGAGAACATGGAAGATACATGAATAAATGATGCAAAGCAGAAAAAAGCGTGATTGAGAACATTTTCAAAACAATACACATACATATGTAGTTGTATGTGTGCATATGTATATATTCTGCTGAAACCTACAGAAGAAACCACACAGAAATTGAACAAACAGACAAAAAAAAAAAAAATCCTTAAACAAACAGAACTAGAAGGCAGACCTGAGAATTAGGATTTATGCATCTTTTGGCCTTTTACAAATGTCCTGTATTACCAAGGACAAAATCCCAGTAGATGAAGGTGTTACCATGACAGCTGATAATCATATATGTCTGCATACTACAAACTGTGTGCCTGGCCCACCTATGCTTGACTCCCCTTTTCTCTTGAAGCATTAGAAGTGTTGCTGAATATGGGGTTTCATTGTTTGGAAAGGGGTTGGGGGGGAGTCTGCCCACAGAGCAGTTACCAGTTCCACATGGCTGGCTAGGAAGGAGCATCAACAGCCTGACAGTAAAAAGCACATTTTGCATAGCTTTCTCCAATGGAAAGCTTTCTTCACGTGCACAGGAAAATAGGAGTCTAGTTTCTTCCGAGAATAATGTGGTCACAAGATTTCTCTGAACTATTTGAGCACTAATAGCGTCGTGTGGTTATCCTACACTTCAGCTAAAAATCTAAAATCCTAAATCAAAGTGTCCTTCAACTTATCACTGAAGACTTACATTGTTTACAATGTCATATACCATTAGAAAACATCTCATTTTGGTTTTGTGTACTCCTGAACAAGGACACATACACATTGCAAGGGATATATTTTTTTTTCTTTCACTTACTGAAGGTTTTCAGTTATATGGATGCTTGTGTGTGAAGTTGATGAGGATACAACTGTACTATTAATAAGTTGGTTTATTTCCTGAGTTATCAAATGTCATAGCAGATAATTCTAAGTTGTGCACAGCATTACAAATAAAACCCTGTAGCATTGGGTCGTTTCTGTGATGATCCCATTTATATTAAAATGCCAAAATGATAATGTAATGAATTTGATGACACTAAAGTTCTCAGTTGGAACCTTGATACAGAAATAAGCTTAGAAGTTGGTATTGTTTCACTGCTTATAGACACAGCTAAAATACATCTCTACTTTACTGAGGGTAAAAAGGGGGAGAGAGGTTAAGTACCTGGAATACCAGATAATTTTGATTGTTTCTGGTAATGCCCTTATTTCTTGCCTCCCTTGGTACTTTTAGCTTGTCTTTTCAAAAGAATTGCTTATTTTTGACATCTGGGGAAGAAAAAAAAATAATCTGTAGTGCACATCTTTGCAGGTATGTAATCTGTTTTAATTCAAATTCCATAGACATATTACTTCTACCAGGATAGTCCACAGGGAAAATCACATCACACATAACATAATAAGAACAATATATTATATTTTTCAAAAAGCAAACCCCAAACAACAGCTTCATTTTTGTACCATGGTAATATCAGTGAACAGCAGCTGAACGTAAGACTTATACAAATGAAAACCAAAAAGAAAACAACCCCAAACTTATCAATATTCTCATTGGCTTAAAAACTAGTAAGCTACACACAAGAGAAACTTCCAAAAGTGTAGTTTGAAATGTAATATTAAAACTCTTCAAATATTTTATAAGTCTGGCAGGATGGGACTCAGTAAGAGCCTGTTTGCTGTGACAGCACTTGGATTATGTAAATAGACTTTCCAGTGTAAAATAGTACAAACTATTGCTTATTGCTGTTTATTTTCAATATTTTCCATAGGTTTGCCTTTTTCTTTCGGAAACTTTTAGTTCCTTTTGAGAAAACTTCAACTGTAATTTGGAAATTTTATGTTGAACAATTACTGTGCTATTTCATTCTGTACCACTTGTGCAAATAGTTAAGAGGGAGGAAAAAAAAATCAAGGAAGTAACATGACACAAATATGGATAGCAACCAGCTCAGCATACTATCTAAACTGTAAGATATTTGTGTCTTTTTTTTGTTGCTTTAAGACCTTAGAAACTTTGCTGAAAGGAAATAAGCACAATAAAGCACATTATCATCAAAAACCCAAGTCTTGAATCACTGGGTAACTACCTTCTGTGTAACTGGGAAACGAATCTATGAAATTTTAAGAAAAGTAAAACCAGATTTCTTTTCCATAATAATAAAATTCATCTTTTATGCTGGGTGAAAAAGGTAGATGTTTAAGTCCCATGCTCAAAGGAAAATTCCACGATTAATAATACTACTAAGTCTTTAAAGGGTGTAAACTCACATCTCTCTTAAAAAAGAAATCAGAAAAAAAGTTATTTGTGATCAGTCTTTGCTGGGACTTCTGAACGTAGGAGGTGCAGTCACTAGAAGTTGGATCAACAGGGCAAGTACAAAACTCACAGTCATTGAAAGAAGGTGAAAGTTAGAACAGTAACATATGTCATCTCCCGTTATTTTCTTTTTTTCATCTCAAATATGTTCCTTTACCTTAAAGAGCTTCTTTGACTTTATAATACGTTCATGATACTGCTCATTCTGCTTGTATTCTGCTCTCCCTTGGCTGTGTACCTTGGGGTAAAACAATGTTTCTGTAGGGAAACAGCCTGCTTTAAGGGCTGGACCCACCAAGGAACACAAGAAGCTGGACTCCTCCATACCCCCACATTAGGCAGGGTAGTCCAGCACTTAACCCTCTTTCTGACCTCCACCTGCCCCAAATTCCCAGGCACCTTTTCTGTTAGGCACCTTCATTTTTCAAGAATACTCAGAAATAGCTTGTTCTAACTGTGCTGTGCAACTTAACCACCTACCTCCTATCCAGGTCTTATCCCAGGACTAGGGTACAGGAGGAGATGGCCAAGGCAGCAAAGCAGGCAGAATAGTCAAAGTATAGGTGCTACCAGCATTTGTTAGTTTGATGACAGGTGGATGCTAGCTTACTCCGGAGAGATTCAGATAAGAAACTTTACTTCAGAAAAAGAAAAGATTTCAGAGGACTGATCTCACTATCATACTAATTTCTAGGTTCCCGCCCCCCAGGGGTGGTGGTGATTTTTTTGTAATCATAAAGACATCTGGGAACCAGGGCTCTGATTTTTAAAAATTTTTAAACCTTACCTGCATCATGCTCCTCTAAACCTTCTATGTTATTGAGTTATATGAAAGTTCAAAGCAATGGTATTTATTTATGGTAGCTGAAACTCTGCCTCAGTGAGTACTCCCCAGCACAAGTGAAAGACTTCCTTTAAAGCTGAGATGCCCAACAGGAGTTAATTCCCTAAACAGCTTTGTAAGGCTGACACTAACGGGTAGTTCCAAAACCAGCCCTGTCTCTCCAGAAGATAGGTGCTAAAATGCTCTTTTAGGCTGTGGACCCCGGGGACAAGTTCTCAGACTGTATTATTTAAGGTGTAAGTAAGGTAACTCAGAAGACGTTTCCAACACTCACATTCCTGGGGACCTGTTTTGAGCTAGAGCACAAGACGTGCCTCCGCTGCCATGCCTCGCTGGGATGTGGTGTCAGGGGGTGCGTGGGCTCCGGGCGGCTGCTGTCCCTTTGACATCCAGCGTGAAAGATTCCACCCTGAGGCTCGAGACCCACACCGGTCTTCAAAACGCTAAGCTGGACGAGGCTTTTCACCGTCACGTGAAATGCTGGCTGTTTCTGCTACAACAGTCAGTTCATGCAGCACCCCACCCGCCAAATCAGCCAGGAAATGGAAGACCCTGGCCCAGTTCTCCCCCAGCCCGCATCAGACACGCACTCCCTCTCCCCTGCCCTTTCCAGCCTCCCCCCTGAAGCTGGGAAGCTGGGCTCCTCTACAGAAACAACTCCTGTTTTAAGGACTAAGAAGAGCCTGCAGGACTCTCTAGGGCGCTACTCCAGCAAGAATGTCCTTGTTTCTGCTTTTGCCCATACTCTTTGTTTTTTCTGTTATTTTCTAGGAGTAAAATGCATTAAGAGTTATGAGAAGAGGATGAGCACCCGGACAACCACGGGACAAACACGTCATGAGTTGTCCAACACTTCCTTTAAAATAAAAGAGCCCCAGGATCATCGAGATAGATAGCCTCACCTGTGGGAGCTCAGAGCCTACCGGAGCAGGCTGTCACCATGCCACGGGACTCTGCCACTGCTCTGACTAGTTTCTTGACCCTTGATTTATAAAGCTGTAGACTTACCTTACTATCCGTATTATAGGCTTGCAGTTATATATCCCTACGTATAACTTAGGGCATAATGTTCAAGCTAGAAGTACCAAAGGAAATGTACAGAGTTGTCTCAGGCAAAAGAACAGTAAGTTTATTATTACTTCCACACTATCCACATTGTTAGCTTTTATAATTAGATAAAACAACTAATATGAATTGCTAGCAGTGGCCGACATATTTCTTCTAACCTTACGCTTATTTAAAAAGAGAATTTCGTAGTTTTAGAAAAAAAGTGTCTCGGTGATTCTAAAGCATATTTAATACTTTTCCTAAAAGTTTATTTAATTAGATTGTTACACTAAATAATTAATTTGTAGTATTAACCAGTGAGTTTTATAACATGATTTAGCTTATCATACCAAGATATAGCAAAACAAATACACAGTGTCTTTCCTTTTTTCCTTTTTTTTTCATAACCTTTCTCTGTTTGTGCTGATGTCTATATGTGTATTTGAAGAGAGAAATGTATGTTAGGAATATTTACATGTATTAAAATTAGTCTCTGTTAACACCATTTTTTTCCTCTGAAATAAAACTGAAACAGACATTTATTATTTTCTTTTAAATTTCCATAATTTACCCTACAATGGTAGTATGAGAGGAACTTTCCCACAGAACTCTGTCAGATCATTTCGTAATTAGAAGCATAAAGGCTGAGCACCTATGTATGTATTTTTATGCATCATAAATGCAGATGCTGCTTTTATTACCCAGAATTTGATCAGCTCTGAAATATTCTAAATCATATTTTTAGCAATAGCTGGCTGCAGTAAGTTCCACAAAGTTGTGTGATAGCAATTGTGATGCATTGGGCAAAATACTATTTTTTTTAAGCATCTATATTGCACACCGCATGTTAGCTGGACTGGTACTTGGTTCTTCCAACCAGGTTAGGGAAAATGAGCCGAACACTCTAAGTCCGTTGTTATAGAGCAAGTTAGAGCTGTGAGTTGGATTAAACACAAAATATTGTTCCCAGCTCCTGATAGTCAGAAGGTGAATGATCCAGGAAACTGTTTTGCATTCAGCATGACCCATTGCTATGTGTTTAAATGTCTGCTAAATTCTCCTAATATTTTTAAAGATTACAGAATCTTTTTTTATTTTTGTTGATATCTTGCCCTATTTTTCACTTCCCTTTTATTAGGTTTCAAAAACTTCTCTCTCTAGAATGATGTTTTTCAAAGAAGGAAAAAGAAATAAAAGAGGACCATGTGTAATACTTTGGTGGGAAGTCATATTTTCTGCATTGTCTGTTTTTCCTTGTAACCATCTCAAATCAATACAACTTACAAAAAGCAGTTCTGGGTATCTCCTGTTGCAGTCTGTCATCTACAGAAACTCAGGAAATGCAACAATTAACATCAACAAAGATAGCTTTATTTTACATAATTTATTCTTTTTTTGCTATAGGAGCAGCGATGAGAATAAATGTTTAACTGCAACCTGCAACCTTTATTTTTGTTACTGGGAGGGAATTGCCAAGACTGCTGCTTAATTTTCTGCTATTTTCTATGCCCACTGCAGTCTTGCTATCATATTATTTAAAAAAAAGATTGAAAACAATGTGTTGCCTATATTGAAAATGAGGGATAACTTCATTCATGTCAAATATTGTCACAGGAAAAAAATCTACTGTAAAATGTATCCATTCACTTGACAATCCCAGGACTGTAAGAGAACGTGGTAAATCTGTTAAACCTCATGAGGATTTCTGTACTGAAGGAAAAAAACCCACAATGAAATTCATTCTTCAGGACTTCCAGTGTGAGATTTAAAAAGATTAAAAAGATGAAGAAGTCTTCATCTTAGAGAGCCTATTAGATTCTGAGCTTGCATTTAGTTAAAAAGGAAATCTCTTCTCCATTACAACTTGCGATATTCATAATAATATGGACATTTTAAAATGTTTTAATTATATTTAATCATACTTCAACCTCCGTTACTTTCATATCTGTTTTAGCCATATCCATAAAAATCTGTCAAGCTGCCTATGCATGCAAAGATGTGAAAAGCATCTTTGCAAAGTGACACTTCCATTTTCTTCAACAGAACCGGTTCACCTGTGGTTTCTAATACTTAGGTTTCTAAGCATAATGCCATTTAAATAATTGAATACACAGCACCTTCACCTATCACCTTTTACTGTCTCGTAAGGGCCTGGACAGGGAGCCAAACTTCTTGCTACAACAGGTTAGTCAATATTCTTTGACGTTTCTTTCATTCCACCACATGCCTGTACTTGTTTCCAATATAACACACCTTTTTATCTAAAATCAAAAGTGAAGAGCATTTATTTGTAACATCAAGAACAAACAAAGCATGCTTTATGGAGTCCAAGATTATATATATGCAGAATTAATATATCCAACCTTATACCCTTTGATTTTAAAGTTATGCCACTACAATGGTGTTGCACAGTCATTATCTTCTACTTACAAAACATAGGCAGGCACCCCGACCAGTTGTCTGTGGTGAAAAATATAACATTCTAATATATACAGGTTGTGTAACAAGTTGGTTTGGAAAGAGTCACAAGTATTTGGATGATGTACAGAAAAATGAAACTTTCCAGTGCTGTTGGATCTGTTCTTGTAAATCAAACAGCAGCTTTCTCCACAGTCCACTCTATTCTGCATGGGGATAAAAGCCACATTTATTCCTTTGCAGCAGGTATAAAAAGGAGCTAAAATACACTGATATTAAACACTAAAAAAGAGATTAAGAGGAACACCTTCCTCCTTCCTTTTTAGGAAGAAACAGTTGTAAATAATTCTGTATTTCATGCTAAAAGCACAGCCATTCAAGAGACTTCTATTTTCTCATTAAAAACTACCCTGCAGTTTCTAGGTTACCAGATTAAAACTAGTAAATGTGGCTGGTGAGCTAAGTCCGAGTAGAGTTTTATATGCTACAGGCTGATGGTCTTTGTCAGTTCCTAGAGATCAAATATCTCAAAAATCACTGCTCCTCATAGTATTGCCTATTAGACTGGAGAGCTGAACAAGCATGAGGTTCATGCCTTTTCTGATAAATGCAGTAGAGAGATCTGATTAATGCTCTTTTTTTCTCTTTGCCATGAACAGGTAAGGGTCTTCACAGACTGCCTGCACTTAGCAACTCCTAAATAAATGGGTGCCTGAAGGCTGTATGTTGTACTTAGATTATTGCTATAGAGACCACTTTACAATACTTTTGACATCAGATATTCAATTTCAACCCCTCCTCCAGCAAAGTCTTACTAGCTTAGGACAAGACTTGATTAGAAATGTGTTTGCTGCTTCTGAACAGAGTTTCTATTCATGTGTTGTGAAACGAAGTGTTTTCCCAAAATGTCATGGTAGACTTTCGTCAAAACAAAAGAGTGCAGCTATTGTTGCTGTCTAACAAACTTCTTTGGTTTGTCAATACATTTCCAAGCTTTACTTGCTAGCTTTAGGGAAAAAAAAACCCCAACAAAAACCCCCAGGAGCAGAATTTTGCATGGACCTGATACATGTGAGCAGCTGGAATCAGAGCCTACCACAAAAAGTAAAGCATAAACATTTACTCAGTAAAACAGCAAACTCCAAGTTACAAGATATCTTTTCTTTTTCCTTTACATAGGCAGGCAAAATTGTTTCAAAGGAATATACTCACAGTTGATTTAAACTGCCAATAATAACATGTAGCTGTTTAAAAAATGGGGCTACTCAAGTACCTTAGTACCATTTGATGGTTTATTACCAGTCTCCTTCAATTTCTCCTTTTCTGCACCAAGTGACTTCAAAATCAAAAGTACCAGCATGCATCAAACTATAAGATTCACAGTTAAGATATATTAGTAACTATATTTAATAATGCTGTGTGCTATTTGTTCGTAGGGGTGAATATATTGTTATCAAGGGTCATTTTTTAAGAATTTAAATCATGGTTACAGTTATATATTCATAACACATCCTCAGAACCAAAATGAAAGCTATAGCCTTGTATTATTTCTTCTATTTTATAATGTACTAATGCTAAGTTCCATTTGTATCAGTCGCACCTAGTTACCACTGAAGACATTTTTGTTGCCCTCCAACTCTTCACAGCTCATTAGCTGAAAACAGAGAGCTCCTCTTGGGTCAGGAGTAGACGTATTATCTGTGTGCCTTGCACATGAAGAAAGCCGAGACTTGAACAGGGTCCCATGGGGTCCCTGGGCCTATTTAAAGGCCCTTGCAGTCTCTAGGCAGGCAGCTCTACCACGTGTGCCGAAAGAGAGTTTTCCTTCTGGCGGAAGCACTAGGAGCTGTACAAAGTAGTCTCAGTGGGGAATCACTTAGATTATCGACAGGCATATGCCAGGAATTAAAGCAATTCCGTGAAAACAGAATTTTCTGGCAAACTGTTGGTGCAGTGCCTGCCTGCTTCTCATGGAGCTTTTCTGAGGAACATTTCTGGAAGCTATGCAAGTACACAAATGTTACAGTGATATCATCTGCTGTTCTGGAGTGGCACTAAAGGCAACATCCACTGGCTGCTGAATACCTTTGTGCTTCGGGTGCCCAATTTTCCTAGATTGTGTTACAGTACACGGTGAAGTTGCATCCTTATTTTCAACTTCAAGTGTGGTTGTGTTTACTCTTGACAAGAAATAGGTTCCCAATAGGTCAGGTTTGCTTTTTGTTGGTTGCGTTCTCCAGCTTTGTCCTGGAGTTCAGTTTTCTGCCTATTGCTACGAGATGGGACTTCGCAGATGTTTATAAACATATGAATTGAGTGGGTAGTTGCATTATGTAATGAAAGCAAATTATTTAGTAAAACTCCTTTACATGGCCAATCCCCCATCCCCCCCTTTTTTTATGTGTTTTCTTTGGAAATAGCATCTACATTTTCATTAACTAGACAATATTCATGCACTGCACAGGAAGACAAAATCATCTCTGACAGACAGCAACTGTTCCCCAGGAAATGGAAAGCACGCACTATATAGATCTTATGCTTTTTATCTAAACACAGCTAAAGCACTAGCTTTAGGATTTAGACAGGTTCTTATATGTGTATGGGCACTGGAACTATAAAGCAGTTCTGATACTCTCCTGTTTTGCCTTTTCCCCACTTTTGGACTATGTAGAATATGTAAACATTAAATGACTAGTATTCAAGTCCCAGAGGAAAACAGTTACATGGACACAGCATAGAAATCTGCAGAACACAGTGGAAACTTTAAGGAATTTTAAAGAAAATACATAATTTTAGGGCAAGTGAAAGAATTGCAGTTGCATAGGAATAAAAATAACTGGCCAATTCCTCAAAAGGCATATATTTGGCAAAGCTGCACTGAACTACACCAGCAGAGTATCTATCCTTTCGTATCACATTTTGCATGTAACATTTGCAAACTGGAAATTTCCCAAAACAAAATGTCAACCAAATTTTTTCTTAAATGAAAGTGTGAATGGAGCTTCCTTGATGGGTACAGCTCAGAGAGCACCATAGGTACAGCTCCCTGACAGTGTGGGAGAGCAGTTTTTCCTTTTAGCTCATCAAAATACTCTCTGTAGGGAGCCGTTCTATTCCTGAGTATGGCAGCACTGTGAGAAGGAAAAGAGGTAGTGAATGAGACAGGGAAAAAGGAAAAATAAATAAAGCTGATTGTGGTGGGGTAGAAGTGTTCCATTCAAGCGGATCACAAAGCTTTTTTATTCAGCAGCTGTTCACTGGGGTGCAGAAAGCTGTAATTCTGCAAGGTCTTTTAGCCTGGAAAATGGTTGGAGAAAAGCCGGACATACTGTATCAGTAAATGTTTAATCAAAAGCAGAAGTTTCTTCTGTACTTTTTAATACATATATATATATATGTGCATATATAAAACAACCCAACAGCACTTTTTCAGTTAAATTATGGTACATAAAACTGATTGTTTCATTGGAAAAGAGTCTATGTATCTCCTCCTTGATACGCTTCCTCAACCTGTCCTGAGAAACAACTAATGAGACGAATCCCTCTGGTAACCATGGCAATTGTTTCACACTGGGAACAGAACACAAGGCTGCTCAGATCATAGCAAGAGGGCACATTTTTCTCCCCACAATTCCAAACATTTCAGGGCATCGCGAGAAGTACATAACTATTTGAATACCACTTACAAAAATCTAAATGTTCAGGATAGCTAAAACTTGTTCCCCACCTACAGGTATGCCTTCCAACTTATTCCCTCGTTACCAATTACAAACACACCTACTACAGTTCATTTTTTTAAAGACGTCTTCCAAAGACAGAAAATTTCCATTGAGAGGTAATCTTCCTCCTTTTCAAAGCAAACCGATGCTTGACACATGATCATACAAGATACAATATGCATCTAAAACAGAAATCTGAGAAGAAAACAGGGAAAATCAAAGTAACGCTGACCAGAAAGACAAGACCAGAGCTCAGCTCTACCGTATCTGGCACAGCCGTGGCACAGGTGGTTGCCAGCCAGGGATGCAGCCCGCTTTTATTTGTCTTAAGAACAGTTTTCCCGCTTTTTAAAGTTAGGCTTGCAGGCATGGTTACCTAAGTAATTTGCAAATAAGAAGACTTCGCGGCAGTTCTGAGGACAAGACTGTGCTGCTGATATGGACGTTCACAGCTCTCAGGGGCATCGTGAGAATTGCGCGTGTATTATTAAGGGATGCCTTGTGCCCCGGGAATTTAAGATTAGAGCCGTACCAGGCAATAACCTTACCTTAACACATCAAACTCTATTCCCAACAAACCATATTAGCCTGCTACTCCAGTTATCTGTTGGCGTCTGGCTCAAAAAGCACCCGACCACCCTCTAGGGTAATGAGCGAACTCGCTTGGATCTGAAGGCAACGTCCGCGGCGCCGACGCTGCGTCTTGAGTTGGCGACATTTCAGCGACTCCGGCGGGAATCAGCGGGCTGCGGCAAGGACATAAAAACATTACGGGTGAAGATGGGCCGGCCTGCTGGTGGAGGCGGGTAGGAAGGCCCCGGCGTCGAACGTAGCATCGCGATGGAGCCCCAAAGCGGGCCTTCTCCGGTCATGCAGAAACCTTCACACTGACACAGCTTCGTTTGTTTCCACCACTTTCTCACAACACGAACGCGTCCCCCGCCCCCCCGCCCCCCGCCCCCCTTCCTTTCTGAACGTATCGACAAAAGGAACGGCAAAATAAATAAATAAAGACTTAGCCTCTGCTTCGGGGAAGCCGCCTCTCCGGGTTTCCGCGGTGGCGGCGACCCGGCTGGAGCTGGTTGGCATCAGTTTTCACGGCAAATGGCGGGTGCGGAGGGGGGCCAGCGGCTCCCCGGCCCTGGCGGCAGGCTCCAGGCTCGACTGTCTCTCTCGGCCGGCCGCCCCCGGCTGTCATTGCACCAGGCCCGAGCCGTAGCTGAAGGCGTAGCTGCTGGCCAGCGAGAGGGACTGCGGGTGCTCCTCGCCCTGCTCCGAGGGGTAGCTGGGAAACGTCTGCGCCCGGGACACCTTCGCCGAGCCGAGGCTGTGACCTGTTGGGGCGGGGGGGACACACACGACAGGGACACAAAAGATGTAACCGGGCTTTGAGTTTTAATTTACTTGAAGCCTTTCGCCATGGACACGGACTTCTGGGGCTGCAGAGGAGGGTTTTGCCCCTGCCTGAGGGCACACGCGGGCGGCGGATGCCCAGCGGAGGCGGAAGGTCATAATTCGGAGGCGGAAGGTCATAATTCAGAGTTGGAATTTTTTTTAAATTGCAGGCTATCACATCTGTATATTTGCTACTCTATAAATCTCAGTTACATTTGTTAGTTAGAGCTGCCAAAGAACTGATGCTCCTCTTTTTAATCTGAAGCCCTGCTTAAGTGGTGGAAGTAATGCCAGCAGTTTCAAAGGGGTTTGTCACACTTACTGTCTTTCAAATAGGATGCCAGTTTGTCAGGTAAACACAGTATCCTCATCATTTCAAAATGAGCTGGAGGTGGGATATGGTCCACGTGGGCAAACACTGGTTGGGAAGAGGATGTGCGAGATGTTTTCTCAGACGGGCTTGTGAATCTCATATAACCATGGCTTGTTCACTCGCAGCCAGCGAGATGGGAAACCATGTGTGAAAAGCCATTAAAAAGCCGATGACCAAACTCAGAAGATGACTCCTATGACTCCTATGACCTGACTCTGTAACCTGATCATTTTCCTATCTCAAAATTCCCCTTTGAAATTGAGATTTAATTAGTAAGAAAAGGTTAATTTCCAAAGTGCGTATCTCCATGCAACGTATATTCTCTGTTTTTTGGAAATGTACATTGAAGCCTGGATTTAAAATGGTTTTGGATAATGCTTTTAAAAATGTCTTTAATACATGTATTGTACGTAGGAATGCAAAATCATATTTTTCCTTCATTCGCAGAGATATTAAGGAGCTGTAACAGAGTATAGACACAAACACCGAAGAACTCGGCTCTCGTTCAAACGTTTCAAAACAGTTAGCAGCTTTCTAGAATGCCCCAGTAGTTCTGGAACCAAGAACGATGTTCACCAGATTTGGCAAAACTTTGTCTTAACTTCTATTTGGAAAAGTTTGGCTATAACATGTTACCAACTGCTTCATGAAAAAAAAAAAAAGATCCCCCTCAAGATGAGTCTTTCCGAGCAATACTGGGACCAAGAGAGAAAAAACCCACAACTCAGTGAAAAACAGAATAAAAGGTACATCTCAGTGACACTGGAGACAATAAAACTAGAGACTGAATTCCCAGTGGCACGTTAATGGTCATAAAAATCCCTTTCATAGCACGACCAAGCAGGATGAATTTTGTATGCATATTTTTACTATTCATTCACTGGGTTAAATTGACTTTGGCTAGCAAAACCTGACTGAGATGCCAGGTTTAAATGTTTTCTGCTTCAAGAAGCTTTTGCACCAAACTGAATTAAAATGTATGGTGGCTGTGATTTCTAAGCTGCAAAGCAAAAGCACTGATAATACATTGTTTGAGAATAGTCTTAAATGCTTTATTGCTTTGACCAACTTTTAACCATGATATTAAGTGAGGCCTTCATGCACTTTTACTTTTATTTGGGATTTGCATCACAATTACTGTTACATTTTTTTTTAATTTAATGCAAACCTAAACATAGAAAATTGCATCATTGTAGGTTTTAATTTTGTGTTCCAAATCTGGCTTTTTT
Organism: Haliaeetus albicilla; assembly: GCF_947461875.1. NCBI lineage: Eukaryota > Metazoa > Chordata > Aves > Accipitriformes > Accipitridae > Haliaeetus > Haliaeetus albicilla. The sequence continues at coordinate 15,210,306 of NC_091485.1, forward strand.
CCTTCTAAGGATGTAAGTGCTTGTTTTCTTTTTGCCCAGAAGCTAGAATCATACATATTTTAAGGGCCATAGGGACCTGCTAATCCAGCCATGTGCTTTGCTATGTAAAATTTTTCTCTTTCTTAGCAATAAAGATAAATAAAATACGTCAAGGTACCATTTTCCTCCATTCTCTTTATGTATTTTACCCAAAAAATGTAAACCACACAAACAGTCCCCCCACAAATGAGCAGGAGTAGACACTTGCCAACCAAAGGAGTTCCCTAAACTCAGGCCCATTTGTATCATGTACTGTATGTCATATAATTAATTTTGAATTTGCTGCTGTAGAATAGTACAGCTTCAATACAGTGATGAAGAGTGCCCCTACTAAACTAATTTCTAGCTAAGGTATTAAGATAGTCTCTTAGAACATAGAAGATGAATTTGAACCTATTAAGGTTAAAAAGGAAATTAAATTCAGGTCTTCCATTTCCTGGATGTATGCCTCAGCTGCTAGCACATCCCTTAAAGTTTTTTAAAAGAAAACTTGTAGGTGCTAAATCTTACAACAGGGCTGTTTTTAGCCATTCTGTAACCAAAGGGGCTAACGAGGATAAGTGACCTCTTCTTCCCTGACTGCTAGGACATGTAGTCAAAGAGAGAGAGACAGACAGATCCAAAAGATTAAAAGACACACTCAATAGAGCCAAAAAAATCTAAGACACTTGGTTGAGGCTCAAGCTGAACAGTATGACATCAGTTCATGGAAATAATAACAAAAAGAATAGAGGATATCAGTCCAAATGAAAGGAGAAAGCTATGGGTAATAGAGAATTTATGAGTTCAGGAAAGAATGGCTCTATGCAACATGTTTACTTTTGACTTACATTTTTTTAAAAACAATGAACTATATTAATATATTTAAATAAAATGAATCAAAAAATAATGGTGGTAAAACAATGAAATAGTCCAATGGTTCCAAGTCGGCTTAAGACTTCTAAGTGGTAAATTTCCAAAATTTTGGTATTTGTTCAGCTTTTAAAAAAAATTTAGTATATCCCGTACTGGAAATTCTAAATGAAAATCAGTTCTTTTATTTGCATTCCTACTAAATATTATTTTAATATTCATACAGCTGATCAGCCTGATGGAGTCTTAGATATTGTAGCATCTCCACAGTTACGCTTTATGTCAGCAGTAAGGATTTTGAAACTAAAGATACAGGAAAAGGTTTTGCAGTAAAGAATTTAAGTTCCACAGCTTTCTAAGGTTCCTGCTTCCATAGTATTTTCTGTGTCATATTTGGGTCTTAAAAGGTTAGGAGAGAAGAAGAAGAATGCTGTTTGTGGATTTTGCAGCTCTTTGGTACCACAGCTGTTTTCAAGAATACAGAACTAACTCTTCTTTACAGTTCTTCTGAAGTCAGCATAAGATGAATTTGATTAACACACACTTCATGACCTGAAGACACCAGTAGAACTAGGGGAGGTTTTTTTTCCTGTGGCTTACATAGGAAATGTGGTGGTTTTTTTGTTTTTTTTTCTTCTGTTGTAGGACAGGACCTTGGAAGCATTATTCAGCCTACTTCATCCTTTATTTAAATTTACTCTCAGGATCATGGAATGCAATGAAGCTGTAGTCCAAAGCGATTAGGTATGAATGATTCATCAAGATAATTTAATGTAACCTGGCAAATTACACCAAAATTAGATTTTTCCTGATCTTAATTATGTTGGAAGCAGAGGCAGTATACACAAGGATCTTATTTCATGGCATGGTCCTTATTTATAACAATTGTTTAGAGTAAAAACCCAATGGTTTCCTAGTAACAGCAGTGATTGATGTACATGTAAGTAGATCGATCACAACTTCTAAGAGAAGCTTGCAGTACTCAGCTAAATGAAAAGAAAAAAAAAAAAAGAGATCCAGGGATAAGCTTTAAAAGCCCCCTTACTGCTGCTTATTGGGAGAAGTTTCTCTCTGTTTCAGATTCAAAATTCAAATTCCTAACCAGAAGGCAGGTGCCAACCCTTTTTCTTTTCTAAATGAAAAAAAGATCATGCTTTTCTTTTCCAACACAAGAATTCAAGGGACTCTCTCATCTGATGTTCTTTGGTTAGAGCACTCATCTATGATGTACAAGTCCTGTGTTAAAATTCCCCTCTGCCTGTGGGTAAGGTTTGACATCACACTTTCTGTAATGGAAAAATCAGCTGAAAATGTTCCCTTTCTCCTCTCTGCCGGCACTGCTGTTCACTGTCCCTCAGTTGTGCCCCTGCGACTGAAAGGCTGCTTTGTAGACTGAAGCACTTTGGTCATCTGGTTTGCAAGAGCCGTACAAATCGTTGTACTGGCACAGCCGAGGAGCAGGAACAAGCAGCCAAGGGTAAGAGATGGCAGGTTTTGTCTCAGATTGGCTTTGGTGCCAGATAGTTTGTTTAGGGAATGATGACCTGTGAGCAATATGCAACCAAATGCAGGAGAATGCTATCACCACCAGACTACTCACTTCTCTGATGCAGGATCAGTTTTGAAACTCTGTGACTAAGCTCTTCTAATACAAGATCTAATATAAGTGTATATTTTTGCAGTACAATTACTGAAAATTAATAGAACCAGAGACTCCTGTGTTTCAGCTTCTGTTGCAGGCCTTTTAAGTAACTCATATTAGATAGTCGTTAGGTAAAATAAAGAAACAGATTTTTGCAGCTGCACATCAGGTTTTCATCTGGCATTTCTTAACCTCTGAACAGATGACTTTACAAAAAAATGATGTTCTTCTAATGTGGTTTTACTTTTCCAGGTAATGATAATAAAAAACTTTACTTTTGAAAATAAAATCTGGCATTTCCATTCCCAAGATTATGAGCACAAGATTGAAGTCATTAAATTCAAGCCAATTGGATATCTTTATTAGTATTAGGTTTTGTACTTGGGAGTGCTCTGAGACTTCGTGAGGACATGAGCTCTGTGATTGCTATAGATGTTTCTATAAATGTTATAGAAAAACACGGTTGTTCAATAGAAAGTTCTGTGAATCAATCAGTGCAAGCTAAGACCAAATAAAGTGAATCACATGTTCCATTGTAAAGCAATCTTTTCTTTTCAGAAATATTCATTGGAAAATTCTGTTGTTCACAATAAACAGAACAGTCTGGAAACCAGTGACACAGAGATGATGAGGTTTTATCCACCAAGGATGGTGCAAGGGGGTGGAAAAAACCCAATTAGCTAACAGATGTTTCAGGAATGAAATGTTGGTAAGAGGGAGTTAGTTGCATGTTGTTTCCTCACACAATTCTCACCGGGCAATAAAGGCAGCCCTTCAGCCAGAAAAGTTGACAAATCTACTACCAGCCTTTAATCTAGATTTACGTTCTCTAAGGACTCTCCCAACAGCAGTGGAAGCTCCTATTTGTACCAGAGGAGGCCCGCAGATTGCACTGAGGATATGGTTTTGATGGGGAAGCGTGTCTTGAGGTGCTTCAACCTCTAATATTCTTTGCAGCATTTTTGTTAAGACACAGGACAAAATGGGAAAGGCACAGTAGCTATGCACTGAAAGCCCACTAGGGAAAATGAAACACTTACTGCAAGAAACTAAATTATTATGACTGCTTATTTCAGATGGAAGCTTTTATCCTCTGAGAGCTTTTGTTGCAAAGAAAGAGACTCCACATTTTATTCCGGATAAAGAAAATGTTCTTCAAAAAAACCCTACTACAATCTCAAATCAGTTAAGTGGCTATTATTGCATCAAAAAGGATACTTTCATTTAAGGCAGAAAATAAATGATTGCTGTTATCCTATTTATAAATTTATACTGGTTAAAATTCTGCCAGCAATCTGTATTGAATATACAGTGTCTTCTATTGAGCTGTTGATGACAAAGCAGCTTTTCCTTTTCTGCTGTTAGATGATTGGAATAACTAAAGCAAAGTTTCAGAGCAGGACAAACTGCTACAAAGCAAAACATTTATTTTGCAGTAACGATGCAGTTGGATTGGAAGGGCATTAATTGGTACAGCAATTATTATGCTGTCACTCACAAAAAGATGCAATGGAAGGGAGCAGATGGAAACTGAAAAATAGCATAAACTACATTACTGCATATTGATTTCCATATACTTATTGAAAGTGAAACTGTGGGTCTGTTTCAGTTCCAAATAAAGAAATACAAATTTTCACTTGAATTTAACTACGGTTGGAATTAAAACTCCAGGAAGCACAGCTGGGCTCCAACTTTTACATTTTCTAAAATAATTTTGGTGCTCATTTCATCAAATATTTATCTTTCTGAATGGAAAAGTAATATCAGGAAACATAATTTTTGACACAGATTTTTAACAAAATGGTTTAGTTTTTTCATTAGAAATAATTTTGAAAAAAAAAAAAGATGATAAAATAGATAGGAAACATATTGAGAGTGAATGCGGTCGTGTCCTCCCCCCCCCCCCCCCCCCCATTTAAAAATATTTCCTTTTTATTCTCAGTTAAAAAGCATTTTAGTTTTCTTTAGAATTTGGAATTAAATTAGTAATACTTTTTTTTTTTCCCCAGCATCAAGATTAGTAAGTATCTGAGTAGAATATACTTGTTACAGAACCCTATCACTTTCCAGAATTGGAAGACTATTATTTAGCTTCAAAGTTTTTGGCATTGTCATCAAGTTGTCCTCTCAAAAAGAAGACATTTTACATGTGCATGCAGAAAAGATTGCAGGATTGGCAGTTTAAAACCCGTAAATTTACAATATGTCAAATTTTTGAGTCTTAAGGAACAAGTTTTCAACATTCCAATTTTGGCACAAGAATGCTGGAGTTTTATGAAGGGTACATTTACATGTCAATATTTTGAAATGAAGAAAACGCATGTCCTTAGAGTTTTGCAACAGCGATAATTGTTTCAATACCTATGAATAATGTGAATTGCTTGTAAACATTATGTAGAGAAAAAATGAGCGTTATTTCACCTATACCCCTACCTAAAATAGCAAGTGTTTAAAAGCAGCATCTTGAATCACATAACTAAACCTAATGTATTGACTAAAGGTCAGGTTGGTTTAATTGAGGTTGTGTGTTTCCAGATAGTGTTTTTAAAGACTTGTTCTCCTATTGCATTTAAACTGTATATTACCTACTTAGGCTGTCACAAGCTGATGTAGCTCCTAGGGTGGAGATACCAGAACATCAACCACATCTTTCTCAAAGATGCACAGGTTTACCTTCTAATTGATTATCTTTTTCCATTGGAGATTTTTTCTAGTAATGCATCTTTTTATTCACAGTACCAGCTTTCCATGCCTCTGTGTTTATAAAGGGAGGAGACATACAGAAACACCAGCTACCTAACATCTCTACCTAGGAGATGGAAAAGAAAGTTACTTACACACGTCTCACATTACCCTGTAGTCTTTCCCCTTTCCGCCCACATTCCTGCAGCCAAAATATGACACATATTTGGGAAAAGCAATTGATTTTACATATTACATCTCTTCGGCTTGTGCTCTTCTATTTGTAATACATAATTGTATGCCTGCATGCCTGAGCTACAGCAAGATTAAATAAAAGAAAGTATCTGACTCGAGTAGCGATTTTTTTTAGTTCTGTACTCTGAGCCAACATGCAGATAAAGACAGTAAGCTTGTACTTAGCTTTCTTATGTTGTCTTCCATATACAGACTGCAGTGGTCCTTACAGAGATTAATTGATTTCATCTTTACAGCTTTTTACGCTTGTGCTAATGTTGCAATATGAAACCAGCCTCCTCGCTCCCTCTGTTCCGAGTCCAGCTCCTTTACTGTGCCAACACAGTCGAAGGAGGCATAATCATGGTCTCACTTAACACAAAATTAGGCTAAGGTCCAACTTTGCTTCAAAACAAACAGAATTTTCCAGATGAAAACTCTCAGAAAGAAGGGTTTCTGAGTTTGGTTTCACAAATTCTACAGAAGTGAAATTTTCTGCAGTGATACTTTCAGTTTATCGATTCTAAAGTATTTATCAGGGAACCCTGATAAGACTCTAAATAAAATCTTGAATTTGTGCCTTAACAAAGCTACCTGAAAAGGCTGAGTACTTTGTACAAGGTGGCTAGCATCCTCGGCTTAATTTGTCCTTTCAACCACAGACTCAGTCAACCAGAAACTAATATAAAACATTTCCACATAAGTTGTAAAATTGCAGTTTATTATGAGCATAATTACTCTGTTCCTGAACTTTACCCCTGTCCAAAGTAAAGTAAAATTATTTCATTTACCATAGGCGTAAACAGAGACTAAGCACTTTTATACAAAATGCAGGTAGTTTCATTTTCCTGTTGAAGCTCAAAACTTAATGAGCTATTTAAACAGAAAGTTGATGAAACTGAGACATTCCATGTTGGTAATGCTAAGGAAAGAAAAAGAAAATGGTAGACGAGAAATTCCTGCAAGAGACAATTTCTCTCACTTCAAGGAACATTTTAATTGGAGAAGAATGCTGACAAATGATAAGTCAATGGCAAAATGCAAGAAATAAGAAGTAAAGAATGCTCTGATCCTACGTGCATATGGGAAAGGCTAAAGTGGAGGAAGAGAAAACAGCTAAGGAAAACTCCTGTAAGAAAATTATTTTCGTCTTTATAGTTATTTGTGTCATGGGGACATAACAAACCAACAAAAGGAAACACTCGGAAAAATTACCCTGCTCCTGGAGTAACTGGAAAGTAGGAAGAATATAAAGCTAGTGAAAAAAGAAGCAAATGTAAAAGATAGATAAAATTGTGTGGATTCAGTTACTTTGTCTCAGGTAATGACTTTCTGCTGTATTAAGTAGCTAGAGCTACACACTTTGCCGTCTTCTTTTGCTTTTGATTCCTGTGCAGAGCAGCAAGTCATTATGAGAGTCAACTGATTGTTGATCTCTGTGCATAGATTTTGAGTATCATTTTCTTTTACATCCTTGAAAATTACATCTACTAGAGTAATTTAAAGTAGGTAGCTATGTAGGCAATGTTATCATCTTGGTTTACCAATTTGCTAGCTCGCTGTTCACTTTTCCCTTCCTCAAAATGTTTTTGTTGCATTTTTACTACAGCCAAACTAAATGCCCAGCCAAAACACAGATCTTAACAGATACCTTGTTAAAAAAAAAAATCAGCCCCTAAATCTGTTACTGATTTAGGATGAAGCATCTTACTAAAAAATGCAATGCAAAAATGCAAATTTATACATTGCATATCACTTTGATGATATGGAATATCTCACTGTTAAATATTTATTGCATTTCAAATCATGTCGACCTTTCCCCTTGGATACACTATTCCACAAAACACTATATAGGCCTCATGCAATTCTACTGATACTACAGAGGTGAAGTGAAATAGTGAATGTCTAATTTCATATTAGAGTATCTAAAGCAAAATAAACAAAAACATTACTTACACTGACAAAAAGCGTATGACATGGAGATTGTATACTGCCTTTGAAAATGGGATGCTGCTGGAGGCTGATTGATCAGTACTGTTCAGTCTTGTGGCTGTTATAATGTGTGGCCAGTATTTCCTGGCCCGGTAGTATTTTCATTATAAACACTCCATTCACAAAGATTTACAACTAGCCTATAAAAAAATTGCTGTAAAATGAAACTCAGCACATGAGGTCTGAAGCCAGAGAGCAAATTTGGTCTGACAGGATGGAGGGAATATGTTCTTCACCACAATTTTATGTAAGTAAAATACAGCTTTGATTGGAAAAAAAATAAAAAGAAAAAAACTGGCAGGCTGTATAGTTTACATTGTTTGACATAGGAAAAGATGGGGACAAAGGATTTATGCCACCCCAAATGGACACCTATTCTACAAATACTAATTTTAAAAGACAATTTTATCATGTGAGTATAATGTGAGAACTAAACACATATAAAATATAGTCTAAGACACAGGTTGAATGCAGTGATACAGCTGAGCCCTTCCTTTGGCACTCCCAGGCAGTTTCTTTGCACACCTGAAGAGCCAGGGAAATAGGGAGATAAAGGGTAACAAAACTAACCCTTATCAAAACCAACCAACCAACCAAAAAAGCAAGCCAAAATCCAAAACATGTTTAACGCCTGTTTGGCTTTCACTGGGGAGTCAGATGTGCTCTGCTTCTGGGCTGTTCAAAGAAAAGGCAGGAATGGCTTTGAAAATGGTTACGGGGTGCAATTGGACCACTCATTTTAGCATCAGCTGTGTCTTAAATGACCTCAGCAAACTGTTGCACTGCAGTCTCAGTCCCATTTGAGCTCTGCTAGCACACCTCACTGCACAGAAGCAGCAAAATTCATCATCTGTTTTGATCATATCCTTCTACCTCTGCTACAGAACTCAGAGTCATCCCATTACTGCACTTCCCTACAGGTATTTCAAACTGTAGGCAATGTCCTCCAAAGAAAGGAAGAATTCTTGGACTCTGGTAAAACGTCTTGCATTCAAGGAACTTTGTATTTATGGTGTAACATGGGGAATTAGTCTCGTTCATGTGTATTTTGCCGGGAAGGGGGAGGAGGGTGGTTTGTGGGAGGTAAAAATATAGTTCCCAGTTTAATAAAATGAGTTATTTAAACTGACTAAAGATTTTCCATGAATTTTTTTTTTATGCCACCAATGAACAAATTTCAGAAAAAAATAATAGAACTTACATTAATATATGCAGGGATGAAACACAGCTTTTAGAACTTCTACCTTTCAAAAGCTATTCTATTTTTCACCCATGCATTGAAAGCATTTATTAAACCATTTGTTATTCAGATTTAAGCTTTCTATGAAATAGCTTTCTATGAAATTGTCCTTAGAAATATTCTTTAGAGGTCCTTAACATTATTTCAAGCTGCAACCAGACACTAATAGTAGATGCCATATAAAAGTGAAAATATTGCATTAGCTGATAATTAGCTCTCTGGCAATGATTAAAAAGCTTCCTCAAACACTTGAAGACAGGAAGACACACCTCTCCAGCAGTTCTAAAGAAGAAAGGACAAGTTGTTTTTTAAAAAAAAAATAAATTTGAAATTATAGGCTTGTCTTAAAATGCTTGCAGTCTCAAGTCTTATTAATAAAGTTTATCTAAAATGTATGGTTGCTTGAGTTTCTTTAAAATAGGACTTCACCTTTTACTATACCTGCTTAGAACAACTTAAAAGGATAGACTGAGTTACTCAAAAACTGTAACTACAAATTTAGGAATGCTTTGATACTTTTGCACTAAATAACAAAGACAATCTGCTGAATAACATGCAATCATTAAATACATTTGTAACTTAAAGATGTTTCTTAAACTAAATGCATCACTGGTGCTAACTCAATGAAAGCATGATGATAGCTAATGAAAGCATGATGATAGCTAATTGTAAAGTTACAAAAGTATCGCAGAGATACACTTTTCTCTCATGGTGGAATTATTCAAAAGTGTGTTAAAACCTTTCCCTCCTCCTGCTATCATCTTTGCAGTGAAAACTATCTTATACACTTCTGGGAGTAGAAAACCAGCAGAGAGTTTTGAAAAGGAGCAGTAAACCAAACAAGCTTATACACACAAGAGGGAATCTTTCTGTTTAAATGAGTCTTATTATGTGCTCAGTGTCTGTTTGTTAAGATGAAGCTGTAAAGCTCTACCAGAAAAAGTAATTAATGTTTTTCTAGTAAGGAATTTTGCAGGCTACCAATATGCTATTGTAATTTAGGATTTTGAGTGTATTTTATATTTCAGAGAGGAAACTTAAGCTGAGATTGAAAAGATTGACTAGAAGAAACTTCTGGTATTTAACTGAAGATCTTCCCATCTCCATGCTCTCTTCAGTGTCCAGACTGAGAATTATTTTTTTCCATGAATAAAGATTGTGTCGTATTTTTTAAAGTTAGTTTAGTTATGACCATTAAACTTGCCACTTATCTTTAGTTAGCCAAGTATACTCTTGAGATAAACTGACATGCATTGATCTGAATTGGAAATCAACTTCTACAGTTTTCAGATGAGAAATGTACGCACGGTACACAAAAAATACAGAAATGGATTTTATGACAGATACTTGAGGTATATCTTGAGTTTGCAAAATTCTGTAACTAATAGGAAACTGTATAAACTTAATTTTGGGGACAGGTATGTCAGATCTCCTGCACATTTCCATGCCTTCTTCTGGGGCGTTTGGTAGTATCCATTGCAAGTGGTTGAACAGTTTATTAGATGGATGTAGCTCTAATCCAGCAGGAAAGTTCCTAAGTAAGGTCCTTCCCAAAGCTTGGCTTCTGTGCAGGCACTGAAGGTGCTGGGAACAAAGGAAAGGTTTCTGTCTGTATTGAGTGTAATAGCACTTTGAGCTCTTTTGTTTCTTGCAGAGATTACATATATAAAATATGTGGAAATAAGGCAGTTCACAGAGGCTAAACAAATTATTTCCCTCTAATTTTTTCTCTAAAATAAAGAAGTTTATTGATTTTTAGATTATATAAATTTAGATTATATTAATTGGAATAAAGTAGATGCCTGAAACATCAATGAAGCACTCAGAAAAGTTAATTCATTTTTCATGACTCTCTAAATAATTTCTACTGACTGTAAAAGCCTTCAATTACCCACCAGGAAATAAAAAACAATGGTTACAATTCACTGAGGGATGCAAGAGATGTTCTTTTGCTTTTTTAACCTGAAAGGAAATTCACTGTGATTCAGAGTGAACAAGCTGTCTCGTTTTCATCAGCCTGGTGTAAAGCTAGAGGAAATGAGTGGAGGTAAATCTTGTAAAGGTGTGTCAAACTGCTTGATCTGCTTGTGTCTGGAGATGGGAGGACTCCCTTTTTCTTTACTTTCTTGGATGACAGAAGAAACAGCTTTAGTCAAAGCACTTATTCCCTGCCCCCCCCCCAAATAAGGAAATAAATAATTAAATAGAATAGCAAAACCAACGGTAATAGTAAGACACACTGAAATTACCACCTACATGTCTTCTCTCTGGAAATCTGTTATTAAACCTGTAAATATCCTGCCCTGTGTTTTGCCTTTTCTGTTCCCCAGCTCACTGAGGCTGTTTTTTTTGCTGGTATTCCTTTTGTGGCCTCTCAAATCACAGAAGCTGTAAGAGCAGTGCAGCAGCGGTCCCTTCGACAGCTTTCCTTAATCCCAGCTGCTGGGAAGAGAGTCCTGACAAAGCCCCGTGCATTCTGGCAAATCAATTGACTGATCTGCTGAAGGGGTAGAGAACGATCGTCTCTTAAGTAACATTCATTCTGCCCTCTCTCACTGCCTATTAGTTAAGTGTTACTAAAGAAGCCAGGAAAAGGAAAAAAAAAAGTGCCCACAGCACAAGGCAATAACCAGCAATCACATTCAGAACATGACATGTACGAAGTAATTATACTTCATACAGACATTTGGAGAAAAGAGTGTCTTACATTAAAGCAAGGCATTTTCTTGATGGCGATTTTGCTGCCGGCTTTGGGTGGGAAGAGCTGTAACGCAGAAGTTAAATTCATTACGAGTGTCTGTAGTCGTAGTATACAGATAACAGCTGATGAAGTGAATAAAGATGAAGCTCACAGGATGGCTGAATGTTAAAGATATTGGTGTTGGGTAGCAGTTTAGCTGAGAGCAAGACAGATGGCATGGAGCAATCAGCAGTAGAAGGGAAAGAAAAGTAACATAAAGGACCCACATCGTAATTTCTAAACGAAATCTGAGGGATTTCTTGCGTATGGCTAGACCATCCAGTGCTCCAGTCATTTTTGGCTATTGGCAGCCACACAGAGTGGCCTTTTGTGTATTGCTGCTCAGAATACACCAGGACACAAAAGAGACTAAACCCAGCTTTGCCTTCCGCCACCATGGCTTGCTGCTTTTTGTGCTACTTCTTCTCTCAGTGCCTATTATACCAGAGCAGTGTATAATGTAGAAGCATACAATGTGAGATGGTATTCTTGAGTTATGGTACTACTTCTTCATGAACACTGCAAAAATTATTAACTCGCAAGTAAATTTTTAGGTTTATTAGTACAGCTCTAAAAGGAGGGAAATAAATAATAGAATACAAGTAGCTTTCCAGCAGGACAAAAATGGGAATTTAGAGAGCTGGAAATCAGCTGTGATTTAAAAGGAAGTTAAAGTATAACTTTAGCAGAAATAACTCTGAAGGTACCATATCTGATGAAACATGATGACATACTTTTACATTAAGGCAAAATGGCAGCTTGCAAAACTGTGCTGTATAAGGTACTGGCTCCAGGTTGCAAGAGCAAAGCCAAACTAAAATTAAGCATATATATCCTCTATTTTAAGAGCATACTGAGGACAATTTTAAGGGAAAAAATATAACAAAAAATACCTAACAAAGCAATTTCATAAAATAAAGAAGAAAGCAAATGGCTTTTTCCAGTTATTTCCAATTTATCTCTTTATAGCCTCCTCCTCCCTGGAGAAATAATAATTAAAAATCAGTAACTGTGAGGACTTTTACTCATCGCTTGTTAAACAGAATAAAGCAGTACTGAGGAGTCCTTAGCTGAGTCCTCAAGCTGAGGTGTGAGATAACTCTCACAGAACAGGTATGCTATTGACAACAAAATAGAAATGATTTATGTCACAAGAAGAACAAGAACTAAAATCTTTTATGTTATAGCTCACACCAGTGATGACTGCACCATCCTGATTACTCAGGACACTGGTTCTGCATCATAAAATCACCGTATTTACATCCCATAGCTGGAACTTGCAGTTAAAATAATTTTCTTTATATAGTCTTGCAGCTGCAGACATCAGCATTACTAAGGCACAGAGGAGGGAGTATTATATTTTTCTTGGAGAGCTTTGTCTCTCACAAGATGAGAATTTTGCATTCTTTTAAGATTTTATATTCTTCTTCATGAGTGGGAGAATGGGATCCAGGTAACAGTTAGTTACTTCACTTTTGTTTCTTTACAATGGATATTTAATGAAATACAGGTATGGGTATAGAAGCCTCTAAAATAGCTCAGAAACTGAGGTACTAGCTCAAAATGTCAGCCAGTCAATACTCAGTACAACAATCCCTGGCTTCATAAATTCACTTTGAAAAGCAAAGCAGAAGTAAACAAACATTTCTGCCTTTTTAGAGAGCTTCATGAGAACAATCATATGCTAAAAAAGGAACTTTTCTGGGACATGGAATCTCTCTGTCCATTTACTTCAGAGTATAATCAGGAACTGAATTTAAAAGACAACTGGGGAGCTATCTGAATTTTAGAAGACATTCAGACCTGCTGCTGAAGGCTTTGAGGCCATATGTTTTGCTCCTATAAATGTGTTTTTCAGAAGATACCTGGGGATTTCAGTAGAGGCAATGAGCAAGGGGAGATCCAATTTTTACGTCTTCGGTAGAATGGCTAAGTAGCAATGATTCAGGCAACTGGACCACCATGATGCATTACAAAACCATCCTATCACTATTAAACTGTTACTTTAAGAGCAAAAATAAGGAAGCAGTAGCAGCAAGGAGCACAGTGAAAAATGTAACGTTACTGTTTCTACCAGCTAGCTATTATTCTTCTTCATTTTAAAAATTCATTGCCTTGAAAAAGCAGCAGAGATGTGTCACAATATCTTGAATTTCCTTTCCCCCAAAAGCAAAGAAATCTAATTTGAAAAGAAAAGGAAGAAAAGAAAAAAGAAAACAAAAACCTCTACAGCACATGCTTTCTTTTTTGAACTTGAGCCATGCAAAAGAAAAAAAATATGATGTAGTATCTATTGTGCTTGGACGACAGCACCTTTGCAAGAACTGGGGAGGAAAAGGAAGTATTATCTTAGTATTTTAACTTTGAACCAAATAAAGGAGGCCAATAGCATTCTTCACTCAGTTTAAGAACAGAGGCACCATCTGACAGAAAGCATTTCCTCCCTTCCTCAAAGTAGAATGTGATTTTTGCTTCACTGAGTATCGCCCTTTGATCAGAGACATTACATATACTGTAGTCGCTTCTGTGATTTTGCACAAAATCCACCCTTTTCAGTTGTTTTAATGCCCTATTTTTGCCTAACAAGAACCGTATCTATCTGTCTGTCTATATATATGTGTGTGTATATATATATATATATTTAACTTACCAACTAGAAGCTATGAAACCAGTGAGAATAATTTCAAATTGTGAGCAACACCAAACCACTAAGAAGACCTGTCCCTTGCTCAACCCACCCGTGATGTAGAAGGAACAGGGCTGGGAGGTTTCCAGCTTTCTAATCTTTCCGCCTAGAGTGTCATACAGAGGCTAAAACACTCTCTTCGTTATTCTGTAGTAACAGCAATCACTCTGCTACCTGCTTCACTCCTTGATGCTCAAAGGTAAGGCACAGGGACGGAGTACAGTCCTTCTTAGTGAGACGGAGAGAGCCTCTTCAAACAGAGCCTTTTCTTGTTTTCCTCCCATTAGTATCACCTTGTACTGGATCTAGCTCCTGCCTCACTAGAAATGACGAGAAAGCAGAGGTATTGCAGTAGGACTTGTCTCTAAATTAAATGATAGCAAATGTGCATATGCAAAGGATAGGGGGGCACGGTGATGATTTTTTCAAATACTGCTGGCTGATGTATTTCTTTGAAGTTTGTTCCCTGTGTCTCTCTCAAGTCTGCTATTTAACTTATACCTCCCACTATATACAACATTTCATATTATTAAGTTAGAAAGTTTTTTTTAAAAACAAAACAAAACAAAAAAAAGAGAAATATTTCCAGATACTAGTCTTTTTACAAATAATTTGAATTTGCATTACTGTTCGTTTTAGATGACAAAATATTTATATATTCAGCAGTTCCATGACATGGAGGAGTAACCTTAGCCCTTTTGGCATGTACAGAGATTTATTTGCTTATTTTTGAGAAATCTTTTTAACTCTTAGACTTCAACAGAATTCAGACATTTTGCTCTGATAAATGAGACACAAGTGGCATTGTGTTTTGTTCACCTTAATTGAATAAGAATTGAAAAATTGGTCAATGATAAATGACAAAAAAAGAAACATTTATTTTTTAAAATTTGGAGAAATAATAATTTTAATATTAAAGTAAAAATACTATTTCTCATTTTTTTCCCCAAATATTCCCAAATCATTCAAATATTGTCAAGCAACAGATGATGGAAAACTATTTCTGATGAGATGATCAGATATAAGTGAATTTTCCCAAGGATTCATACAACCCCTATTTCCATATCTTGTTTTTTAACTTCATCAGCAATATCACGCATAAACATTTTCCATTAAGTATTACAGAATGAACTGCAGAAAATGTATAATTTAATATCAAGAATCTTAAAAATATTCTAGTAGATTTTGAATATTTTTAATTTTTACTATATCAGTATTTTTTGTCGTGGGATTTATTTCTATGTTGGATTTATTTCATATACCCAGATCATGTCTCAGGTAAAAAACCCTCTTTCTCTATTATGTGTTCCTCAAGTGCCCATACATTTAAAAGGGGACTTGATAAAAAAGGATGCTTTATAGAGCATATACTAAATATTATTGAGGGAAATGAAGAGAAATATATGGAAGTATAGTAAGCTGTGACACACCGTTAACCATTTTATCACCTGTAATGTGTCTTGCTGGACTCTTTTGGCTGTTTACCTGTCCTAGAAACTTTAAATAAATCAATTTTTTTAAACTGGTGCTTTATCAGCTGGAATACCATTGCTGCTTAAAAGATTTTAAAATCTTAGCTCCATTCATCACTGCTGCTGTCATGTCACAGCACTTAGCAGAACGTCCCACTGTCATATGAGAAGTTAGCACACCTGCTGAAGACTGTGAATATTAATTAACTGTATTACAATGCAAATTTTTTTCATGCACCAGAAAATTGTATCATTTGGATATAAAGCATCTGGATGAGAACGACCTGGTCCCACCTGAAAAGTGGAAACTTTTTTTCCCCAAAAGATTTAATTTCCTGACAAAACAATAGCGTATTATATTTCACATTCTGTCGTACTTTCTGGCTGACTGAGTTTTGCTGAAAAATAACTAGCCAAAATCCCTGTTCTGGTTTAAACGTTCTTGATGAGCTGGATTAGTTTTTCTTCTACCACCACCGAAGCAGAGCGCAGCTTTCTGCGCACCCAGGCATCACGCCCATCTCCAACACTGTTCCAGCCAGCAGCTGCAGCCATGCAATTCCACCTCCTTCGGGAGGACTGCTCCCGAACGCCATAGAAATGACTTCTGGGTTTTGAAAGCAAAGGTCGATTTTGGCCCTAGCCCCCTCCACCCCCCTCCCCCCCCGAAGGCTCGAAACCTCGTTTTGCTGCAGTCACACCTGATTACCCCACGCGCGCTGGGGTCTGTCGTGCACAGCGGTGACAGCCAAGTGCGGGGCCAACGGGATAAAACCCCCCCTCAGCCTAATTCAGTAATTTGGGCTCCGGCTGCAGCTTCACAAAGCAGCCAGTTTTCCTTCCACCGTCCACTGCTCCTATAATTGGTGTGACATTTCATTTCTCCCTTCGCTGGGAGAAGACACTCGGGCAGAAAGATCTCTCTTCCAGCACATGCCTCCGGCCCCCAGTAAAAGGGCAATTATGCTTCATGGTTCAGGGGCTGACACCTTTTCCAGGGTGCTCAAGAGCAACCTTCCCCTGCCCTATCACTCTGCTGAAAATGAGACATGATGGAAAAAGAGAGCGAACGCCCTTGCTGCAAATTTATGCTGTCAGGTAGTTATACGCAGATAAAACCTGCCAGTCACATAATTAGGTATGATGCCCACGCCATCTCTCCCCACCCCAAAATCTGATGCCTAAGCAGAATTGCTTGCCAAGCATGTGGCACGTAGGTTTAACTATTTCAGATAAACCAGAGGCGTCCATGGATTAACGCTGCCCTTCTAGGTTAGAAATTGTAGCTCTATTGCTGTGTCTCCCTATGTCACGTCTGCTTTGTTAGTCCTTCAGGAATGGGACAGCTTATGCCACCGTGGTTCAGTTTCATATATTGCTATATAGTCGAATTTCTGAGAGTTGTCACCTCTATTTCACTTTAGAAGAAATCTCTGTCTTCAAACACCACTGCAAGGGACTACAGAAATTCTGTAAAAAGAGTTAAAATATTGACCACAGCATTAGCAAAGATATTGTAATCTCATGAATTAGATTTCAGTCATGAGAAGATTTGTTGGATATGAAACTGTAATAGTACTCTTTTTGCAGCAGTCACTGGCTGCAACAGACAAAAGACTACAACTCTGAGAGAACAACAGATTCAACCCCGGTAAGCAACTTATCTTTTTTTTATCAGTGTTAACATCATATAGACTGCACCAATTAAGGAGTATGATCTAAATACACGTTTAGGAATACTGTTCCAACTGAGCACTTTTACAGTCAAGATCTCATAAGAGCAGTGCGATGCAATTAAATAAATAAGCAACAGTTAAAGACCAGCAGCTTTGTGGCTGAGCTGCTGCAGTATTGCCTTTGAACAAATCACATACAACTTCCCTCAAATAAGCAAACAAGCCACTAAGGGAATGGTTTCACCCTGTAAGCTATCATAAAGTGTATAATCAAAGACAAGTTACATTCACCAGAGGGCAACCCAGCACTTTCCATCATGAACGAGGTTCTGTTTTATAAATATTCATATATAGGTAAGCCAGCTATAGCCTGATTCTCCAAAGCTCATAAACAGAACAGCAACAAACATGGCAGCTAAGTTATTTCCAAGTGAAACAAATCGAGCTTCTCAGAATAAAGGGAAAGACCAATAGGAAATGCCTTTAAGGTTTAAAACAGCATAGCAGCATTTAAAGCCTTTCTTTTCTTTATTGTTGCAGATATCTGTAAGAACAGATGGTTTCAAAAAGATGTGTTTCCATTTAGGCTTCTGCTGTACTGTATTTATGAGAGTGTAGAGTCACAAGACATATGCCACCTGGCTTTGAGCTGTAATTCATTCAGCTGCAGAACTGTATTAGGTGAAAATCTTTTGCAACATCGAAGAAGTTGCTGGAATTTTGTAGGAATAAAACTCCTGCAGTTTGAAGCACTCTACCCTGTTTCAGTAAGAATAACTATACCTGATATTCTATCCAGAAGAAGGAGTAAGTGGTTCTTGTAGATCCAGGAGGTAGCCTGTTGTTTGACTGTCATTGACAAAGACCAAGGAACAAATCGCACAATCCAAATGAGTAATGAGAAGAAATGAGTTCCTGAAATCTAGTCCTGAAATCTCATTTCCAACCGCAGATCTAATGCATGATCCATAAAAGTTACTTATTCCCTTCTGCAAAAATACACACGGCTGGGTACATGCACAGTTGTTTACTGTACGCAGAAAAGCCGTAAGTGCATTTTAAAGACATGCTGTGCTTTCTCCTTTCAGCCGTGGTTTTTGACCAATGCTTTGTGGAACTTATTAGTTCTGTTAGAGTCCTTCTGGAGAAGAGTGGAAGGTGACAGGGAATTAATCAGGGACTTCTCCTGGCATTAATCCACTCAGGGGCTGAATACACATTTTCTAAGGGCCGAAGCACAGACACCTACGTGTGGTAGCTGCAAGAGTTGTCCCGGATGGATATAACCATAGTACTGACAGAAAGAAGCAAGGAGAGAGGGAAGTGACCCGTCATTTGAGTCTCAACGCAAGCTGCCAATAAGGCTCTTCTCTCTCCTGCTCAATGTTCCTTGCTGTGAATCCTGTGATTGCAGCCAAACTATGGTTTTGGAAATATGTAATGTAGGAAAGAAAAAAAAATTTAGATTTCCACGCACTAATGAAGCCAGTTTAAATTTGATGACACATTTAGGCTAACACGGGAGTTCACCTCTGTCTATCCCATGTACCTAGTGCTGTGGGCTCCAGAGTCAAAGAAAGCAAACTGTTGGGGAAAACAAAGCAAGCCAGAAAGCTTAAATTCAATAGAATTATCCTTTACTTATCAAAGAGTGAAGAGACATTGTCATCCTTCCATGCAAAACAGCTAGAAGTTTAAAGAACTTTTTCTTTTACCCCTGGTTGATTTATTCTGGTTGATTTCCTTAGTCTTGCAAATGATTTCTGCCTAATGTGACTCTGAAGCTCGATGAAGCACAGCTCGAAAAGAGGAAGATGTACACACATTTCTGATCATTGTTAAATGTATTTGACCAAATTCTGAAGTGAGGAATGTTTTCACTTTGGAAATACTTGAAAATGTACTTCTTTAAAAGCTGAGTTTGCAAGAAAAGTGTCAACACTGTTTTGAGACTCAGCAAAGATATTTATAGCCATTCTAAAAAAAAAAAGGCAGCAGCTTGTTTCTCTTTTAATACCGGATAAGCGTACAGATAACCCACAGGGAGTTTCATAGTTAAGCTATTGACAAAGTGATTTGCTTTGACTGATCAGCCATATAGGCAGGTCTTGGCACTCTTGTCATGGTTATTCAATGCAGGAGGTGCAGGCCAGACTCTGAACTCAACTCATATGCAGTAAGCAGAACAATAATTGCAGTTATATTACATATACAACATTAGGAGTATATGTATTACAGTGACATGCTACTTATATTATAGCCAGAGCATAAGATAAGATTTAGGGTCAGAACTTTGCATTCTGTTCCAGATACACGATAAAAGTCATATGTATGCAAGGAATTAAATATACATTCCAAAAAGAAGTGTAGATAGTATCAAAGAGTTGTGTACTCATATAGGAATTCTTCACTTTTTCCCCAGTTTTCTCCCTAGGAACTGGGAAAAGCTCAAAGAAATGTTAATAAAGAATACAGAATAAATCTAAATGCTCTAAAGGGCATATCTCTTTAAATGCAGGAAGACTTTTTAAAATAATCTTTCAGTCCCTGAACTGAAATTTCAAACTCTTTTCAAACTTTTATTTGCTCAGACTTCCAGCACGTACAACAACTATTGCAGATGTATAACAGACTGATGTATTTTGTGGGAATCTTCACTTTAAAAATTGAGGAGAAAAACTACCCGTGTTTCACACAACCCACTGAATGGAAGGTAACACCTTTTATTCACTCAGATACTACACGCTCAGATTGCTAGTGTAGGTGCAGAACCTTGCTTTATAGCAACAGCATCAGCTGGACTCAACACTACCCTCCCATGAGGAATGGGCTAGGAAGAATGACACATCTGGGATAATTCTGGGAATTTGGTGGGGGAAAAAGTACAGTCTGTAAAAAGTTATACATGTTGGTGCTAAATCTATGTTGCTGCTGTACATCGCCACAGCTGGTGGCTGCCCGGCGATCCAATTTATAGGAGATTCCCTTGATACAGAAATGTAACCAAACAGGGAATCTTTTACTCTTTCCCTGCGATCTCTGCTAGTTCAGGGAAAAGACAGCGTACTGTTTTCAGTGTGCTCCAGTCCAAGCTGCCATTTTCCTAACAAGGTAAATAGTGAAGACACTCAAAGACACGTTACCATACAAAAAGAATTTTTGCCATTACTCATTTAGTAATTTCCAGGATGCTGGTCACTGCCTCGACATAGCATGGCACTACAAAAGGCAAAGGGTCTGGGTGTCCTTTACTTCTGTGGTCCTCCCCATCCCAAATGACCACTTTTGGTGGCGTTAAATTTAGCAAACCTAACTCATAGAAACTTAAATTGTTATGGAGTATGGTTTCTTGTTGTAGGATATTTTTTAAAGATGGCAAATTCTGTGCCCCAACTTCTGCTTATGTCAAGGGCACTTTCAGGTCCTCCAGTTGTGTATTGTACTGAACATCGGATCTTAATCCCCTGGCTCTGAAGCCAGACCATGTTTAATTAGGCCCATAAAAAAGAAATGGCCCTAGAGAATGTTCTTTTTTTGCCACATGGCACAGTATTCCAGTCTGAAATGTGTTCATGTTTGTAGGTTGCATTCTCTCACCCAGACATATGCCGATTCATCCATCATTTGTACTTCCAGAAAGAAGTTAAAACATCTGAGAATGTATTTAATAAGGAGGACATTTAAAGCCACCATTTTCTAATAATAATAATAATGGGTGATGATTTGGCCATACGATATCAGATATTGCATAAAAATACAGATTGACAGCATCATAATACATGTTTTTTACTGTATCACTAAACATGCAAGAAGAACAATTAGAATGAGTTGTGTAATGGAAAATAACGTAAGGTAGCAAAGATGTTTTCCCCCCTACATACTTTGCCTGAGACTAACACCGAACCAGGAGCACTGTATGGCCACACTTACAAACAAAATGCTAAAACTTAGCATTGGTGTGGGAATGAAACAAAGCACCTGTTTAACAACTGATGTGACAAATTCACAATGATTCCAAGAGGGAATATCTTGCTAAGAAATGAAAATTATAATTCTTATGCTCTGTTTTTCTGAACTTAAACCAAAACATGCACTGGCACTTGGATTTAGATTCACAACCTGTAGAAGAAGGAATATTTTAAACTTCTAAAAGTTTCACCAGAAAATTAATGTCTCCGTCCTGCTGCTATGCTAAAATTATGGAAAAAGAACCCAGCACTGTAGATTTAATATTGCTAAGGAAATAGCAGTTCTCCCACTGTCAGGACTACATGCAGAACTATGATAAGCCTGCTCTAAGAAATGCCCACTTTCATGTAAAAATGCATTGTAAATGATTTCTCCAGGAAAAATGAATTTGTGCTGCACTTGAGATCATCCTAGTGTGAAAGAGAAGTATGAAGATACACATTGGAAAGTTCTTCCGAATAGTAAAAATACATACAGACATGAAATACAGCCCAGCTCAATAGATACTCTTGTTTCAGTTAGCTGAACAGTCTGGATGGAATTTTGTTAGCACAGTAAAGCTAACAACTGTGCTCCTCTGTCATAGCATTTTAGTGAGTACAGCTCAACTTTGCTTATCAAATATGTTACCCTTGTGCTAAAGTATTCCTCTGAAGTTGTCACTTTTGACTGGGAAGGGGTTCAGCACTCGGGCAGACAGAAAAATGATTTGCATGCAGTCATCAGCACATTGTTTTTTTCAGCATCCTAGACAGACCAATCCAATCAAGTTTATGAATGAGTCTGATTAATAATGATTAATATTGAATCAAAGCAGAAGTTGCAGAAGCTGCTGCACTATAGTATTTTTAATGCTCTGTAATAGATTTAATTTGTGGTTTGTAAATAGTTGTGTTTGTGTACAGTTACACAAAAAAAATCTGACCCCCTCCCTGGTTTAGCCTACCCCATTTTCTTTTTAAAGACTTATGTCTAGTGGTATGAAGCTCTGTCTGGAGGAGTATTTATGTCACTCACCTTTTTCTTTAACTGTGATATGGATGCACTTAAGTAGTCTTGTAACTGCTGTCCCTTCTCATCACAAAACGGCATTTGGTCTATGAGCCAATTAGTTTTGCCAAGTTTGCAAATTACCGGAGGGACTACATTTGTAGTCTTTAGAAACTGACTGTTTCATACATTGTTTTGATGGCTTAGACGTTAGACATTATTTAGACTTTAGAACCCTCCCTCACTCATTAGCAGTTAATGGACTGGGAGCAAACGAAACAGCTAACATTTATTTCATAAAGTCATCTTTAGGGAGAAGCTCTAGTAGTGGACTGAGATCAGCTAAGTAAGTGAGAAGGAAAATAAACTCTCTGAGAAAAATATAACTCTTTTAAATATGAGCATAAATAATGTACACCATAGCGAGCAAAAGTAGTATGATAAATTACAGCGTAAGAAGTTACCCTGATCCTGCATTTTCAAATGCACCTGTCATTTCATTTCTGTCCTCCATTGATTTATTCTAACATCTGAAATTTGTAGGAAAGTCCACTTGTATACAACAACCTCTGGTAGAGGTCACTCCTCCTTATTCCCACCAAAAAATACGGAATTTCCACCCAAAGTAAGCTTATTTCAGGTCTGACCTAATATCGGCCTTATTCCATTTATAGAAAATCTGAAGTCTCCTTAGGGCAAGAAATAAATTTTCTTGCAGTGATATGTACTTTTTTGCCATGCAATGGCAATAATGACAATAAATATAGCTCCTAGAGCCCTCTAATTGTAGTCCATAGCTTCATACTGTGCATGTGACAGTGAAACCTAGCATGCCTCTTGACCTGTGGGAAGGTGTTCAGCTAATTTGCTCCTTTTTATAGAAATAACTCATGTGTCTTGGTCTCACAGTGAGTGGAGAATGTGCCTCTCCTTTGGGTAAAATCTAGGTGCCTCCGTTCCAAGCAGTTGTTTCAGCTATTTCAGCAATATAGTAAGACTGTGTCATAAATCCCACTGTTCTCATCATATTTACTCTATATTTTTGTCCAAAACCCCATAGATGTTGATGATAGGTTATGATTTTATGACATTTATGGGTATATTATATCATCTCACTGTCAGCTTATTATATTTAGAATGACAGAAATGCAAATAAAGTAAAATAACTAAATTGTTTCTTGTATGGATATTCAATGTGAACAACAAAAAAGTACACCTAATATGAAGAAAAGGCTAAATGTTAAGATGAAATTTGCACACAAATGAATATCACTATTCCCACATTCATTCATCCTTTCATCTGAGTCTTTCATTACAGTATTTTCTATTTCTCTTATAAAGAGCTGAATGTGTTGTGACAGGTTTTTATTTTGCTGTTGTCTTTGCCTGAATTTTATTGCATACAGTGATGGCCTTTGCTAACACCGTGAACAGAATTATAATTCTATCATCTATTATATTTATACTACCAGAATATTACGGAACAGATCAGTGGATCCCATGTCTCAAATGATAGTGAAGACCTATGTTGGAAGTCAGTATGACTTTTTCTCCTTTTTGCTAGGAAATTTCAACTGGAAATTAAAATAATTAAAATGTTTAAGACAAAGCTGATTAATGATCCAGATGTTCATTGAAATCTATGGGTGTGAGCTAATCCTTTGAGAATGATTACTGATCAGGTAATTTGTTCACAGACACAGTTAGTTCCTCTTGTCTGGTAATAGTGCTTAATCTCCTTGGCATGTTAAATAGCAAAGCGGTTATCACCAGAAAATATACTAACAAAACATTAAATATATCCACCTGTACAGAGGTCCCAAACTGGTTTTGACTGTTGTGGCTAGAAGAAATGCAAGATAAAGAACATGAATGTAATCGCAGTGTGAAAATATCAAGTAAAAGGCCACTCTTAAGAGATCTGTCTTATTTCAACAAATAAGAAAATGAAGTGATGCAAACATAAGTCTAGCTGAATATATAGAATTTAGTTTATGCACACACTGTGAGAAAATAAGGTTATGAGCAGATCTGTATCACACAAAAGACAAGCAGTTTTCAAAGTTAAAAAGCAGCTTTGAGTAAACTTTCTTATAATTTATTGATTTTATTTGTAAAATGAATAAATGTAAATTTGAGCCAACCAATTGAAAGATATTGATAGAACACATGCTTTGTCTTTGTCTAGTTTTTTTCTCTAAAATAAAACATTTTAGAAATGGATTTTAATTTCCAACTGTTGATAGTTTGTTAAATTATTGGATTATACTGACTGTGCTTCTCAAAGTATTTGAAAATGTGGTATTATTTGTAGCCACTCTCTCAGGAAGTCAAAAAAGTAAGGTCTCCCAAACAATTTGGAAGATATGTATTTAAACTTTTAATTTACTGGAAGAAATCCAGTAATAGTTTTTAATATGCAAAACCTTCTGTCAAAATTGAGCTATTTAATAGTGTCTTTAAAAAACTAATTTCGTCTTCAGGCACCATCTATATTATATACACACATAAAAAACCCTACTTAATATTTAGATAATGGATATAAAATTAACATCTCTGATGTTCTTCCTTTTCCTAGAAACTACATATATAATTCAGAACGGTTTCTATTTTCACCATGACTTTGGTTTGCAGTATTGTTAATTTAAGTTTCACATATTTCAGTACACAGATACTATGTTTCTAGAAGCATGACGTGTACAGATAGATTTGGCAGATAAAACACCTAACCATTGTTCTTGCCAGAAGGCAGAACATACGTTTCTGTTCCTTCCATCCTGGAAAAGGCTATATATTATTGTCACTACAGTGCTTTTATTAACATTCCAGTGCAGAGAACAAAATGTTTCATTTTTTTAGTCTCTATAAAATATAACCTCACCTTCTTCTTCCCTCTCTATTTTCCATAGGATTACAGAAGTCTATGATATTAAACACACTCCTTCCTCTAGGTCAAATAAATGATAGACTAGATAGCCCTGCTACAGTTTTGATCAAATGTGAAAGTGCTCATTGTTAGCAGCTATAAGATAAGCTGTAGATACAATGTACTGTTTCTAAGCAATTAGTAATCAGAAGAAGAAAGAGTTTAATGCGTTTCTTCCTTCTCCTAATGTGCTCAAGCTCAAATCCAAACTGAAACTCTCCAGCCATGAAAATGCAGCAGCTATTAAAAATAAGCTTAAATCCTGGCACACAGCTGCTTTGATGGGAGGGACCCAATATAATATTGATTATTCATTTTTTGAAAAGTTCTCTTTCCAGAAAAAAATTCTCAGAAAACATCTTTCCACTCCCACCTCCCCTCCCATCCTGAGGTATCTCAGCTATTTTCTGTCTACTTTTGGCTTTCTTGAATTGAGTCAGATTTTTCAAGTAAAGTAACGAAACTGAAATTTCACATTAGTGAAACAAGTGTTAGTAGTAAAAAGGTAACAGTAAAACAATTAAAACTAAACATTTATTGAGGAATTATGATAAGAAATTAAAGCATAATTATTTGTTTGATTTCAGAATCAGACATTAGTGATGTTTAATGATTAACACCCTTTATCTCAATCATGTACATAAAACTACAATGGTGGTTATGTATAATATTTCTCCAAATCATCCTGTTTCTCAGTGGGAAAAACCCCTAATTTCAGAGATAAACAAGCTGTTGCAAATAATTTCCATGGGACATATCTACCACTCTCTTCCAGAGGGAAGGAACTGTTGTATCATCTGTGCCAGTTCAATTATCCCGCTTTGCAGCATAAGCTATGAGAACTGAGAAAAAAATTATTAATTGAGGAAAGAAAAACGGTATCACAGAAATCCTTTATAAAAAAACCCACAAAGTTTTCCAAATGTTCCGATTTTCATGGACATCGTCTGTAAAAAACCCATATACATAGGTATCTGGAACTACTCACACTGTTTTATGAAGCCTTTGCCATGACACATGGTCTTGAGAAGGACTGAGAGCTTTTTTGCAATATTTAAAGTAATTCCCATACCAACACTATACTCAGAGCTGGTGAGAATTCAGGGCACTTATCTGCTTTCCCAGGAGTCACACCTTCAGCTTGCATGAACTGCTATAATCCTATCAGTATCAGCGCTAACTTCTAGTTAAGGACTTTTACCTTCCAGAGGCCTAAGGATACATATACCCCCTGCAATATTGAGGAAGCAATAATCTACATCTGAAAGGCACACCGACGGATTTAGGGCAATTTAAATGTTAGAGTGGTTCAGAGCCAGGACCCAATTACATTTTGTCCCAAAATGTGTGTGTCACCTCTTGCATCCGTGCTGGGGATCCAGTCTTTGAACACCGACCCGAGCCCCACAGCTGCAGCAGCGAGAAGAAAAATTCAAAAGGGAGATTTGGGTCATGGTGCCTAATACCATTGAGGCCCAGACCCATCCTTTGATCACACAGACTGTATCAGATCAGGCCTCAGAACATGCGCTTGTTTATGCTGAATAAGTGAGAACATACGGCAGAGTGTTTACGCTAGCCATATGCCTTTAAATCGGCGTTATGCCAGCAATTGGAGAACAGACAATACCTGATTTGATGTAAAGTTCAAGTGATACCTAATTTGGCATAATGTTTACCTTCACAAAGCTACCTATCAAAATATTTTGAACAAATTTGAACTGTTTCAACAAGTTTGTGTCAGCTTAGCATTCTGGATGACATAGCCATGGCATTTCTTATCAAGCAGTAAGCACTTTCAAACTGGATTTATTGTTTTGTCAAATCACAGTCCTATTCCGTGCATCAAGAGCATCATAAGAAACAAGGCAACATTTTAATCGAGACACTTCGACCACTTAGAATAATTTGTATCTCTAAGTTGTGCATTAAAATCTGTGCAAGGATTCTTCTGTTAAAAATGAGCAAGCAAAAAGACCACCACCCAAACACCTTTCATTAAATTAGCAACTGAAGATATGAAGTCTTTTAACTTAACAATGCTCATTAATATTACTGAACGTGGACTGCTAGGTAGACTTTCTTCTTGCTCCTTCACTTCATTTTTCAATGTATTGCTAGCCATAGTGAATACGAAAGACCTAAATTGCTTATCACCTCTTGTCAAAGGCATCTCATTTCGGTCTAATGGTACGATATTGCGTTAACCATAATTCTTTCATTGTGACCATCCAGATCAGAAAATGTTTCTTTTTATCTTTGTGCCTGAAGTGCCTGTCCTTAGGAAAGAGGCTTCCAGCTATCGTGTGGCAGTAAATGTCTTTCCACAAACACTAGATTTAGCACACAGCAAATACTTACCAGCGATATCGTTTTGCACACAGCCATAATGCCAACATAAAAATTTTAAGTCATAGTTTGGCACACAAAACAAAACATAAATCCATCTGCTCAGCAAAAGAAACTTTAGGATGACAAGCACAAGTTTCAAATGAAAAACATTTTTAGCACATTAAAATGGTAACCATTAAACATTGCATTTATGATAGCAGATAGTACAAGTACAGAATAACAACATATAAAGGACACCTAACTGTAGTGAAATAAACATTTCTGATATATTATGTATGGTAAGAATAGAAATATGAATCTCTTTAGCAAACACACTTGGAGGTCTCTTTAGCAGAGCTATGCTGATCTATGACAGATTGGGATCTGGCACTCATTTTGTTCTGTCACGTAATCAGGAATACTGGACCTAATTGTCACCAACTATTTGCATATCATAGACATTTGAATAATAGGGAATGAATCCACTTATGATCTATGAGAAATTAAAACAATGTTATACGGAAAGGAAGTGAGAAAAGATTTTACCAGGAACATAATGTACATTGGGCAAGTCATAAAAGACAAATGTCTGACACAGGAGGTGTAAGGAGATTTAAAATATGCTGTACCTCACCATAGATTTTACGTCTGTAAAGTCTGATAAACATATGTAAAAAATATGATAGATAACATGGCTTTCTGTTTAACTCCAATTTTCACTAAACAATATTTTTGATCTAACACACACTTCTGTGAGGAAAAAACACCTGGATGTGAGTTGGATTCAAGTTTGCAGCTATTTAGAACTGAATATATAATTTACAAGACATATAATGTACATATTCAAGATCTGGCCCATCTTGATAGATTTTAGCTATACAGTTTAGAAGAGATTTCACACTGAAATAACATCTGTGTTACAACAATGCACCCAAAAGTAATGTATGTTAATATATGAAACTCTTCATGCTGAAATGATCATTTTACAACATGGTTCGTCTTAACATGTACATCTTATCTTCAATCATATATTTCATTTTGATCTGCATAATACTTTTTTGTTTGCTTATTCACTGTGTAGGTTTAAAAATCCTATTAACATTTTTGTGAGATATTTGGGGAATGATTGATATACTCATATCCATGAGTTTTGTATTCAGTTTCTGTTAGTAAAACTCTAGACAAAAAAACCCACCTGTAACTATGTGGAAAACTTCTTTCTTCTAAGGACATTTGTGCAAGTGAAATACATATAAATATTTCCATTTCAAATAAGATGCTATGAACTAATTCTGAATAATTTTCTCCTAGGAAAAATTCTCTTGATGGGTTAATGGCTTCAGTGCCACTTCAAGAAACAACAAATTTCAAACAGTATGTACTACAATTGTACATCCACTCTAGCATTATGGTTGAAGAACTGTGCTTGGCTGTCAGATGAGAGATGCCACAATAATTGTTAGATTTCAACAATTCCTCCCCAAGCAGGTGAAAACTGCAAATGCTGTGTGAACAGTCAGATGGTGAGTCATACTTCCTCTAAGAGTAAGGTAATTTACTCCTCTGAGGTCAGCAAAAACAGGGTTCAAAGCCAATTCTGTCTATCACTTCTGGAAAAAAAATACTTTCAGACAGCAACTCACAGAGTTTGGCTTTAGAGCTCTTACTGACTAAGGGCTGTTTTCAGGGAGATAAGGGCATCCTCACTCCCCTACTGTTGAGGCTGAATATTGCTTTACTGACAGTGTAATGGTACGGACCCATTCTCTAGGTATTAACCGATACTGCAGTAGCCTATGTGTTGGGACAATTTCATGCTATGTGATGGTACTGAGAAGGCTTTACTAAACCATTTCCACAGTTGCAAAGATATTCTCAGTTTATTTTTTTTTGTCTAATCACATCAATGTAAAAAAGTAAGAAAAAGAAATCTCTTTCATATAGATGACTTCTAAGTCCAAAGCAAACGTGCAAATATTTTATCACGTAAAATGCATCTACATTACCATGTAAAAATCCAACAGAGAACCATGACTATCAGAATAAAGATTAACTTCAGTCAAAAAGGCTCTACATATTTACACGGACCACTGAAGAAATGCTCAAAACTGGGGGTCCTGTTTATGTTACAGTGATCTGTGGACATGAGTTATAGGGAAAGGTTTTCATCTTGTCTAGGTCAGCAGAATTTGTTTTTTTTCCATGAGCAAGGATGACTTGCAACAGCTGAGGACCAATGCCTTAACAACAAATTAACCTTTGCTTCTTGTCTAGTTATGAAGGTTTTCTTTTGCGTCTTGCATGGTTTTGAACATTTAAATAAACAAAAAGAGAAAGTATCTCATATTCATAGCAATGACACTATTCAAATTTTCTGAACATTTTCACTTTTCATAGTAGTATGCACTAGCATAATGTCATTCATGAGCCTGGCAACATTCCTGATTTACTGCAGCATAAGCAAAAAACCCAGTCACACCTTGAAGACAACAGCTTAAATTGTCCCTCTCTTTGGTATTTTATTACACAATAAACACCACTGCAAGATTTATGGCTCATTCCTATAGTTTGATACAAGGTCTGAAGTACAACTAAGGTAATAAGAGTATGTGAAGAGGCATCTTGAGCCTTTCTTTATATTTCTTCAGTCCTAAGACACCTTGGTGCTGGTCCAATCCATGATCCAATAAGATGGAGTAGTTCTTTGCTTTGAAATGCTGGTCAGCAAATCAGGAAATAGTACAAAATAATATAGAAGCTCAAGAAAAATCCTGTTTCCTCATTCTTATACTAGATGAACAGAAGATCTATGGTCTAGAAGTTACATGAATTTTGCAGCCACAGGTATTGAGAAGAGACCTTCTCATAGGTATCCTAGAGGGTCAAAAGGCATTACTAGTGCATACAAACCAGTATATATTAGGACTGAAAAAATCACACACTGGTACAGATAATGTTCAGTATTTGCTATCCCTGGCCCTGTTGTTCCCCCTCGCCTCCTCCCTCCCCCCATTTATTTGTTAAAAATGGGTTGTGTTAGTATATGGTGACAGTTAGGAGAAAAACAAGACTCTTCACAAACAGATTGACACTTAAACCAAAATGCACATACTTGATCAGAGGAAAGTGTTTCTATAAGAGGCATGAAAGGGATGAAAAACCGCTGAGCTATTTCTCAGAATTAAATACCTGCTCTGATGAATGGGGAATAATGAGACAGTTGACAAGACTGAATGAAATACATTTCCAATTCCTAACCCAGAACAGGTTATCTTTTCCATCATAAAACGCTTGTGACATCAAATGTTTGGTGATGATAGGACTGTCATCTCACAAACAGAAGCCCTGAAAACCTGCTGAGACATCCTGGAACAGTATAACAGCAATAATGGATAAAAACAAGTGGCCAAAGTCTGTCAACAATCAATCATTTAAACTGATGCTGCATTTTTTCAAATTAAAATTTAAGCTTCAACACTTATGTAAATAGGCTCTGAATTGTACTTTCAGCAACAACATTGCTTGTGAATATTCCCAAAACTTGGGATGACCACACATGAAGAGAGGAGATACAAAGCACATTTGGGTATCTGCATTCCTGGTTTGATGCCATCAGTCCATGACCAAGAAACTAGGAAATCTGACAACTTCCCATTAGATGCCCTAACACAGCACGCAGAAACCTTATTAAAAAAAAAAATGCTCGTTCCTATTTTAGCAAAAAAGTAGGCGAGTGTATGGACACAGAGGTGCTACTCTGGCATGTGTGTAATAGGTATCTAGGAACAAAACATTCTGTTATTGTTATCTATTTATACAGATCTGTGGAAAGGTAGCAAAATGAGGTAAAAGTGAAAACTTGCTTCATGCAGTTTTCACTAACTTCCATGAAAAAGCACCATACCCAGTAATGACAATTTTACAAGAGTATAGTGTGGAAAAGAAGAAAACTGATAGCATTTAAATGGTAATTAGTCAAATGCAAGAACAACGAGCGATGTTGTAAGCCAGGGAAGAGTATTTTGTTTGTAAGCTGAAACCACATGATGGATCAAAATCCTCTTTTAGTTATATTTCATTCAGAAAAGATAAAAACAGTGGCATAGATCTAACTAACTAGCCATGTGTCTTAGGTAGGTTGAAAACACACTTATGCACAATTAGCTAATTCTCAGCTAAGTATTCAATTAATAAAATAGCTGCTTTACTTTGAGTACCTGATAATAACGACTATAAGGAAGCTGCACCTGATTCAGCTCATATCAAACAGCTTTGGGAACAGTCTGTGGTGGCTATACAGGGCTCAACGGAGTTTGGAGAACAAAAAAAAGGGGGCTCATTACTGGCAGTGGCAGCCCCCACCAAGGATTATTCCCAGGGACAGAGGGGGGGTGGACAAGACCCTGCTTTCTACCCTGAGTGAGGATTAAAGTCCAAGGTGGACAAGAGGCAGAGAGAAGATGCATCCTTAGTTTCTCAGTCCGCAGACCCTGGGCAGAATGGCCCCACTTGGCACAGGGGGACAAAGCCGTGCCTCCCCCTGCAAGCTGCTGGATTTCCTCCATTTCCTGGGCTGGGCTGAGGGCTGGCATTGCTGCACACAGGAGGAGACAGGACGCTACTGGGAACACAACCACCCATGCTACTTTATGTCACATGCACTACCAGGTCAGAGAAAATAACTATGGCACAGTCCTGCTGCACGTAAACTTGGCCTAGCAGCAATAACATAAATATTTAAGTCATTATAGACAGTCGGAAGGATCTTTTCATTTCATCCTCACTCTCTAATTAAGGTGTTTGCTGCTGAACAGTGAAAAGCCTCATTCCATTTAGGACCTCACCTCTACCGTCTGCAGTCAGAGTAGGTAATGGCTTTACAGTATGCTGCTCTGCACTGAATCCTCGTGTGGACATTTTTTGTTAGAGGTAGGGAAGGACAGAGCCTTTGATATTTATAATGTAAATTCCCAAGCCTGCAGTTATACACTACTGAGCCGCTAACTCCACCCTTCCTGCGGTTCCTACCAAGTCCTTTCTCTCTTATCTCTCTCCCAGTCTGGTATTGCATTTTCCTGTCTTTGCGACAGCTTTGCAACAGCCTATCTCATTTTTAAACTCAGGGCAATGAGCCTTTGATTAAAATCCTTTACCAAAACGCATCTTCAAAGAATTTTGAAGGATAAACAAGTGTCCAGCAGCCAAACTGCAGACTGACCTCCAGTATTCAAATATGGAACAGCAAGGAGTTGGCAGACTTCAGTTTTGGAAAAGATGACAAACTTTCACTTCGGTGAAATCTTGCTAACTCTGCATTGGGAGGAATCTCCCATTGTTATTCACAGTTCTTGCTTCTGTGAAATTTATCTTAGTTTCCTATAATGTATCATTTTGATCAAATAAAAAGTTGGCAGGGTATAAGAATTCACCAAGATGAAAAGACTTCTCTGAACAAATAGAGAATGAAAGATGTTCTAAGACTTTTTGAACATTTTTTTCTCTCTACTGAATAATACTACGATTTTTTAATCAGTTCTGCACAGTTCAAACTCACTATTGAATTATAAAGAATATATATATTCTTACGGCTTGATTAAACTGAACATGCCGAGTAGCGTGTCCACTGTGCTTAAATTGGCCCTACCATGAAAATAAGTAGGTGTGTACTAACAACAGACTACGCGTCATATGCCACAAATATTGTCACCGTAATATTGTTGCATATTAGTAAAGTAAGATACACATAAAAGACAATCTTACAGAAACTTAAGATTAATGTATTTGAGATCTTACAACAATCTTTCTATAACAAAAGATTTTAAGCTTCATAATAACCAAATAACAGGCAGCTAGGTCAATGTTACTTCAGACAAGCAGTTAAATATATATTTATATGATTCCATTTTATGTCATAAACATTAGAATGTGAAGGGGGGGGCTGGATCTTTTTTCCACTTAAAGTAGAACACAATCAATTGCACTTGAAATCCTTGGGCTTGGCTTCTTTCCTCATTACTGTTGGAAAAGCTGGTATTATTAACCCCCCCCGCCCCCCATTATGCAGCCTATTTTCAAAACTTACATTGCTTCTAGGTTATAAAAAATGTTGTGAACACGTTCTACAGAAGTGTCAATTTCAATAATTTTTACTTTATTTAAAAATAATTATCAAAAGAAAAAGAAGTATAAACAGTTCCTGTAAATAGATACTAAAGAAAATACATCTTTTTGCCCAGGTACTTTTTCACAAAAATGCAGGCTTCCCCCTGCCCCGAATTGTTTTAAAGGGGATTTAATGCATCTGTGATTTTGAGTAATAATTTGAGTAGAAAATCTGGTTTGTCAGCATAGAAATATTTCAATTTGTTTGAAATTATGAAACCGAACTGTGGTAGCATATTTAACACAAAATAAGATAGTCATAGCTACAGCAGTCCGGATTTATTGGTGAAATGATTAAATAGAAAAAAGCAGTTTTCACAAAATTGACTTTTGACAAATTTTTCAATTTTCTCTTTGATATAACATAGCAAAACTTTATTGTTCAGACAATCCAATACCAGCTGACAGTTAGCACCCATGGAACTGGTCATGCCTATTCTCCCACTACACATATTCTTTCCGTGAACTACAGTTCTCATGATACAATGAAGGTCCTTGAATTTTACACTACAGCAGAGAGATCAAATGACTGTAGCATAACTGTAGTCAGTCTTAAGCTAACTCAGGCTAACTCTGGCTTCGGTTAAGTTAAGCTAGGGGCAAAGCTTGATTTGCCTCTCACCCTAACAGTGAGTGAGAAGCTACTGTCATCACATATTCATGAAATCATTAAGCTAAGACATAAAAAGAGATTTATAACTAAGAATTTGTGTAGTTTGCACTGAAGAACTTACATTTGTTAGTTTTTGGAGGGGAGAGGAGGCAATCGGCGAATATTTAACTGCTCTTCTTACACTGTTTGGGCTTTCAATTGTAACTGGAGACCACAGTGACTTCTACACTTTCTGGTCTAGCACAGCATAACCTCACTGACAAGTGATCTCACTGGAGGACCATCTTCCGAGAGAAAGGGCATCACAATATAGGGCTTAAACGAAACCAGAACTTCTGAATTTGACAACAGAATATGATTTATTAATCTTTTTTGGCTTTTCCCCCCACTATTTTTCATGGCTCATAACTGTAAGAACCTCTTACCTCAGCAACCATTTATCAGAATGAAAGAGAACAAGCTCTTCAGAGCTTGTCTGTAATGCTCTTAATTAGCCATAGCAATCACTGTTGAACAAAATGAGGTTCTTCTTTACTAGTTTCTGAGTAAGACACTTCCCATTTCCAATATGCCGTTTTAAAATCAGTCTAATGATGCACTATTTTGCACGGAATTTCAAAGCTCAAAAGGATCAAATCTACTGCTTAAGACTTGAGAAACCACATAATACACTCATTTTAAATAATGTAGCTCTTACGTAGTTTCTACTCACTAAGTATCTTGTTTCAGGTGTCCTTTATTCATACTTCAAATTTTATAGGCTTCATTTACTAATATGAAAGTCCTGATGAGATTCAGCAAAGGAAATGGGAAGGTGGCAGGCTATAAAGCATTTCAGCTTTAGCTGCTGGTAGACACTTAGTGAAACATTACCGAGTGATCAGGTTTATATAACAGATATATTCTAACATTTTATGTCATTCACATTATTCTGGCATCAAGATTAGATGGGGAAATGGATTCTGTACTCAATTGCTGGGCATATGAACAAACAATGGAAATGCCAAAATGACAAATGTCCTCCAATTCATTTTACATGCTTTAATTTGCAGAAAACTGCAGAAGCTCACACTGGAAATTCCTGCAGGATTAGCCTAAGGAGGATTGAACAGGATGATTCAAATCCTTCTAAATATTTAGCAACTCGAATATTCTCTGATTATTTTTAATGACGTACCAGAGCTTCTGCTTTCAAAAGGCTGGAAACATGTAGCTGGGAGAAATCATTTGTATATGACTCTGTCTCCCTTTTACGTACAAAACCTTTTAGCTGAAGGGGTTAACGCTACATGTTATTCTGCTTAAAATATATTCAAAACCAAGAGAAGGGTGAGCTCTCACCTAACAAGGGAAAAAGACAAGGGGCAATGCAGGCTTGCTTACCAAGGCCAAAGAGGAGCCAGAGTTTCCCTCTATTTTGATTTGCAAAAGCAGATTTATTTTTCTTGCATCTTTCGTGTGAAATACAAAAGACAATTGTATCAACGGCAAAATTCCTGCAGAATTTATCAAGGCCAGTTTTTACTTCTGTGTGGTTTTGATTTTGACATGTACTTACAAACCTGAGTGATGCTTCCAGCTTAAGACCTGTCTCATTGAAGACTATAGTTTTATCTAAGTTCCTCACTAAGTTTAAAAACGTGAGACTCTAGCTCTTTGCAGGCATCTTAGTATTTTTCAGTGTTATTTAATGACTTTTTTATGTGTTTACAACAAAATGTGATAAGCATTTGTGATAGGGCAAATAAGCATTTGTGATAAGCAAACTGTGGTAAGCAATTTACTGTGGAAAAAAGCAATACTCTTCTCTTTAAGAGGAAAACATGTAAGATGTTCCTGGTGTTAATTCTTATACAAATATACGTTCCTTCACATGAGTACTCTTACAGAAATGAATAGGATTGCTTAAGTGGGTAGGTGCTCATCACTCTGAATATGGATAGCAAAACCAAAGTCCAAATAAGGAATATGAACCAGACTCAAATACAACAGGGGTGATTGAAAGTGATTCTTAATTTTGAATTTCTTGGAGAAAGGCCAGACTGTAATTAGATTTTCTGAACATAATTTCCCCAGGGATTTCAATAACTGCAATACAAAAAGCTAATGTGGGTTTCCATACCAAAATTTTATTTGGCTTGATTTGTTTAATAATATCCAAACTGACTGTGTTTAAAATTTGTACTATCCAAATTCTCCCCAGCAAGAACTACAACACTAAGTTTCAGCTAGCTGAAAATTCAGTCTGCAATCCTTTTTACAACCTAAGCAAATTTAAACCCCCAAATGCAAAATTTAAAAAAAATCATGCATTGATGCTATCTATTATCTTTTGCTGTATAAAAAAGGCATGTGCATTGTTTCTCAATTTTTAATATCTTGTGAAACAGTGTTAAATCATATGCCAGGTAACAACAATAAATAATGATTTATGAGGATACATACAGAGGTTTTTTCATGCTGACATGGCTTTTGTACTTGTATTTTTCTCCTTCTTAACCATGATTTCAGTTCACATCAGTGCTCTTGGCTTGTAGTTTTTCTGTTTTTGTAAACTTTGATGTATAGGAGGCCATAATATATCACAGACAGTTTATCTTCTTTTGGGCTCTAATTCTTCATAGAGCTGTCTATTCTTCATGAAAATGTACAATTGATTTAAGTCTTACTCATGTATGCATAAAAAATCATGTATAAGTAATTTTCTTCTCTTTTTTCTCTGTTAAACTACTTTATGATAAACTATTTTATCATAAAAATCTGTAAGGACACTATTTCATCTCTGAAATGTAATTTAGGGGAAGATCCGGATTATTAATATTTAGAATATTTAGGAAGAGGCATTGTGATTTGTAAAGCCATGGGTTATCAGTTGGGATTTTAAGTGCAATCACTCCAACACCAAAGTTTATGTCAGAATTTAACCTGGTGGCTGTAAAAACTTTGTGCTGTTTTTGGCATGGCAGCAATCCCCTTTTTTCTTTTTATTGTGCAGCGGTGGGGCTTGCCCAATGTCACGTCAGATGGGGAGAAGAGGCAACGCAGAGCGCTGAAAGGCCACTGCTGTGTCAGCTAATGAGACCCCGTGTCACAACCTCTACAGCGGCTGCAGATCATGGATGGCAACTCTGTCAGACCTGCAGCACTCCACTGTAAAATCTGAAGTGAATACTGGAAGTGATGTGCTGCCACTGGTAAAAGCCAACCACCACGCTGTTCCTACTGACAAGATTCATTAGACAACTAAACTACTACTTTTATCTTAGCAGCGCAATCAAGAACCAAAAGAGTGCAAGGAAGTTACAAATGGAGGAAAAGCTGTATAAAGAGAGAAACCAGCCCACCTGACTTCTCGGTATTTTGTGCAACCTGTGTTCCTTTAGCACTATTATCCTGTGTTTTAATGTTTTCAGGTCTTTACATGCAAGGGTTGTCATGGGCAGATGGAGGATGATAAACCCAATACCCATTTATTGAATTGCCTTTTCTCACCTGAAACGTAGTCCTTAAAAAAAAAACCCAACCAGAAAATACCCCACCTTCTTACTCTACAGCATATTCATTATCAGATCAACTCACACTACTAATTAAGTTAAATTCAACTGCTAAATAATTCCCGAAGAGCCAATTTATCTAAGGTAGTATGAGCACATACTCATTTCTCCTTGTACATCACCAGCTGTTATTAATTAAATTCTAGTCACTTCAGACTGCAACTCTGAAATAATTGCCACTATGGAAATACTTCTGCACTGTACTTAACTGTGAGTTCACCTGTTACTTTACTGATATTGACAGTAATCTGAATATAGGTAGACACCACTCTAGTTATTTCATTTTCAAGTTTGCGAGATATTCAGAGGAATGTGTGGAATTTTCAAATTCGTTTCTTGAATGTAAAAAGCTGTGTCATAAATACACATGAAGTGCAGAACTGAGTGTGATGGATTATTCTCTAAAGAAATCGTCTCCTCTCTGAAGGTGTAATATACCTTTTCAAGTTCAGAGGAGATCACAGTGGCAGCAAGTGAATTTTCCCTCTGCAACAGCTCCTCTCAGCTGGCTGCTGTACCAAGGTGAGGGTTGAAGTGATGCTCGCAATCTGCTTCCTCACTACCCACCTTCCACCTACATCTTTGAAGCATCTGTGGGCTGATGCTTTGACAACCGGTTGGTCTCTGCTGTGCAAAGACTGCCAGGATGAACAGGTATTAGGACAAAAAGGTGTATGTTGCGCTCCCTTAAGCTTCTGTAGAAATACATTGCATTTAATTAGTCCTTGCAGCAGAAGGTTCAAAGAGATCTTCATTACAGATAATGAATAATATTCTTGCATGGAAAAGTTTTGCAACCAGAGAGAGACGAAATTGTCTTCTGGATGCATTTCTCAGCCCACTAGTAAAACTTTACTAGTCTCTCCTGAAATCAACTACGCTTTCTCAAGCTTCAGTCATCATAGTACATGTAAGAGAAATGAAAATCTTAAGTTCTGAAATATTTATTAATCCCATGTTTCAGTGGAAGTGTGAATAAAATCTGCTTACTTCCAAAAAGTAAAATTCTTGCATTTTTAATAATACACTTCCAATATATTGCGTCCTGCAAAGCTAGTTGGTATAGATATTAAAATATTACTTGATATATCAAGTTTTGCTTTCCTTTATTGCAAAGGCCATTTGTAAGAAACAAAAGATTGCAGAGAATGAACAATGTTCCATACATTTATCTCACTTTACGTATATCATAACACATTCACTATCTTTTCACCAAAGGAAAGACCCATCAAGAATGTAAGAAGAGGAACTCTAACATCTCTACAAATAAACTTTTTTTTTTCATTCTTATTTGGTTTATGAAAAAATATAAGTGCTATGATATTTCTGAAGTGATCTACGAGCACAACTTTTTTCACAAACAACTTCTGGAAGGTTATTTTCTTTTTCCCATTACTGTTATTTAACTGTAACACTATAACCATGATTAGAAATTCACTTTGTGAATTTTTTGTTGTATGGGGGATGATGGGAAACAAATGCTGTACCCTTTAATGAGTCACCCACTGAATTCACAACTCGCCTGCTGACTTTAAGTTATGTGATAATTTACAAAACAAAACATTTCATGTCTTTCATCTATATACTGCATTTCACGTATTTTCATGAAAACATGTACTATGTTTTCTTGCATTGGGTACTCTTGTTTGTGAGCAGTTTCTAACCTCCTATCTAAATGTAAATTGCTTATGCAAACAGATTATTAAGAGAGAAGTGAAACGAAATCCTTAAGCCCTTTCCAAGTAATACAAAGGAATATGTTTATGATAAGTTGCTATTTTTTTAAAAGTGAAAATAACACTATTAACTAAGGTCTACATTTAAAATGTAACAATAATTTCAGTTTCCTAAAAGATACAAATCAATTTCAGCTTAAGAGCAGTGAATCATCATCATTGTCCTCAAGTTATGTTAATTATAGCATTTTAAGTCTTAAGCAAATGGCTTAGAATCTAAACATATGAAAGAGAACTGCAGACAAAAAAAGATGGTATGTATATCAAGAAGGTCTGTAAGTTAGTCAAATCAACAGTTCATATATATGTTTCACCAAGCAAATTCACCAAGAACAGCTCTTATTCCTAGAATTATTTTGTTTTAATCTTGCAACTCGTATAGCCATTTTATGTAGATTTAATTGGGCACCCTGAGGTTGCCCAAAGACATACACAATCTTATTGGAAGAAAATACTAAAACAACCTGACATTCATTAGCTACTGAGAAGCTACTTTGAGCCAAATTGTCTATCCAGCTTTATGTGGTGATTCTGGGAATAATTTTCACCATTAGTTTACAAAATGACTAAAAGAAACCTGTTTTATGTAAATTTGGGAATCCTGCTGAGGTTCTTGACAATTGATAAAATGGAATGGAGAGAAAACAACCAGCGCAAATAAAAAGCAATTTGCATGAATTCCGGTCAAATGGAAAGAAGCTAATGGACATGGCATTTACTTATAAGGAACTTGCCTTGTAAACTGTAGATTTCTCCAACGCTGTTCTGCCGGGTGATATGATGCCAATATGCACTACGAGGAAGTGAGATCGACTTGGATAATGTCATTGGTTCAGACAGACTGGTCTGGAGCTAAAAACCAAAGTAAACATAAATGGAAGATCACACATAACCATACTTGATAGATAATCTCAAAACTGTATATTGAACCAATGTTGTTATGAAAATACTACTTCCTGAATTACCACAGGTTTTATACTATCATTTAAACTGTGTTATAAGCATCAGCACTGTAAATGCTCAGGAAAAAGCTGCAAAAGTGTATTTGGATATATAGGTTCATTAGCACAAGTTAATACTAGGACATAGGAATATGTCCCTATTTTTCTACAGCTGTTCTTGCTGCTGCCAGGATTTTGTTATTTTCTTCTTACAATTTACGATAACGATTGATTAGCATATGCCTTAAATCTTAAACCCCTCTACAATCACATTTCTTTTTGGTCACTTAACCTGCATATTAGATTGAATACCCAGAAAGATGCTAAGAGAGAATCTGAGACAACCAGCAGAGAATTAGCAATGAAGAAATTAATACCCTAATCCTCCACTCAAGTGGAGGCATCTCATCACCAAGAGCAGACTACAGCCTCAAGAGCAAATTTTCCCAGTCTGGGGGCTTCATGTAACCAAAACTGTGAATTGCACGGTAAGTGTCTATGTGTACAAGAGCCTCAGCACATAAACCTGACAGGAGGAATATAAACTTTTTATTAAAGAGAGCTCTGTCTCCAATGCACTATAGATGTGAGTGCAAGACAAGACTAGGCTACAGAAAAAAAAAATGATGGAGGATTGTGCATACTGACAACCTCTTTGGATATATATCTATAACTTAAGCTTTTTCTGTCTAGAAGAAAAGAGAATACATCTGCAAAATTTTTGTAGCTCTGGCTTTACAGAATATAAAATGTGATCAGTAATTTGTGGGATCTAACAAATCACAATGACGCTGTGGGGCATGTGATTTCTTCAGGGGATGTCTGAAGGATCAACACTGAAGGATCAATTATGTCTGAAGATTTAGAGTGGAAAACCTCTTCAAGGGTGTGCCTAGAAACCCGCATTTGCACACAGTCCAGCTACAGAGCAGAAGGTATTCAAGGTCTGGATCATTTACTGCAAGCTAGTGATTAACTACTAGGGATTCCTCATTCAGAATCATAATGGCAAATTAAAAAAGACATTTTTATCTGTGCAAACTCATGTTATTCTGTAATAAAAAGAAACACCCTTTAGAGACAGTATCCACAATTTATAATCTATATTTAAATAATCTACAATTTATTCATTTTTGAGTATTAACACAGACTGGTGCGCAGCAGATATTTTGCTGCAGATCAGTCTACTGTAATTACTTCTGTTGTTGTTTTCTTGAGAATTGTCATCAAAATTACTCCCTGTCTACAGCTAATGTCTTTTCTGCTCATTTATAGCCAAATATTACATTTCATTTTTCTGTGGTGCACATCATCACTGGAAGCTATTCAATATGAAGTAAAGAGCTTGCAGAAGCATTTCCTCCATTAAAAAAAGTTCAAAATCCTTATCATAGGAATTCTATTTTTAGGGAGACTTGAGAATTTAAAGTTTATTGATACAGATAATTTCCTTTATTGTGGAGATCAGGGCAATAACAAACCTTCTAAGTTATTTTTCCATGTTAGTATAGCAGGGGTAATAAGGGTAACTTCATTGAGTAAGAAAAATAAATCAAATCATGTAACTTCAATATACAGGTGATTTATTCATAATTTATTCACCCAATAGGTAAATTATAGTCTTGAGGCAATAGGCAAAACTTTTTATTAGTATGCATTCTGAAAAAAATAATTCCAGTAAAGGGAACAACTTTGACTATGGTTCACTATCTCAAAGCTAAATCCATGGACTAAACTGAAGTGGTAAAAGTTGTATCATTATTCCTGATCTGAGGTGATTAGTTCCTGCCTGATCTGACCAACATTAATGCAGAAGAACTTTATATGCAAACATTAAAGCTTTGAAAGAATCAGAAAGAACCCATTCTCATTATAAATTAAGGTAAGAACTGCTCTAGTGCAGAAGATCGCATTGCGAGCATTCACTGTACTTTGTTTTCTCAGATTCTCTAATTAAAGAACAACTTCTGATATCTCCTTTTGGGCAAGAAGTATCACCATATGCTAAACTGCAATAGGACCAGATGAACTACATTTCTTTGGGGACTCCATATGGAGAAAATGCAATTTCTATTTTATTAAAATATCATCCTTGGAAAAAACATACTTTAAAATACTTTGTCCATTTTGTTTTTAATTTGAGACTTAAAATATAAACATAAACATACAGATTTGAAGACCTTATCACATTGTATATCATATAAGGGATGATAATATAATAGCACATTATTTTGTCCATGAAATTATTCTTACTAATTGTTAGATCACCATTAGCTACAATTTTGCTTTTTATCTTTTTTATCAATATAAAAACCACATTATTGGTCAAATGTAATTGACAATGACAGAATGCTTACTCCTACAAACTGCTGTTTGTAAAAATCTTTCTGCATTCAAGGAAAATTCGATAATCTGCTGACAGAAACCTAGTTTCTCTAGAGACCATCTTATATGCTAGCCTGTGGGTGTTTCAGATAAAAACCCTGAAACCAAGGTGAAGAAAACAGGCATATAAACATCCATATAATCAATTGTTCATATACTACTAAATAGCTTTTTGCTATATAAATTATTACAGGTTAAGCTAGAATTTCATGTACAGAGATCTACTGTTTCATAATCCCATTTTCCCCAACTGTAAATGAACTTCTGGTAGTTAACAATGTTAAAAAAGAAGAAGAAAACAAACAATTTGTAAATCATGGAAGATGAACCAGAACTGTTTGCTTGTTAAATAATTAGTCACTCAGGTCTGAGACTTCTGGTGTTCCAGACCAGCGGAAGAGATCACTCCAGATAAGTTCAGAGACTTTATCCTAGATACGCTTCCCTTTTGTCTTCTTACTATGCCTTGGAAAAAACACTTGACTTCTCCTCTACCCTTTTCTGAATCAGCTAAGTCAAACAGAGAACACTTCACTATGGGAAAACAAGTAAATAACCTTTTATTTTTTTTCTTTTCTCAAAACATGCAGACCATTGGTTTCCTACACAGGTTTATTTCTGTCCTTAATTTAACACAAACATAACAATTCAAAAAATATCTTTAAAAGTTATTTCACCTGTCTTCTTAAGCCTATTTACCACTTACAAAATTAAATCGACAACTCTGAGTATGGATCCCTTCTTATGTAAGAAGCCAATGTTCAGCTGTTGCTTCCAGACTTGGCACATTTTCCTCAGCAGCTGGCAAAACAGCTCAGATGTGTTAGCATCAACGGTACAGAAAGGGCCCACAATGGCAGAGGTAGCACAGTCACATAGAAGAAATAAATGCTTTGATCTGGGAATGAATTTGAGGTGATTCTGCCCCTCTACTCCAATGTTATGAGACCCCACCTGCAGTAC
The DNA here is from genome assembly GCF_947461875.1 of Haliaeetus albicilla. Classification (NCBI taxonomy): domain Eukaryota; kingdom Metazoa; phylum Chordata; class Aves; order Accipitriformes; family Accipitridae; genus Haliaeetus; species Haliaeetus albicilla. The sequence goes on from NC_091485.1 coordinate 15,254,131, forward strand.
TGCATCCAGCTCTGGGGTCCTCAGCACAGCAAAGACATGGACCTGTTGGAGCAGGTCCAGAGGACCGACACAAAAATGAGCAGAGGGATGGAACACCTCTCCTATGAGGAAAGGCTGAGAGAGTTGGGGTCGTTCAGTCTGGAGAAGAGAAGGCTCCAGGGAGACCTGATTGCTGCCTTTCAGTACTTAAAGGGGGCTTATAAGAAAGATGGGGACAAGCTTTTTAGTAGGGCCTGTAGCAATAGGACAAGGGGCAATGGTTTAAACCAAAAGAGGGTAAATTTAGATAAGATATAAGGAAGAAATTTTTTATGATGAGGGTGGTGAAACCCTGGCACAGGTTGCCCAGAGAGGTGGTAGATGCCCCATCCCTGGAAACATTCCAGGCGAGGTTGGACGGGGCTCTGAGCAACCTGATCTAGTTGAAGACGTCCCTGCTCATTGCAGGGGCTTTGGACTAGATGACCTTTAAAGGTCACTTCCAACCCAAACCATTCCATGATTTCACTGAGGTTGTTTTTGCAGTCTTGCATCTATGAACTAACCTTAATCTTTGATATCTAGGTATAGAAATATAGAGGAAAGTAAAAGCAGTATACTAAATTAAAAATGTATAACAAATTAATGTAACATTAAATAAAACATGCATCTAGAATGATTTTGCTGCAAATATTTCTCAAATCTGATGAGAATTGAGGAAATGGAAAACATAATCCAGACTTTTTTGCCCAATTTAAGAGGGAGAAAATGATGATGTAATTAGAACTTGGGTGAAAAGAAAAGTAGAAATGCATACATCAAAACCACATCAACTCAGGGATATTTTTGGTGGGAATATAAAAAAAAAAATCCATCACTGAAGCTTTTTTGTTATCTGACATGAAATATCTTGTAGTTAGGTTTCCTACAGTTTCTTCCAGAATCTTTCTTTGATAAGATACCTTTCAGACAGCGAACATTACATTTCTTTCCTGTATCCAAATCCAATATCCAAATCCAAAATATCCAAAATATTAAGTCACATGAAACCTTTGCATTGCCAGCAACAACTTTATTTTTCTTAAAGGACTATTTGATTAAAATAGAAATAATAATAAAAAATTATTAATGTGTCACTGTAAGTAGTTCCTCATATTTTTTCATTATTGCTCTTTCATGAGACGAGGCTTAAGGGCTAAATTTTCTTTTAATTCCCATAGGCCACGTCCATTGACTTAAATAGATTTGTTACTCTGGTATCAATAATGAATACAATTCCAAGAATGGAGCCTGTTAAATGTATTAGGGTTCTGAGCTTTGATCTGCTTAGCATATTATTCTCATTTTCTTTTTACATTAAAAAAGTCAAAACACTGAAGGTGACAGAAAATACATTTGGCTTGGGGAGAAGAACTGAACAATATACAGTTCATTCCAATTTTTTGGCTGCAATCAAGGCAGTTGTGTTTTTTACAGATATGATCTAGAAATAGGTTACTTTATTACAGATAAAAAAACCCCATCTCATTTCACATTCTCATTAGAGCCTTTAAACAAATAGCAAGAGAACTAGGTCACAGAAGACTAACAAGATTTGTAGTCTAGAAATACAAATTAAATTTCACTATTTAGATTTTTTTCTCTATAACTCTAAAGTAGGTTGCTTTGTGTGTTCTGCCTTGAAGAGGAAGAGGGGTCAAGAAATATATTTCACTTCTTAAGTGTCCATTACCTGACAGTGGAATAGCACAGACTCATTTCACTGGTATCCACAGTGAAAAATTACTAGAGTTTAAGAATCACACTACCTAGAAGGGAGCATCAGCTGAGTTAGAGAACAAGGAGGGAAGAAGGGTTTTTTTTTTAAAATGAGTTTTCAGTAATGACCAAGAAAAAGGTGTCATGTTTGCCTTTTTTTGCAAAAGCAGATACTGTTGTCCCATGTTCAACTTGTTGAACAAAAGATCTGTTCTACAAAAAGCAGTTCCCATCCAGTACTGTGAAACAGATTATTCCTTCTTAAGCACAGTGTTTTACCCACGTTTCTGTTGAATTTTATTCTGCTGTTCCAAGCAATTTTTCCAACTTGTCTTTTTGAATTCTGTCTCTTCATTGACCCACTTCCACATTGGCTTATAAATGTAAGATCTGGAAGTCTAATTATTGGATTGTGCCTTGATCCAGAATTTCTATGAAAGTACTTAATAAAACTGGATGCAAGATATATTCCTATGGAAGTCCAATGAGAATATTCTTCCCTTTGGTGATGTGTTACTAATAACTACTTTCTGGTTATAATTTCCCCATAACCCTTTGCTCATGATCACTTAGCTTGCTTAGAAAATAGTCATGTGTTATTTGGACTATGTTCCTTATTTAAATGTGCCTACTATTAATATAAACACTTACAGGTATCAGCATACTATTTATTTGCTATGCACTGCTTTATGTTTATTTTTACGTTTTTATCCAGCTTGTTGTTCTGGACAGAATACACAATATTGGCAAAACCCCCACCAATATATGAACTCATAAGTCTTCTGAAAAGATGTATAGAAAAGCTACCTGTGAAAGTAATTTCAGTGATTTCAGCCTTTATAATATATTCTTAGCATTTAGGTTTTCAGTAGCTATTCTAACCTTGTTATGACCTTTTAGAGAGTTTCTTAATCAATTATGGAGGAAAAAATCTCAAAATAATAACACTGCTTTGCAGTGCCAAGGTGGATGATGATTATTCTTTGGCGGTGGCAAAACATTATGTATGAATAACAAAGTAATGGTGAAAGAAAAGCAATGGTGAAAGAAAAGCATTCTGAAGGGAGATTCAATGGGACTGATATTTTTTTCTAATCTCCTTGGCCACACTATAAAGAGAGAATTGGGACATTTTGCGCCTTTTCTGCCAGAAGTGTGTTGTTTTTTTTTTCTTTCCTCTAAAAGAAGCTCATAATAGATCACTGTGGTCTGACAGAATGGATTAATGTTGGAGAAAAGTAGCTGGATTTTACAGCACATTGGGATTATATTTGTTGAATGTCAGTAAGGTCTGTGTCTTCACCCATATTCTGTCACAAAATTGTGGTTTTGTTTCTTTCATGAAAGAAGGTTCCTGTCTATGGAAACTACTAATTACTGTGAAGGCAGAAGATCAGGTTCTTACATCTTTACAAGGTTTGAGCCATTGTACTATACATAGGCAATATAGGAAATACTTTATGCATTTTTTTATTGCATAAAACTATTCACTAATAACATGTGAGATGATGCTGACATGAACAGAGCTGAGACTACTTCAAGCCTGACTATACAGTACGTCTTAGTGGAAGCAAACACAACTAAATGGTAGGAGTCTCTAACACATCGGAGGAATTGCTAGCAGGTTGAGATAGTTTCTTCAATAAATACGTTTATATATGACAGAGAATCCAGTATTGCGCAGACATTATTTGCAGGTATCGATTGTCCTTTCTGTTACCATAAAACAGGAGCTTTTATGAAAGAGAGGTGCTGGATGACATGAAAGAAAAGATTTTGCAGGTAGACATTTGCTGACCTGAAAATATACAGCATTTGGGAGTAAGAGTGTGTGGAACTGTAAAATAATTTCTCTAAGCAGCATCACCCAGGGCAAAGTCTTCAAGTTTTAAAAGTAAAAAAACTAGGATTTTTGAAGATGCTCAGTACTCATAGACTTGTTTAAAGGTATGGCTATTTCCAGATGGGAAATGGGGATGATCAGAGCAAAAAACCACCTAAAACTGAAAAGCAAAATCCAAAATAATATCACATCCCTACACAGTTTATTCAAGTAAAAAATGGAAATGAATCACAGTCCTAGAAAGGTTCATCATGATGACTCATGAATGTTTAAAGCGAAGGTGGGTGGCATAGAATGCACTGATACAGATCAGCTTAAACTCTAGGTTATTAGCTTAACCTTCAAAGATATGTTCTAAGGGTCATTCATCTCAAGCAGTTCATCAGTAAAATGTTCATTTACAGCTTTGTGTCATTTAAAAAACAAGCAGTGAATTATGTCCATCATTATGAGTGTTTGTTAGTAGGTAATACAAAATACAAGGTAGTGATAGGAGGGCTAGGAGGAGTTTTGGTCTTCACTGAATTAAGGAGTTAACAGTAGCCAGTAGAGCACAGGAGATGTTATTTGGTTTGCCAAAACAACATTGTGACTGGGAGAGGTGCCTGAGAACAGGAGGAAAGCCAATGACACCGCTATCTTCCAGAAGGCCAAGAAGGAGGACCTAGGGAACTTCAGACTGGTCAGCCTCACCTTGGTCCCTAGGAAGATGATGGAGCAACTAATCCTGGAAATCATTTCCAGGCGCATGAAGGATAAGAAAATCATCAGGATTAGTCAGCATGGATTCATCAAAAGGAAGACTTTTGGATTGGATTGATCAATCCAGTACTCTTCTGTGATGAAATGGCTGGCTTGGTAGATGTGGAGAGAGCAGTGGATATTGGCTACTTTGACCTCAGGAAGGCTTTTGACACTGTTTCCCATAAGATCCTCACGGAGAAGCTGATGAAGTGTGGGCTGGATGAGAAGCCCAATTCAGTGAGGTGGACTGAAAACTGGCTGAATGGATGGGCTGAGAGGGTGGTTATCAGTGGCATGAAGTCTAGTTGGAGGTCAGTAACTAGCAGGGAACCCCAGAGATCAATAGTGGGTCCAGTCCTGTCCAACATCTTCATTAATGATTAGAATGATGGGGTGGAGTGCACCCTCAGCAGATATCTTACAGAACTGGGAGGGGTGGCTGATTCACCAGAGGGTCGTGCTGCCATCCAGAGGGACCTCGACAGGCTGGAGAAATGGGCTGACAGCAACCTCATGAAGTTCAACAAGGGGAAGTGCAAAGACCTGCACCTGGGTAGGCACAACCCCAGGCACCAGTACATACTGGGGGCCACCAAGCTGAAAAGCAGCTTTTCAGAAAAGGACCTGGGGATCCTGGTGGACACCAAGTTGAACATAAGCCAGCAATGTGCCCTTGTGGCAAAGAAGGCCACCAATACGCTGGGCTGCATTTAGGAGAAGCACTGCAAACAGGTTGAGGGAAGTGATCCTTCCCCTCTACTCAGTATTGGTGCAACCACACCTGGAGTGCTGGGTCCAGTTCTGGGCTGCCCAGTGCAAGAGAGACATGGACATGCTGGAAAGAGTCCAGCAAAGCACCACTAAGATGACAAAGGGACTGGAGCATTTCTTCTGTGAGGAAAGGCTGAGAGAGCTGGGACTGTTTAGCCTGGAGAAGAGAAGGCTCAGGGGGATCTTATTAATGTTTGTAAATACCTGAAGGGAGGTGCAAAGAAGGCAGAGCCAGGCTCTTTCCAGTGGTGCCCAGTGACAGGACCAGAGGCAGCGGGCACACACCGAAACACAGGAGGTTCCCTCTGAACATCAGGAAACGCTTTTTTACTGTGAGGGTGACTGAGCCTCTAAAGAGGTATTTGGGACACCTGAAGTCCTCAATATTGAAGGACAGCCTTTCTGACTTCACAGAAGTTGCTTTGGCCAGTTTTAGACACGGCATGAAAAAATATCCCTCAGTGGAGAACAGATTTCAAAAACTCTCTAGCATGTAGCAAGAAAGGTGAAATAAGGATGAACTCAGAATGTCCCCAGTTGGCAGAACCGTACCTGAGTTAGTTTGGGGCTGAAAAATTGGATTTCTAAGGTTTACATAGGTATTTTGGCAAAAAAAGGCTACAATATGTATTAAGAGTGTTCACTGCAGTTATCTGAATTTCATTCTTTCTGATAAAGCAAATGCCTTGGACCTCACAAGCTTTCTTATGAAGTTTTTCTTCTATTGTCTAAAACAGATCAGTAGTTTCCAATTACACACATTTGTGGAAATCACATTTCTTTTAGCTACTTCACTTCAGTATATAGAAATTACTGGTACCAATGAATTTTAATAAAATGACAGGAAGACAATTTTCCGAATACTTGCTGAAACAATAATCATCAATAACCTTTTCATGAATATTCCTTATTAAGCTTATCAGTGCGTGACTCCAGTATTCAGTTAACACACATAGTCTTGCTGACCTCTACCTTCTGACATTTTCAGAAGTTAGTTTTATATGTCATACAAAGGGATTTCAGTTCAAAAGAAAAAAACAGCAAACCCAGAATATATAAAAATTACTATCATGTAGCAAAGCCCTCTTAGATGACTTTTCAATACCTTCCAAAAGAACACATTTCCTTCCTTTTAACTAGTTATTTTTAAACATTACAAATGCATCTTGAATCATACATACTGGGGCTAGTTATACATATGCAATGTACACGAATGTAAATTATTAAGTTTTAGCTTTGAATTATACTATATTTTTGTAGGTGGGGGCTAAAAACCCATGCCTGGGCATATGAACACACAAACATATTAGTTTAATTTAAAGTAATTTATTCATTTAATATTTAGTAGCTCCATTGCCTTTAGTGGGCTTTTACAGATTTAAAATCAACTGAGAAGCTGGTATATAAAAATAAAGGGCTATTCTTTTCCACTGTGTGTGCCCACACACATGGGGATCACATCATGATCATTTATATAGATAGATACAGCCAAAGAGTTCTTGACATTGCTCAGTTTTAAAACTGCAATAAGCAATCATTCAAAAGTGATGCACACACTTCTAAATAAATACACATAATGTATCTTTGGAAATATTTTTGGGGGTCCAGAAATGATTTAAAATGAGAGACAAGATTCTCCAAATCACAGTCCAAATAAATTTCTGCATATAAAAGAAGCTAGTGAAATTTCTGCTTCCTTACTCATGCTTGTTTACTAATGTAGCAAAAATAGCTGCAAATCAGGAGCCCAATTTGGAAAGGGGGAAACAGAGAAGTGTTTGTAAATTGCTGTGTCTTTCAACATACTTGCATCAGCTTAATAAATCCTACAACTGGCAACCTTTCTCCATTTAATTTGATTTTCTGACAATAACTCAGGTGGTTTTTTAACCCTGGCAAAAGTTGCTTGGTGTAGTAGAGGCTGTAGTTCCATGACCACATGCCCTATAAGTCAAGCCCTTTGAAATCCATGGTTGCCATTTAACAGAACAATCCTTTGCCTCTGTGCTGGTAATTTCCAGCTTCATGAAACAAAGGAAATAGAATTATACCTGTTGCCATGGAAATCTGCAACTCCATCACTTTTTTCTTTCATGTAATACAAAATGTATGCAAAGGTGATCACTGAACAATATGTGGGAAACATTATAGAAATGCCATCATTTTACAAATGATTTTATAAAACCTCACAGCTAGTGGCCGTTGCAACTTTTACCACTATGTCCTACATGGAAACGATTAAGAATAATGAAGAGACCACAAGTTCTTTCATTTTATAAACAAGAACCTATGCTGATTTGTCAATGGATTTTGAATCGCAGACACTGTAGAGATATGCATTCAACAGCCAGCCATATGAATCCATATGAATCTTGCCTGGCAGCTACCTTTATGGAAATTGATTCCGACAGACTGAATATGTGATGAGAATAGCAGCTTTTACCCTGAGACAGTCATAAGTAACAGAGCGATGTATGCTTCTACCATAGCATGGAAAATCTTCACCAAGCCCTTGCTGTTGAATACTGCAGAACTGAAATATTTTTGAAAAACCTTTTCCTGCAGCTTAGATGAGTCAGTACTCCAATACTTTTTAACATCTTGATCATCAACATGGGCAGTGGGACAGAATCCACCCTTACCAAATCTGGGGATGATATCAAACTAAGGGGAGCAGTCAAACACCCAGACGGGAGGGCTTCCATTCAGAGGGACCTCAGCAAAGCAGAGGCAAGGGCTGACAGAAGGCTCATGAAGTTCAGCAATGACAGATGTTAATGCTGCAAATGGGCCAGGGCAACTCCGTGCACAAGTACAGCCTGGGGACTGACTTGCTGGGCAAAAGCTCTGCCAAAAGGACCTAGTGGTCCTCATGATAACATGAATGATCAGCGTACGGGTGCAGTGATGGAGGTTAACCACATACTGGACCACAGTAGCAAAAGCATGGCCAGCAGCTTGGGGGAAGTCACATTTCCCCACTATTTGGCACCGGTGAAACCACATCTGGAGGTTCAGCTGTATTCACAGAGCCTTCAGGTTTGGGCCCTGGCACAAGAGAAATGTCAAACTGGAGACAGTCCGGCAGAGAAACTCTAAGAAGCAGAATATGATCAGTGACGCTGGATTAAGTGTCTCACGTTTATTCAGCATGAGAAAGAGACGGCTAAGAGAAATCTAACTCCAGTTTCTCTCTCTCTCTTCTTAAAAGTATGTTGTAGAGAAGACTGTTACCAGCAATGCACAGTGAAAGGACAAGAGGCAACAGTCACAGGCTGTGGCAAGGGAAATTTGGGGCAGACTTAAGCAAAAATTCATCACAATGAGAGCAGCCAAGTCCTGGAACGGCTACCCATAATCTACATCCTTGGGGGTATTCAAAACTTGTCTGGATAAGACCCTGGGTAACTTGGTCTAGGTTTGATGCTATCCCTGCTCTGAACAGAAGATTAGGGGAGCTGACCACCAGCAGTCCCTGCCAATACTAGTTTTTCTGATCCTATATTCTGTGGGTTTGAACATCTGAGAGCTAATGGGATGTGCTGTGCCAGTGCGCTAACCTGACATTATTTTCCTTACTGTAGTAGCTGCATATCTTTATATAATATAGCAACTGCAGTAAGTGAAATAATGTCAAATCAACAGTTCAGGGACTGTATTGTCTGTACTACTGTCTTACATTTCTGATTCCTGCACAGTGCAGAGCAGCTGATAAATAACAACTGTTAGCATGGCTGGAATCATATGTGGGGTATCAGTAATGTAAGAACAATGATGCAAGGCTGAGCAAAAAAGGAACATAAACAACCCCTATCTGGACAGGCTTTGATTAACACATATCAAAAGACAGCTTGTACTTGGAAAAAGTGCCCATATTTCAGATACCTTTTTTTTAGATACTAAATATCTGTTGTCTTCAGTCTAAACATAATCAGATTATTATAAACAATTTTCATGGTAAAAAATCTGTCATCTTTATAACAAGGAATGGAAGCAGAGAAAAACAGCAAAATGAAGACAAAGGGTGAACTTCACCTAATTTTTGTCCTACGAACAGGTACCTGATGAGCCAAAGCACAAAAAGCACAGGAGAGATTTACAGAGTAACTTTAGGACTATGATGAGAATTTTTGATCCCCTCTCAGATTATTACTTTTTATGTCTCCTATTCTCTGAATAGCACTGTGCCCCTCTGTAAATCATTGATAAAGAAGTTTCTTATTAATCAGAGACAAAGCCTTAACTATTCCCTTGGGTGATATAAATAACTCCTGAACATTGCTGCTGAAACAGAGGAAGGCCTTGGTTGACAGGAGACACAGAATGATACTGTAGTTCAAAAGACTGATGAAAAACAAGTAAAAAATAACTTTTTCAGAAGTTAATTCTTCTGTGAGTAAGTAATAGACTTTGATTCAGGATTTGTTTTGTTGTTGTTTTGTTGCTGTGATATTCCCAGCATACAGCTGATTACTCTATGACCTTGTGCAATTCATACACAGCTGAATTTGGCCTTAATCTTTCTGTGCCTCATTTTACTCATTAGTATAATTATTGTAATAATACCTGTCTCCTGAGAGCATCGGGTGGCTTCATCAGCTACTATTTTTGCTAATTATAATAGGAGCTCTATAGGCTACTTTAGTTTATTTTACAAGAAACAGTTTTCCCAAAATAGCAGATACGAGATTAATAATGAATTAAGCCCACTGGAGAACTGGCTTGAGAATTATTTTTCTAGTAATACTGAAGTCAACATAACCTGCTCCTCTGTTAAGAGAGTTTGATGACATAAACCTACCAGCACAGTTATACAAGCAAGTTGTTTTAAATGTACACAATGCCAAAGCAAACTTCTCTTCCATGTTAAATGCTTCTCAAAGTTTAGTTAAGGGGTGGGCTGGGAATAGCTAAATAGGGTTCAGTCAGGCATGCAACAACTACCATATAATTACAGCTGCCATTCCTAATTTATCACTCATCATCATCATCATCATCATCACCACTCATATCATCCATGGCTTTTAGCAAATAAGACTGCTAATCAAATCATCAGTTTTGTTCAGGGAAGATTTTTTGGCTCTTCACTTTCTGCATTTTCTGGAAACAAATATGAATTTCAACTTGACAGTGTCTCTCCAACTACTTTGATAGCTCTGTAAACGTGCAACATTTTGTAAACTACAAGAAAAGCAAAAAAAAAAAAAATTACAAATGTGCTTATGTCACCAACCTTGAAATCCACTTACATACAAATGCTGTTTTGTAAAGTTGAAATAAATGATACCTGACTTCTAAGAAATTTATATCTAGCTCTTTAAAAAGTTCCTAGAAATGTAGATAGGTGGCTACACAAATTTTTAAAGTGCCTAAGTGCTAAATTCTCAGGAGGGTTTGCACTTTCAGATACCCTACTATGCAAACATCTTTGCACTGTTGCATTTAAACAAAGTAATGAGACCCTAGCTGCTTAAATTGAAATGTTCACAATACAGCATACTTGCGTGCAAATAGATAAATGAGGTGAACAGAACAAGGAAAACAAAGCTCATAGGATTCATGTATGCAGCTTTAGGATGGATTCATAGGATGGAGCAGGCTCCTGGCAGACAAGAAACTGTACTGTCTCCGTTATGAGACACCTCTGTGAAGCTTTTGTTACAAGGTTTGGTTCAGCTCCCACTTTATACTATGAGGAAGGCAGATTTCAATCCGAGTTTTAGGTAGCGCAATAGACAGAAAGCTAGAATACTGTAACATTATACAAAATATTCCAGAAATCTTTAAGAAGGAAAGAATGACAGTAATTTCTAGGTTAGGATACACATCCTATGCGGTGAGGTACGTGGGGTTTAGTCCCTAGGAGAGGGACTTTTCGCATTCAAGATCGTCCAGCCCAATGGCTAGGGATAAGAGAGATTTCAAAATTGTGTCAGGCAAGGGAGGAATTGGATTTTTCCCACCATGCTCTGAATGAGAGCCCTCATGACTACTACTACTTCAAAAATATTCAAAACTCTAGTGCAAACTCTAGTGCATAGTTTTCAAATGGCAAAATGGCGTTTAAATTACATCACCAACTACCAAAATATCTGATATGCTCTTATGCAAAGACTTGCCAGCTCTGCTCTCGCACCTACCCACAGCACTTACCTACACACTCCACAAACCTTTATGTTGTCTGCAGTGTTTCTGATGTGATGTATAGCTCTGTTCCCCCACTGAGTACGAGCAGCTGCACTAACCCTTCATTACCACAGTAAAGACTTGCCCTGTACTGTGGTTTCATTCAAATGCACAGCAAATATCCAGCAACAACGACCATCTGCAGCATCCCCTGAAGAAGCAGGGCTTTACACCTCATCCTCTCACTGCCTGCAAGGTACCCTGTTGGAGACAGTGAACTCCTGCCGCCGATGGAGGAAGAGGCTGGTAAAAAAGGTGTTGACTTGGTAAGAAAGGAGAAGGCAGTGGCTGTGGAAGTTCAGATTTCATGAGAGGATGAAGTATTTTCTTTTAGGAAGCGAATGGCACCTGCTGCGTAGTATTTGAATGCTGCTGCAGTATTTGAGTGTCTATTATTGGATATGAGTAATAGTCCTTGAAAAAATGCCAATGAAATAAGTCTACATTCAAGAAAATATTTTTCTTTCAGATAAGATCAAGAAAGAAAACAGCTCCAGCTGGAGGACTCATTAACTGCTGCTGAAACCAAGTCTGAATTTTCACAACCCTCCTACTTTCTTCTGAAGTGGTGAATGTTGGGAAGAGACTTGCGTCTCAATGCTAGGATTTACTTCATCCAAGTACACACAGTTTTCTGAGCCTGAGAACTAATAAAGAGCCTGGCAAAATTCTTAAAAAAATTCTCACAGAAAAATCAGAGTCAGGAAAAATGTCATTATGTGCTTAATGAACAAAGAACCCTACGAGAAATTACTGATACTTATGGGAACTGGGTTTACAAAACTCAAACCTAAAAGTACACAGATTCTGACTAAGGGGAAAAAAAAAGCAGTCAGCATTCTTGTTTTTGTTGTTAATCTCGGCAATATTTACAGCTGGTCATGGCTTGCCAGTGGATAGGCAGATCTTGCAATGGAACATTCCCAATTTTCTATTATTTGTTTCCACCGCAAAGAAGGGTGAGCTTTACTTTCCTAGAAGTCCTCTCCTGCCAAAACTGCTGCAAGGCTACTTCAGCTTAAACCTGTAACTTTCAAAGACCTCTACAACTAGTAATGAAAATAAGCTTCACAACATCTCTGCGAACCAAGTAAACAATTCACCAATGATATATTGCAATAAAGCAGCCGCCTTTTTACGGGGTTATAAAGTTTCTAAACAAACATTATATAGCAATACTATACAGTAGTTTCAGATGGGAAATACAGAGCAATATTGAGCCAAGTATTTGCATGACTAACTGACCTGAGGCTATACTTTGGCTTATATAAAGTGCATGAGTGCATGAATGATCATATGTATTCAGAACCTCAGCACTTGGAGCTTATACCTGGAAACAGAAGAAAACGTACTAAGAGACCAATGTGTCATGACATGGGATCATCTATGGATGAACTCCAGAATTTTCTTCCCCATTTTCTCCTCCAGGTAGTTACTGGACCCAAATGCACTTAGGCAGAATTCCAACATAAAAGAGCTTTGTCATATTAAGTAAATTGCAGCGCTGAAATGGAGCCCAAAAGACATATATTTTAACTAAATATTTCACATAATCATTGGGTCAGCAGCCTCCACTAGTGTCTCTCTAAATTCCCCATACTTCACAACTTGAAAATAATAGTTATACCATTGCACAAAGACATAAATAACAATCATAAACCAGACAAAGCCCTGAAGATGCACTGGGAAAAGTTGGATACTTCAAATTGAAACCATCATTTTAAAATGAAAATTTAGAAGGTTTGATGTGTTTGTTGATGATGTTCGATCATCTAACGTTTCAATGAGTATGTGTTTAGGTTGTGATCCAGTTAAAAATACATGAAGAAATACATAGTACAAACTTGTTTACAGAGCAAAGATAAATTAAAGGTTCACTATGAAACTAATGCTGTTATTTTCTCCAGCCTCAGTTTGTTTTTTTTCTTTTCTGATTCTAAGACAATTTACATCGATATTCTTTATTCTATTTACATTCTTATTAATACCATGCCTGACAACCCTGTCCTTTATATTTATTCTCAGACCAGTCCTGTGAAATACTGTTACCCTTCTCATTCTGTTCCAGATAATAAAGAGAAAGATTAAATAACTCACAGGCTTATTTCTTAGCCACCTTCCTCTTCAACCTCTTCTTAAGCCCAGTTCCATTGCCTGATATTTGTCTTTGGCACATTCATTATTTCCCTCCTAACAACTTTTTTTAAAAAAAAAATATATATACTCATTGATATTATCTTTTTTAAATGACCGAAATCTATCATGATGACTCATTCACTTATATTAAGTTGAATATTAGAGACAAGACTTGTAAATAATGAGAATGGAAGAGAAATATACAGATGCAATGTTTCATAAAGGTGTTTATCTTCTGGTAAATGTTAAAAGGATCACAATCTAAAATGACATTATTTTTACAGCTCTTCTGTCTAAAGCAAAACAAGTGTCATAGAATATTTCCTGTGATAATGTTATGGAACTTGCACCATTATCATTTGTTCATGCATTTATACTTCAGTCTTACTGATGTCTGATTACCTTCAGCTGGTTAACATCAAGTGCTCTCTTATTTAGAATTAGTTTTATACATTGTAAATTTTTATTCTTTTGAGATTACAGAATAGGTTTTTACTGGCAGCTCTTGAAAGAAGTGATTTATAAGGTTACAAAGGTACGACTATTTCCTTAGCATGCCTCCCTTGTATTTGTAGTCGTAATCGGAGATCTACAATTCTCAACCCCCCATTTTATACACTCAAACAACAGTGGGTGCAGAAGTTACATCGGGACTGTTTTCAGTGGAGGGTGAGAGGCAAAAGACCAAAGCTGGCATTACGGATGAAAATCAGGTCTCAAATTCCAGTGCCATGCAACAGTCAGCACGTTGTCATCCCGGTGTAGAGGTTAGATAGAGAAGTGCTGCTGAGAACAACTGTGTTCATATGCTGCTGTGTGAAAATTATCTTCACTGAGATCCTTTAAAACAAGATCACCAAAACCAACATCATCTACTGATTGCAAGAAGGATACTCAGCATTTACGAAGGGTGAATTATTCTTTTTCCTTCTCTCCTTGGGATGGGATAACTGGGAAGATCTGATTGTTCACTGGTGCCTCTGTAAACCAATTCAGCTCAGTAACCCTGCAGAACTGTCTTCCTTTTAGCTAATTTTTTTTTGCCAAATTAGCAAGCTGAATTGACTCCCTGAGTCAGATAAGCACCCAAGCGAACAGAAGGGAAGTAGAGGGAGCTTGCAGCCCAGCCCGGGGACAGGGAGGGATGGAAGAGCTGGCTGTTAGACACTCAGACATGCAACTTCCATGCTCAACATCAGACTACAGTTAGTGGGGATACATGTTATTGTGGAGGCTATCACTTTTTTTTGTGGGGGGGTAATTCCAGGACTGCCAGTCCAACCAGATTTCTAAATGTTACATTTAAAAACAGAACGGGGGGTGGTGTGTACGTGTGTGCAAGACAAGAGGTATGTAAGAATGCAGACTATTCAGATGATAAAACCAGAGTTGATGACACTCTCGTATTGATAATGCAACAGCACTAAATAAAATCTTGTAAATAGAAAGCCAGGCATTGTTCATTTCAATTAATTTGTTGGGTTGATACTGTAAAACCACTAACAAAACACTCCCATATTGCCCCTTCCCCTCAAAAAACCACCCGCAAACAAAAATTATCATCTGTATTACACTGATCCATTAAAAAAGCAAAGAATGAAAAAAGTGAACATACAGATAACAATTTTCCTGAAAAGAATTTCGATTTAATTACTCGCATTGGCCCCAATTGCTATCGTCCCAAACAAAGTGAGCATAAAACACTATCACTTTGCCAATTCAACGTTTCAAACTCAATCGAGAAGACCACCTGAGCTAAATTAGATCAATGTCCACTTTGCCATAGTATTTGAATAAAATCCAGTCTGCTTTCGTCACAGTAAAACCAATAATCAACTCGAAACCACACCTATGCCAGGGACTATTGATCCTGTATTTCAGGTCCTTCCTCCAGTGTTATAATTTGAAAGGGAAATGTGCAGAAGACAAAAGCGTGCACGTGACTGCCTACTTAAACTGACTGAACTTCCCCTGCTTGTGATGACAGTGAGGCAGATTTGGTACTGTATTAGCTGCCACAGAGCAATTTTGCTTCCAGTCCATGCCCTTTCGGAGGTAATGGGAAGACTTAGTTTCCTTCTCGTGTCTCTCTCTTATTAACAGAGTTACCCAGCACATTACTTGGCTTGAGTAATAGATTTCTTAGCATAAAAATGAATTTATTGCTTAGTATTCCAAAGCAGCATTTTTGTGTGCCGGGACCTCCATAAATGGAGTAATGTGGCCTGTGGCTGCCTGTGGTACCTTTATCTGAGAAGTCTCTGGCAGCAGTAACTAATTTTACCTTTTCTCTTCTGCCAGAATTTTTTTTCTGTTGGTGTGTTTTGTGTCTTTTTGCTTTTTTTATCAGTAAGTGATGTACTTTGTATATTCATTATGAGAACTAACCATAATCTATGTACTTCATCAAGGTTGCTTTGGTAAAAAATGCACATTTATTTCCTTTATAAACAGTATTCACTTTTTATAATATTGGATTACAACCTATTCTAACCTGGAAAAATGTAAATGAAACTTCAGTGTATTAAATACTTAAAATATGTTAACATGTAGGACAGAACACACAAATATTCAAGAGTCCTTTCCAATTTATACCTTCTAATGATTGGAAGGAAGAAGTAAAGATGGAATTACCGTTACGTTTCTTCCCTTTTCCTGATTTGTATAATAACGGATATACCGTTAAGCTTCCTTCACTTTAAAAAATTTCTTTCATTTTCACCTTTACAAAAGAAGGAAGATTTAATTCTGTAATATTAAACATGAGCTGTTCTTTACAGAAAGGGTCAGAAAAGAGAAAAAAACCCCAAATATAGAGCTATAGATGCAGAGGATCAAAGGTCAAGCTTTGTGAAGACCTAAAAGACATTTATGGCCTCTAGATCCCCTATTTAAAAATATACTCTTGCTTGTATTTCAATTTCAGATCTTATGTGAAAAATATACACAGGCATTTGGTGAAACTGGGATTTAGATATCGGAGAAGCAATTATACTTGATAAAAGAAAAATAATATATACTTAGTCTACTTAATACCTTCAGATTTTGTTTCTAATACGAATGCAACTCAAATGCTGCAGGTGACACAGATGACCCCTTAAATGTTCAGCACCCCATCAGTCAGGAGCAGCCAAGCTTCCAAAATCAAACCAACATTAGCTTACTAGTTGAAATATAAGATCAACAGACTTTTCAGCCTCTTTTACACAGCTCGCAGCTTCTCAGCAGCCTACGGCAGCCTACAGCAGGTCTCTACCGACCTCCCTCTGCAGATCACAGCGTAGCCTCATCCAGGAGCCAAGTACATCATACACTGCTTGGCTGATGAGTCAGTTCTGTTTCTCAGCCTGCTCTCAATTTGGTATTATGTACAATATGGCCACAGCTTTCATAAACGAGGTTTCAGGGAAGTCACCTGATGGCAGAATGGAAACGGCTTTGCTAAGCACCAAAGCTGCTACTTGCTAGGTGGAAGACCTGAAAGTGGTGGTTCCACAAAAGGAAAATCCTGTATGATCCTGGTCTTAGCTCTTATTACAGCAGCATGAAAATGCTCTTATCTCTCTTACTGGGGTAGACAATTTAAGAGCAAACATATTTATAATGATGCTTTTTCCTGGTTTTGGACTATTATTCAATCACTTTCTGCTCACCAGAATGTAGGGTTTTTTGCCAGCACTTCTACTACTTCAGATGCTCTTCCATTTACTCTATCATCTTGTCTTGGACTTTTCAGCAGTTGCTCCTGTGTCCCTAATCTTATTTTAATCTTGATTGTGAACTCTCCTCTTCCTGCTTTTTTCTGTCTAAAGTTCGTGCATCTCAACTATTATGCAAATGCTCCTACTTTGTCTAGTTTTATCAGAAAGCTCATCTACCTTTCATGATAAACCACCAAAAAGGTCACTTTTTATGGCTTCCCATCTCGGATCTTAGAGACATCCAGAGTCTGAGGGGAGCATTCAACATAGCAGACTTTTGACATAGAAATCTAAGTCTTTTTCAAGTTTCTTTTTCAGTAAATAAAGGAAGAAAGACTTATCTGAGGAGTAATTAGGAGAAAGAGTTGAACACTGGGGTCTTAAGTTGCCCTTTGCAAGAGCCCTTCTCTTAGGAGTGTGAGCAAGATATTTTGACAGTGATGGAGTGTGGGGGGAGAGGATCACGTAAGTCACACTTGCATGACTGTGGCCACGTACATGGTGGGTGAGGGAAGGAAGGATGAGGGAGTCACTGGAAATGGTGCAATTACCCTCAAGTCTCTTTCTAGGGACAAAGGTACGTGGAGAATTGTGGTCATCTGAGAAGAAAAGCATGCAGACCAGGTTCCCTGGCCTCCCCGTATCTTTCTTCTCTGGTGGACATAAAGGTAGCTTCAAACCACAGCTGAAAGTTAGCTTTCCAGAATGATCATTTAAGACCACCTTTACTTCTAAGTATACAGGGAACACTTTTTTTTTCCTTTCTGTCTTAAAAAACTCCAGTAGTCACTTAAAGATAACTTATGCAAACTGGAAATTCTGAACTTTAAATTAAAAAAATAGCTCTTTTTGAACTTTTCAAGAAGGTAACCATGGATTTTGCGTTTAATGGTACCCACTGTTTGAAAAAGACACCAACAACAGATCTTTGTATAGTACATGCTGAAAATCCCTGACCATGAAAATACATAAATCCAAAAGTCTGTTTGTCTTAGCCACACAGCTAGTACCATCACTGCAGCTGAACCATGGACTGGCATTACTCCGTACTTCTTTTGCTCATTATCAATTTTTATAAGTTTAAAGATTTTGGTGAAAGGAACTTACCCTTGCCTTCTGCTCCATCTCCATCATTAATCTTTCATGTTGCTCTGCTATTGCCAGTGTTGCAGAATGGACTTTCTGATATATCATTTCTCCTTCTCGTGTCTGAAAGGTGAACAGCCCTTCTCCTGTGTCACACATCCTGCAGTTAGATTTAAGAAGAACGGAAGGAAAAAAGATGAGTACTGTGTAATTTTTATCTATTATAAAAAGTGCACACCTTGCAGTAGAAAATGCCGACTTTTGCAGTTAAACTCTGGAATTCCAAACATCTGCAGTTATTTTTATCATTGAAGAGAGACATATTCCAAGAGATGTGCAGAACTTCATGAACATAACCTTTAAATTCAGTTTTAATCATCATCTGGATAGTGAAAAAAGAAGTTTTATCATAGAATAAAAACTTGAGGTAATACAGTCAGCTATTTCCAGCATTGTTTCAAATGTCTGCACTGGCAGCTATTTCCAGCATTGTTTCAAATGTCTGCACTGGTAAGTGGGAGCTAAATATAATTCTCTTAACCAATTGATGCCAGAAGTACATAGCACATCATGACTTTGAAAAGTTGACGTTTTAAGAGAACATTGACCAATTAAAAATGCTATTATGGTTAATCACTACCAAGAAGCAGTACTGAAAGACAGCATTAAGAGGGTTAAATTATAACTGTCTGTTAGTACTTGATGTGAGGCAGTGTCTAAAGCTACCTTGATAATTACAAAAGCCATTCAGTCTATTTGACAAGAGGAACAGTATTTATGTAGTATAAGAAGATTAAATAATGAAAAAAACCACCAGAAATAAAATTTATTTCTTCTTTTGAGAGAGCAACTGCTGTTACCCTTATCTGTGATATCGCTGTCGCATTGTTCTGAGGAAAAAGAGTGGTACATGGTAAATGCAATGACAAAGAGGGCTGGGAAATACAGAAAATGGGAGCAGACAACAATGTTACATTTATTGAGTGACCTTTACTTTGAGGATATATATGGTGTTAAACAGTGGTGCAATTCAACATATTTATATTAGTAGTTCCATTATATTATCAGTGTCTCACTTCTGTATTTTTATAGACTTCTTGCAATTTTAGAAATGGAATTAAAAAATCCTTTTTATTTGGTCTGATACTTTCTGTAAAGATTTTCACTCATCTGTGATGATAGAAAATTGTTGACTTGAGTCATTAACGCATAACATCCTTCAACAATAGAAAGATTTTGATTTGTCTTAAAATACCAGATTCCTTTAATGTTTTGGTTGTTTACATTATTTTTAAGGCCATCTAATTTTTTTAATATCTCAGCACCTTCAGCAGGCTCCAGAAAGCCTGAGGTATACAGAATTACAAAGCATTTTAGAAAATTGTGTCCCGAATAGTCTAACATTCTAACAGCTTTTTAAATACCAATATCTTTAGTTTGCATCTCATTCTGTATGATTATTCACACCTTAAAATTTTACAAAATATTTCCCCATCAAATGAACCTATAGATCTATACTGTTTTAATTAAATAGTCATTTAACTATGTCTCCTGCTATATTACATGCATGCACACACACACTATTATATTACAGCTTTTTGAAAATGGAATTTTTTTTTATGAGACTTATCTTTTATCAAATTAGAATACAGCTTCCTACACAATTTTATTTCAAAACTCATCTGAACAGGACTATTGTGCTATATAAGAGACTACTGAGAGTTCAGCAGTTGCTTTTGATTTCAAGGCTGACCAGTGAAAATAAAACCTTATTAACACTTACAAAATCTTTGCCTGTTCACTGAAGGAGACATGCTTTCATGAGCCTCCTATAAAGAACTTATGCACGGCTGTGTTTGGGAAGAACAGAAAGTATTGGAGGCAGAAACAGATAAGATAGAGGTGCTTCTGGAAAATACCTGGTGAAAATACTTAGTAATTATCATTTGAGGTGTTGAAAAGAAAGTCATAGTCTTAAGAATAGATGATTCATGATATTATCCATATGGATATTATCCATAATTCTGGAATAAAAATAGTCTTTGCCATCCCAAGATGTAAAGAAAATGCAATCCATTTTGTAGACAGGTATTGCTTCATCAGTATTAATGTGATGTGCCAACTAATAGATTAAAAAAAAAAAAGCTTTTGTATGAAATTCCAATGGAGATCAAGATCCCTGCTGTAAACATTTAAGAAATTTTATATCCTTAGCCACAATCCACCAAAGAGCTTCTGGTAGAAATAAAATGTCTCCAGAGTTTTGCGACATTATGGCAACAGCCTTTCAGCTCCCTCAGGGCATCATATAGCTGCTACTCTGCTTTGGTGTTAAGAGATCTTAATAAAATTCAAGCGGCGTGAAATGGAAAGTCTGGAAAAAGTGACGAGGTTTCAGAAACTGAAGCAAAATATGATATTTTTGTTGGTTTGAAAGGATGAAGAATCCTACAGGGATAAAAACAAAGAAGCAGGCAATGGGGTGTGATTAAGATTCAGGAGTTAAGCTGCTTGTTTTGACAGAGCAAAACCTAACCACCACCACTGCCCATCAGCCGAGGGTCTGTACCACCCGCGTGAGCCCCAGGTTGAGGCAGTGGTGCGGGCTGCAGCACTGCCCCGGCACCTCTCCCACCGCACGCAACAGCACCCTGGGGTCCCGCTTCCCAGTCGCAACGGGCGACTGTGGTGGACACGTCACGCCAACGTCGTAGAGCCATTGATGGCAGCCTCCCCATGTCCAGATTGTGGGTTCCCCTGGCTAACGATGGATGACATGCACACAGTCGCTCAAAACTGGAGGTGGAGGAGAATTATGGGCATCATTTCTTAAAGTGCTGAATTCCCCTAACTCACTTTGGAGTTTAACAGGACTTAAATGCCCCAAGAATGAAGCAGTCAGTACCTGGCACGTCTGAGCTCTGTAAAAGCAAAAATTGTTGGTATAAAACTTTCCTTCTACTATCTAAACTTGTTGTTAGTAATCTGTCTCCCAAGGAGATGAATCCCTTCACTATAGCGAAGTTTTCCTGTTCAGCCCCTCAGGATGTTATTGCTTTACTCAGACGAAAAATCTGAGTTTAGACCTTCTATTCTAGTCTAGTCTAGTCTAGCCTAGCCTAGCCTAGCCTAGTCTTCTCTTATTTTCTGTTCTGTTCTATTCTATTCTAGTTACGACACCAAGATCAGCAGCACGTTCTAGGGTTAGTTTCAGTCTTTCTAGAACAAGGAAACACAAACTAAAATAGAAGCACTCCTCAGCATGATGGAGATGGGGACAGGGAAATGGGTAAGTGTGCTCTCCTAAGCTTAAGAGTTTTGCCCAAAAACCAGAGGATCTTTACTTATCTGCCCAACAGGAATGGACAAGCCCATGAGCTGAAGCACACTTCTTGACTTCTTCTATTTACAGTCAAAACACAGTCAGCAGAACAAAGAAACTATTTTCTCTACAGCCTCTTCTAGGTGCCAGATGACTGTCCATTTAAGGCTACAGTTTCAGGTTTAGCCTTGCTAATATGTTGCTTTATTAAGAGTGAAAATGAAATAACTGTGAGTAAATTCACATTTGTCTATGTTCAAAGCACACATGGTTTTTCAGATGGCAATTTAATAACATGTTCATAACTTTCATATGTCCTAGAATGACTTTAGAGAAAAGTCAGGACAAAGGTGTGCGCCTCTTCTTTTCCTGATACTGCCACAGTTATGCACTGCAACCCAGTATGACCTTCACTGTCAAAAAAAGTCACTGATTTTGTATACTTTAATTTTTTGATGAGAGACTAACAGTCTGCAGATGCTTGAAAAATGCTGATGTTAGCTTGTCTATTTCCGTGTTTTCCAACTTTAAAACAGGGATGTCATTAACCTATGCTTTAGGATATTTAAGGATTCAATGCATTAAAATTTATGAAGTGCTTTGACTGAAACAGGAAAGTGCATTTTTTTCTGTATTGTTACAGAATGATGTAACTGGGCAGATAATGAAACCAGTAGATAAACAGTGTTGCAAATCACTGCAAATTTTTCACTTCTTAAAATACTGCCACAGCTTTTCACAACCATTGTTGTTAGCAGATCTGGCTCAAGAGCCAAGGGAAGGAATATAGAGAAAGTGAGAGCTAAGCTCGTGGCCCAGGACAAACTGGTTTCAGAGATCAACACTGAAAGTTCTTGCTTTTACTCAAAGGTAGGGCTTCTGTTGAAGCCAAAGAGATTTTCCCACCAGCACTGGCAGATTTTTTCAACATTTCCCAAATTCACACAATGGTTTCCAACTGCCTTTGCTCACTACAGTAACTTCAGTCTTTTAGACCAGAATCAATATTATATATTGACCTTGTAGAATTCACTTCAAAAAGGAAACTTTGTTGACTTGACTTGACCACCATTTACAAATGGTACTTCTTCCCAAGTTGAGGTTTATGCTCTCATGTCATGGTTGAGATATTTTAGAAGTTTAACAGTGCATTATTCGACAACTGCATGAGAGGACAAGAATTTGACATCTCAGCATTTCACTATTTCAGTTAAGGGTTAAATGTATTTTCACAATAATGAAGGCTGTCTCAAAACTGAGATGCTCAGAAACATTATTTGCTGTAAGTCCTTGTTTTAAAATGAAAGATAAATGACAATTGTGACTAGAAAATTTTTAGTTCTTCATATATCTAAATCTAATTTTTTAATGGATTTGAATGATTTCTTTTGACCCACAAATAATTTAGCATTAAAGAAATAATGACTGATTTATATACTTGAAAGTACCTAAAACTACATACAAATAATGAAAAAAAAGGTAAACATCCTCAAATAGGTACTGAAAAAAAATCATAAAAATAGTTACTATTAATAACTAATTACTGTTAATAACTATAGCTATTAATAACTAATAAATAACTACTGCCCTAGTTTAGCATTTGTAGTTCTTTAAGTAAAAATGGACTTCAAATTTTTAAATGAGAACAGATCATGAATAGGTATTGTCCAGTTATCGGTGTGCTAAAAGTTACCAGTTACCAAACTGGATGTAATTGCTGTTGCATAGTCTGCACCTGATGGGTGGAAATTGATTTCCTTTAAACAGGGAAGCTGTTTACTCTGACACTTCAAGGCCCAGAAATGAAGATAGCTAGTGCTTTTTTCCTGTATGCTGAAGAAGGTGGTCAGACGCCACATATGGGACCAGGTCTGTTATTGTCACAAGACGAGTAGTAAATAAAAGATAGCCTTTCTTTAAAGTCTTGAAGCTGTGGCTGTCAGTCAGGACAAAACTAATTGGTATGCGATATTTAACTCTGAACTGAGACACTTATTTCTTGTGTTACTACAGCTTTGATTTTCTAAAAACTAGCCATTTTGCCTCCAGTTTAATTAGATTATCAGTGGAGACACACAAACACTATCTCTCTTGTGGATATCTAACTTTTGTTCCTTCCTTGTTTGTTGTTATCTCAACTTGAGCTAAGCCATTTTGACAGAAATGCTGTTTGTTCATTGTGTGCAAGGATGTTACGCACAGCATACACTAAAGACAGGCTAGCTAACCAGTAGACCTCACTATAAAATGAATGCAAAGCTCCCCTGAGGGTCCAGATTCTTTGCTCATTCCAGCCTTCAACACATGCTAGCTTGCTTCCTCCCAAAGTTGTTCTTTTCTGAGAAAATAAAAAAAACAACAAGGAAAGCAAATAAACTCTTTGTGGCAGGGGCATATTTAGATAAAAAGCTCCTTCTGTACCTAGGGTTACTTACCAAAACAGCTGAAAAATAAACTATGTGTGTTTTTATAAAATTCTAAGTCAACTTCTACGTTGAAAGGATAGAAAAACAGAGGAAGAAATAAGAAAATGTTGATAAGAACTCTAACTTACACTAAAGCAGGCAAAAAGGGGATACATTTGGTGGGGGAATCAATAAGAAAAAAGATAACTACAGAAATAGGATAAATATGGGACCTAGGAAAGGTCTATGGGTGAAGCAGAGAGAAGACAATTAATGGGAAATATGCACAAAGTGTAATTAATTCAGGTATAGAACTTCAACAGCAGACATCATTAGAAAGACCTAAAGTTGAGACAAGGTCAGTGAAAGCAGGGAAAATGCCCTGTGAAAAATCTGTGAAAGGGAAATTAAACCACCAGAACAAGCAGGCACAGACTCTGAGTGTCGCCTGTTACTCATTCCCTACGTGAATAATGAGTTAGATTGCCATGCTTTGCCATCAGCATTTCAGAGTTTTATCTGGAGTGTCAAATAGGTATCCTGGCAATTTTATGATCTGAGAAGCAAATAATAAATATTATCTGATATATGAGGCATCTGCCTGCCCCCTCTTAATGGTGGTTATTTACAGGCAAGAATGTAGACCACAAAAAAGTAATTATGTATGGTATCTACTGATTGCTGGCTATAGGCATTCCTCCATAACATTTATTGTCATGTTATTGCACTTTGGCTGGGGTAGGTAACTTTCCACTGTTCTTGCACAGGCTCATGAGATATAGACAGCAGTGTTTAATCTTAAATCAGCTTGATTTCATGTGGAATCACCTTGAATTTGGCCTGAGTTAATACAGGGAACATGGCGTATCACCACACCTCTCATATGGCTCAGTAACTTGATCATGGAGCTTAGCCCTGAAGATGTGTTCAGGATCAGCTCTCGGATTGCTTGAGCCATCCTCAGCGTTTTCAACTAAAAGAACTAAAGGATCCCTCATGCTATCAAAGCAGGTTTCCTACTAAGACCATTTACGGCAACATTTTGCAATTCTGAGAAGGAAAATGTTCAGAGATGGAGTAGAAATGAGTGATGATGATTTCTTCCCAGGTAGCTGGGATTCCATCGCTCAGAGGAATCCATCAGTCCTTCTCCAGTATTTCCTAGAGGACCTTAACACTTTCCAAGTTGCACATCTTTTTAAGACATTATATGCAGTCATGGTAACAAAAATCTCATGTGCTAGTCTGATGAATACACTGCTAGTCTTTCTGAACTGAGATGCGTTACCCTACAAATCTTCCCTGTAAAAGGGAGACTTTTTGTGTGAACAGTGTTTTTTCATGACAAGACTATTTCTTTTTCTGCCTAAACCAAATGACCATTTAAGTGGTATAATATAACATAAACAAAAATTTTCTCATGAAAGCATGTTTTTATTTGTTTTGCCACATGGGAGAGATTTCTGTACACTACACTAGTGGTAATCATGCCTCTTGGGATATTTTTTCTTCTCATTGCCTGTGCTGCCTCTACAGTCGCTGTCTCTGCGCTGCCCTCTGTGATAGCACATTGAGACTAGTGGGGCATATCGGCGACACTAACCCATTCCTGCATGTCAGATGCTTTCCACTTTTTGCTTAATGGAAGTGCAGAAAGCAGGCTGTGTCCTTCTCTGGACTATATCAATGATTGTCCACTAGCACTGTATTTTTCTAATATATTTCCACAGGGTTTATCCCTGTCCATCATAAGACACAGCAGAAAAAATGTATTTTATTTTTTTTCCCTGAGGTTCAGTTTTGATAAGAAGGAAGATTCTGTCTGGGACTTGTTTCAGACCATTTTTATTTGGCTGCTACCAAGATGCCCCATCCATTCTCATTAAATGTTCTAATTTATATTAATTACTTTGATAGAATAAATGTAACTAATGCTGAAGAGTTAAAAACAGCAAATCATTCTTAATGCTAGTTACAGTATAAAAAGCAGAAAAAGCTGACTTCAACAAAGTCAGGCATAAAAGGTAGAATGTGGAGATTGACATGTAATTATGAAATATATCCATACATAATGGTAAACATGCTGTGCAGCGGCTCTGTTTTCTATTTCCTAGACCCTAGAAACTACACTATAGCCAATAAGAGAAGCGATATTCTGGAGTCTCAGTTGAATCCCAAATACTTTACTATGACTATAACTACAGTTTTTGTCTCTTCCTACTTATAGAGTAGTTTCATAAAACGTGACCTAGACATTTTGATGGGGAAGATTGAACTGTGCTGTTTGTGCTTTATCACCTCTAAGTAAGAAGGATGCTAGGTTGCACATGCAAATTACCCTCTTGTCTCAGTATTCAGTTCATATTATTTAAGAAATCAGCATAGGTAATTAATGCATATCTATATGCAAACCAACCTACTTTATGGAGACTTCTGACCCCTTAACATTTTCTTTAGCACCCTCCCCTCCCCCCCGTTTATTAAAAACAAACAGAGGATAATAAAACCAATTGTTGACATGCTCTTAAATACACAAGACATTTACATTTTTGACAGTTTAAGTAATAGAACAAACATGGAAATGTTAGATAATTAGTTCTGCTAGTTTGTAAAGCTCAGGTCTTGTTGATAATGCTGAAATACTATTTAACAGTGTCTTGGATGAGTATCTATTCTTACCAGCTCTGTGAAAGATAAACCAAGAACTCATATATTACTATTATCATTTTAGCACAGAAGCAGCACTTACGGTTGGCTGTACAACAAACAGACCAATGAAAAACATTGGTCTGAGGAAAATAAAGAGATTCCAAAGACTACAAACAGCTACATTATTTTGATTAAACCTTTTCACTCATCGTGGCTTGCCTATTGTTTTTCATCTCACTTTTGAATGGGAGGGATATAAGTTCCAAGTCCTGGAAGCTGGGATCATATTCAAATATAGATATTTGCTACAGGATCTCTGCCACCTTGTTAAGAGCTATTATTCCCCAACATAGACAAACACATCCCATAACAATATTACTCAGTTCCTCCCAGTGTCTTTGGTAGCAGAACACAGGTGAAGCAGCATTAATCTATGTGAATACTGTTGACTTTGACAAATACAAAAATGTTAGATATAAAACCCAAATAAGGCCATTACTGGTTAAAATAAATGATAGTGTAATAATACAGGAGCCCTGTGGCAGTGCATCACTACTTGCTACAACAGAAGCAATAAAACTTAGCGGCCCAGGATCTTTATTTTCTTCTTTTTTTCCCTTTTGGAGCCCTAAAGTCACTGTTATGTTCGGGACTACTCCTTGCCCAGCATGTTGAGGATGGAAATCCTCTCAGATGATACTTGCTAGAGTCTGAATTAATTCCAAACACAATGTGACACAATTCTGAACTTACCTGATCCTCTCTCAGGAAGTAACGAGTTTTGTAAGAAGGAGGCATCTGCCAGTTAACAGATGCCAGCATAGTAACAGCCAAGGAACGAATTTGTGTAGGTATATTTGTTCATTTTACTTCATCTTTGAGGAACTTGGGGCGCTTAGAAGCTATGACACTGGACACGACTGTAGAGGTGCCAACAATATTTGGAATAATTGATCATGCTCAACCTAGAAGTTAAACTAAAAAGACGTAATAAAAACCAGTTTTGCATCTGCACATACCAACAACTATGATATTAAGAATTTAACATAGGACCACATTTGACATAATCGACAAGAGTATTTGTCCTATATTGCCTCATTAACCTCTCTTCTATGTATTGAATGCTACTGGAAACACATTGCACCTACCACGATGCCGACAGCTACGCTGTTTGTGTCATTGCTCTCCTTTCTATTTTGACAGCAAGCATAGGAAACAGGTATTTCCTGCATTTTGATCAAAGTATATCCACTTAAGGAGAGGAGGGAAAATTTCTGGAGGGCTGAACAGGAATGAACTAATACAATTAACATTTTTGATGGATGAATAATATCAAGACAATAGAAGTAAAAATTATTAAGGAACTAATACAGAGCCAGGATTAGAACCACAGAACCAGGAAACAAAAGGCAAATTAGTCACTTAATTATAATGTGTATTCAAAACATCAGTTTTCCCAGTTTATGGAAAATGAATGCTGCATTCTCTCATTTCAAAAGTGGGACGCACGAAGTGCAAAGAAATGATGAAGGGAACACCCTGAGCACTCTATGTTGAGTCTTCTGACTAATTCAAAATAAGGCATTTCAAGTGTCCTCCCCATCCCCTCCCCTTTTAAATGAACCATCAAGAATGGTTTTGGCCACTGAAAGCATTTATGGTCAGCCACTCTCTGAAACTTTCAGTACACTATGATTTTATCGTGATGGGGATTTAAGCACTGCTGTCTTCTTTCAATGTCACTCTTCCCATCTTCAAGGTATGAGAGCTACTGCTTTGACCATTGTGACCACAGAGGAATTTTCAGAAAGTCATATGCAAATATTATGGGCACACAGGGTTGTCCAGAGACACTCACCATGCTATGTACATACACTAATGAGTAATTAACATATGCTAATGATATCCAAGGACTCATCAACACTAATCTGAAAACTGGCAGGTTGTCAACTCCAGTTTCAGAGCAGCCTGCCACAGCAGCAATGCCTGGGACAGGCAAAAGCACCGGGGATGAGACAAGGCAAAAAAAAAGCTCTATTTCTCAGTTGCTGACAGTAAGAACTGAAGATCTTAGCTGAAGGCCACGTTTCTGGTCTAAACTTTAACTCGACATGTATACAGACACAAGCAGTCAAATAATGTCTTCGGTGGTAAACTGGATGTGCGATAACAACATAACATAAAAAAAAAATATTACAGAAAATGTACAGCCCCCACCACAAGTATAAAACATTCACTGAACTTCCACTGATTTTCTACATGTGGTATTTAATTTAGAGAGGAAACATGACTTCCCTCCCACTTGCTTTAATTTTTCCTCTTTGACATAAGCCAGGCAGAAGTGAAGTAGACAGATCTTCCCTGTTTTATCTCAATTGCAAACAGCAGCAATTCTGTTATGGATCAAAGAACTCGCACTGCATTCACCTGGCATCTCTGACTCCAACTTTGATTGTGGATATGATATCCTTGTGTTAGTGCTTCCAGCAGTGGGAAAACTCTCTGTAAGGTTTTCTCATTAGCCTGATAGCTAAAATCAATTGTAGTTTGTGTTCAGGTAAGTAGCAGCTTGAGAAGGTCTTGAGAATCCTCAAAATATTTTCTGTAAAATTTTGTTATGTATAAAAAGTCACTCCTTTCAACTATACAAGTAAGTGGGTAGGAAAAGGTACAAGTGGATAGAAGAAGTGTAAAAACAAAGAAACAAAAAAAGAGAGTCCTGCAAAAGAAAATCATCACAAAGAACCACATATATAAAATCATGCAGAAAAAGGACAGAAAAAGCATTCAAAAGGATGAAAAATAAGCAGAAAGCAGTATTTACAGTTTATAGTTACATACTTGGGGTCCCCACATATTTTCTTATAATATCTCATCTCTCGTATCTCATGTAGTATCGTCTTTCTAAAGCTTAATGGGATGTAATGACTAGCCATTTTCTGATGTTTTGATAAATGTGTATTTCCACCTCTGATTAACAGCAATCAGTTAAGCTGATTAGGTTCTCTTAGTTGAATTTCTACTATGAGTCCTGTGTGAAACTACTGATGCTGTACTGGAGAAAGACACATTTACTGGATAAAGACACGTTTTATGCTATCTTTAGTGAGGATTTTGCTTAAAACAAAAAGGTTGAAGTAAGAATGGCAAGAACTGTGGCCATTGTGTGCGTGTGCCACCATCTATTCTGGGCAAATATTCCCTCAGACCAGTTTTCTGCATAGCACGAGATGCTACTAATTGACAAGAAATGCACTTTGACAAGTCCACCAGAAGAGGGGAAAAACAAAGACTGCAAAACGAATTTGGGATAGTGGAATCTAAAAGTATGAAATGCATGTTTTCTAATGCATAAAATTTTTAAGCACAGCATGCCTGCGCTCTTCCCAGGGAACTTGGGGCATTGTTAGAAAGCAAGATGAAAAAAGCAATCATCCTTTGCTATGAAAAAACACTAACAAGCTACTTTTACACTGGAGCTTACTCGTCGAGTTCAATATTTCAGAGTTTAGGCTTCTGCTGTTCTACACTGCCTTAGTAATATAAGAAATTTGTAACAGCCATGGAACTGCTCTGAACACTGGAATGTGTCAATCCCTTCTGTCCATGATTATGTATGCCAGGTTTAAAAAATCCACGAACTCTAGATGCAATACCTACTGGCTACATCAAACATTTATACATAGCTATCCAAAAAGGAAGCACTATAGGTGGCAGAAGAGAAAGGGTAAAAATCCCTTACGTGCAAAATAATAAATAATGGATATTCATGGTTCTTATGCAGCAAAAGGTGACCATGCCTTCCCTGGACGTTTACGTGTAATAGCTTGGGCATGTTTGTGGCTATTTCACGTAGGCCACTAAAACCATTTTGAGTATCCTTGGTAACCTTTAAAAAGTCTTTTGAAGTATTTCCCCATTTTGTCACTCTGGAACATTCGTATTATAGGTATCCTTCATATCATAGACAGAATATTAGTCTCAAGATAAATGCTAATATACATTTCTATTTCTGTGTATTACTATTTCTGCTGTAATTTCTCTGATGGTCCTTTTTATCAGCTATTTGACACTACTTCCACATGCACTGAACACTTTTTTCTTGGCTGCCCTCCATTTCATCTGCGCTTCTAAGGCTGAGAGCTAATCATACTGATTTTTCTTTTTTTTCTTTCTGAGAAATTGGTCCAACGGGGCATAAAGAAGCCTCCCATAAAAAGGCAAAGTACCTGTGAAATGAAATATTTGAGATGGTGTTGTCAACATCTGCCAATGACGAGCGCTTATCCTGGCCAATCTCTTCTTGCTACTTTTTGCTTAGGTCTTCCACACTTTCTGATTAGCTGTTGTTCCAAAAATGCTACCCATATTCCAAAAGCTGCTACAGTGTCCCAATTGAAAACCATATACCTTTTCCCTTTACTCAGAAGTTCCTCCCTATCTATTTCTGCCTTACCAGCCCATGCATTTCATTACTACATTCCTACCTCCTCCTATTAGCCCATTCTGTCCCCACCACCACCACCACCACCAAAACCTTCCCTCCTATTTTCATCAATACCTTGAATTTCTTTTAGTCCCAGCAAGCTGGTCCACTTGCTGTCCAATGTGTGTGCAAAACAGCTTTAGCACACTCGTGCCCTGGTCCTCTCCAGGGCAGTGTTGGCTTACATCGCTGCTGTCACTCTTTATTCTCTGGTGGCAGTGACAGTACTCTTCGATAAGTAAGTCACCAGAAATACAGATGATCTAGCCCATTCTTTCATTAAATAAAGGTTTGGCACCCTCAGTCATCATCTGAAAGAACTTCAGGGTTTCCCACTGAATCATCACCTAGACTATAATATTTTCTGCCCTTCAATCTCATTCCTGACAGTAAATGACACTTATGGTCAGACAGTTTAAATTTTTTTTGAGTTTTTAAATACTGCATACTAATGAATGCAGTTTTGTAATAAGTGATGATAATTCTTATTTACTTATATAGTCAACTTGATGAAATTTCGGCCATAATAGCATACATTTCAGGAAAATAAAAATCTTTCCTGTCATTCACCCCAAAATGTTGTTTCCAAAAAAATGTATCAGTGATCATTTGAAGTATCATTTTAAAGGAGGGATATTTTCCAAGTTGGACAGAGAATTTAAAAAAAAATAGTAAAAAAAAAAAAAGTGAAAATTTGCTTTCTTGCACTGGTTCAAGCAAGCCATGTGAGTACAATGTTATATTTGACTTTTCGGCCACTGACAGGATAATCAAGTAGATGAAGCATCTCGGTGAATTATAGCACTGTACTGAGTTTTCTTCCAAAAAGTCAGAAAGATCAAACGATGTTTGGAGCCACCGAGATTGAGGGATTCCATTAGATGCTGCCTCTCCCTCCCCTCTTTCTGATAAGATGGAAGCGTTTTAGAAAATATGTGACAAATGACTACTCACAGCAGAAATAAATCACACACCACAGAGTACAGCATTATTAATAGTGCAATAATAGTAATAACTTACTGTGATAGCAAAGAAGTACTATTAGGAGGGACACAGTAGCTAATAGCATTTCCTCTAAGAGGGGCTAAGGGACAAACCTTCCTTCGGTACCTTATAAATAAGCGGAAGATTAAAGGAGCCTGTGGGACCAGTCAAGCACACCTCAAAAACAGCCTGACTTTCCCAGAATGCTACTGAGCAGGCACCACCTGTAAAGTGCTCTCCATCACCCCTGTGTGACAATATTTTGATAATTCTTTAGTTAATTTAAATTAGAGTGAGATGACACTTAGTTACAACAAAAGACTTGAGGGGGGCATAATGTATGATAATGCTAGGAAGGCTGTGATGTGGTTTTCAATTATTAGGCTTGTTTTCTCCTTAGCAAAGTGCTTTGTGAAAAAAACCCCTGAAATTTAGCACATAGATTTGTATGCAATCAGCATTTATCATCGCTGTCTAAAAAATTAAAGGAATTACTCACGAATGGTCAATTTGATAGTCCTTTCAGGTCCTCCTGTTTAGTTATATACCCATTTTGGGAAGAACACATTTTATATTATATGTGTTGTTAAACATATTCGTGTGTATGTGCATGTGTATTTGTCTTAGTAGCAAACGTTCACAAAAAGTAACTTGGATTTCATTAAGGGTGCAGCTGTTGAGAAGCAGTGAAGAATCTATATCAGAGATTTTAGCCTGTTTTAAAGGTTTGAACCAAAATATCCTAGGTATTTTCTGGTTTGTATGGGCATAAAATTTAAAAAAAAATCATTTTAACTCAAAAAGCAAATGAATGCAAACTCCCCATTAATTTACTTTCAATATTATTGTCTTGGTTTTGTTTACCTATAGCTTTTTACAGAAGAGCAGAATTTGTTTTTCTAATTAATGACATAATTATTGAGAATATTTATTAAGTTAATGGATGAAAATATTAATTACCTTCACGATTATTGATTGATTTTTGTAAACAAAATTTGTAAAAACCTACAGCAAGAGAAAAAAAAGAAATTAAAAAGTCAGTAACCTCCACAGTTACTCACATATTCCAACACAGTCACAGGTGCACTGACATCCCATTTATAAGTGTGTTTGGAAATCTGTATATATAATATACATATATATAAAGCTGTGTTGGTAATGGCATTCAACTTACTAATGAAAAGCCAGAATACAGCTACTGAAAAAAATGAATCACCATGGAAATTTCCACACTGGAGTTTCTGCTCTCACGCTATTACTATATCCAGAATACAGAAGTATTTCTGGAACTGCTATACATCTGTGAATGACAGCAAATGCCAAAACTACTCCATTGACCTCTTTTTGAAGCAAAGTTACTGGGTACCCTCATCCTCCAGAAAAACTACATCTTACAGAGTTAAACAAAAAGATGCCAATAGGTATTTTATAAGTGAGTGTATTATTTGTGAGAACAATGAATTAACGCTATCTGAAAGAACAGGGGGGATTAGGCAGATATTAGGCAAACGTTCCAAGACCAGCCTGCTAAAGTAGCTTTCTCAGCTCATGAATAGTGACCCGCAGTCATGCTACACTCAGCTCAACTCCAGTATAATCAAGTCCCAAGACTGAGAGAAAAATAAAACTTCCATTGCCATTTTTCACGTGTGACATACAAGAGACAACTGTTCAGACGCTAAAACGACCTTTAGAATAAACCTATGTGCCAGCTGAAGTGGAGGAACCCCAGTCCCTGACAACAAACGAAGCCCACAGACATTTAAAACCGTGCCCCTTTATGCTTCCGCAACGCTCCGTGTCCGTATGTGCAAGCGGGGGGTTTGCACAGGTTCCTACATATTCATGAACAAGGCTCTTCTGTTGTGCAAATTCCAGCCTTTGCATTTTGATTACTTCCGTCTATGTTTGTACAGTACACAGCCACAGCATAGAGGATATTTCAAACCTCCTCCTCAATGGATGATACTACATTCATAAGCTTTGGAGAAAAGGAGGATTATTTGTGCTTAGCATTCTTGCTGGCTAGATGGTTCTCTGTGCAAAATGTGGCCTTCTGCGTTGCCCTTTGTGAAGTGTTTAACACTCTTCTACTGTCCGTACAGATAATTAGGTGCCCAGTTTCAGTATTTTTAATTAGCTCATGCAAACAGGCTTGCTGGGGGAGAGATGCAACAGTATTTAAGTGATAAAATAGACACTCTGGCTCTTATTGTAAATGGTATCTATATAAACAACGAAGAGCATCATGAAATTTAGTAGCATTTTGTATATATGAGTTTCTCTGTTGATATTTTTTTAAAATGCAGCTTTTTTATTGTTTAACTTTTCAAATCTGAGTATTTCAGTCCTCCTGTATTCTGATGTAGAAGGTTGAATGTTATTATGGCTCTTGGAGAGAAAAGGACCTGCTGCTGGGGCATCTCAAGTTATTCAGAACTGCCATATGAGATTAATTATTGATATTGCTCACTGTGGAATTCAAAGGTTAAAATGTAGAGTTGAAACAATAAGTGAGTCCTAATGTGATTAAGAATGTATGAATTATTTCATCTGCTTCTTCTCTGCTCATACATTACATGGCAATAACCTCATTAGTCATATTCAGCGTCAGGAATATTAATCTCACAATACATGCTTACAGCAGAGCGTAGGTATGAAAAAGGGACAGTTAGAATATGGTAAGTCAATAACAAATCTTCTGGGCTCAAGCACGGATGTAAAGCTATCTGAAAGCAAAATAGCAGCTGGTCTCAAAATATTTTAAAACAAGCCCTATTTTGATTATGACATACAAGGGTGTTATGAAGGGAGAAGGCGAATTGTGCACTTCAACTGAAAGGCACAGTTCATGTTATCCCAGGATCATCAGAAGGAACATAACATGCTGTCTGCTAATATATTAGGCAAACACAATAAAATTCTTAGCGATTTCATGAAAAAGCTTTGTAACATTTGAATTATATCAACGATATTGGATATCCAGTGACCAGCTGAAAACTCATGCTGCACTCTCTGGGCTGTAAAATACACAAATACGAGCCGCTTCTATAGATACCACAGAGATTATGGCCTTCCTTCTGAGCTGTATGTCTTTTGTGTTAACTGGACAAACTTTAGGTGACTGTTTTTCTAACTACGTATGTTTCATTTGGTACAAATTCATAAGGAAATTTAGTGGTTAGGCAATGGCAAATTAATGAATTAGCGATGTGCTCATACCTAACAATTTAGCATTTATAGATTTGTTCATTGCTATGCTACACGACTTCATCTGTGGAGCACGCTGCTCTGTCCTAGCAGTCACTGACTTCTCAAGCTATTTGCGATAAAATTACAGCTTACTAAAGGTAACTTCATTCTTTCAATATATTGTATTTTTTGAGATGCCATTGTTTTTCTCATCAAAATTAGAGCTTTCACAGCAAAGTGGAATGGCTCAGGCATTCTTTGTCCGTCGGAGAAAATCTTTTGTAGGTGTGTATATCATGGCTGAATTTTCAAAACGGACTAAAAAAAGGCAGAACACTTCAGAAGAAACTTAGGATAAAGAAGCTTGTATATAATCCCTTCTTCCCTCTGATTGCCATATTCAGTTATACTGTGGAGAATTTCGTTGTTATGTGAGTTTTGGTGGAACTCAGTCTGACTTACCAACACTAGAGCAGTCTGAGCGGAGCCTTGGCAGAGAGAAAATGCAAGGAGCATTTTATAAATCACTTACAATGAGCTATATTAGTTTCCACTAGTAAAAGAGTTCTTAGATTAGGTACCAAGATCAAAACCAGAGTAAGAGTTCTGTAGATGACTTAAACACAGAACTCCTTTTTAAGTAGGGTTTAAGTGAATGAGATGACTAACACAGAACTTATTCCAGGTCAAGACTTTGGCAGAAGGCAAACTGAGAGTTGGAATAAAGTTGGAATGGAAAAAAAGCAGGAATGGAACCACAATTTCAACATATTACAGAATAACCTTGGCACTGCTAAATACCAGGAACTAATTAAACCTTTTCAGTGGTAAAAATACCGCTTTTCCTAAAATTAGAGCTATGCAATTACTGAAAAAAAACCAAGGGGTGGATACATACAAGAGATTCCTGTTTCTTTTTTAAAGTTATTTTCCCATTTTAGCAGTACATACCGCTTGGGGAAAGAATATGAGAAAGAAGAGAAGAGGCAGTGAGAAAACAGATAAAACAAAACCACAGAAAATTCCCATAATGGGTAATTAGGCTTTCTGAAAATAATACAAAGGTGTAAAAGAAGAAAAAGATCCTAGCACACTGAACTATTAAGTGTGGGATATTAAGAGCTCTGAGCTAACGTTTATGTGAAATGATAAATCTATTTTTTGCAGCTGCACATGAGTGCTCTTACTGCCACTCAACCCAAAGTGACTTAGAAATTCTATGCCAAGCTTATGATTTATAAGGATATTTAGAATGATTTAAAATATATGATTTATAATTCTATGATAAGCCCATGATAAACTTGATCCACAATTTAGATAATCTACCAGCAATCAGGAACTGAAGGCTTCTCTTCAGGGAGGTATAGACCTGAGTTGATAGGTACATCAGTGTATGAAGTCCCAGAACAACTGTCTCATGAGGCACATCATACGTAAGGGGCCTCTCCCCACATAAGGGAAAAAGAGGGTGTTTCCTATACCTTAACTTTAAGGGTTAATTGACTTAATACATTTCACATCAACACCAAAAATTGCCACAGAGGACTGACAGTCAAATGAAAGATTTCAGTCAGATGT
Organism: Haliaeetus albicilla; assembly: GCF_947461875.1. Lineage (NCBI taxonomy): Eukaryota > Metazoa > Chordata > Aves > Accipitriformes > Accipitridae > Haliaeetus > Haliaeetus albicilla. Next base: position 15,290,951 of record NC_091485.1, read on the forward strand.
AGCGCCTGAAGCAAACACTGAACTTTCTGCTGCAGATAACCCTAGCATCTGTCTATCTACCACTGCAAAAATGAGTATGTCAGTCTTGGGTCGCATAAATGGAAAAAAAATCTGAGAAATTCTCATGTCACCACTCTGCAATGCTTGAGCTTAATATTTTTTTCAACCAAAGAAACAGATTCCAGATCTTAGAAGTGACAGAGAATACCACATTTCATTAGTTTTTCTCTGATGAAGAAGAAAAATCAAAGGCAAATAAAGAAGGAATAGCTTAGTGTGGTTCAATGGGTCTCTCTGAATGCACAGCGTGAATAAACTTGGAAATACTTGAAATTGTTTAAATTTCAATGTCTTGTCTACAAAATAGAAAAAAATATATTTCAGAAAAACAAGTGTGTCATGGATTTGTGGCTCCTTCTGTTCTCAGAACTCCAAGAACAAACCTACTGCCTCCACCTCTCTATTCAGCTGGAAACTTAGCGTATGTGACAAAGTTTGGCTGGGGCTTCCACAGCCCATCCCTTTATTGTATTTTCTCACTGTGTTTAACTTGACTTGGGCTTTTATTTTTGGATACTTCTGGCCAGCACTTAATAGACTTGAGCAGACAGCTTCTGTACATAGAAAATATTGTTTAATATAAATGGCAGAACTGCAGTAAAGCGAAGAAAGAACATTTCAAAAGGAACAAAGAGTCCATATGTGTTTATTTTTCTCAGTGCCTCTGAACTCTTAGGAATCTCCTCTTATGCTCCTAAAAAGGTACCTCAGCCAGCTTGTTTTGCTAAAAGTAGAGCTTGGACGACTGCCTTTTGCAGTTTCCAGAGAGTGAATTTTAAACATTGCTTATGGCCTTTGTTATGGATTGTTTGGTTTACAACATCAGCAAAATGAATCCTGTAACTTTGGCAGGAGTCTGAAAGCAGTGTCTTCACACCTGATCTGGGCTATGAGATATTTCATCTGTACCTGTTTTACCACTTTTCTGGCATGTTTCTTGGATTGCATGTAATTAATGCAATCCAGTGCAACTTTACAGTACCTTCATCTTCACCAGTTAGGCAGGCAGTTCTGTAAGAAGCACACTTCCCATTTCAGGGGCTTAAAATCAGAGACAGTCAGGGACTAAAGCCCACGTACGGGGAGCAGCAGGTCCAAAAGTTTGAAGAGAAATAAGTGCACTCATGCAGATCAACTGCATTCTTAGGCACAGTGTCTCCAACATATCCAATACCCAAAATAATGAGAATTAGGTGTCTGAACACATTATACATGTCCGTAAATTAAGGAAATCCTGTTGACTCATTAATGATTCAACATTAAAACTCCCCAAGCCAATCCAAAGCTGGTCAGGTGGAAAGCTTAGCTCTTGGAAAAGTAAATGCTAGGCTCCTTCCTCCGGTGCTCTGAATTACTGTGGGATGCATTCGCTGTGTTAGATGCACAGTATTAATCAGCACAAAGCTACTGTAGTGCCTAATGGAGTTGTGAGTTACTGTTTTCTGATTGATGGATAGACTGCATGGGATTAGCCCTCATCAGGTACCTTAAACAATGAGAATCTCTCCATCCAGCATCAAACTAAGCCACACAAAACTGTGCTTCCCCCAAATCTCAGCAGGTTTTGGATAGGGAATAACACAAATTAAGTGAATCACTGTGCAAGAAATATTTACTTTCATTGCTTCACTAAATAAAGAAAGATAAGGATGGGTCTAACTTCATAGGTAGTGCAAAGACACATATTTACAACTCCAATTCAGTGCAAAACTAAACAGAAAAATCTGGCAGTTTAAAAGAATCTGTGTTCATTTCTCCCATATTTGAGACATCCTCCAAATTGTGTAGTTATTACATTTCATTAGACAAGTGAACAGTTTAGTTTTATACATCTGAGTCCATATTCCATTTACATGCACAGCAATATATTTATTAAAAGATAAATTCAATTGTCTGAAAGCTTAATTTTGATCCATTTATTTATCATAGTATCTCTTTGTGAATACGTCCATTTATTTTAATGGGAGGCATTTATTTCCTCAAAGTAATATGAAAACTGAGTATGGATAATAAATATATAAAACTGACCTATTAATGTTCTTGCAAACTTCAAACACATACTGCATAGCTGCTAAAACTCAGTAAAAAATAAGAACCTATTTAAAAATATTTCCTTTAAAGCAATTGTCTGCATTTAATATTTAAGCCTTAGGGAAAAATTAAAGCAACAACACTTTTACTGCATAACATTCTCATAAAACGTGGATGAGCGCTTCACTTCTGATAAGACAGTATGCATCAGGAATTTATGGTATTAAGGTACTAGCAGAGCAAGGGACAAAGAAAATCATGTTCAGAAAGATGAGAAAGATGCTGATTAAAAAATAAAAATAAAAAAATGAACAAATCAACAACAGATTTTAAAATGAGCATTAGTGCTGCCCTATATAGTCTTCAGATGTTATTGAAGATACTGACTTATCTCTAGTCCTGTTTTTTACCTCTATGTTTTTCTGCCAGTCTAAATCTAGTCTTTATGCATTTCCAAATCAGACGGATAAAGCACTCCCAAGCAAGCAAAAGGGAGGAATCAGATCAAAGACAATAAAGCATGACAGATAAAGGCAGAGCTAACTCTTAATAATAAAACACAGGAAAACAATCCACTTTTCATCAGGTTGCATGGTCCATGGATTGTAGGGGAAGATGATATTCAGATACCAGTATGGAATTAAAATACTGTAGGAGGCTTGAAAAAGCAGAGATAAAACTCACATTTTACTTGAATGTATACAATCACTATACATAGTTTGTCAGTACTGATGTGCCACAGAGAAAACTAGAGCAGTACAGAAAGCAACTATCTTGTAAAAAAAAAGAATTTCACTATGATACATAATGACTTTTTTCATAATTAAAACACTGCAAAGAATGACACAAGTACATTTGAGACATGTATAAGAAATCAGCTTCAAGTGATTAATCTGAATTAGTTTTAGCAGCTTAGTTTTAGTCAACTACGATTCCCATTTCCAAAGATACCTTCCTTCAGAATCAATTAAAAGAAGTGGGTCTGCTCACAGACAGATATACTACTCTGAATAAGCAAATACTAGTAAGTCTTCAATCATTACCTTTTTATGCAAAAATAACCCCTTCCCCTTTAATAAAACGCATACTTGCAAATAAAAATTTAGCCAAAGAGTCAGATGAGTGGGATATTCACAAAGAATGGGATAAAGCAAAATGCTAGGGGTTTTGTTTCTTTGTTTGTTTTTTTTGCTTGGTTGGTTTTCCCCAGAATAACGTGGTGAGTTCCAGGCTTTGTTTTTGGCATTTTGTTCACCTTCAGATATTGCATAGGTATGCTGCTTGAACGAGTTTCACAGGAGGTAGTTTGAGGCCTAGGGGAAGGAATGATTTAGCAAATTATTCTTGCTAAAATTGTGTATTTGAATGAGCCCCACAGCTCAATCATTGAAATTAGATTGAAACATGGGTCAGCCATTGCTAAATTTTAGTAAAACAATATTAAATTAAAAAAAGTAATGTCTTCATGATTTTTAATGGTGAAGTCATCACAGAAAAGCAAAGCACTAAAATGCTCCGGTGACATGAGTCTGGATATAAAAAGTTATGTGTTAAGTGGTGACTCCCATCTACAAGAAACTGCAGAGGAATTTTGGTCATTACCTCCTTAGGCTGTAGGGTCCATTTGATCCATGTTTTTGTTTGTGATAACCAACTGTATTTTTGTTAATATTTGTTAATGATATTGAATAAGTACACATCAAAATGCGTATAAAGATTTTTAACAAGGCAGTGTGGCTAACCCAGGGTGTAGAGACACCTGTAATTTCACAGACTGCTTTGGAAAATTCAGGCTCTGCGTAAGAGAGTATGACAAACTTAGAAAAGTCTTGAACCATAAAATACAAGATGAAACATCACCAAAGACAGAGATAAACGCAGAATTCTTTCTGCGCAGAAACACAGAAAAGGCAGTGGACCTAACAGCAAGATATGAGATGCATTAAAAAGATATGAAAGGGAGGCAAAACAGAGCTCCATGGACATTTAAAACTGATCTGAGGATGGAAATGGCAATGAGGATTAAAACTGCAGGCAGAATAAAGAGCTAGCCTTTTTATGGGTTCACAATGTTCTCCGTACTTCTGCTTGCAATTATACTCTAGGGTGGCAATCAGTCATCAGGAACATCCAAAAAGAGTACTATCTACAGTAACAGAAGTTATTCCATTCATACGGTGTGATGAGCCTTTTCCATGATCCAGAATTAATTTCTTCTACATCAAAAGTACTGAAATTATACCACACTAGTGTTTAAGCACAGTGAGACTCATAAACCTTAAGAATGACAATTCAACCAGTTAAATAAAAGTCAGAGGAAGCTTAAGCTCATTTTAAATATAAGATATATTAATGTTTATTTTGAACACTGGGTTGAATATATTGAAAAGTAATATTCAACAAACAGAAGTCTATGGAGAGGCAATGTATTCCGTCTTTCATTATAATGAGAGGCTAATCCAACTTATCAGACTGCTGCTCAAAAATCACTGCTTATTTCTTCCTACTGCTGCTTCTTCTTAGCTCTTACCTTCCAGACTCAAATGTGAACCATGTTGAGTCACGTCCATATCTCCTCAAAGAGCTCAGAGGCCACATGACCAGCTTGACCTTGGCATTGTGGATGTCCCAGAGATAGATGTTTTCATGTGTGATCTGCATTGTACATTCCCCATAGATATCTAAATTTGGTGTAGGCATAAGATATACATTGAATCGTTCTGAAAAAAAAAAACATAGAATAAGGCATCGCCAGTTAAAGCAAGATTTTATATTGGGAAAAAACCATATCTTTAGTTACTGATGGTTCAGAAATCAAAGCCCAATTTCTAGCCTTGAACAGAGGTGAGGATCCACTGATGTCAAACAAACCTTGCTAGTGTACATGAGAGGAGTAAAAGGAGAATCCTCTTCATTTCATTTTCATTATAAATAATGCAGCAGACTGAAACATCTTTCACAGATGGTCTGCATAGTCCTCTTTGACATATGTCCCCAGCAACTTAACTAGAGTCCTTTATCCTCACCTTAAGGGCCATGACTCTTTGCAAATCAAAATTCACAACGACTTGAACTCTGACAGAGACTCCTCTCTCAAAGAATAGAACTATAGGTATCTTGGCAAAGCATGTATGTACAACCACCGCCCCTCAGAAAAACCGTCCTTAAAATTGCAAACCCAGGTTTACTTATTGAAGCTTGTTAATAATTATGTTCTTTATGTTCAGTTTATATTTATTTACCAAAGTCATTATCATTTGTCAAATTAATAACATTTTTAATCATCTGTTGCTTTCTTGAAAAATCTGATTCCACACGATATATTATGGTCATGATATCAGTTGCTACCAGCTGCACTTCTACTGCAAAGTGCGTTCATTGCAGTAAGAGGTCAAGGGCATTAACAATTTTCTGAAGTGCCTGAATTGCTTGTGATTTAATAAGCAACGCAAAAACGATCCTTAAAAAAAAAAAAAGGAAAAAAGTAAAAAAACCAAGGTGATATAAAACAGCATTAACTCATACGGAAGGAAGTAAACCACAATAATATCAAGAGAATTTTAAATAAAAATGCAATTTTCTTTGAAGAATAACTACTGTTTCTATGTTTCTACAAAGAATGAAAAACTCAGTCAAATTTCACATAGTACAGCTGGAAGTGTTAGCCTATATTTTAACTCTAAAGGCACTGAAATCTTAGGGCTTAATAGCATAATATGGGAGAATGCAGCTGATTCATAACTTCCTCTCACAATTTTCTTTTGTTTTTGAAATAGCATAGAAATGTAAACTGTCAATGCTACTGCACTGAAGAGTGTTGGCAAAAAAGGTAAGAACAATTTAAAGTATGAGCATGAGCAATGCTCATTCAATAAACAGTACTGGAAAAATGTACTTTAAAGGGACACCTCATAGGAAAATTGTCTCCAATCACTTGATAAATGACTGACAGTTTGTTGTGGAACATTTCAAATCCACCATTTGCACTGAATTTTCTCATGGTGTCCTCATAAAAATTAGGAAGGAATCTAAAGTAATCAGAAGAGGAATAAAATGAGAAGTTTATCATAAGAGTCAAAATTAGATGCAGCTTCCCAGTGTGGTTGACATTCAATATCACAGACATTATGTCTCCATTTTTTAAACATTTGATAAATATATACCTTTCTGACAAATCAGTGAAAATATTGCAAATAAGCAATTTAATATAAAATATGTTAGAAGTCTGTGTGTGTATGTGAATAAAGTAGCAAAAGTTTGGCTGAGGAATTAATGGCAGCAGGCAACTGCTGGGTGAGCAGTAAGAATTGCCGTCCTGCATAGCTATAAGTAAACTTGTCATCCCCAATGTTATTCTGTTTCAGTCAATTTAATTTTGTCCTATTAATGACTCCCCAACTGATTCATTCAGTCTCATAGCCATTCAACCTCTTCTCTCAGGTTCAACTTCTCATTAATCACACTAATGGGTGTTAGCCCTAAAAGTTTCATTTTATGGCTAAGGTCCCAAGTGTGAAACTTTGATTTTTTGTAAAAGTCTTTTGACACACCACACAAATAGGTGCTGCTGAGATCACCACAAAGAATTTCCCCAAACCCTCAGAGGAGTGCATTGGGCACAGGTCTAACCTAACGCCTACTACAGTAAATGGAAGGACTCACACATGGGAGTATGGCTCAATGACTGCATTGGGAAGGGAATGGTAGAGAACAAGATGACTTATATTTTGCGATGGAATTATCTTCTTAAAATATATATGTACACACATATGCCCTTTTTCAGTATCCATATGTCATTGTGATGGTCATGCAAAAATGCCTAGGAGCTTTAATCATATATTAGACTCCAGTTTTGCATTGTCATGCTGTTACTTATTGTTACTTAGCTCCCCTCTTTGAAAGAAAGATGCAGATGACTGACGTATCAGCCGGCTGTCTTGTATATTACCTGAAATCACACAATGTGTCTTGTGAGGATGGGGCTACTATATGAGAATGGAAATCTTTCCCTGTCCCTGTTTTCATTGACAGAGTGCCTCAGACAGCAGAGAAAATGGAAAGGTACAATTAATTTCTGAAGGAAACCTTAAACTGTTGTATTGAAGGCACAGCCTATTTCAACCTGGTTTAGAAGTTACCAGGATACTCATGAAATGCTCAACTTCTCTGAAGTGTTTGAGGATATTATTGCATGAAGGGTATTCAGGACATACAGTATCCTCAAACTGTCAGGAGACATTTGCTGACTTCGCACAGGAGGTCAGTGTCTAAGGTGTGGTGTCACGGATTAAAGAAAGTATGTCTGATTAAACTGAACATCAGCTGCAGGGCAAAATGTAGCACCCTTGGAACTCACTCAAATCAATAAGAAAAGCAAGTGTACAAACGTATGTGCTGGAGAAGCTTGAGGATGGATATATTTGCTTTTGAAACAAAAACTAATACTTTTGAGCAGTGGAAGACTGAGGACATGGAAAGGTGTGGATACTATTAAATGATTTTAGGAATTAAAATGCAGGGTTCAATTTTTGCATTTCAGAAAATATTTGAACAGGTATCTAGGTAATGGTAATACAATCATTCAGTTTTTAGAGGCAAGTTATGCCCTTAACCTCATCCAGGCAAGAACAAACATTCATAGGCTAGATTTGGGAATCGCAGCTGAATTCTGTCACCAGATCTTCTGAGTCACATTGAATGGGATATTTAGCTTCTCTGTGGATCAGACACCATCTGCATATGAGTGGGATGAGATAATAACAGTTCATTGGGTAGTAAGATTAAGTAAATAGAAGTTAATGAGGGACCCAGAAAATATGGAGATGGAAGAAATCAAACAAGTAGATGCTATCCTGTTGGACAAGACAAGGATGAGACTGAGCAGGTGCAATTCCTCAGCATTTACCATCACTCTCCTCCTCCCTCCTCTATAACTGGTGAGAGCAAAGTTCAGGGAATGGGGGAGCCAGGATGAGAAAAAAATGCTGATAAATTGCTACACTTATTATTCCACTCTTTTCAACATAACTGCTCTTTCCCATCTCCTTGAATAAGCAGAGCAATGCTTCATCATACACTTTGTGCATGTAAAGGTGTTTAGCTTTTGGGCTTTGGCAAGAATATGACCTTTAATGATGTTTTCCAGAGCACAGGAGTGTAAGAGTCTTTGTTAAAATGAGCACATTGACTGAGACGGAGACTTGGCAGCAACTCTGAAATGCTCTCAGCCTTTCAGCTCAAAGTCCAGCTGTACTGGGGAAGCAAAATGACTGGGGCCCCATGACCCTGGTTCTGCCATTTTATCCCTGGATTCCTTCGCCTCCATCATCCCAGTTGGAAAACTGACCAGATGACATTGTAATTTTGCAATCCGGATCTCTGTTTCATTTCAGCTTTAATGAGAAGAGAAAAACCACTTATGGAAGGAGGCAGTCAGGTTGGTGGGTTTTATATAAGAAAGGGCTTTAAAAGCAAACATTCAGCTTCTATCTAGAAGACAATCCTTCTCCATCTATGAGACTTCTGCTGCTGACCATCTGTAGCTAATTTTCAGGTGGAAAGAGAGCTTTAAGTCTTGAAGACACAGCATTTTGTGTCCATTCACATGACAGAATGATTCTCTCCAGTTTTACACAGTGAGGAACCAGGACTCCAGAATTAATTTTATCCCTTTGGTTATAATTATTCTGCCTTGCTTCCATTAAAAATGTATGGAAATGTTTACTAACATCTCAATGAAAATATAAAAGCTACCATAAATAAATTATTTTAGATTGTTTCACTGGTAAGTAGTAAGGTAGAGAAGAATCTGAAATCTCACGAGATTAACCAGCCATTAAAACTGTAAACACCTTTCTTTTCTGAATAAAGCTGGCTATGTTTGGTTTATTTTTTAAAAAATAACGAAGTATAAAAATGGATTAAGGATAACAGAAGATCCATAAAAAACATGCAAAATGCTTTTATGTAGTAAATCACAAAGAGAGATTCTACAGCCCCTAGAAAATGCCCTAAACCAAGTCAGCTCTGTGAACGTAATCACAAAGTCTCTATGCTTTGGCTGTAGTTCATAATCTCAATATGTAGCATAAAGAAATAACTCACAATCCTCTTCTGAGGATTCAAGGACGTTGTTCACTATGAAAAGCTACATTTTTACTAACAGAAATTAATGAGTTTCTAGCAATTAAAATCCAGGAGGCAAGATCGCTGTACTGTGGAATGTTTTCAAATAAAAAAGGAAGGTAAAACAAATGTTATGAAAAAGAGGAAGAAATTCACAAAGGAAGCAATTTTATGAGATATTAATTTATATATTAGGCAGGGAGTAAAAGTAAAAAACCAATTATCTTTCAAACTCTTCCAGACTTCTAAAATCAAAATTAGCTTCATAATGCATTTAAAAAAAAAAAAAGCCAAAGCACCAGTAACATATAATAGAAAAGCATCATATTGACATCACAGGCATGACACCTAACAATAAATCAGCTACAGCAGCAAAAGATGGATCAGGCCTTTTCTTCAGTGTAAAAATTTGCATTTTTACATTTGCCTATTTTCTTCACTGTTTACATCAGGTTTACAAGTGAAGTTTAATAGAATATGATTTAATACAAGTAGTCAGCTGTTTTAGTGTTATTAATTAGATTTCAAAATACATAGGAATAGAGTCTTCACCAAAGGGAAGTACCTCCTCTTAAAGAATGGATTAGCAGCACTGTCTACACATAATGCTTTTTTAACAAATATTGCCTTGAATATTCTGGTTTCTTTTTCACAGTAATCTTAGTCTGTCATTGTATACTGTCCCTCTGGATAACTTCTTTCTAATTACTGCCTTCTATAAGCAATGAAAATACAGTGACACATTGGAAACAGTGATATTTTGAAAAAAAATCATGAGCATGGACAAAATCTAGATATGATGACAGCCAGGCAGGTAAAAAATATTTAAAAAAGATTTTTTTTTTGGTTATTATGCCTTGAGGTGTAATACAAATGCTTCCAAATGCACTGAGAGCTGGAAAGGAAGTTTCCACTTCTTCCAAATGAAGATAGCACTCTACTTTCACGATTTCTTTCCCTAGCAGCAGCTTGAGAAACCTAAGGAATATGGAATGTGTGTGTAAGTATCCCAGGATACTGCTTAGAAGACTACTTGTCAACAGTGTTACCAGCTCCAGCCAACTTCAGATTTTCTTTCCTGGAGTTATAACTGTGTATTATTATTTGTCTTATCATTGTATATACAGCTCCACTGCCATTATACTAAATTTGTTATCTGAATAGGATCATGTAGCCTTTACTGATTTTGATTTAATACTGTATTTTCATTCTTTATCAAATAATTTAATTGGACATTCATAAACAGTAAGAGACTATGTTTGGTGTAAAAAGAAATTTAAACAGAAACAGGGTTGCTGCTATAGGGCTGAGGAACATAAACAAATCACTTAGATTTGCAGGGGAGAGAAGGTAAAATGGTTGGAGAGTAACAGAAGCTTCATTTCAAATCTCACTTTTATTGGAATCTGTGTATCATTGCAAACTAAGCAGCCATTAGTTGTGAACCTTAAATGTAAAAAGAAAACCACCTAAGGGTCATTTTCCGCAGTGGAGTTGACACAGTAAGACTTGCAGTAATACTTCTTGAAAGTAATAAGAGAGATGAAATCCAGTGAGAAGCTTTCTGTTACTGATGTGCTTCGCACAAGAATTGCTTAGATGTCTTCTCTATTCTTCCTACAAGGCTCAATAGCCAGAGGTCTCTGCTATAAGCAGTGCAGATCCATAGTTTGGCTTTGTTAGCTGTCACCACCGCAGAATTGCTTGGTGCTGGAGGGTCAAGCAACAGTGCAACTACAATAAAATAGATCTCGCTAGCACTTACTGAACAACTCAGAACTATAAAAGAACACCTCTGTCAGATTGCTGCGCTACTGTAAATTTTTATCCTCATGTGACAGAAATGCCTTATGAATGTATGGCCTTTCAGCCATGACATTTGCATACCAAACAGCAATTTTGCCAGCCTTTGGAACAAACTGTTTTGCAAACCCTATTGTTGCATTTGTGTCACAGAGACTCAGGTATCTTCCCTTCTGAAATCAAAAGCTCATCTCAGGAGAACCACAAGATTGAAAGTAGGAGGATAAACAGGCTTAGATGTAACAAAAAGAATATCAGACAAATCATAGAAAACACACATACTTTCTTTGCCAAGTATTTTCGGAAATGTGAGTCCTTGGGTATAAAAAAATATAAGTAGCATGTAGCAAATTTTATGGTCCCAGGGCATATACAATGACAATTAAAAAAATTATTACAAATGTTGCAAATTGAAGGTACTGGCTATGGTGCTCATATAGCGGGACTGAAACACAAACCTTCACAACAGAAAACTTACTGTTTTTTCAAGAGACAGCTAATTTATCTGATCCCTTCAGTGAATACCCGTACAAGTACATGACATACATCATGCAAATGACCTTCAAAGACCGGAATGGGCAAGTAGTTGGACAGATGAAGAACATAGAGTATTAAAAATACTATTGCTAGGAAAACGTAAAGCAGATCGTGAAAAAAAAAGCCCTTGTTAGGCTAGTTCTTTTATGATCAAGGAAGTATCTTTATCAAATTTTGAACATTTCAGAAAATCTTTAGGGCAAAGTAACTATTTGAAAAAAGACAATGGAATGAGATGGGATTGATGGTTAATACATCTGTTCTTTTGGGATTAATAGTATTAACACTCTGTCATACCATAGAGATATTAAGAGTATAACACCATTATTCAATTGCTTCTAGCCCTTAACATGTAAAAATAATTTTTTATATATATATAGCTAAAACTGAAAAACCACTGGCACTGTAGTCTTTATGACAATGCAATCTGTGGTCTTGGTCAGATACTAAGAGACATCTTTTGTTCAGTGACCTGAAAGAAAGCCCTTGTATGGTTCAGGCAACAGAACCTGCATGAAACTAGATGCTGAGGCTTTATGAGCCTATTACAGGTTTTACAAACTGTATTCTCACATTTCTGTTTCAAGTAAATATTAATACATCAACTAATTCAAGAGGAATTCTATGAAGTTGACATACTTGCAATGTTTTGAAATAATGGCATTCAAAGGTACTATATCAGTGTACAGTTTTTATTTAACACACAAAAAATAAAATGACCCTGAGAGTGACACAGCTGCCATTTTCACAATGAGCAAGATTTTAGACATTTCATACATATAGTCATTTTTCATGAATTTCAAATTGGAAAATTAACTTTGACCTTTCAGATTCAGGTCAACAAAAGCTCAGTAGTCTTTTTTAAAGGTTTTTAGGTATCTTTTGACCTACAATTTTTGATAGCATGCCTTTAAAAGCCACAATCTAGGGAAAATGTACAACAAAATAAATTTCAAATTTGAATTTTTTATCACAGCTCACCAAATGACTCCATCCTCCGATTCGTCACCTTTTCCATAAAACTGTCACGTGGGGAATGGCATTGACACGTTTGCAGAATAAGATAACTAGTATAAACTGAAGTCACAGTTCCACTCACCTGATTTTACTGAAGGAATCTGCTAAAGAAATTCGAGTGCAACTGCAGGTTCTCACAGCCCAGCTACATGAACAAAATGCTAGACCTCATACCAATAGTAAGAATCTCTGTAGTCTTCCCTCTTTCCAAGTGGATTAAAAGACCCCCAAACCAGAATTTGCTTTGCTTCTGAACAGGACAACTTTGAATTTCAAACGTGCTTATTAAAATGCAGAGTTGTGCATCAAGGGGATGAGAGAAGGAAGTGGATAGGTATCAGAATTACTTGTCTGAGATACTGTAACTAATGATTTAGCAGAGCATGCTCGTCAAATATTGGATTATATGTATTCAGCCACTTGGTTTAAAAGGATATGGCTAATGATACCCTCCATGCATTCTTATTCATGTGACTTATACAACAAATACATGCTTTGCCTCTTTGTTTCCTTTCATTTATTTACTAAGAACAATAAAGATGCTAATTATGTTCATATATGCTGGTTGGTAGCACTGCAATTAATTTCTAGGCTAAGGCAATTGAATCAAGACTAGCTCACAGAACAGGACTAATCTCTGTCTTCTGGAGGTCATGTGTGTGTAACTGGATCTCTTTCAAGAACAAGATGAAATGTAATATTTGCCATCTATGTCCGAAAGCTGCTGGACAGTACATAAATTCGCTGCAGAAAGAACTCGAGGAATTTCAAGCCACTTTTCTGCGCACGTCACAGGCTTTTGACAAGATTTATTCCCTTTCGCATTTGTGAAGGAGCACCACCTGCTCACATTATTCTCTCTTCAATAGCATGCATAGGAGTTTTATACCTATAGCCTACAAGCACAGAGCAGATAGGATGCTTTGAGTGGTGTCTGATCATTATCACTTTCCTACAACATTAGTAGCTCTCCATTTGTTAAGTAGTTTGAGACTACAAATTAAATCCTGCATCTCACAGCAGGCAAACAACTTCACAAACAGTTGAACTTCTTTTAAATCGCACTTGAACATGTCTGATTTTTGAACAAAATTTCTTAAAGATTTCTGTATTATTTGTGTTATTAGGTTCAGAGACGTCTGGACTCTTCTATGAAACTAATAGAATATAATCAATATAGTGTTCTTCATTCTAAAATTTAATTATGTAATTTTGTTTATAATGATAGTTGGCTTGATATTTTATGACCATTGAGGCAGTTTGTTTTATTACTTTGTTAAAAGCTACTGGATCTTATAAAAGCATCAAGACAGTAATAATCATTGAGAGCTGTAATTTAGGGAGGAATAAATGAGTGCATTTTGTGTTGCCCTCATGTTCATTAATAGGAATTAAATGACAGGATAATCACAGATTTTCTTTTGTTATTGCATATTCCATCCACTAGCATCCTTCCTGTGCATGTGTCTAATCTAAAGTTCTGTTCCAAATAGCCTTTAGATGAAGACTTAGAAGCTCAGGCTTAGTGCTGACTAGCATCTGACATTGCCCTTTTCACCTGTATTTGACATTTAGATGACCTTGACTTCATTATTTAAGACAGGTATGAGTTTAAAGCAAATATGTGTTTTGCAGTCCAAAGTGGTGTTGATATGTTCACTGCTGTCTTTCAAAGGCTGTGGAACAACAGCTGCTATTTTATTCCTCTGCACAGAGGCCATTGTTTCCAGAACCAGAAGGATCATAGTCATCGTTTCCCATGACAGGAAAATGTGAACACAATGAAGACATGAAGTCACTCTACGTGTGGTATTTGGCATGGGATTTAATCATCTTTATTTGCAGGAAAAATAGGATTAAGCCTCAAAAGCACATCCAATGTTTAGTTATTAATGACGTTCTTCTAGCTAATAGTAAAAATCCTCACAACAACAAACACATGCGAAGATAAAATGGGACATCACCTAAGAACTGATGTAGGCACAATTACAAAATTACTTACCATTTTGTTCTCTCTGGACTCCAGCAGCAAGCAAATCTGGTTCCCCAAGACTTATATCATTGAGCCTGGTTCCTAGACACTCCATGCAAAGATGTTTGCACCATTCCTCTGCCTCTAGTTCTGGAAAAACAGAAAAAAAAAAAATTGTTCGTGTTAACATTTTACTCAAAAAAGTATGAAGTTAAATCAATACCTTCTTACTGACCTGCTTTATGACAATATGCTTGTGTTGAAACATGAGTTATTAGCGTAAAGTTCCACTCGAATTTCTTTGCCTTGATTTATGAACTTCTAAAAGGGTTTACACTATTAGGACTGCATCTTCCATTTTCAAATTTGGGGATAGGAGGTGGAGTTAACAAAAAAGAGAAAGTAGTGAGTTTTCAAGGCAGTATATTTCTAGCAGGCCTTCTTGAAAGAAAAAATGCAATTTAGAAAAACATTAGGTATAATATCTGAAATATTCTTTACTGCTCTTTAGGTGAATCTGAACTATTAAAGCAATTTCTGTTTCTAAAGGTTCTAGAGTATTTTTCTAGGAGCAAAGGAAAAAACAGTAACAAAAAGACCTTCAAATGCAAAACTTCCTTCTCTGCTGTACTGAATGGCTATGCGTGTCAAGTTAGTCTGAATAATTAATTTCTTCAGCTCTGTTTACCTTCTTTTGGTCTCAGAGCAATTTGGGCATTAGCTGGAACGTTTCTGTGAAAATTCCAAACCTCCTAGTCTTTTCTGAGTCCTCCATTGCATCCCATTGACGTGCATCTGAGAGCTCCTTATCTGCCAATCTACCAAGACAGAACCTCCCCAAGGCATAACCCCCTGAGACACCACGACAGCCCCCCCTCCGCACCCAGCCTCATCCTATCCACTTCCCAAACTTAACATCACGAAATCTCTGGCATTGGTCACACAAACAACATGGCAAGTTGGCGTTCACACAGTGTGAAACCACAACTAATAAAAATTATGCAACGAGGCTAGCTGTCTTTTATTACAGAATAGGCTTCACCTAAGGGAAGCTGCCTGGAGAGCAGGCTTGGCACCAGGGACGCGCTGAGCATCCATTGTCACAGTCTGTATCTGATCATCTTTAGGAGTGGGTGACTCCAGTCACCTAGAAATGTCTCTATTAAACTGCCACAGCTTTTTCATTCCTATTTTTGGGGACATCTGGAAAATAGTTTTGTGACCATCTCTGCAACGTAGTGCTGAAATTTGGAAAGAGAAAAATACTGCATGCAAGCCCTGAAGCATCTAGTGATGATGACTCATTGTAATTACTGAAAGTTTATATCCAAGAAAAATCTTTCCATGCCTAATTGGTACAGTCCTCAAATCCTCGCCTGGCTAGGCATAGATCTCTAGTGACAAAAACATTTGCTGGACAAGAAAGGGAGACAGGCATGCAATTCCAGGGCTCCAGGAACCTTCGGATACCCTCTTTTGTTCAGGGCCCTGAATAATCCAGGAACAGATTGTTCCTGAGTTATTTTGGCTATCAGCTGACCAAGTTCCCAGGCAGACAGTTCCAATGATAGCCTCCGTTTGGGGATTTTTGAGAGCCAAACGCTGCTGTTGTCACAAGGACACAAACAGTTTGGGGGGGCTTCTTCAGAGCACTGTAAGCAAAGGGGTTTCCCTTAACCCTTCTTGATTTTTTTTGCAGTCTTCGTCTCAGGACACAGATCCCCAAAGTTGGTCTTCTCGTAATATCCTCAGCTTCTGGTGGTAAAAGACCGAACATTCTGTCAGGAACATCCAGATGACATTTAACTTTGTATGTAAGAAGAAAATATTGAGGTGACAGCATACTGTTCCTTAACACTTCTACAGATACAGCCTCCTTGATGGAAGTAAGGAGAGAATAGGTATATCTCTGGACAGCAATAAAACCTTAGGGCTTTTAAAAGGAGTAAGATAAATTTGTTTAAAAGCCTACCTCCAAAATTCATCATCTGCTCATGCATGAAGAAATTTTCCTCCTGTTTTCCCTTCCTCTCCTTCAGCCTTTGCCACTTCCCTGGATATTTGTGAGGTCTGCTGAACCAGAGCCATGCCTTATAAATCATACCTTCCCTTGGAGAGGGCTGCATGCCAGGGAGATGATAAAAGTGGACCACAAGACATGCTGCCATATTCCGGCAGCACGCAGAAGGGGTGGGGGAAGTGCACCAGCACATGGGTAAGTCAAACACCCCATCAAGGGAAGGTTCCCACTGAGTCGCCCAACATCTGCTTCCAGCTACAGATAAACTCGGGGGGAATCGGTGCAGAAAGGCTGGTAGCGCAATGGAGACAGTGCAAATCTAGTCCAGTGCTCCCATGTTTCCCTCCCTTCCCTCTCACAATTTCTTGCCTGCCTAAACCGTATCATAGAACAATATATATGCTGACAGAATTCATAGCTCTATGCAAAGCCTGTAATTTTTCCTCAAGTGTGGTCAGGATATAACATTTTATGTATTTTACAAAATCTGGATTTTATTACTTTCTTTCATTGTGCCTGCACCCAGACTGAAAGGCTACATTCTGGAAATGTAGAATGAGATGATGGTAAACAAACACTAAACTAACCTTTCTAATTTTACCAATATCTAAGGAGAAAGGAAAACATATTGGCATTTCCATAAATCCAGCTTAACATCAATATATATTCAAAACAGTACTCATGTAAAAACAACACTTCTATTTATACGTATCCTCACACCACATTTCCAGTAGATTTTTTGGGAAACAAACAAGCAAACAAAAGCATTGTTCTAGGAAGCTGTTTCTTGTGAGCGTCTTTGTTTTCATCGCCTCAATCTACTTGCCTTTCTCTATTACAGGAACACCTAGATCTTGAAAGTTTGGATCCAGAAACTGCCTTTCAGAGTGTTTGACTCTGGCAGTTTAATTTAAGCTGCTGCTGCTTCACTGCCAGACGTTGATGATTAGACCCAGATCAGACCATTCTCGAACTGCCACACAGAAGAAACTTATCTTACTGTGAGCATTACAAGATCATGGCTATATTTTGCAAAGCATAGGCTATAACATGCATTGTATTGCTGTATAACTCAAAATTTGTATCTTACAAAAATGATCGACTTAATGCTACAGGAAATACAATTTCAATGCAGAACTGAAATATCTTCCCACAGAACTGTGAGGATTTGTGTCTCCTGTCAGAAGCATCAACATTATCTACAAATGTGTTTGGAAGGTCAAGGGTATGAGGGTACTGTGTGAGTTAGTTTTACCTAATGCATCCTGATAGCTATTGCTTACTTGCAAGGGATTGCCTTCAACCTTTTCCTTGACAGACATGCGAAATCTTCTTTAGAAGCAGGTGAATTACCTTTCAAAGCCAAAGCCATCTTTCTCCTTTCACCCTGTGCATCTATAAAGCAGTTCACCATTCTTTTGTAAAAGGTCTATAGTATGCTTTGTGTTTCTGGATAACAAATATTATTTATGATTTTTAAAATTTATTTATTAGAATTTATAGTACATAAATGCATCAGTCACAGTAGCAATCTTTAAGCATGACAGCTACCACGTCACAAAACTGAGATACTACTGTTACTTCTTTATTTTAATTATATGCATATATTGAAACAGATGAAATATTACAGCAAAACCAAGTCATAAAAAACTGTCAGCAAAATTCTTCTCTTTAATGCGTGTAGATTAGATTTATTGGTGGTAAATGCTGAGTTTTTAGTCATAACTGGTACTTGTCATTGCAAAATTTAGTTTCCTTTTAAGATAACTGAATTCTTGGACTGAATGATAAATTGCAAAGCAAGCTTTCACAGCTATAAATAAAATCCAAATACTTGCATTTTCATCTTTACTGTTATTCAATTATAAAATGCTGCTATACAAATGTCATGAGGTGAGATAAAATGCAAAGAGATGGGAGACCTTAATTAGGCACTGTTTATTGCATAAGAAATATTACTGGGAACAAATCTGTAAACTTGTTATCTGAAAATACACACACCTGGTTATTGGCAGTATTTTCCTGCAGTTTAACTGAGCTTCTAGGTCACGCCTGAGGTTCTGTGTCATTTCTACTTCAGTTCCCAGGTGGTTAAACTGGTGCTCTACCTAGTCCAACCACTGAAGTTGTGCGTTGCAAATAGGTGATACCACAGGATGATAAATGGGTTTGTTGATATAATAATGATGATGATGAAATAATATTGGCAAATGGTGTTATAAATATAAATTTGTAAGAGTGAAAGAGCTCTTCTGCTACTTATGGTTTAAAACAGTTCACGCTACACAACCTATTCGACAGGGAGGAGGTGGTGGGGCAGAGATATAGAGATATTTCACTTCACTGTCCTTAGAGAGCCTCTAGATCTCCAGGGCTAGAGGCGGGATTGTTTTCAGACTCCTGACTTAGGAAGCATTTTGTGTGGGGACTAACCCAAATATCTTCTGAATCCTGCTAACTTCACATTCTTTCACATTTACCTCCTGTGCTCACCTTGCACAATCCCCCAGGAGCCTGTCATCACCCACCACAACGAGCTGCCAGCGTACTCGAATGCTGCTAGCCTGAGATAAAGCCTCGAAGAGGTGACCCCTCCTGCTCAGTTCAGCTTTGTCTCCTTCAGTAACACCATCTCCTGCTCTGCAAAGCAGTGCCCTCTGTTCCCGGAGATCCCTTCCATCGCTAGCAGCAGCAAATAATTGCATTCGTAAAAAAATGGCTCAATTTATATGCAACCCTTGACGTTTAAAAACAAAGACGAGGAAGTTTGTCTCTTCCCCTTCTCACGCAGCCCACATAAAGTGATGTGACCAAGGATTTAAGTTGGAAATAACACGTATGCAATATTAGAGGGGGGTAACAAACATTGTCCTTGTGCAAATCAAAAAACCTCACTTACTTTTTGAGCCTTCCCTGATGTCAAAGTGTATAAGCCTAAAATGTTAGTTTCTTCATTTCTGAATGAAATGCATAAATTTTCTGCATAAATTGTTTGACTCTTCTTCCCCCTAAACTACTTCTGTAAGATGTCCAAATCCAACTGAATATTCTTACTCTGAATGAAACTGGAGAATCTTTCCTGCTTGGGTTAGTAGGACTTAGACCTGATATTCTATACAAGGAAAAAAAGATGGTGCAGAAAAGCCACATGTGCCAATTTATCTCTTCTAAAAATCATCCAGCCTTAATTAGAAGTTAATAGGAAAAAATATGATAGAATTCCCACAGGATTGATATGCTATTATACTGTGCCACATACAATATATGCAGCAACTTAATTTCATTTTTTTTTTACTAGCAAATAACACTACTGCCTGCAGGCACGTAATTTCTTATCAAGATCAATAAAACTTTAAAAACCTCTATTGTTTATCAGGATATATATAATCCTTTGATGATTCAAACATAATTTTATTTTATAAATATTTTAAATATGTTGTCTAACAGTGTCTCCATTACTTAGGGCACTTTTACTAGAGCACATTACACACTCAAACAACATACAAATGCAAAGCAATGTGGCTATTTCTTATCTTTGCTCAGAGGAACGTATGGGTAGTGCTTATTTTGTGTAATAACATGTATTACTCATCAACACTGGGTATGCATGAATTAGGCAATTTTTTATTAAATGATAGGAAGCATGAAGGGGACGTAAGTTCTATTTAGTGTAAAAGAACAGAAAATTAGTCTGTATGTAGAGAAAAACTTGCTTTCAATTAGATAGTAATAGAGATAGTGGGCTGCAACTCTGAAAGCAATTTGGTTATTAACATTATTTTTTTACTGACCTATTATATTTGAAGCTATTTTATAAGATATGGGACTCATACATAGGATTTTTGCTTGTGTTCCAACTAATGCTACCTCTAAGGAAACTTTTTTGCATTTTTCTTGAACTGTGACTTTTGAATCTTTCACCTGGAGTAGTCTCCTGTTATTACATAAGTGTAAAACACTGAAACAAAAAGGCAAAGAAAAAGTAATGAAAGAAAACCACATACACTGTTAAATTTCATTAATTTACTGAAAATGCTCTATCTTCAGGCTGTGACAAAATATTCTAAAAGAAATCTGACTATATTCTTTGGAAAAAAAGTCAGAGAGTCAAGTTCCTCAAAAATGTCTTGTCGTTGCCACTTTTTTCTTTTAATACCATAAGACCCTTAATTTTTAACTATTTCCAGCTATTAAAATGTATGCATATTTTTTAATATACCATCAGTTTAATGACGTACCCACTTTTCTCTGTACAATTTGAGCATTATAAATTTTTTTGCTTAAGGAAATACTGAATAACACAGCAATCAAGCTAAATGAATAATTACAGAACATGAACACATGCTGTTCTCTAACTTTAACTTGGTATATTTTGCCAACGTCCTTTTTTAACTGAGGAAAGATACAGCCTAAGTATTATACACAAAGAAACTTTTATTTTCCCATCACTTGCTATTTTAAACTTGTGTTGGCATAAGGATAGCACAGTTAATTACAATAATTACCAAAAGACATTTATTAGCTGTAATAAAATTAAAACTGATATTTCTGCCAAAAATCATCCACACTTATCTGGAGGTGCTGCAAGGTACATCACAAACAGGTCTCTGATAATTTTTATTTGTGCATGTACCTGTGTTTGCAAATAGCCAGCTGTGTATCCCTGTAGTTATCGAGGCAGATGAAAACTGATATTTTCCTGACAATACCCCTTTCGTTTCTGCAAGTCTGATCAAAAGTGTCAGCTTGAATAATCAGCACTCAGCTACTAGACCGTCTACTATCCTGTCTATTATATAAGCATGTACAATGTTAAGTGAATGCATTTGAAGGCAATAACGGTATTTAAAAAGATCTATCATATTGATGTTACTGTCCATTAAACTATTTCCCTAAAACAGACTTTTCCTGCACATAACACCCACTCTCATTGCTCCTCCTTTCCAGTGCAAAATTGCAGTGAAAGAACACCCTTCATCCAAACGCTAAAAGAAATGCCCCGCCACGCTGACTAGCAGTCCCTTACCAAAGTGAAAGCAGTAGGAAACAAAGTTTCCCATCTGAAATTCTTGAGAATGTAGTTCTCATACAGAAACAGAACTTACTTGACTTGTTTAAAAAATGGAGAATGTATGGGAAAATGAAGAAAAACAGTTAATCTACAAGAAAGTGGTTTCCTTTGCTCAAGACTAGAGCTAATGTAACTATAGGACATTTGTTTTCTTTTTTTATTTAGGTAAATGGCAACTTCTGCTATTAAAAAAAGTGAGTATCACTTTACTCAGTGATTAGTCCTACAGAAATGAATGATGCCATTCCATGAAGAAAATGCTATTTGGTGGGTACCCTTGAGGGTAGATTTATAAGTATCCTTACAGATAGTGTATTCTTCACGCTAGGGACTAGAGACTGTCATTATACCATAAATGTTTATCAAGCATTAGTATGTCCAACAGATCAACAGTAAGCTGATAGAGCATCATTACTCAAAAATATCCCTAGCAAACTTTCATTCTCAATTCAAACTTTCTTTCAAGTGCAAAGTAATAATTATGAAAACCTGCCTGAACATGGAAGAAACATTTACATTTTGTCTGAAACTAATGGGCCAGTTACGAGAATCTGGCATGGGAATTAGACAGTTCCCCAGGACTGTCAATCCATACCTGTTCCAACACTTATTAACATTAAATGACAATGGCATGAAAGTAAAATAACCTCAGGCAGCTTGTCTGTACTGGGAATGACACAAACACCTTCAGTCAAGTGTCCAAAAAGGGTCTGTCGCCAGTAACATAACACACGGAGGACGCTATCACATCAACTTATGCAGCTACCCCATGACTGACAGTCAGCAATAGCATTTTTCTGGCTTAAAACTGCGTAGTATTTCAGATTTAGTCTACTCCCATAGTACTTTTATTCCTCGTGGAAAAGTTATAGGGCCTTTTCTTGAATGCATGGGAAATTTAATACCTTCTGTGTAAATCTGAAGTATGCCTTTCTCCCATTGTCAAGTGTTTAAGTTACAGTCTAGTAAGAGGACCAATACCCGAAATAAACTAGTACATATTCTAAGGTTCATTGCACTTTTTTTTTTTAATATGTTAAATATTCAGTCTTATCTTTGAACTACCGACAAATCTTGCTACTTGAAGATCAGAAATACTGTTAGATAAGGTAAATAATTCTAAAGGTATTATTTTCCTATACAAAATCAAGGTGATAAGGACTAGTTTCAATACATGGGAGAAAAAATATGCACCATTGCCAGTATATGCTTCATTGCTCTTATGCCTTTGACCACATGACTTTCACTCCAGCCATCTGAACACCTTCTGCGTCAAATCAGTAGGAGCAGACAATGACTAGCAGACTAGGAAGTCTTTGGAATATCCCCTTCTTCCCTTTGGCTCCCTTTTGCCTAAACATAGCTGACTAAAGCAAGACTTCCAGCTTTGAATAGATTTATTAAACACTGTCCCATTTTGGTTGAGCACAGAGGGCAGTATTAGTGTTGCCCTCTTCTGATTTTACTGAGACTAGGAAACCTTTCCTGAACGGTGCTATATGCCACTTTCAAAATAACAACCACCCCCCTGAAAGACTAATTTTTGTCTTTCTGTGCTTCCACTGTCCAAGAAATACAGCATTTTTCCCCAAACCATAAAACTAGTGTTGTAAAGCTCTGAGTCTTTGCTACTATTAGAGCTAACAATCAGGATTTTATGTCATTGGAAGTGCAAAGAAACCGATTCAAAGCAATTGCAGACGACTTCTGACTGAACTAATCTGTAAGATC
This sequence comes from Haliaeetus albicilla, assembly GCF_947461875.1. Taxonomy (NCBI): domain Eukaryota; kingdom Metazoa; phylum Chordata; class Aves; order Accipitriformes; family Accipitridae; genus Haliaeetus; species Haliaeetus albicilla. The sequence goes on from NC_091485.1 coordinate 15,314,318, forward strand.
GTAACACCGTGGTATCTGTTCTACCTGATTTTCAGTTGCATAAAATTTTACTCCCAGACAGAACTAAGTATTAGCTAGAGATGACTTGGTGTGTCTTTTGCTTTATTCTTGGTGGGTTTTAATGTGGTACTACTGCAAAAAAGAAAAAAACCCAAGCCTTAAAAGTTGCATAGTCTAGAGTTAGTACCTAAGGAAATATAATGAGAAATGTCTTCCTCAAATTTCATATCTACAGAAATTAAACCCAAGAGAATTCTTTTTTATTATTAATTCTTCACATTTCTTACTCTCATTTTACACTTTCCTTGTATCTTTTATTCTCAGCATTAAACAGGTCCCTACATTTGATGCGCCTAAATTTTATTTCAAAAAATGTTTTATGAAAATAGACATTCTTTGAATGTCTATGAAAATAGACACTTTCCAACGAGGCAAAATCTCCTATAAATATTATTCTCCTAAAATAAAATTGTATCCAAGTTATGCCGTTTTAGATTCCTGGTTTTTGATGTACACCACTGATACCCCTACCAACATGATCTTAAGTAAGAGTTACATACGGCTGCCTGAGAAGAGGCAGTCTGCTTAAAGCTGAAACCCAGAATCCCAACTTTCATTAAGTTAATAGGATTTTTTTTCTTTTTTTTTTTTTTAATTTCAGTGGAACTCTTCTAAGATACAGCACAGCAAAACTACGTCCTTTGCTGAACCAGAAAAACAGCAAATAGATCAACCTCAATTATGTGTCATTTTTCTTCCAAGAAAATCAGAATAAGACTTGATGAATGCAATCTTACAGAACAAACCAAGATTAAATCATTTGAAACTTCAAGAACTCTGCTGAATGATGGCTTAAGGCCATGTTAACTGGAGACTCCCTGATGAAAGATTGTTTTATTTCATATCTTTCATCCTTATTTAAGGGTAAACAACTCATCATAAAAGTATTAAGAATGTTTAAATGTAGTATTTTGAACAATATAAAGTGAGACCTGCACAGAAAGGTTAGGATTTAGGATTGTAAATCAGGGGTGCTGATTACAGTGAAAAACAGTATCTGAAGACGAAGCGGTAATTTATGCACACTGGTGATCAACTGCCCAGTTCCAGCTTACTTGTGAACTGATTTATAAACACCCGGAGTACTAGAGGGCAGGGGATAGACGTCCTTTCCTTTATGGAAGAGTTTGATTCACACACTAGCAAAGACCGGTCTCCTTCCGCGTTCCTTGCTTGGACTCCAGGCAAAAGTCCTCTTTGGGATCTCGCATGACCTAAGCTAAATTCAAATCCAGGTTCTCCCTGGCTGGTATCTTTTAATGGACAGAACAAGCTGGAAAACCAGTTATAAACAGAAATGAGTTATTAACAGTAGGGATGAGAAAACTGATCACCATCATTTAAAAAGGAGTTATCTAGCACCATCAGCACACTCAACAAACGGGCAAAAGTACAATATATATGCTGCCATATGTTTTTTCTTATTTTCTGCGTTAATGCTTTTAAATGAGGAAATGGCTGATTTGAATTTTACTCTTCCTTCTGCTTGGGAACTGTGGCCTACTCCTAAGCTCTGCTGCCTTAAAAAATGCAAAAAAAAAAAAAAAGACCTCTTGATTTTGTGATATGTGAGGGTAACCAGGGGTTTACTGACTTACTCATAAACAAATGAATTTGATATCAAGGTCTACAATGAGAACATAATAGCAGCCAGATCACAAAAAGCAACTAAATGCATAATTCTCTCCTTTTTCCTGAGTCAGATGAGGGCTGGCAGATACTCATTATTTTTTACATTTTCATAATAAACCCTAACATATGCCTTTGCATAGAATCATTATAACTTTTATAATTAATGAATCAGTTTCCATGCCCAAAACCAGTAGTGTAACATAGTAGATTGAAGCACAAATGAAAGAAACTTGTTATACAAAGGATAATGAAATCTTGGAGTAGTGCCTTACTGAGCTAGAAAGAGAGGGACCTTTTCTGTTTGTATCAGAAAAATTGGCATTTTTCACTCCCTTGATTTGACCACTCATGAAGCCCAAGGTTTATATTGACAAATACATGTGTAATGCTTATAGGTACAAAAATCAAATTTGAATGAAGATTTTTACATATATACTACTTAGAGTTATAAATCTGTAGTTTTTCTTCAAGACACCCACTAAAGACAATATTTATTTCAATATTCATAATAATCTTCATCAGCATACATATAATTTTTTTTACATGCTGTCATGTGTTAGATTCACAAAGGAAACTAAAATTATAGATACGACAACCTTACAAAATTAAAATTATTTAAAACCACATAATTAATGGGCTACCACTATTTTCTTAATTTAGCATGCATGCAGATACAAACTGCCTATAAAGTAGTTTAACATAATCACGCGCAGAGGCATACAACTCTTCCAGCTTGTTTCTACTTCTAGTTTCTAGTACTATGTGATCATAGATTTTAAGAATAATCCCTTAGAAATTAAGATATTAAACCTTTTCACTTAGATTGTTGTCTTACGCTATTAATTTTTATTACACTCATGTCTACATTTTAACTAAAATGGCAATTTTTGATAGGATATGAATCTGAGGAAATCTCCAGGTATCAAGAAATGCATAGCAGGGCATTGCATTTGAAGGACTAGTTAATGACACATAGGATATTTAGAATTTCTTTTCAGTTGGTCCTTAACCACAGTAAACGACATTTTCATCTAAGTCATATTTCTGCAGATAAATAATAAATACTTCTCAGCAAAAAGTATAACTGTCAGTATGAAATGCAATATGGGAAGAAAACTAGTTCTACTCAGCACACACTAGAAATATTGTTAGACAAACATAATATAGAGATATAGAGAAGTTATGTATCTGAATAATGCTGATTTGTACTTTATTGCTGATGAGTAACAGCCGCAGGGACAGCATTTATTAATGGGAGAGTGCTGCTATATCTAGTGACATATGCTGGGAGCACTGCTTCCTGAATCACATAGATGTCACGGACGTTGTGCTACGCTTGGAAAAGATTCACACTGTCACTGAGCAAAAACATTTTGAAATTACATTGGCTTTTTGAGTTTCCTGAATTAATTCATTTCCCATCACTAGAGAGAACAGAGGAGATAAATGTCACACACCCTATTTAATTCACTTCTCCGTTTTTCAGTGAGGTGATTGTAAGCTATAGCAAAGTTTGGGCTAACCTCCTTGCACATTCAAGCAAACTTACCATGGTAAGATTGTTGATGTTTAGAATATAAAGCAGAAACTACCCAGTAAGACATTTTGTCATTCTTAGTGGATTAATGTTTATAGGAACATAGCTAAAAAGACCTGTCTCTCCTAGATAGGTTAGCTTAATTATCTAGAGGATTGCCCATTAGCACATTCAAATGTTCTTTCATTTTACATTTATTAGCTATATTCATTTTATATGCCCACAGCAAATTCTCTAATTTGATTATTTCAATTTCTAGGTCCAGTCAAAATTATCCATAACACAATCTAGGCAGAAAAAACAGCTGTAATATTGACTTCATGTTTTATTTATGGAATATAAACTTCAGTTACAGGATTGATTTTTTCCCCTTGAAATTGAAATGAAATGCTGAGAGGTTTGGCCAATGAAGAACTTTATAAAGAAACAGGCAAATTCATACTGTCACTGAGCAAGTACCATTTTGAAATGGAGTTGACAGTTTTCCAACAGCAGTCCGAAGAGCTATCTTTGGGAGACACTTTACAAAGTACTTCCCGTTTGTTCAAATGGAGATAATATATATTAGTGAGCCATTGTTCTTATTTGGAAGATGATTAAATGATCACCTTGCTGACAGACTTTGTTCCCTTTTCCACTTCACTGATTCTAAGCTTGCTTAATTTTTCTGTTAGCCAATAGGCTTACTTTTTTCTCCTAAATTTGGGATTATTTTTAATTATGTCTAGTTTAGAAACAAACGATGCTTCATAATGGACCAGGTTTTATGATTTCATTAATAGAAAAATAACAATATTATGTCTGTATTTTAGCTTTAGAACTACACACATTTTTAAGGAAAGGCTTGGTGTTAAAAACAAACAAGGAATTTGAGATTAGTTTTTCAACTCTACCTTACATGATCATAAACATGCAGGCTAATCATTCCTTAATGCTACCCAATAAAGTGATAGTCTCATAAGAGTTGCTAGTAACTTTATGCCGCTGCAGTTTTCAAAAAATTCATTGCAAAATTAAGTCCAGATACAAATACAAAAATGGAAAAACAAAGAAATGTCCCACATTTTCAAAATGTACAGCTTTCCAGAAAGTAAATGGCTCCAGATTTCCATCATTTAGAAGCAAATCAAGATTCCTCATTATTCTAATTAATATGCAGCTTTCATGTCAAAGTAAGGCTCAAATCTTCATAAGACATCAGAAGACATATTATATGAATTTTACTAAATATGAAGCTTAAGCTCCTAACACATGCCAGAACACTATATGGATGCACTGTTAGAATAAAAGTATTAATACAGTTTGGAAGTATTTACATTACTTACGTGAACAGAATTGTTGATTCTGTCTTCACCATGGCATGTAGAAGAATTAAAACGAGTGATCAGTCAATTTGAATTAAGAAAAAAAAATAAACCCATCTAATATGAAGCAATCCAAAATTTGTTTGAAAGGACGTAGTGAACTGTCACACTGGGTGGTCATCAAAACCTATTAAACAGCATTGCAATTTTGATCTGCCAAACACCTGCAAAATTTAAACCTAATATGATGTTTATTCTGTTTTCTGAAACATCTACAAACTGATAAAAACTGAAACTAAGGCAAAAATGTAAAAAAGTTCCCAAATAAGAATATAAATTTTCTATATTTTTATATAAAATTTTCATAACAATGGTAGCTGTTTCAGCAAGAGGGAGAAAATTAATATATTTGCCATCATTAACACCTTATTTGCCTTATTTTCACATTAATACACTATTTTATAATTTTCAAAACCAATTAAAATTGAAAAACAGATTTAACCACATGACTATTTAAAAACTGAAATGCAATGTGCAGTCAACAGCTTCCCTCTCGTGTTTTTTCCACTGATTAACTTCAGTTTTAACCTCAGATTAACTTGCAAGGCAGATATAGTAGCAGCTGGAAGTAGTTGGTATCGCTTAAAACAAAACTTTAAAAGCACCCATGCTTTAGGAGAGAAATTAGAAAAAAGAAAGCTTTTTAGAGCTAAAAGGTTCATTTCTCTGTATAGGTTATAAAATCATTGTATGTCTGTACCTGAACTGCAGTTACAGAAAATATGTTCACATTTTCCTGTTTCAGTGCAATCTTCATATAGAAAAGACTGAATTGCAATTAATGTCATATTGATTTGAAGAAGAGTGGTGTACTTCGGGCCACTTCTTAAAACCATGCTACTTTAAAACTACAATAAGAGGTACACTGATTGTGACTGATAAAGCTATTTTTTTTTTTTAAATCAAGCTTCTTTGGACATCTGAAGCACAATTTGCTTCCTGGCCTTAGACTGAATTTCCTTATTTGAAATAAATAAAAAAGAAAAGATTTAGTGTAGGATCTCCAGAGAATTTAAGGCTGAACATCCCAAACTGACAGAGGAACTACTCACACAGTAAAATTCATTCAGGAAAAAAATTCTCATTTATTTACCAGGGAAAAGGCCGAGTCCTCTCTCTGAGAGATTTAATGCTGACTTGCTTGGAACTTCATCCCAGGATCATCTATTACTTTAAATCGGGGAATCTCAGTTGTCTGGGAACACATTATTTAGAAACTGAAATCTCTGCTAATTGGTGTATTTGTGATTCATTTTCATATCTACCTGAGATCTGGGAATCTTGACCATTATATGAAAGAAACTGTTGCATGTTTGTAACTGGAACCCTATTTTTGGGGATTAATGAACTACTCCAGTTAAATCTCAAAAACTAGAGGCCAGTCTCAGTAACGCTAGACTACTCTGAAAATACAGTCCTGATAAGACTACTGTTAAAAAACAATGCATAACTACTTGGAATAAGTTGATATTTTAAAAGACAAATGTGGTATTGTATAAAATTCACAAAAGGACTGGATACTTCTCCAGGTAAGAGATTGTTTTGTGTGTTGCTCTCAGAGGTTATGAGGTCATAATTACTGACTGGAAAGCTTCTTGTACTTTTCTGAAGGAAGCACATTTTCTACTTTTAGTTGGAGGACATAATAAATTACAGATGTGGTAGTCTTTTCAAGTACACAGGAAAAGTGAACAATTTGAATTATTGAAATTTAGAGTTATTTCTGCCTAAAACTTGTTTACTTACGTTCTTAAAGTTAAGCCATAGTTCAATATGTTTTCCCATGAAATATTGCCAATGACATTAAAAAACCTGAATGGGCTGTGACAGTGCATTAAGTAACTTTGTTCTGCAGGTATGGAAGCTGGGACAACTCTAGAAAATCTCACAAGAGCATGTGGTCAGAAGTCACATAAAACTTTGTCTTTGCCTATCACTATGTACCTGTAGTAGTCCCACGTGTGGTTCAGTGTTAAGAATTGCTTTAGTTCTCACTGCTAGCCAGCAGTGAAATGCGAATGTATAATTTGCATCCAAGTTTACCAATCACCCTGACTGCAATTGCCATTCTGATTGTTCAACAGCCCACTGGGCTGGGTTAATGCTAATAGCAACATTCATACTGGCAGTGGGCTTCTAGCAACCTCTCAAAATGTTATGAAGGGAGATGACAGGGAACACCAAATATTTATCTTTGTTGGGGTTTTTGTTGTTGTTTTGTTTTGTTTTTTAACGTGCACAAATTTGTCCAAAATTCTCATTCCTAGACTGTACATGAAGTAGAATATCCCATGCTGAATAGATGGTTAAGTACACATTAGTAGCACACAAAACTTATCGTGCTCACTTACGCATGCTATTCTTCTCCGCTTGTCTTCGTTCAGTGAGAAAAGTGTTTCAAAAGGCTTGAAACAGTTAACCTGCTAGCACTCCTATATACCTTACCCACTGTAAGTAGCCAAATGTAATGCAAGCTGAAGAGTGACAGAGAATGAAAAATAGATTGGGTGTTTCAGGTTTGGAGCAGTAAATTATCATGTTATTCATTGAACTCTCCCTAGGCTCAGCCAGCCATACATCTTCTGTCAATACTCCAAATTCAATCTATAAATTAATGTCATGATTTTTGTGCTGTCACTAAATGTATGCTATTCTCAGGAGAGGTCAGGAACCGCAGAAGTCATGTAATCTTACAGGGTGATACATATTCACAAAGCCCAGGAGATCTGACCTACATTCCATGTAGATGAGCAGAAGCCTTTTTATCTCAGCTGATACCTGGAGTCCACTCCAGTGTTAACAACCTTGTGGAGAGCAGATGGGCTATTACACCAAGCCCAAAGGGAAAGGAAGTACTAATATGCCCAAACACAATAGGTATGAGTTAAGTAATTGTATCTGCTATTATTTTTACAGAAAGTTTTTAAGTGGGAAAAAATAATGGAAAAAAAGAAACAATCTAGACATCCACCAGCTATGTACTTCTCTAATGGCATATTAGTACTGATTTAGCAACATCCCAGTACTTTCCTGAAGAGCAGACTGGAAGGATTAGGAGTTTGAGTGAGTGATAAAGTAAATAGATGTGCTTAAAAACCAGGAACCTTAATACTACTAGTCCCAATAATAATAATAAAAAAAACAAACCAAAAAAGAAAGAAGAGACACAAAGCAAGTGATAAACAGTTACTTAGGATTATCTTAAACTTGCTTATTTGCTAACAGTTCCTTGATGCCTCAATATTTCTTTATATATGTATTGGGTTTACATGGCAAGGTTTTGGTGGTGAGGGGTGTGGCAGAGGTAGTTTCTGTGAGAAAATACCAGCAGCTGCCCCAGTGTTAAACAGAGCCAGTTCCAGCCAGCTCCAGGACAGACCTGCTGCTGGCCGAAGCTGAGCCCATCAGCAAGGTTGGTAGCGCCTCTGTGAAAACACATTTAAGGTACAATAAAAATGCTCCACAGCAGTGTGTGACAGGGATGAGTCAGGAAAAAAACGTGGGAGAAACAGCCCTGCAGACCCCCAGGTCAGTGAAGAAGGAGGGGGAGGAGGTGCTCCAGGCGCCGGAGCAGAGATTCCCCTGCAGCCTGTGGGGAAGACCACGGTGAGGCAGGCTGTCCCCCTGCCAGCCCAGGGAGGTCCACGGTGGAGCAGATCTCCACCTGCAGCCTGGGGAGGACCCCACGGCAAAGCAGGGGGATGCCCAAAGGAGGCTGTGACCCCGTGGGAAGCCCGCACTAGAGCAGGCTCCTGGCAGGACCTGTGGCCCTGTGGAGAGAGGAGCCCACGCTGGAGCAGGTTTTCTGGCAGGACTTGTGACCCCACGGGGGACCCACGCTGGAGCAGTCTGTGCCTGAAGGACTGCAGCCCGTGGAAGGGACCCACGCTGGAGCAGTCCGTGGAGGACTGCAGCGTGTGGGAAGGACCCACGTTGGAGAAGTTCGTGAAGGACTGTCTACAGAGAGAGAGACCCCATGATGGAGCAGGGGAAGAACATGAGGAGGAAGGAGTGGCAGAGACAACACATTATGAACTGACTGCAACCCCCATTCCGTGTCCCCCTGCGCTGCTCCAGGGAAGAGCTGGGAGTGAAGTTGAGCCTGGGAAGAAGGAAGGGGTAGGGGGAAGGTGTTTTCAGTTTTGTTTTTCTTTCTCACTATCCCACTCTGTTACTAGTTATCCCAAGTCAAGTCTGTTTTGCCTGTTTAAGTAATTCATGAGCGATCTCCCTGTCCTTATCTTCACCCATGAGCTTTTCATTGTATCTTCTCCCCCTGTCTTGCTGAGGAGGGGGAGTGAGAGAGCAGCTTGGTGGGCATCTGGCAGCCAGCCAGGGTTGACCCACTACAATATAACTACATGTTCTCTGTGTTCTAGATGGGAATGTTGGAAATAGAGGTAGTGCAGCTTTCTTTTACCCAACAATACAGTTTGAATATTGTCATTGAAAATGGTCTACCTCCTCATAGGTCTAGCATCATGTTTACTGGTAAGAGCAGGAGATCATGTTTCTATTTTGACTCTACTGCAAACCAGATGAGAAACATGGGAAATCTGCAGAGACATGATGCCTTCCTAACACAAAGATGCACTACTTACAGACTAGAGCTGGCTTGCAGCCAAGACTGGTTGTATCTAGGCATGAGGACCTAACCCCCCCCAAATTCTTTATTGACTCTACTCTTCATCAGGCAATGAAAAATACAACCCTTTACAGATGACACACCTCAATATGGTGCTAACATTTCTGCACAGTTTTAAGGGATAAGTCTCAAGACAGTGATGATTTGCCCAAAGTATGTTATTCCTAGAGCTGGTTGGGACTTTTCTGACTAAATGCAGATGCATCAAGACCTAAATGCACTGTCAGAAATCCACCCATCTCTCTGACTGTCTGCCTGGCAGGCTGCTGAAGGATCCACAACTTCAGCATCAAGGGCAGTTGTATCATATTAATGGGGGTCAGAAGCCTAAAAAGCCTGGGGAAGAATAGCTACAGTGCAATAATCAGGCTCTGGAGTCCTGCCTGAATTTCCAAGAAAAACATCTTGTTTGAATTTCCTTCTTACAAGAACATTTTTTAAAATCTATTTTTAAATTGCAATCTTTAGAACACAGGAAGTAGTAAATTTGAAACCATACAAATGTACACTATTACGTTTTGTAGTGCTAGGTGCTAGAAAGTATAAGCCTGGGAAAGAAATTGAATCCATTTCTCCTGGGTTTACAAAAAAAGTCTTAAAACACTAAGTCTCATTCATTTCTATTCCAAAGTACCTACCACAGCAGAGGCCCCTATAACAAGTTATTCTATTAAAGACTACCACATGCATAATGCAGCATGGGACAGTTTAACCAAGATGGAAAAGACAGGCTTTTGCTTTACTTTCAACTATATACTGCTATGCCATTCTCTCTTCAGCCTAAGTACTCCTGATATATTTTTGTTTCTTTTAATTATGTTCAAAAAAACCTAAATGAACAAGACATAATCTACCAGGAATGATATACATATATACAATAATATACATATATACCTATAAATAGGTATAGCTTTTACTTCCTTAGGCCAGAGAGGCTTCCCAAGACTACTTCCAGCCTTATTTTTTATCATAAATATAAATAGACAATGATTTTTTTTCTTCACATTTCTTTTCTTCATGCTAAGACTTACTCTACATTGTCCTGCACTTCTGATAATGAAATTTGATTGGTTACAATTGGTTAAATGCCAATCAGACCATCATTTCAAATGCAGTGGTTATTAAGAATTCACTTCTATGATCATCACAATAAAATCAAGGTAATATGCCTAAGAACCTGAACAGCACGTGGAAAAAACAACCTTAAGTATAACAACAACGTTACAAAGTCTTTAAAAAAATCCCAAAGCCTCCTATATTGTGGAAAGCAAGTAAGAAATTACTTTCCTTAGTGTACAATGACAAATACTTATGATCTGTTCTGCAAACACCAGAGTGCTTATTAATGGATGTTTAAAAGGTACTTTTAAAATGAAAACATTAAATTTGCTTGCAAATTTCACCATTTTTGAGCCAAATGTGTTGTTTCATAACATGATTCCTGCATGTAAAAATGCATTAAAAAACAATCCTGGAGAGGTTTTAGTTTCTGCATTATATAACATACGCAGCAATTTGAATGAGCAGGTTTTTTTCAGGACGAAGAAGGCATGGATTTACTCCTGCTTCAGAACATAGTTCATCAATTCTCATGTAGTATGGAAAGCCAACTGTGCAATTTCTCTGATGAATGCCAAAGTATGGCCACAGAATACAAGCATCTAGCTATATCAGAAATAAGTGGATGAAGAGGAAGAAAGAGGAGTTTTTCTCTGTTTTGCATATTTTTTTGAATATTTCACGTTTCTTGCTGGTAATAGCAACTGCAAATCCATACTACAATCTCACGCATGGATATTTTAGTGAAAATAGATTCTGTATTCATACAGTTATCTATAGTAGATGTTTAACTTGGAGATCCAAGTCTGCAATCTGAGATTTTTTCCAGGCTTTGTCACATTCATCTGCCATTCTGTTAATGAAGTTGCATTTCGATTCCCTCTTCTGCAAACTGCTAATAACAACTCAAAATATGAGGCAATTTTATGCATAAAACTCATCAAGATTCTCAGATGGTTTTCAGTAATACTTTTATGACTGTGCGTGAATGCCTTTTGGCAGTGTAGAACAGGCCAATATTTTTAAAAGCAAGCTATAGGGATGTTGTGGGATACATAACAAAGGCATGTTAAACTAGGTAGTGCCTTATGCCTTACCTTCTAATAAAATGTGTTTACATGATAAGAAGTGGATTTGGACTTTCACACTTATAAGATGATTAAAAATTTTTCTGTCATTGAAATTTATTTATGTCATGAATTATATACAAAGGATAAAACAGTATCTCCATATCTTTGTTTCATAAGACTAGCAGTTATTTATGGCACAGTACATTTATCAAATCCACTAAGAATCTCAAAATGGGATCAGGAAGAAATCTTGTTATATAGAGATACACAATGTATCAGTAATTTCAGATTTCAGTTTAAGGTAGACAGCCAGAGGCTAAGAAAATCTTTTTATTTTTTTCTTTTTAGCCACATGTTAGACCATGTTGTTAGACTGAATTTTTATGGGCTTGTGCTATCACACTAATACATACTTTGTTCTGGTATAAAACGTAGAGGTTGCAAATACTGCAAGGTTCATCGGATGTTTAACAGCTTACAAAAAACCCCCCCAACCAAACCAACAAGTGAGCAATTATGAAACTTTCTATTAAAGTCCAACAAACAATTCCACACCTCCGTATGCCTGACATCCTGGACTTCACCACCACTAACCTACCTCCACACTGTGCTTACTGGGAAAGGTAAGTGTACGCTGAACTTCTGGGGCAGATGTTTTGAGATTCATGTATTTCTCCTAGTCTCTCTAAAATCAATATTCAGCTGACCTTGCACCGCCTACCAGATGAAGCTGTAATCTTGCTCTCTTCTGTTTGTCTTCTGAAGTAGCTCAGCTTCTGCAGGCAGGAAGATTTTTTTTTTCTACTCTCTTACTCTCAAGGAGTCCTACACACACTCTAAAATGGATGATTCACTATTATCTTAGCTATCTTGTTTGACTTTTGTTCCTATGGGAACAGTTTATATTTCCTATAAATTTCAATCCCTTTGAGTAAAACTGTGATAAGGAAAGCACTTACAGTGTCTACACTTCAATATGTTTGTCCAGGAACAAAGAATAATACAGAACTTCTCTACTTATCTGGATTCACTATGTTAAACATTAGTAAAGAGTGTCCAGACAAGTTTATAGCACATGAACAGCAAGGGCAACTGAATGCTTATCACACCTGCATTATATACTACAATGTAATGAAACTTAAGGGAAAGAAAGAAAAATTTTCAGCCTCCAATGTCAAAGCCTTAAATTTAGGGTTTCCCATATTGCAGTCCCAGAGCAAGTTTACCTTTTCCAGTTTCTGCATTTAGAAATCTTACAGCTTTCCTACACATTTCGTCACAGCCCCCACGCATGCTCCTGCTAGGCTGGAAGTTAACCTCGTTTCCTTGCTGTCCCCCATTTGCCCTACAAAACTGAGAATGAATGCAGCCGTGTTCTCAGCTCAGGGACCTGTCTGGGAAAAGTGCTGCAGGGATGATGACCATTTTGTGTGTCTACTGTTTTCAAATTTAGCAGCTGGCAATTCCACTGAAAAAAGTATAAGTTTGTCTTCCCAAAATATTTTCTTTTAAACACTAATTAATTTTAGAACTAAGTTTGCACTCAATTAATAACCTAAAAGTGGCTGAAAAGGATGGAAAGTAATAGTGTAGGATCTGTTCCATCAATGGCTATGCCTTGAAGATGGTGTAATATTTTCTGCATTCCTTCCATTTGCTAGTTATACATATAAGCAATGTGTGTCAGAAAATTGTAATAATCTAGTTCAGACAGATAACCACAAAAAAAAATAAGGACCAAAGAAAGGCAACAAACTATGAGAAAGGAGAGCAAAAATCCAAATATTTCTAATTTGTAAATGTTAGTCAGAATAAAGATGCATATTTATAGGCAAACATGAAAAAATTAGGAAATAAAAGTCATGATCAATGAAAAGGGAACTATTTGTCCAGAACAAAAGAATATGCATTCTAAATATTAATCGTAGAATATAACATTTATAATCATGACTCAGATTGAACTTTGCCCTGAAAGTGGACAGTGTTTCAAATATTATGATCAAAAAGGGAGAATGTAAGAATCCAGAGCAGCATATTTAACTTTATGCAATGCCTGTCTTTTCACTCTTTTTTTGGATCTCAAAATATTGTGGCACATGTGGAAGTGAGAACATGCATCTGACCTCCAATGAACCATATGCTTTACAGAGAAGCAAGTATGGCCCCTTCAGTACATATATATGTAAAAAAAAAAATCACAAACAGAAAGTCAAAAAGGCAGGGTCATAAATTTTCATTAACAATCCCTGCCACTTTAACAAAGAAATATACCATCTTTCAGAATATTTTCAACTATATAGGATTATTTTTCTGCATGCAAAAGGTGAACTTTGTATTCCTCTTTCCAGTACCAAAACTGAGTTTGTGAAGCTGTTCTTCACGTCCACCACCTCCATGATCCTAGAGCTTCAAACTCACAAAAACAACAGTGAAAATGGGAACTTTGATCTGGTTGGTTTTAAAGCTTATGTAGCCATTTGTATTGTTAATAATAACAGCAGGTATGATCACTGATGCTTCATCTCAAAGCCTCAATGTTTCACTGTAATTTTAATCCAAAACCTCCAGGCTTCTTAGCTGTCAAAGGATATAGTGATATGAATTACATCTAATATTCCAGTGACATCTGTCAAACTCTTCAAGCACATAATATTTTTGCTTGTGAAAACTATCAAGGAGAAAAAGCCCAGCTCATAATCAGTACTAATTTGGCAATAGCCCAAAAGCCTTTTCAGTACAAAAATGAACTGAATTTGTGCCTTTTCAAACAATAGCAGCAATGTAATTTTATTTTTTAAAGAAAGCAACACCAACAAATGGTGAAAACAGGTTTAAAAGGAAAAATATGTACAGAACTCTAAAACCCATGTGGCTGAATACATTGTCACTTGACACCAACAGCCTTTCATTTTCAACAAAGTAAAACTTTTTTTTGCAGTTATAACAAGACTTGCTTATCACAGTTTGACGGCACTCAAAAAAGTTGAACGCATAAGAATATAGAAGAAAAAGACTGCTTATGTTATAGATGTATAAAAGAGTTTTATCAAGGTAACCATCACAGCAGCAAGACATTCAAGAAATTAAAATGGTGGATTGAGCCAAAACAGCCACAAGAATATTAATATCAGTTAAGCTATATCAATATAGTGTAATGATGGATAAAACCCTAAACCAGAAGTTTCAAATAGGGTAGCTGATCGACTTTTTGCAATAACCCAATTCTATTTTCCCCAGGACTTGAATAGTGGAAGTTTTAAGAGAATGCCAAAATATAAACTCTTAAAAATAATGAAGATGTTTCTTGATTGTAATGACTCTAGAACTGCAGTTCATGCATGCCTGGAAATAAATAAACCCCTTCAATTCATCTATTTGTATACAGAATAGGTCGCTGTACTGAAGAGAAGCCAGACAAATATCGGTATCTTAGGGGATATCTGCATTTGTTTCACAGTTGTAGTTTTAAGATTTCTCTGTGATTTTGCCCCTTTTTCTCATGTTACCTCTCATTCTATACTCAAATCACTGAAATCACATTTCAGCCCTAATTTATTTTGTCTCTCTTGTCTCTGAATCCATATAACTTGCAACCCCCCATTTTTTTTTTATCAATAGGTTTACAAGTTCATCAATCTTCCTCACATTCTGTCATTTAGAAATCAAACTAAATTTTGCACAAACCTGTGCTGGTGGGTCCACTGAGCCTAAAAGAGCCAGGGACTTGTATCACTTAATATTTTGCTGGCATCACTAAAGGAAAAAATCATGCTCCCATATGGTCTGTCACTGGCTTAGTGCAACCCAGAAACATCATTCCTTAAAAGCTAGTTGTTATTCAGGCACAATCCTCATCATGCTAGCAACTTCCATAATAGCACCATAAACTTCTAGCTTTAATCAGTATTCATGTCCACCAATTTCATTTTCTTGCTGGTCCTGCATAGGCACCATTGCTCACTGCATTGTATCTGCAACTTCAGAGAGAGTTTACAGGGCATTTCAGAATGCCTGTCTCGGTGCAGGCACTTGGGTTACTGCCACAAGACAGACATTAGGCTTGCAGAAGAAGAGCTTCTCAATAGATACATGTGTCTGAGCATAGCTATATCTATAAAAAAACTAACAGCACACTAACCTGAAAAAACCCCAACAACAAACAAACAAACAAAACCCATCCCAACAACTTTTTTTTAAAAGGTATTAGGGAAAGACAGCACCTCAAACCCAGTAGCTAGCACCCAGAGTTAAAAGAATTTCTCCATTTGCTTGATAATACACTGTGGAGTGCAGAAAAAAACCCGTGTGGGAATGGGGAAGGATTTCTGTGAGGCTTTGTGGAACCTCACTGCTTTAACTCCTAGAAATTCTCCACTAAATTTTCAGTCTACGTTGCTCCTGCTATTTGAATGGCCATAGCAACATAGACTGATATGGGGCATATATTCTATATTTGTTCTTGTGATGAGGTCACTTTATATCTTAAAAACTTTCCTTTTTTTTCTCCTTGATGTATTTAAAAGACAACAGTAATATCTTTTTAACCTTTATTATGCTGGAGTAAATATGCTCCATTCCCCAAAACTGTTTCATTTTTCTTCACAGTATTCTGTCCTTCCACTTAATGTGCTTATACATTTAGCAACATTTAATGTTGTCTCAAGTCTCAATGTGTTAGCAGCCTGGGAGTTTTGCATTTCCTTGTTTCTAAGGCAACTCAGATTTTCATGATTCTTGATAAAAAAATTTGTTAAAATTCCCTTAATGGCAATAACTTTCGCGGGATTTTCAGGGAGGATGAAACTGAGACCGTAGCATGTTCCTTGCTAAGGTGGCAGCAGTTTCCCATGGTCTGAAGAATTCCCACTCTTTAGAGTCTGTCTTACGTCCATTGAGTTATAGACTACTTTTCATGTTATTTAATCAGCCATGACTTCTCATTAGTTTACTTCTACTGAAACAATTCTGGTGGTAACTGAGACAATTTAAAAATGTTGCTTGCTAATCACCAAAGTCACAAGTCTCTGCCTACTAGAACAGATGTCAGAAAGAGATACAGTGACAGCAAGCAGCTTCCTTCTCTCCCTGAAGAGGGATAATTCTTCTTTAAAGACTTGTTATGCCATGCTTTTAATCAGGGAACTGTAATACCTGAGACTGGTTTGCTTTTCAAAACCTTTCAACAGAGCTTCGGAATTGAACAGATTTCTACAGCTGTTGTAGATGTTGGGAGTACTGATGGTAGTGATGGGAACAGCTAGCTGATAACAAAAGCATATGGAGGATTTTTGTCTGTTTTTCTACAGAATGTTTTCATTAGCAAATGAAGATTACCAAAAACTAGATGCTCCGCAGATGACTAATTTGCTGAAATCCGAATGGAAATACAGGGGCTACAGTCCATCCAGAGCTCAGACTTGCCAGTAGCTGCCTTGAAGACAATAAGCAAGCTGAGGGCCTAGAAGCTGTAGAAGCTTAGGAAAAAGCCATAGGCTCGCAGCCAGCATGCCTAGTGGGCTGGTATCACAGCTCTCAGGCTTTCTGGGGAGGACCAAAGTGTTCTACCTTTTTAGAGACCTATTTTAAAACAGAATAGCATTTTAGTGTGCTTAATTCTGTAATTAAGAAAGCTAAGTACCAGAAAAACGTGCTACTTTTTATCACATGGACTTCTAGGCTGCACAGAAGAAAAGATATCAGCTCATACTATCGAAACCAAAATGATATGGTTA
The DNA here is from genome assembly GCF_947461875.1 of Haliaeetus albicilla. Lineage (NCBI taxonomy): Eukaryota > Metazoa > Chordata > Aves > Accipitriformes > Accipitridae > Haliaeetus > Haliaeetus albicilla. The sequence continues at coordinate 15,331,417 of NC_091485.1, forward strand.
TCTTAAAACATTGACTGGTACAACTCTGACAAAAACCCTACCTGACATTGTTCAGTCTCCATATAAAACCAACTCGGCTTTGAGCATTACTTCCTCCTTCTTTCCAAGAAATTATTGACTCTATGCTCAGCAGACTTTTTGCAATTCAGCGTTCAAAAAGCGTTCAGGGTTCAGCGTTAACTGTCCTTCTGTCCACCTCTGAGGGTCAAGATGATAGGAAACAAAGCATCCGCTTCCGTGTATCTAGAGACTCCATGGCGGAAAAATGTTCACATTATGAAACTTTGGGCTCCTAAATAATTCAAGAAGGTCAAGCAGCTATGATTCTAAAAAATTTTTGACTGAGTCAAACCACTTGAGTGGTTCTTTCCCACTGAAGCCATGGGAAAGAAGGGGTATTAATAGAGTAAAGGTATTATTGAGTTAACTAAAGAAGTGGCCTGATTTGCCAAGATAAACCCCATTGTGTGTACACCACTACACACCATAAGGCTGTTAGAAGTCTAGGCATTGTCCCATAGAAACCACTGCCACTAAATATTTTTTGAGAGATCTGAGAAGAAGAAGAAAACATTTTAAATAAGAAGCAGCTCTCTAAATATTCCTTATTCTTCGATAACTTTCATAAAGGAAAGCAAAGTACTTTGCACATTTCAGCAGCAGTAAAAATGGTAATAGTTCCTTGTGGGAAGACAGAACTCAGTTGTGGAAACAAGCTGCAAAAGAAATTTTTTTTAGACCTATCTTCCTAGTTCAGAACACACAAAAGATCTGGAGTTCAAAAGAGTCAGGTTTTAATGAAACAAAGCAGTGTATCTATCTCATCTGATGGAGATGATGCAGTTTATACTGTTTAGACAGACTGATAGCATGGAGAAAGGCAAACTGATCGAAACTCCACTATATGCACAGCTAAGATTTGTAGCCTTTCAGAAACAGCAAGGTATTTCACACTTTTATAGCTGTATCTTCTCTGTGTTCTCAGATCAGGGAGTTGCAGGGAGCAATAAGATCCTCTGAAGTTGTTTCTCCTCCAGACTGAAGAGGCCCAGCTCTCAGCCTCTATTCATACGTCATGTGCTCCTGACCCTGACCTCGACCGCTGGTGGTCCTCCACTAGGTTCACTCCTGTATGTCAATATTCTTGTGCCGAGAGCACAAAACTGGACACAGTACTCCAGATGTGGTCTTACAAGTGCTGAATAGAAAGGAAGGATCGCTTCCCTGTACCTGCTGTCAACACTCTTACTAATGCAGTCCAGGATAAGTTCAGCCTGTTGTCCACCAGGACCCCAGGGCCTTTTCTGCCAGAGCTGCTTCCCAGACAGTTGGCCCCAAGCCTGCCTTGTTGCCTGGGATTACTCCAACCCAGGGGTAAGACCTTTCATTTGCTCTTGCTGAACTTCATAAGGTTTCTGTCAGCCCATTTCTCCAGCCTGTCCAGGTCCCTCTGACAGCAGCCCTTCCTTCCCAATTTGGGTCACCCCAATCTGGTGTCACCTGCAACCTTGCTGAGAGTACACTCCATCTCATCATCCAGGTTGTCAGTGGAGACATTGAACAGTATTGGTCCCAGCACTGGTCCTGGAGGGATCCACTACCTACTGGCCGCAAGCTTGGCTTTGCACCATTAATCACAACTCTTTAAGCCCAGCCTATTTTCTATCCACTTTGTACTGCCTTTATCCATCCCATGTCCCACCCATTTGCGGGCTATGGAGGAGGCTATAGGAGGCTGTCAAAGACTGTTGAAATCAAGGTATATAACAGCCACTGCCTTTCCCTTGCCAGACACCTCATCATAGAAAGCATGATTTGCATATGGAAAACATTTTAACTACGCCCATTCACCTTGTTGTCCTTCACGTGTTTACACATGATTTGCTCCAATAATGTTCTAAGGGACTGAGGTGAGGCTGACTGGCCTATAATTATCTGGATCCTCCTTCTTGTCATTCTTGACGATCTAGTTCCATGGACTCGTGCATGACACCCAAGTGATTTAAGTGATGCCTGACTGCCTTGCTCTACTGTGGGTACTGCTTCCCTCCCACTGCCTGCTAAGAGGGTCAGGGACCTGGAAGGCCAGAAGACAAGCCTTGCAAGTGAAAACCAAGGTATAAAAAAGGCGTTGAGTAGGCCTTTCTCATGCCCCTTGTCACTAGGTCCACTGCCCCACCAAGCAATGGGCCCACACTCACTTAGCCTTCCTTTTGCTGTTGATGTACTTTAAGACACCTTTTCTATCCTTTACCTCCCTGGCTAGTTTCAGGTCCAGCTAAGCTGGAGCTTTCCTGGCTCCATTCCTGTATACATGCACAATGCCTCTGTATCCCTCCCAAGTCGGTCCCTGCTTCTGTGTGCTTCCCTTCTTGTGTCTGAGCTAAGTCAGGAGCTCCACATTCATCCATACTGGTCTTCTGTAATGCTTGTCTTCTGCAGAATGGGAAGGACAGTTCTTGTGCTCAGAGGATGCTGTCCTTGAAGATTAGCTAGCTTTCCTGGGCCCCTTTGCCCTCCAAGGAAATTATCCACAGGATCCTGCCAAGGATGGCCCTGAACAGAGTGCCTCCCCTCATCACATTGTTGATCATCTGCATCAAGAAACTGTCTTCAATCTGTTCCAGAAATCTGGATTGCTTGTGTCCAGCCATATCAACCTTCCAGTAGATATTGCTGTGGCTAAAGTGACCCAAGAGTACCAACGCCTGGGATTGTGACGCTTTTTCCACCTGCCTTAAGAATGCTTTATCTGCCTTCTCTTGTTGATGAGAAGGTCTATAGCAGATACTAGAATATCACCTGTGTTGGTCTGTCTTTCGACCTCTGCCCACAAGCTCTCCACTGGTTTGTCACTTCACCCAAGACTCTATCCACTCAAAACACACCTTTGTGTAGAGCATAGCCTTTTAAGGTAGGGCATCTCATACTGGCATCTTGTTAGCACCGTAAGGTACTTGTGTCTTGTATACACAGCTGAGTTCAAGGTTAAGGAGTTGCATCATGTTTGTTACAGAAGAAAGGGATAAGTGGGCCAGATATGCTGACCTTTCTTAGGTTTGCCCCTTCTTTGGTGAAAGAATCCTGAAGTTATGATTTGCTCTCACTCTTTTCAAATATACCTGCACCATAGTAATTCTAGGGAAGAAGTAACATCTTTTCATTAGAGAACAAGGGGAATACAGGTGTAGGCAAATGGGAAAGTTTCTGTAGAACTGATTTCAGTGCTGTTGAAATATAATTAAAATGTTTTTATTCAATTATTAATCATATTACAGTGTCATTAGTAATTCTACACATTAGAAATTAAAGTCTTTAATGTGAACTACTTATCTAATAATCTGTTAAACTGACTTTAGAAAGCCACAGATTTCCTATGTCTGTGTTTTTAAATTTAAATTAATAAACAAACAAAACTCTGTCAATCCGTCTTTCATGATGGAATGTACATATCAAAGTTTGCAATACTTGATCCAAAAGCCACAAAATTCATGACCTTACACACTTTCAACCTACCTCCTCCATGTTTCTTGAATTTTGTTTCACTGTATTTAACTTAGATTGTACACCATGCAATGTTATATGATAATATTAAGATACTATTTTAAAATGCAGTTTCAAATATGTCACTAAACAAATAGAAACTTTATCATTAAATTTTTTTTCATTCTTTTTAAGAACAATTTTTTCAGGTAAAATATACCCTAGGACACAGACATATACAATTGCATTTTCAAACAAGAAAACAGTGCCCTTTAATAGCGCAGCGTTCTGCATCTCACAGGTAACAACCTGTCATTATGTACCATGATGCCCAAGTTTGTTCTCAACTCATTCACCATGTAGCTGTTCAAACCGCAGACTGCTTGACATCCAGCTTTACAATATCCTGAGGTTTTAGCTGGTATTTACCTCTTATTCGCAATGGCATGATAATTATTAGTTTAGTAAGTGCCTATAGCAAAACTTGGTAAAAAAAAGAATGTTTCACATCTTGACTTAGTAACATCCCATAGGTATTTTTTACTCAGTGTTACAAGTTTAGCTGAAAATCTCCAGTCTTCAGACCATCTGCGTGCAGTCAAAGACAAGTAATGGAAGAAAGAGCTCTGTAACATCCCCAACACCTCCCAAAGTATATCAAAAAACCCCCTACCAAACCCCCTGTCGTGGTTTAACCCCAGCCAACAACTAGGCACCATGCAGCTGCTCACTTACTCCCCTCCCACCCAGTGGGATGGGGGAGAAAATCGGGAAAAGAAGTAAAACTCGTGGGTTGAGATAAGAACGGTTTAATAGAACAGAAAAGAAGAAACTAACAATGATAATGATAACACTAATAAAAAGGCAACAGCAATAATAAAAGGATTGGAATGTACAAATGATGCGTAGTGCAATTGCTCACCACCCGCAGACCGACACCCAGCTAGTCCCCCAGCGGCGATTCCCTGCCCCCACTTCCCAGTTCTATACTAAATGGGACATCCCATGGTATGGAATACACTGTTGGCCACTTTGGGTCAGCTGCCCTGGCTGTGTCCTGTGCCAACTTCTTGTGCCCCTCCAGCTTTCTTGCTGGCTGGGCATGAGAAGCTGAAAAACCCTTGACTTGCTCTAAACACTGCTCAGCAACAACTGAAAACATCAGTGTTATCAACGTTCTTCGCATACTGAACTCAAAACATAGCACCGTACCAGCTACTAGGAAGACAGTTAACTATCCCAGCTGAAACCAGGACACCCCCAAAAACCTCAACCCCAAAATCCAAAGTTGTTGTTTACAACTAATTCCTTTAAGCTAAGGATTTCTGTCTGGTGCTTTAAGTTAATTCATCTGAGCAAGACTTTGATGCGTAATGTGATTTCTTCAAGCTAGAGATGGCAGTACCAACTGCTTACCTGACTCACACGCAAATGTCTTTGACGTCTCATCATGAAAGATAATTGCCACTGCATGCTTCTTTGTCTCTCGAGGCAATCTAGTTATGTTTTTGATATTGTGCAGCTCGGTTACCTTAAAATGAAGAAAAATATTTTAGGCCAGTGTATAAATAGCACAGATAAAAACATTAACCAAAACTACTCAACTTTTACTATAATCTGTTTTTTTCCCTCTAAGATTATTTACATTTATAAGTCTTTTAACCGACAAAACCACATAAATAGGTAGAGTCTAAAGTTGCAAAACCTTCTATAAAATGTAACGTATCAAAAAGTGAGTGGTCTACTTCCCTAATAAAGTTTTATTTGGAAACATAGTTATTACAGTGACATCAAGACAGTCTTGTGATTATTCTGTGTTTTTCAATTTCTGTATTCATACAACTTTGATCAGTTTCAGAATCTGCATCAAATACATAACCTAATGGAGGAACAGCAGTGTCTTATTAGTTAGGGAAGTAAATCAGTTATCATGCCAATTAGTATCACTACATTTTAAGGATAAATCCTCATCTGCCTTTAAAGTGTAACTGTCATCCTCATAAGAACTCACAACTTTATTTTATGTTCCAAATATTAGAAAAGCTTATCAACAAAAAAACAGTCTTCCAGCAAATTTACAGCATAAACAATTCAATCTATTTCCATTTTCCTTTGATGCAAGTAGATAACTACAAGTAACACAAATGGAAGAAAAATATGTTACTACAACCCAAGCTGGTAGCACAGCCTATATTAAACTGCTTAACACTTTGCATTATAAAATCTTTTCTCAGTTTCGTGGAACTCTGTGCAAACTTTATGTGTTTATAGTTAACTCTTCCAGGCAGGACATCTGCCTCAGGCAGAATTAATTTCTTAAAAATGTCATCCATATGAATTTGGCCATGTATGACTAGGGAAAAAATGGGCTGAATGTGGATGGGGTTTTTTTGCTTTGTTTTGTAATTCTTATGCTCCCTGTGTACAGCTCTAGCATTCCTTTTCATATGCTGGAAATAATGCTTTTTAAGAGACAGAGATTTTATATGGTGCAGTAAAAACTGGAACATGCTGGGGCAAAGACATTGCAAAAAAGATTGAGAGCAGATGAGCGGTAAGAGCCATCAAGAAGCCAGAGACAAAGCATGAATTGGAATGTGTAGGTGCTGATGAGAAACCTGAGACCAGAGTTGAAGACTGCTATAGGGTCTACCTTGACAGCCTTCAGCAAAACTCACTCGCTTGTCAATATCTTTGCTGTAACAGGTAGGCCAAAACTGGATGCGGTACTCGAGATATGGTCTAATGAGTGCTGAACAGAGGGGGATAATCACTCCCTGTATTGCCTGGTCATGGTCCTGTTGGCCATCTTTGCTGGCTGAGGCACCAAGCCCCAGGTCCCTTCCCACAGAGCTGCTCCCAGCCTGTCTATCCCAAGCCTGTGCCATCGCAGGGGCTCCTCTGTCCCCGGGTCAGCTCCTGGCACTTGCCCTTATTCAGCTTCACAAGGTTCCTGTCAGCCCATTCCTCCAGCCCGTTCAGGTCTCTGGAATATAGCCTGACTACCGAAAGTGTATTGATGGATCTTTCCCAATTTGCTGTTTGCACAGTTGGTGAGTGCACGGTCCATTACCTCCTCCAGGTCCCTGATACCAATACCAACCAAGAGAGGTCCCAGTACAGACGCAGCAGCTCTACACTTGCTACTGACCTCCAGGTACAGTATGACCCATTAACCATGACTTTCTGGGTCTGACTAGCTGACCAGCTTTTCACCATCTAGACGTCCACCCACCTACATGATAACGTCCCAACTTGGATATAAGAATATCATGGGAAACAATGTCAAAAACCTTGCTGAAGTTGGGTACCCAGTGACATCCAGTGCTTTCTCCTCATCCCAAATCATAGATGGCTATCAGACAGGTCAGGCATGATTTTATCCCTGGTAAATCCAAGCTGCCTCTTCCCAGTTACTATCTTCTCCTTCACATGCCCAGAAATATGTTTTAAGAGGACTCAGTCCATGGTTCTTCCCATGGGCTCAAGCGAGTCTGCCAGACCTGTAGTTCCCCAGGTTGATCTTTTGGCCTTTTTTTGAACACAGGTGCAACATTTGCCTTGCCATTGGGTTCCTAATCCCTTAAAATTTTATTTTTTAGTCACATTTTCAGGGCTTTGCAAGAATCCATTTATTTCTCCATTTATTGCTTGGGGTGAAAGAGAAGGTCTGAACACCAAAGATACCACTGTCCCATTGAAGGAATGACTAAAATCTCTGTTAATTTTCCTTGATCTATGCATGGTAAATGGTCTAGTATGTGAGAGGGCTCCTATGGCTTACCCAAAGCACTGATCTCAACGAAATCCCATAAAAGGGAAAAGCAAGCGTTAGTAGGCAGAGGAGAGAGCAGACTCTAGAATTCAAAACCTGAGGAAACAATACCAAATCCAGAAGTCATTACTGAATTCTGAAGACCCAGAAGGGCCCAAAATAGGAGACAGAGAAGATATGGATCTACTAGTCTTGCTAAATAAGAAGAGGATATAAGAACAAAAGATTTTAAAAGATTTGGGACACAAAAAAGTCCAGGTTATTCTTAAAGAGAATTTATATTTTTTTAAATAATTTAAAGATGCATATAGATGCACATAGCTTTCCTCTCAAAGATTTAGAAAGATAACTGACAGTGCAGTATGAAAGGGAAAACAATAACAGGAAGAAAAAAACTCCAGTGATTCTAACACAAGCAAATGAAACTGGTATTTTTATGTGTGTGCATGTGTGGCTGTGCACACCATGCAGAAAAAAAACTTAAATCTTGTTATGTTAAAAATGGGAAATTTCTCTTTCTGGAATAGCAGGAAAGGAAATAGAAGTGCTTTGAATAGTGACAACAGGGCATATTAAGCCTTCTTCTAGTCACTCTCAGACAGTAGAGATCTATTCTCTTCTTTAACATCTGAGTGTTATAGATTACTGAAAGATCCTGAAATGCTGGTAAGTTTGATAATAAATAAAAACCCCCTCCATTCCTGGCATCAAAGCTACATAACTTTCACAGTAATTTTTGTTCAAAACATAACTACAGACAACTGGGGACACATACTTAACCATCTATAAAGATGATTTTATGGGTTCTCTAGTTGATCAGTACATTAAGCCTGTTTTATTTAATATATTGACAGAACATTTTTTTACGCAAGATCATTCACACACTTAGGATATTGTCAGCACAAAATGAATAAACAATAGAATTTTATTTTATTTGCTGCTGGGAATTTTATGTCTGAAAGAGACAATGAAATCACCACCAAATTCTGACGTGCTGCTCTTTGGTACCCATACGAGAGATTTGGTCAAACAAAATGCAAGGCAAATGAAGAAAAACAGTCTCCATGCAAGTGAAAAGGGGCTTTGTTTTAAACACGTTTCAACTTTCCTTTGTCTCTGGAATCATACTGCCTCCCTAGACAGCACAGAACTTGTTATCACTCCAATGTCACAGGCAAAGAGTTACATGAATTGCCTCTTCCAAACTCCCTGACTTACTTACTTTTCTTCAAGCAAGGTTTTACGAGCCATTCATAGTTTCACACAGAAGTCACATTCCTCTTGTGTACATCTTTCCACAAAAATGGACATATTTCAAACTATCATGAGATATTGTGAGATACCTCTTTTCTTTTCAAATGTTTTAATAGTTTAACATGGGTAGCCAAAGTATTTCTGCTAGTTTAAAAAAAATAGAAGATATTTAAAAAAAATAAATCATATCTTTCACCTTGAAATGCTTTGCTTTACAAGAACCGAAGGTTTTTCTGGAAATAATACTGGTTTAGTCATAACATTCTGAGGATAAAGGGAATTGATACAGATGTTAGTTACGAAAAATAACTAATTTTTCTAGGCAAACTAATAGAAAAAAGAAAAGAGGAAAAAAAAGTAACTGAGCTTTAGTGCTCAGTCCCATCATTGTATCTGAGAAAGCAGCAAATTTCACAGCATCACAGAATGGTTGAGGGTGGTAGGGATCTCTGGAGGTCATCTGGTCCAACCCCCCCTGCTCAAGTAGGGTCACCTAGAACCGGTTGCCCAGGACCATGTCCAGATGGCTTTTGAATATCTCCAAGGTGGGTGACTCCACCGACTCTCTGGGCAACCTGTGCCAGTGCTCTGTCACTTTCACACTGAAAAAGTGTCTCCTGATGTTCAGAAGGACCCTCCTGTGTTTCAGTGTGTGCCCATTGCCTCTGGTCCTGTCACGGGGCACCAATGGAAAGAGCCTGGCTCTGTCTTTTCTAAACCCTTTAGGTGTAGAGAATACACTTGCTGATGAGTATACAATGAACGAGATTTCTCATCTCTAGGCTAAACAGCCCCAGATCTCTCAGCCTTTCCTCATAGGAGAGATCCTCTAGCCCTCTCATCATCTTCATGACCCTTCACTGAACTTGCTTCAGTATGTCCATGTCTCTCCTGTACTGGGAGCCGAGAACTGGACCCAGCACTCCAGGTGTGGCTGCACCAGTGCCAAGGGGAAGGATCACCTCCCTTGACCCTCTGGCAACAGTCCTCCTAATGCAGCCCAGGATACCGTTAGCTTTCTTTGCGGCAAGAACACGCTGCTGGCTCATGTACACTAAACCCTATACAAGCTGAAGAAGCAGTTCTAGTTTTATCTGTTGGGCAAGTCAACATGCTGACAGAAAAAAACACCACCAGTTAGCATCTCAGAAACCTGAGCTGATGATAACGACGAGAGAGGTCATATTATCAAATAAGCCCCTCAGTATGTCTATTGGGTATGTAATCTTTAATATCAAATAGAGATATCAATTTTTGCTTCCATGTTCATTTATTGAAATTGTACTGTATGCTTCCCTCCGCAATCAGAGTGGAAAGATAGAGGCAAGAATAATAACACTGTGAAAGTCTATCCTCCCACTGCTAGAGAGAACTGAAGTTAATCAAATTCCGAATTCTGAGTTTAATGCCAATGAAGCATGAGTCATTTCTCTACTCTGAACACTTGCAATTAAAAAATAAACACCTGAGAGTTTATATTATTTTGTATAAAGGAAAAACGAACTTTGCCTTGGCAACCAGACTGCTTTATCTCAGTGATTTTTAAAAGTGTGGTTTAAATTTTTATCTATTACTTTTTAATAAATAAATAAATAAATAAATAAACATTTTAAAGGGGGAAAAAGTATCAAAACTACTCAAAAGGCAAAGATTCTAAAAAAGTCATAATTTTTTTAAAATTAGTTAAACCATCTCTTTGCAAACTTTAAGAAAGTTTTAAAAGACTAATCAAATTGAAAATGTAACAAAAAGAGAAAGCCCCTTTTTTATGAGAAGTGCATTAGGCAAATCTACTTTTTTAAGCAAGGGATGTTATACCAAAATTTGCTCCCTGTGGTATCATAACCGACTTTTTGACAAAATACAGTCTAGCTCATCAAAAACATTGCTGTTCTTCAGAACAACTAAATAGTACTCTGGAACCACCTAGACCATTGGTAGCCTTGTACTAGTAAGAAAAAAAGAATAAAGGGAAAATATAATCTTACACATGTAAGTTTCTTACCTAGACTTTCCACAAAAAAAGATGGAAATATTCCCATTGTGGGATTATACTTTGCCTAAAACTTTGGTAATATTAAAAACAACCCAAACCAACAAAATCTTTGAAAATCACTTTTCCTATTTCCCGCATTTGTATTCCCGTAGAACAAAATGAACTTCAATGACAAGTAAAATCCCTAATATTACCTGTTCAGTGAGTCATCTTGCGAATAGATTTCCTGCCTACCCTTATCCTTTATGATTTCTTCCAGTAGGCTAAATAGATCCTTTTGTATTAAGCTATGATTATGTAGTTTACAACTTTTCACTAACATTAGTATGTTAACTTAGACTTTCTTTTCTCTACTAGACATTGGTGCTATCATTTAGTACAGTAGTCCATATGGTGCTCAGTGTGGTACATGTTAGGGACTCTTAGCACCTGGCCCATTTCTCAGTTCTCCTACTCATCATCAATAATTCCTGCTTCATACGTCCATCACTAGGCAGCCCACACACACATTTGCTTGCTTTTTTCCTACTTGGTTTCTTGATCTTTTCCTGGATCAGTCTCTAAGACCATTTTTCTTGTCTCTAGAATGACAATGAACAATGGTTGAAGAAAAGATGCGGAATAGTTACTTAACTTGTATGTGACAAACTTTTCTTTGCCAAGCTTTTTAAATTCCACTTTTTTTTCATATATAAAAGTTTTTTTTCTTTTTTGGGGTGGGGCAGGGTAGGGCAGGGGGGTTGACACAGGTATATCAGAAGCATCCAACTTCTTTACTTCTGGTTAATATTTGATGAAAGGACATAATCCTTAAGGGCTACAAGATAGGAGAGTTTCTAGGATCAGTAAAGGCAGCATCTCACTCCTGGAAAATTAAGCTAGGGTAGGCTTGCACCAGGGTCTCAAGGCTACCCATCAGTGTTGGTTTCTGTAACTTACTTCCTCTTACAGTCAGGAATTTGGATCACCTCAGAGATTCCACATCAGCACAGCTAATCACCAGTATAGCCTCAGGAAATGAAATGCACTTGATCTGCACACAATTTTTTGGGGTGAGTCTCAGAATGTTCACCAAAACCCCAAACTTCTTTACAGAGGAACATCCAGCACTGAACAAGAATGCAAAAGAGCCTATAGTTAGTTTTCTACCACTGTTGCTCATATATCTAGAGCACTTAATCAGCCAAAAATTGCTTCGCTTCTCATCCTCATTGTTTTTCTTTATTTTGATCTGCAGATGGGCCCAAAACTTACAAGTCTTTTGTGCTGGTATAGCATCTCATCTAAAAAGGGCACCACTTTCAGAGCTTCTACTTGCCTCCTTTAAGTAAATGTTATATAGGAATAATAAAATCAATAATCAACTCCTTGTAAATGCTGCCTAGACACATCTGGGTGGATCAATCATTAAAAGAAAAAAAAAGAAAAAAAGCTATCTGCTGCTCTACATTATGACTGTATTAAGAAAATTTCTATCTCCTCCCCCCCCCCCAATTAAATAAATAAATAAAATATAGGACAAGGTATCAACCATAAGAGCAAGAGGAAAAGTTGGAAAGGACTCCTCTGAAGGAACAAACAGTTAACAAATCTCAAGTTATATGGTCAAAAAGATAGGATCAGAGGAAGAAGAGAGCTTATGCCCTCACTTAGAAAAAAAAAGTATTAAAAAAATCTTACTTTCCTTGAAGATTTTCCCTATCCTATGTCTTATGATAATCACTTGTACCCTGAGGGTTTCACGGGAACTTGAATTCACCTTTCTACAAGAAGATCCTAAATTTGATGTTAACACCAAATTGCTTCCATTCCCTACTCTCTGTCAGAATGCCCAAGCATCGCCTGATGCCAGGGGACTGAGTTACAAGAAAAACTAAAGGATTGGTCTGTATTAGTTTTTGTGCATTTCTGTGCCAGCAGACTTGGAATAGAACTGAAAAACACCCTGATAGTTTTCAGAAGTCTAACCCCACTTCTCCTCCCTAGCTAAAACAACTGCCGTCTGATTTCAGTAAAGTCATGCTGTGGATTCCTAGTAAATAATTCAAGTGCAGTAGAATTATTAATATAAGATAGTCCGCAGTGGCAGGTAGCAATAGCCTAAATCCAAGCAAGATACATAGGCACAGGCTGATAATCAAGGAAATTATTCAGGATTGTTGTATGGAAACTTTGAACAGTAGTTCCATTCACTGAAGTAGACAGTTACCTCTGGCTAGCCAGAAGAGATCAGATAATAGATTTCTAGTAACAAACATCTGGTCTCTCTAAAAACGCTTTAGCCCTTACCTGTCTCGACGTGACATTTCAGAACTCTCCCACTCTCCCAGTCTGAGCACTGGCTATAACAACTCAACCATGTCAAGAGCTTATTTTTACATGGGAAAAAACACCCACTTTTTTCTGTGTGGGAGTCTGTGACCCATGTAATAGCAACCTGTAGTCTTCTTTTTGAAAGTGCATTTGTTACCCAAGTAAATTACGGGAAATAATTACAAGAGCACATTTCAATTATGTTAGCAAAATATTTCATATGACAAAACAGCCACTGCCAATGCAACTTAAATAGGGTACCTACTCCTTAAAATGTTTGGGAGTTTTGTTGTTTTTTTTCTTTTCGGCATCTTAATTATATTCTTAGATGTGAAAGGCTATTAAATTACAAAATACGCTTAATTTAAATAAAGGCTCATAGTAACTGGGATTTGTTGCTTCTTAATGGTTAACGTAATTTGACACTTTTCTGATTACTTTCTTTGGAACTACATTTAGTTCTCTCAGAGGGGAAGGATTTTAGGAACAATTCAGTACACTTTCTCTTGAATCCATCATAATTCATCACTGACCTACACTGGACATTTACTTGTTTGCTTATTGTACTAAAAATCTGTTCTAGTCAGGGAGCTGAACATCCAGGATGTGCACTATCCACTTTGGTGTTATATGGACATATAAAGAATGTATGTATATGACACATCTAGGGCTCTGGTGTGCAAATTGTACATTTAAATAGATCAAATAACTCTTCCACAACAATAGAAATATTACTTCCAAATCACATATTACATCTGCATCACTACAAAAAATATAATTCCACAGTAAATAGGAAAGGAGGTCCAGACAAGATGAAAACCACAAAAATGATGCATAGAATCTCAAACATGTGCCTCCCATATGAAACTGGGAGGGAAATGATTCTGTGATTCCATCTACTGAATGTTATTTCCACTGTGCAGGGCCCTGGAAATTACTTGGGCAGAGGAAAAGGTCTGAATTTACATAAATAGATTTCTGGTTTGCATTGTGCACTACCTTCCTGTCATTTAATTTCTATCTAGCAAAAACAGAAGCAGAAAAGAGAGCTACAAAATGTAATTGTTCATCCTCTTATTTCTTAATAATGGCCCACATACTACCATCTGTTGTATAATACCACGCAAGCAGTAATGTAAGGGAGCAAAAGCCAACACAGTGGCAAGGAGCAGGGACTCCAGTAAGTGATGCCCAGACAGTAGAGAACTACCTCAAACCAGAAGCAGCATGACAACAGTAAGAGAGCGATAGAAGAAGCAAGAGCTATGATAACTATCATAGTAAGAAAAGGGCAAAGGAGGCACCAATATGCTAACATTACTCTGAACGCTGCTGCCAGGCTGCAGAAGGAGAAAAGGAGATGTGGCCCCATTGCAGATGAAAGGACTACAGGGAGGAGTATCCCAAAGAAACAAACCATCTCCCTTCAGCTCAGTTTTCAGCCATCCTATCTGCGGTTAGCGGCTGCTCCTTTTACATGGTTAAATCCAATTGCCACAGAGTAGAAGTTTTGTTGCAGCTTCAGACAGAGCTGGACGTGATTTTGGCTCTTAGAAAAAGGCAGTCCGCTGCCTGAAAAGCATAAAGACCTTTGGGACTGGGGAAATGGCTGCATTAACAGAAGCACAGACAGTACATCAAGGGAAGCGACTACCCTCCTTTACTCAGCACTCATTAGATAACATCTACAATACCATGTCCGGTTTTGGGACCCCAACGCAATTGATAAACCCGAGCGAGTTCAGCAGAGGCCCCCCAGGAAAGCCAGAGCTGGACTGCCTGCCCTGAGGGGAGAGGTTGAGGGTCGGTGGCTGCTCCAGCCTGCAGCGGGGACAGCTTGGGGGGCACGGGAGAGCAGCCCCCCAGTGCCTGCAGGGAGGTCATGGAGGAGCCGGAGCCAGGCTCTTCACCGCTGTGCCTGCTGGGAGGAAGAGGGACAACGGGCATACGCTGAGACAAGAGGCGGTCAGACTGGATATGAGAAGCAATGTTTTCGCCATGAAGACAGCCCAGCAGTGGGACAGGCTGCCCAGAGAGGCTCTGCGGCCTCCGTCCCTGGAGGTTTTCAAGACCCGACTGGCCAGAGCCCTGAGCGACCACGACCGACCTCAGAGGTGGCTCTACTGTGAGCAGGAGTCGGGCAAGAGACCTCCTGAGGTCCATTCACATCTGACTTAGCATCCCTTTCTTAGACTCACAGGTTAACAGATCTGGAAGGCTCTTTGGACCTTTATAGGTTTGGGCAAACCCATATGGGATTAGGCATTCAGAACATTTGAGATGAAACACATTTTCCTGACTTCAGCACATTCTGCACGAGAACAGCACATGATGATCACCAACAGGACTAGGGGATGCAAGAGACTGAAAAACAAGACTTGAGGTAAAAACAAACTAAAAGGCAGAAAAAAATGAAAAAAACTATTTCGTGAAAGAATAGCAAAACTTAAAACACAAGATTACAAGAGCAACATAAGAAGGGTGAAGACAAATCCCAAGATCAGGAAAGTGGAAGAATGGCTCATGTAAAAGCAAAACCAATTCACAAAGAAAACAGAAGAGTTTTCCCCATCTCTGCATACAGATTTATCCTTGGAAGAAGATGAGTTGTTATGGTAACAAGACTCTTCAGGAATTTTGCCAAGGAGTGGCATATCAACCTCCACATTATGCCTCTGGGGCAGGTCTCCAACTGCTACTTCAGAGGAATAGGGGTTTCAGAAACTGCTACCAAGTAAAAGTTCATGCCTGTAAGCACTAAATGGAAACCACACCTATAACAGCAGTAAGAATCTTATCTGTTAACTGAAAAAGTAGATAACAAAAACAAACCAAAAAAAGGGGGACAAAATGAATGTGTATATTAAAAATAAATCAGTCTAAGTATAAGCCAGTAATGTCAGGGCAAGAAAGTAAAGTTTGATGGGAGGAAATATGTGTAGGTCTAACAGCAGAGGGATACTGAATAATTTCTTCTTGCACTCCAGATAAAATTGACATTTAAAAAACAATGAAAAAGTTTAAAATTTTCAGTGTTTTAGGAGAATGTAGATGACATTATATAAATTTAGACTGAATATAAAATAACTATCTTTTAATTTCTCAAAATTTAAAAAAATGTAAAAGAAAGAGAAAATCTGAATCTTCACCTTAACTGTCTCTTCTCTCTAAGTCTTCACTATTGCTAAGCATGCTAAATATCACTATTGCTGATTTCATATGGGCTACCACCTGGGTACCAGATTCATGCTGTGTTCTAACTGCCCACTTACCATGTAAGCGGTTACAAAGTCTTCACTTTGCCTCAATGAAATCTAAAAAAATTAAGGATGGAAACCAAACTTACTTGATTAGCTTTTGTTATGCCACTTTAAATGCTATATTGTTTCACAGTGCCTGTAAATCAAACCTACCAAGGCAGAAAAAGCATGTTAAGTCATACCAGCTGCCTTTAATAGGCAAAGAAGTAGGGGTTTTGCCAAGCCAAGTTACCTTACTTTCTCTCAAACTGCACTGCTGTAGTACTGCCAGGATTGAACTGCTGCCTAATCCATAAAATCAGCCAGCCTACTGGGATTATTCTGGTTTTGGCTGGTAGCCTGGTGTTTTAAAGCAAGAGTTAAAATCTGATCAGTTCATGTGTATGTGGACCTCTTCCCTTAACAAACATTTCAATTAGGATTTTTAAATGCACACTGAAAAAGAAAAGCCTTCACACTTCAAAGGGTATTTTTATAGACAGTCATTTGTAATATAAAAATCCCAGTTCTCCCCAACCCCATTTCCTCACTATCCTAAACAACCTTTGAAATATGTTTTCCAATCTGACCCTTTATTTTGATGTGCAAACTGAATACCAGACTACTGTGTTAGTATGGCATTAAAAAAGGGGGGGGGGGGGGGGGGGGGGGGAACAACTTCTGTAAAAGTGAGTGTTGACAAAATTTAAAATAACTAATACCTTAATACTAAAAGAACATTCTAATTTGCAACCCAGGTTCACACTTGAAAAATAACACCATGCTAGAGAGATGGCAGAGAGGGAAGATGATTCACAACTGAAATAAAACAGGTTTCCCAATTACCTCTCCAAATTTCAGCTACAATCAAAAAAAAAGGTACTTTCAATATCAAACTTCCTGCTAGAGTTACTAGGTATGCAAACAGTGGCACTGTGCTTATGCCTGAGAAACAAAACGGGGCATTTCATTACTGTAGTTTAATTATCCAAAAGGAGTAATAGGACAATTCTTCACAATGAACGTGTAAATGAATTACATCATTATATGAGTTTTAATAGCCTTATGAGGCTACTAAAATATACTGGATAGTTAGAAACTGTTTCCATTTTTAAGAATTTTCACTTTTAACATTCTCAAAATACATGGTTATGTCCAGACCTTTTCTAGTTTCAGCCCAAAGGTACTGGTTAATTAAAAGGAATATGTTATTTGTCTTTGAGTAAAAAGAAAAGGAGAAATGTACTTTTCCAAAACTTCCTTTAGATTTTCCTCTTGGTTTATTTAAATTGGCTGACCTGTAATAATTCCCAAACTTATCTTGTTAGATAAGCTCAATTAAAAAGAAGTATTTATTAACACAGACTACATTTGAAAACAAATTACAAGCAAAGACATGCTTACAAAATATAACTTTGCTGAGCACAGTAAGTGATGGGTATATAATTCTTCCTGCTAAACTGCTAGGTATAACCCTAACTACGTAATCTCTCACTGCATTGACAAACTGGGTCAGGAGTGTTAGAGGATATAAGTAACTGTAGGCTTTCAATGCACATAAATTATTTTGGTTGTATCTATGCTGTACATTATGCCAGTGGCTGAGCCCTAGGTTTAACTCCCCTTCCTACCCCTTTCAAACTGAAAGCCTTCAACTTGGGCTGTAGCTCCCTTTCGCCAGACTGAAACCATGGGGAAGCCTTGGCTCAAAATTAGGTGAGAAAGGCTGGCTTACTTCCATTGCACCACTCACAGGGGAAAAAAAAAAAAAAACAACCAAAAATCAAATCACAGTTGAGAGGCACCTCATGATGCAGGATTTAAGCACCTCTCAGCTGCTGGGTATCCGCTGAACTATCAAGAGCTTTATTCAGAAAAAGAGAAACGACATTAGCCAGGAAAGGAGAAGGGACATCATCATCTTTGCCCTCCCTGTTCCTGGCTCTTCTCACTTGATCCCAAAGGTGAGGAAGCCACACACAAGCACAGGACTCAGCTGGGGGCTCTGGCCAACAGCAAGCGGTACAAGCCCACACATGCACATATACAAGCACAACCACAGAGATATCCACTGGCCTAAATTGTTTTTGTTTGTCCTTAAAATGGATTCAAACAATAAATACAAACCCACCACAAAAATAGTTATTATTTAGCAAACTTTATCCCCATTGATTTTTAGAGAGTGTCAAGATGCCTCAGTGTCTTCAGAAATAACCCCCATCCTAATCCAACAATACCAAGACTGGCATTTTGATGCTATTCTTAAATATAAACATATATATTAAAGGCATTTCAGATATTCTAAAAGAAGTATTAATAGCACCATATTACCTATGAGATTATTGATGCTCATCAGAAAAATACATCAAGTAGATGAAAAAACAGATATATAATGAAAATTTATGAGTTTAAATTAATCTAAATTCAGCACATGCCTGTACATGTGTGTGTACACACACACTCAAAGTAGTCCAGAATTCTTTAGGAGAAAAATGCAAAAAAACAGAAAAATGCAATGGAGAGAACCTGAGGAAAAAAAAATAATGCAATAGAGTGCAGTAATTTGAAACAGAAGAAAAGCAAATATTCTGAACAGGAATGTAAACCATCTTTTAGGATTTCTTTTAAAAGAGATAGTTTTAATTTTTTGACAAACTTTTTGAAATGTTTTCACTGTACTTCTAAAACTAACTGAAATTTGTTAGCCGATAATTTGAAAATTCTTTTAACTTAATTGTCATTGGGGATAAATTAATTTTGAATATCTATTATGACAATTACATACAGCTACATTTTCAACTCTAATGCATTTTTAATAACCTTCATCAGCCAGTGATTTGAATTTCAAATTTCCTTCTATGAAGAAGTAATAATTAGATAGCTTTATGCCAATTTTCATAATAGATTGTTCTTTATTTACGTTGCAAAGCCTCCCTTACTATAAGCAAATCAAAACCTTAAATGAAACTTAGTACTCATAAGACTTACTATATTTCATCTCCCTTTATTAAGAGAAAGTAAATTACAGTGACAAATCTGTCTGCCCTCCCTGGTACACCACAACATGATGTTTGTACCTGTTTGCCTCCTTTTATAGCTATTGCACAAGGGACCATGCCTCCTCCCATTTCCACATCAAAATTGTAAACATTCCTCCAACAACACTGATACAATTCAGAGTAGCTTCAAGGGAAAATGTTGTCATTAAGAAAAAAGAATTCCTCATGTAACATTTCTTTACTGGTGTTATAAACAGTAGGCTAGATAATTAGGTCTTTAACTTTCATCATGAACTTTTATTATTTATGTAGTATACTTACTTTCTACACTTGAATAGTGAGAATAGACACACTCAATATTGGAAAAAATAACAAATACAGAGTCAAGGCTACTTCCTAGGAAAGGAAGACTTGAGTATTACTTTGACTAGTAGTTCTATAGGTCTAGTCCACTATTCTCCTATTGTTTGCATGGCAGTGAGCCCCACTGGGTCTGATCTCTGTATGTTAACACAAATACCTTTATGTTTACTGGCACCCCTTCTATACGTATTGTGATACACATTGTATTAATTATATGATCATATTTGATTTTTCATAGCTATTTTTCACCTCAGTCAGAATAAATGATAACTACCATTCTGTTAAATAGAGGCTTTACAAATTATGTTTGATTCTCATAACTTCATACTGTTTTTCTGACTTAATGGTATACTGGTTACACCCTGGCTTCTCTCGGGGTTCTTCCATAATGGTCATGACACAAATACTTCACACAGATGGGTTTCACAAATATTAATTTCCTTTCACACCTTCCTCACTTCTGAGAGGTGTGGATTATACTGACAGGAAAGGAACAAAGAAACTGTACGGTGAAAACAAATGAAAGTCAAAAATATGTTCTTTAAACTTCCAATCTGAATTTGAGATATTCAGGATTCAGCTTCTCAACAACACTTGCATTGAAAAGGAGAGCTAGCTTAGTGCAAATCTCCACAGCAGAATCCAGCTGGTTTATATCCTAGCTCAACAGTTTCTTCTTGATCTACCCCCAAGGACCAGTGGAGAGCTCCTTCAGAGACCTTATTTCCAGTCTCTCTTCAGAAGTACCTATCCCCCAACGTCATCTGGGTACCTGGTTGTTGTGGTTTAACCCCAGCCGGCAACCAGGCACCACACAGCCACTCACTCACTCCCCTCACCCAGTAGGATGGGGGAGAGAATCGGGTGGAAAAAAAAAAAAAGTAAAACTTGTGGGCTGAAATAAAGACAGTTTAATAGGAAGGGAAAATAATAACAATAATAATAATAGAATATACAAAGCAAGTGATGCACAATACAATTGTCCACCACCTGCTGACCGATGCCCAGTTAGCTCCCAAGCGGTGATCCCCCCCCAGGCCAACTCCCTCCAGTTTATATACTGGGCATGATGTCACATGGTATGGAATATCCCTTTGGCCAGTTTGGGTCAGCTCCTCCTGGCTGTGTCCCCTCCCAGCTTCTCATGCACCCCCAGACTCTGCTGGCAGGGCAGTATGAGAAGCTGAAAAGCCCTTGACTTAGTATAAACACTGCTTAGCAACAACTAAAACGTCAGTGTGTTATCAACGTTCTTCTCATCCTAAATCCCAAACGCAGCACTGTACCAGCTACTAGGAAGAAAATTAACTCTATTCCAGCCGAAACCAGGACACTGGTACTGAAACCCTCACTCCCAGACAAGGGGTCTTTCTATTTCAGAACCTGCCACTCCTGGGAAATGTCTAAGAAGTGCACACCTTCCAGCTGCTGAAACATGAGGTAGGTAGTGTTACTAGAGACCAATTTGCTTTGGTGCAAAAATCTGAACAATCCCTCTTCCTTTCTCTTAATGTTCATCTGTCCTGCTGCACTGACACTCTTTGCTCGAGATATAATTGGGCTGAAGAGACAATCTACATCCATCCTCATTGCTTCCTTGTCCACCTCCCTCTGATTGTCAGATTTTTATTTCTGTACCAGTCTCCTTGGTTTTGTGCAAAGTCAAATAAAATGCATTTCAGTCTACTCTCAATAATATGCACTTTCTTCACCATCTTCCCATCCCATTCTTCCCCATAGGATTTCTCATATCAACTTCTTGAACAGCCAGCTTTCTGTCTGCCAGAAGGTCTTGGTGTTTCTCCCAGATATCTAATTGATAAGGTGCTTTCATAGAGTGACGGAGCATTTATTCCTTTATTTTCCTCCCATGGTCTAACATTTGGTCTTTTTCTTCTCTAAGTTTTAATTCAACAATTTTCCTGTCCATGTTACCTAAATGCCAGAGGATATACATACAGAGAATGGCTCCATGATCTCATCTCAAACACCTGACCCCGCACTAGTCTTCAGAAATGACAAGTAGCTATTAGAGTGAATGTCAGGCTTTAGCCCTGAAAGAACTGGAGGGAACACATTTCATTACTCAGGAGAGAAAATTATCTGAATTTCCATCATATACAAAGCTTTACAGATGACAAGAGACATTTTAGCTGTCAAAGTCAGAAGCGTTTCTAACAAACATGCACAAAATACAGGTTTGCAAAGGCTTTAAACTTTGCCAAAACATGGCTAGATTTTCATGGCAAAAACAGAATATACATAACTGACACACAGACCATCGTCTTCTCTACGGTAAAGCAGTAACACTAAAGTAGTTCAAAGAAAAGCTCTCTTGAGACTGATTTAAGAGACACTAGGAAGATTAGGTATATTTTTTCCATCACTAGAAATAACTGAAATATACTCGGGAGAGGGCAGGACAAGTTTGACACAATAGATGCAGCACAGGGATATATCAAGAGCTTGTAGCAACTTTAAGACACATACTTCATAGTTCACAGAGAAGTCTAGGTTGGAAGGGACCATGGAGATCATCTGGTCCAACCTTGAAAGCAGGGCCTTAGATTAGGTTACAGGGGGCTCTGCCAAGCTAGGTCTTCAGGATTTCCAGTGAGGAAATACTGACCTCTCTGGTCAGCCTGCTCTGACTTTTAGTGGTTCCCATGGCTAATTATTTTTTTTCTCTTTATACCCAGCTAATTTACCCTGAAGCAACCTCTGCCCATTGCCTCTTGTCCTTTCTGTGCGCATCCTTAAGACAGCACCTCCGTTTCTCACCTCAGCCACCTCATCAAAACTGGAAGGCTGTGATTAGATGTCCCCCGGGCCTTCTCTCATCACTAGTGCAAACCCAGCTCCTTCAACCTTTCCTCATACGTCAGGTTCTCCAACCTCTAATTTCCTTACTGGCCCACTGCTGGACCCTCTCAGTTTTTTCAGTGTCTCTCTTGAATAGAGCAGCCAGGGGACCAGAACTGGACACAATATTCCAGGTATGGCTTAACAAGCACTCAGTAGGGAGAAGCCTTCCTCGTTGAGAGTCCTCAGTCCGCTGCCCATACTCCTGCTGAGGCAGTCCAGGACGTGGTTTGCCTGCCTTGCTGCCAGGGCACACGGCTGGCTCAGGCTCACCGCACTGCCCAGCAGGACCCTCGGGGCCTTTTCAGCGGAGCTGAAAAGTCTCGTTTGCTGTTTTGGCTATTAGGTCTCAGGTGCAGGACTTCATGTTTAGTTTTGTAGAGGTCACGGAGCCTCCATCTCTGAAGACATTCAAAACCCAGCTGGACATGGCCATGAGCAACGTGATCTGTCTGATGCTGTTTTGAGCAGGAGATTGAACTAGATGGACTCCAGAGGCCCCTTCCAACCTGAATTGTTCTATGTGTCAATGAAATTTTGGAAGTTTTACATTATAAAATTCTTTCTTTTTTTTTTTTTTCCCCTCCCTCCTGTTGAAATGTTTAAAAGTTCCTCTCCCATCTGATAATATTTTTTACAGTAAAGAGTTCAGTCTTCCAGCTTGTTTTAAAACTTAATAGAATGGGAATACAGGCTCCTATTTAAAGAGCTGATTTTTAAGAGTGTCCCTTTTGCTGCAAAACTGTGCACACACTCAAGTACTACTACGAATTTGCTGTAGTAAGTGTACACGGATCTTCATGTAAGAACAACCACTAACATGTCTGGGAGTTGCTTTGTGTTACTAGTAGAGACTAAGAGAGTATCTTATTATCTTTACTTTTCCCATCATTTATTCCCTCCTTGATACTTAGATTCAGCCGCTGATGCCACTGCTAAGGAATTCAAAGCCATCCATTGGCACCACTTCTTCACCTACCCTGTGAATTGACACTTCTAATTAATACTCTGTGCCTTCAAGGTTTACAAGGATGAGTAGAGACCTACAGAGGGAGAGATGTGTAGTGTCATTTAAGCATTTTAGGTCCATGCTTGTAGGAGCCCAAAGTCTTGTCAGCATGCTCATAGATTTCCTCACTCCATTGTTAAGGAACAAAGATGATATTACCTTAATACAATCTTTGTTGAAAGAGATTTTGTTTTATTAGTTTGCATGCTGCCCCTTGATGTGCTCAGACTCTATTAACAGCTTTACTACCAGCACAGCTCCAACTATTCCTGCAATTTGCTTTTGGTGCATAGAATGCTTGCTTTGAACAATTACGTTGTTCAGATACTTCCATATTTTAAGAAGGATCTGATAATTACTGCAAATCTTATTGTTTGGTGTACAGAACTGAATAATTTTACTAATGGTTATTCATTTAAATAGGGTTCATTTTAATCTTGTCAGCTGAGTAATAGCTGCCCATGAAGGCAATGTCCTTTGTAACCTTCCCAAGCCAACTAGATGGTTTTGCTAGAAGACAAAATATTACTTGAAAGTGCTGTAAACAAATATTTGAAGAGAATTACATGTCAAAATGGGGAAAACCAAGGATTTTCAGGAAAATTTAGTTCTCTCTGGTTTGGAAGACTCAGCAAAACAGGGGTGTAAAAACCACACAAAGTACATTTGGGCACCTCTTTCAACCTCAAAGAGCAAAGACTTACAAAAAGTAACTCTTAAATTCTCAATTCTTTGCAGATAAAACTTTGCAAATTATTTTTCAAAACTAATGTACTTAAACACGCACACACACATTCACTGGGCTCCTAAGAAAATACTACATTGAGACCACTATTTTGAAATTTTCTGAAAGTTCTGGGCAATAAAATATGAACACACTTTTAAAGAACAAATGATAAGGGGAGAAGAGGAAAAGGACAAAATGGTCTAACTTTGGGACTGTTCTCAAAGTAAAAATCCAGTATCTGTGAATGTGACCAGATCTTCATAAGGTACTCGTATTTAGCTTTCATCTAATATGAATTTTTGAGTGAATTTAACCAGATGAGAAAACAAATACTTAATAAGGAAGTTTAGATCAACTAACAAACAGTGGAAGCAGAATGGTCAACATAGCAAAACCAGACAGATTTGAATCTGAGATTTTAAAAAACAGAAAGCATAAACATTATACCAAAACAAACAAAAAAAAAAGCAAGGAAGGGGAATTAAAATAATATTCAGATTTGCATGCAAATCAAGCATTATAATATATCTTATCACAAAAAGTGCAAGAACTCAAGCCTAACAATTACATTTTGATAGATGTTTATCCAACTTCCTTTTGCGAATGCCTTTGCATCAGAGAAGCAATGCAATATCAAGAATCAACAATAGTAGCATCTCAGAATATAGAGGTCCATAAGGAGACTTACATAACTTCTGATTTGTAGTGAACATGAGCAACACAAGAGGCTGAAATACTCCAAATAAAGCAGAACTCTTGGACTAAACTAGAATAAATAGTAGGCTAGTTCACATTTCTTTAGCAATATGAATCTTTATTTAGGCAACCTGGCAGTGGCCAGAGAACACCGAGGAAAAAAACCCAAACAACCCAAGGTAACTAAGTAGAAACAGAGAGAAGTGCTTATAAGGATTATAATAATGCTACCACATGTAAACATTTTTACTTTTCATTTTAGAGTTGTAGTTACATTTGAGAACAGTATGGGCTAGCACATAGATGACTGTGGCAAAATCTAGTGTTTTTCAAAGTTATCAGGAATTCACTTATCCTGAAATATTTTGAAGTGAATAATGACCTCATGGTTTAAGGCCATCTCAGTTAGAGACTAGCAACTCTGCTGTAGAACAATAAATTTCTTACTGTTCCTGCATACCAAGTTTTTAAACACAAAAAGAACCTGTCCTCTCCTTCCTCTTACAAAACAGGACTATGAACACACCACAGAAACTCTAGGTGTGTACTTGCGCATGCATGTGCACAGGAGATCTTATTGCCAAGAACTGTTCAAGAAACCGCTGTAGCTGATATAAGAACTTGCCATAAATCACTGGGATTGCATTACATAAATCACCATTTTCTGAAACTAGCATTTAGCATTCCACAAGTTTCTTCAGGACAATCAAGCAGTTAAAGAAAAAGTGTAATGTAGCTCCCCTTGTGTGGCCCTGGCCACAGATTTAATTTAGTAGATTACAGTTAGAAGGCTACTGCTATTCTTCTTCTTGATTATTATTTATTTTTGTGGACACATATTATATAACATGTGCTTAAGACCACCTGTTCCATATATATTTTTGACTATCAGAAGTCATTGCTAAAATGTTTTCCAATTTATTTTATTTTGCATTTGCGGATTTATATAAAGCACATCATAATCGAACATAACAGAAAAAACAAGTAACAAAAAAAATCTAAAAATCTTATCCTACTTTAATCTTGCTAACACAAAACTCGAAGACTTAAGAGTTAGCTGTTGTTGACACAATTCTAACACAACAATCTCTCATATGGGGGGGATTAAATCACTAAGTCTTGAACTCTATGTCAGACATCGCGTATTTATTTATTTGAAGGGTCAGCACGCCAGCAGCAACAGATTCAAGCTTCTCTTGCTCCAAGACAGCTACATCTTGTCAGGGACAGACCCAGCTCACAACACCTTCACCTTGTGTGAAGGTTATTTACCTTATTAGTGAAAGAGAAGCATGCATTAATGGAACTGGAGATTTTACAAGGAATGGAAGAATCCACGCCTATTGGTTTCCATTTTGGAGTTTATAGACTACCATTAGTAATTCAGCTGTCATCCTTAAGTTCCCTTTGGGCTCTTGAGTGAATATGTTCTCCCTACTTCCTAGTGACCATTCTGTGTAGCTGGAGTTGAAGTATCTATGATCAAGTTTATGATACAGAGACGTATCTGCAGAAACCTTGCATACCCACAGCACAGCATGCCAGTTTGCTGTACAGAAAACCCCAATGCAAATGTGCTCATTTTGACTCTCTTTCTTGCACATTTCCTTTATAGTCTGTCATTTGGATGCATGGGGTCTTTGGCAAGCTTTTTGCTCCTGATGGGTCAGAATCTGTATTTATAACCAGTCTTAGCTCTTCTGGTTAGTTGCTCTTCAAGCTCTACTTTGATCTTTCTAATTCTGCTTTAACAATTAATTGGCCAACTGTGTAATGCTTTCTGGTTTATTTGGATACACTTCATGTTTTGAAGTTTGATCTCTCATTTCTAGTAACCTTCAGGTTGCTACTTAGCCATGCTGACTTCCTGTAAAGCTCCAGCAAGCCTCTCCTAAATGGGTCACAGGCACTGGTACTGTCTGATCGGTACGCCTCCAAAGCCTGAAAGAATTTCGCTTTTTACATACTTTATACCTGTGTCGTGGTTTAAGCCCAGCCAGCAACTAAGCACCACGCAGCCGCTCACTCACTTCCCCCCCATCCAGTGGGATGGGGGAGAAAATCAGGAAAAGAAGTCAAACTCCTGGGTTGAGATAAGAACGATTTAATAGAACAGAAAAGAAGAAGCTAATAATGATAATGATAACACTAATAAAATGACAACAGTAGTAATAAAAGGATTGAAATGTACAAATGATGCGCAGGGCAATTGCTCACCACCCGCCGACCGACACCCAGCCAGTCCCCGAGCGGTGAATCCCTGCCCCCCACTTCCCAGTTCCTAAACTGGATGGGACGTCCCATGGTATGGAATACACTGTTGGCCAGTTTGGGTCAGGTGCCCTGGCTGGGCATGAGAAGCTGAAAAATCCTTGACTATAGTCTAAACACTACTGAGCAACAACTGAAAACATCAGTGTTATCAACATTCTTCACATACTGAACTTAAAACACAGCACTGTACCAGCTACTAGGAAGACAGTTAACTACATCCCAGCTGAAACCAGGACAACCTGCTTTTACAAAAAGGAGAAAGCTTGCTATTTACGCCCTCTTTTAAGTTGGTAAAGCTGTGGCGTAGGAACAGCCACCAAGAACATACCCAAGCTTGGGATGGGTGCAGAGCTATTGTCACTTTACGCCCTCTTTGGAGGGAGCAATGGGAGCAGACAGCTGTTCTGCACAACCTCTACAAATGAATGTTCAAGGGAAAACAGTACAGCTCAGCTGTAACTTACCCGTGCAAGGGTGTAATGATCTAAATTTACAGTAATGAGGAGTTTTAATTTGATACCAGAAACTGGAATGATCAGATGAAGTCATGTTTAAACTAATGAATGTAATAGTCACTGTTACTGTCAGGAGACACTTGTCTATAAGGACTAATGCCATTACTGTTATTTATAATAAGAAAATTACTAAAAAAACCCCCACCAAAGCAATGCACAACAGCATTAGAGAATTTACAGAATAACAAATAAAACCACATATTGGCTGGATACTGGGGAGGGAGGGAGTCTATCTTGTAAAGAGGCCAGCTTATTTACTCCTTAATAAATATTCATTTAGGGTACGTAAACCAGAAAATCCCTGGTTTTAATTCTCTTAGCTTTGTGCTACCAGTCCTGTTTTTTCTTTTTTTTTTTTAGCCCTTCTGTAATTCATATTGCCCAGTGCCTGGGTTTATTACATAAGTATAGGAGATACATAGCCATCTAGGTAAAGTGCTTTAAATAGAAATTTGATTTGAGCTACATTTCGAGCTCAAACATGGAAGAGTGGAGATCTTGATGAGTTACTTATATCAGGGTACTGTTTGTGATCCTGGATACTGATTTGAATGCAGATAAATCAGAGGTATTAATTTTAGTTATGTTTCCACTTGAGAGAGAATATTTTCTCCTGTAACTCTGCGTAAGAAAGCTAGAAAACCCGCACAGTACAATCTAGTAACACTATGTGCTACTCCTATACCTTCTCCCAAGGTAACCTAGACCGATCAGAAGGTCTGAAAGACCTAAGTTCCTGAAGAATCCCAGTACGTGCAGAGTCCCCCTCTGTACCACCCTCTTTCTTCTACTAGTTATAAAGAGACTGTACAGGTATAAAGATCTCAGGGTTGATGTACATAGTGTTATATGAATATTAGTGTGCAACCAGAGCCTTTCACCCTTTCAAGCATGTTGTCCTTTCATAAGGAGTCAGGCTTGCAACTTATATTTTAATCTTCCTTAAAAACCACCAGGTCTCATTTCTTCAATATTTAATCAAATTTTTCATTGATTCTCAGAGTTCAGAGTTACCCTTCAACTTTGCACACCAGATGCCCTCCTTGTATTTTGCGAGTGAATATGGAAACAGAATTTCAAACCAGGGCTAACAGTTTGCTCTGGATAGCAATAAACATACATTATAAACTACTTCAAAATACAACCAAGCAATAAGCAGCTCAAGGAAAAAAATAAAAGAGAATCAAGACATTTTGATCCAACACCAGCAATCAAATAACTATATTTGCTTCCATAACGACCTGCACTGTTCCCTCAATAGTCACGCTCGATGACTACTCACAATTCACGCACATCTACTTCACCACTATTTCATTTATCAGAATGGAGGCAATTGAGGAGAATAATCATCACGAAATAATAAAATATCCTTTACAAAAAAAAAAAAAAATCAAGCCTGAGGATAAGACTCAGGGTTTCTATTTTCTGATAATATAACTTTGGAAATGATTTCATGACTTTATTTGAAAAATAGGTATAATCCAAGTGAATGGATACAATTCTTATTTCTCTACAGCCAGAAGCCCAGTATCCTTTTAAATAGGAAAGAGTATCCATTTCTTTCTCTTCCCCCTCCCTGCCCCCAAGGAGTGGAATAAGAGGGAAAAAACAGGGATGAAAAAGAACAGCACCCCCCCTTCCATTTGCTTGTGTTAAATGCAAAGGGCCACGCTTCCATCAATACTACAACATGCAGCTGCATTCTGTGCCTATGTTATTTTTTTAGCTTCTCAAGCGATTCTTGTATTTCACATGATTTTTCTACAAAGATGACAGTTGACAAGCAACATATTGTGTTTCTGAGCCCTTTTACACACAAAGTATGCTATAGGCAGTAACATGCTCAAAAAAAATTAAAAAACCCAACAACACAAAGCTCCCCCCAAAGCCCCACACTTTCATGCTTCTGCCCTGTTGCTAATCCACACAAACTTCATAGATGAGCGATCTCCTCAGGATTTCAGCCATCACTACAGCTATTGTACTGGGTCTGGCTGAGATGGAGTTAATTCTCCCCATAGCAGCCCTCACAGTGCTGTGCTCTGTGTTGGTAGCTAGAAAGGTGTTGATAACACACCAGTGTTTTGGCTACTGCTGAGCAGTGCTGGCACAGCATCAAGGCTGTCTCTCCAACACCCATCCCCATCACCAGCACGCTGGGGGTGGGCAAGATCTTGGGAGGGGACATAGCCAGGACAGCCAGCCCAAACTGTCCAAAGGGATATTCCATACTGTATGACATCTGCTCAGCGATGAAAGTGAAGAGAAAGGAGGAGGAAGGGGGTTATTTATTATTATGACATTTGTCTTCCAGGGCAACCACTACACGTACTGAAACCCTGCTTCCCAGGAAGTGGCTGGACATTGCCTGCTGATGGGAAGTAGAGAATAAATCTTTTGTTTTCCTTTGTTTCCACGCAGAGCCTTTGCTTTTGCTTTATTGAACTGCTTTTATCCTGACCCACAAGTTTTTTCCATCTTATTTTCTCCTTCCCCCGTCCTGCTGAGGAGGGGAGTGACAGAACAGCTTGGTGGGCACCTGGTGTCCAGCCAAGGTCAACCCACAACAGTCTTTTTTGTTGCCCAATGTGGCGTATGAGGAATTCGAGATAAGGGTAGTAACTGGGAGAGGTAACGGGCAAAACATGGACTGAACTCACCTAAAGAGAAAAGAGTGGAATGATGGTGGGGAATTTCATTTGTAATTGTGAAAGGGACAAAAGGTGGACTGTGTGTAAATTGTCCACTTTCATTCGGTGTTGTGATGATGTTATTTTGATTTTGGTGTGGAGAATTCTTTTTCTGTTGATGTGAGTGAAGTTTGTGTGATGAGTGTGGATTTTAATGATAATTTTTAAATATGTGATTCACAGAAGTGAGAGGTGGAATGTATTGGGTTTGCATGGCAAGGCTTTGGTAGCAAGGGGGCTACAGGGGTGGCTTCTGTGAGAAGCTGCTAGAAGCTTCCCCTATGTCCGACAGAGCCAATGCCAGCTGGCTCCAAGACGGACCCACCGCCGGCCAAGGCCGAGCCCATCAGCAACGGGGGTATTGCCTCTGGGAGAACAGATTTAAGAAAGGGGGAAAAACCTGCTGCGGCAACTGTAGCTGGAGCGAGGAGTGAGAATATGTAAGAGAAACAGCCCTGCAGACCCCCAGGTCAGTGAAGAAGGAGGGGGAGTTGGTGCTCCAGGCACCGGAGCAGAGATTCCCCTGCAGCCCATGGGGAAGCCCATGGTGAGGCAGGCTGTCCCCCTGCAGCCCAGGGAGGTACACGGTGGAGCAGATCTCCACCTGCAGCCCGGGGAGGACCCCACGCCAGAGCAGGGGGATGCCTGAAGGAGGCTGTGACCCCGTGGGACGCCCGCACTGGAGCAGGGTCCTGGCAGGACCTCCGGATCTGTGGAGAGAGGAGCCCACGCTGGAGCAGGTTTTCTGGCAGGACTTGTGACCCCATGGGGGACCCACGCGGGAGCAGTCTGTGCCTGGAGGACTGCAGCCCGTGGAAGGGACCCACGCTGGAGCAGTGCATGAAGAACTGCAGCCCATAAGAAGGACTCACATTGGAGAAGTTTGTGAAGGACTCTCCCATGGGAGGGACTCCACGGTGGAGCAGGGGACAAGTGAGGAGTCCTCCTCCCCCTGAGGAGGAAGGAGCGGCAGAGACAACGTGTGGGGAGCTGACCCCAACCCCCAACCCCCGTCCCTCTGCGCTGCTGAGGGGAGGAGGGAGAGAAAATCGGGAGTGAAGCTGCGCCCAGGAACCGGGGGGTGGGGGGAAGGTGTTTTAAAAGTTGGTTTTATTTCTTATTATCCTTGTTTTGATTTGATTGGTAGTAAATTAAACTGATTTCCCCAGTCGAGTCTGTTTTGCCCGTGACAGTAACTGTGAGTGATCTCTCCCTGTCCTTATCTCGACCCACAAGGCTTTTGTTCTATTTTCTCTCCCCTGTCCAGCTGAGGAGGGGGAGTGATAGAGCAGTTTTGGTGTGCACCTGGCATCTAGCCAGGGTCAACCCACCACAGCTATCAGCCCAAACCATCCAATTAAACCTTTTAAAGACCCATCATTAAGTTACGTTTTGAAAGTACATTTTTTTTGACATTTATGTTGAAGAGAAGAATCACTTTTGCTCGATGTGGGCCTCCTATGCATGGGAGTAAACATTGCCACTGTAGTCCATCACTGAAAGTGCCAATAGTCTAGTACACATCAGTCCTAACCCTGGATACCAATATAAGATCAGAATTTTGGATTTTTGGCAATATGAAATTACTGGGGCTTTTTTCCTTAGAAAACATTCACAGGATAATTGCATGCTATTTATTACACATACATTTTTCATTTAAAGATACCAAGAGGTTACTGGAACTTAAAGGCTAATTTGTAGTTTTAGGATAAAAAGCATTAGACCTGCCTTCAAGAGATCTAGACTTACAACCACACTCTTTCACTGCTTGCCATCTGACCTTGGTTAAGTCGTCTTTGTGTTTCAACTTGCCAGTTTTAACATAATGTCTAACATTGATATGACATA
Organism: Haliaeetus albicilla; assembly: GCF_947461875.1. Classification (NCBI taxonomy): domain Eukaryota; kingdom Metazoa; phylum Chordata; class Aves; order Accipitriformes; family Accipitridae; genus Haliaeetus; species Haliaeetus albicilla. The sequence goes on from NC_091485.1 coordinate 15,363,460, forward strand.
AAGCTAAAGGTGACTGGGTAGAAGACAATAGTACAAGCACAGAGCCCTGCCCTATTTTAAGATTATCTATCTAACTTGAAGACTACTGAGTGACTTGGGGAGCTGATAACAGTAACTTACAAGACAGAAAGAAAAACCCGTGCTTGAATATCTTGTCTTCCATCACAGAAATTATAGTGACAGAGAAAGCAGGGAGAATTTCATTCAATGAATCCTCAATTTTTGCCCTTAAAAATCCCTGCTGGTGGCAGAGCTTATAAATCTTGAAGAGTTCTGGGAAAAATATTACATGTTCAACCAGTGTCACCATTACAATCAAGGCATTTAGCATTTTCAGAACTTGTTCCATACTTAGTTAATAACTAATGGCTAAACATTTCATTAAGCAGACAATTTTACGCATTTCCAAAATACTAATGTTTAAAGAAAAAACTTCAGTCTGTCACTTCACATACATTGGGGGTTTTGTGCTCATCTGGAAAAAACAGTGTGGTATCTCACCTGCATCCCTGAGATTTACAGACGTTTTACTGTGCTTTTAATGTCAGGATTAGGTTTTCAACCCGATTCTCACTGTCTTGTTTGCAAACTAGACAAACCAAGAACACACTCTTCCCAATGAAGAATGGTAAACATGCAATGCTTCAGTTCATGAGAAAGGCATGACTTACCTTGTGAAAGTTCCTGAAATATGCTGCTTTCTCATCTGGAAATTTTTCTAGCCTTCTGGGTCCTTTACTGGAAGCCTTCTTGAAAACCAACCAACAACGCCTGAAAATCTGCAAACAAAATCAATGGATTACATTAGCTTTTCTTTAAAGGTGGGCAGTATCACAAATGTATTCAGTTACATAACTGACTTAGGAAGAAATTTTAAAATGATAATATTTTATTTTGAAAGTCTGGAAAATTCTGACAACATCCATTATTTCTACAAAAGTAATACCAATTTGTCAATTTATACATATTGTCAGTCCTTTGTACACTTTTTTGCTTCAATTTCTTTCACGCGTGCCAAATTTGAAAATTCCTGAGATGCAAGTAAATCCATGGACTTTGAAAATGAAAAGCATTATAAGGCTGTCATTAGAGAAAGTACTTTCAGAAATCACTCCACGCATTACTAGCTTTCACATTTACACTCTATTTCTATGAGGGTATTGATACCATTGAGAAACATTCATTGCAGCTTTTAACACAACACCGTATCTGGCAGTTAGTATAAGCTTGTATGCAGAGAAAAGAAAACACAAGGTTGAACTAAGCACCAGTGTGACAATTACTGGACAACAACATCTAGTTCTCTCACTTAGTTCAATGACAAACTCTCTACGGAAAAAATAAGGGCAACCAAGTTGGTGAGGGGCCTGGAGCACAAGTCTTATGAGGAGCGGCTGAGGGAACTGGGGTTGTTTATCCTGGAGAAAAGGAGGCTGAGGGGAGACCTTATCGCTCTCTACAACTGCCTGAAAGGAGGTTGTAGTGAGGTGGGTGCTGGTCTCTTCTGTCAGAGATATAGGAAATGGCCTCGAGTTGCAGTGGGGGAGGTTTAGATTGGATATTGGGAAAAATTTCTTTACTGAAAGGATTGTCAGGTATTGGAACAGGCTGCCCAGGGAAGTGGTTGAGTCACCATCCCTGGAGGTGTTCAAAAAGTGTGTAGACAAGGCACTTCAGAATGTGGTTTAGCGGTTTAGTGGGCATGGTTGATGGTTGGACTCGATGATTTTAAAGGTCTTTTCCAACCTAAACAATTCTATGATTCTATGCAGATTATTAAAGTTTGAAAACTAGTGGTGAAAAATAAAATCCTCCAGAAAGCACAAAACAGTATTATCCTCTCATTTTAATGAGAAACACACTAGATTTTGCTTAAAATGCATTTTTAAGCAACGAGCGTACTTTATTAGATGATTTACCAAGCATTCTGATGGTATTGCCATAATCAGAAGTTTAAAATCAGGAATGAATTATCAAATAAGAATACATCTGCAGTTCAAAGAGAAGCTGATTAAGGATAATCCTCTAGACTGTATTATGCAAGTAAGGGATTAGGTATTAATCTAGTTTTATAATCTATGAAAATAGTTTACTTCATTCTCTTCTTCAGTACTTGCACAGCTCTATAAACAATACCATACAGACTTTTATGTTATTATTTCAAGGATATACTGAAAACCAAAAAAACCCCAGTACTAGTTAATGGTTCCACTGGCCATATGTGGAAAACAGCCTTATTTCTTCAGAAATTCTACAAAATTTAATGACACAACACAAGAAGTACAATAGTATTTAATTTGGATCAAACACATCTCCCATTACAAAAAAAAAAAAAAATTAAAAAAATCAAGGAAATATGAGAAGAGAGAGCTAAAAGAAGTTTTCCCCTCAGTGTGATGCTGGTCTAAACTAAGTATAAGCAGCAAATATAGTGTCATTAAAATAATTAAGCTTAATTAATCACATTCTAATGTAATAAAACTGACACTATCCTGTTGCCATTATCTCAGATTAATGTTATCAGTCAGAATAAGTGTTTTCTACCTACTAGTGGACAACAGTATCTGTATGTTTAATTATGAAGACTTCTGGAAGAAAACATAGCATTTAATGAAATCTCTGCAAGTATACTTCTTCCAACGCATACAAGTTTTAGGCTTTTTCTACCAAGGTTGTAAAGTGGCAACTGTACAACTGTACTTCCTATCTCAGAAATTACTTCACCTAACCTGAGGGAAAGCAAAGACAATATCATATTTCCTGAAAAAAATGGCATTAGACTGTGAGACATCATAAACCATCTTTATTATATAATACTTTCTTCAAATAACATCTTGGCAGTGTTGCAACTTACTTTACCAAAGCTACAGCACTACTCCCACAGTTATCTCTTGATTAACCCATATTAACTCTTCACAACTTTATGGTGTGAAAAGCTCCACACACAGGTAGAGGATATTCATACTGTTTTGTTCTTACTAAAAGCAATACTACCAGCTGTCCAAAGGGGACAAATTTATTCATTTAATAAAAGTGTCGCTTTTAATAGTACTCCTGGCTCTTCTGGGACCTGGCTTTTATTTTAGTCTATGTGTGTTTTCAGCTAATCTCTCTTCCTCTGAGGAAAGTCTTTTCCTAAGAAGTTCTTTATCAAGGTAAAAACCATTGCCTTCATTTCAAATCTTTTATTGATTTCCTTATTTTTGTTATCTGTCCTTAATGGTTTACAGTCCTCAAAGACTTCTTTTTAGAAAAACAGAACAACCTACAGGCCCCATCATCAGTGACGGTGAGTTTTAGCACAGTCATGGAATCTACATTTTACAGATGACCTGAATTTTGGACAGCTGGTGATAAGGTAACAGAAGTTTTGTGTTAATTGAGTGAGAAGTTTTTGAAGGTTGGGGCGGTTTTTTGGTATTTTTTTCTGCTCTGGTTTTTTTTTTTTTTTTTTTTTTTTTATAAATATATATGGCACAGTCCTATTTCATTATAATGCAAAGTATCCGTTCCATCCAGGACATCAGAAGTATCCCTAATAAATGGAAAACTACACATGCGAAGTCAACAAGGCAGATTTCTGCAAGGATGAGAACATTTTCCAGATAGAAGGTCATCTAATGCGTACTCCAAAGCAACTCCTTCAGTGACAAGTGAGCAGGGTCTCTCAAATGGCAACTTCAGTCTTTTTTTCACTGCATATCAATCTGGGACAGCGTGGAAGTGAGTTTGAGGGTTTGCAGCTAAACTGACAAAATTCAAGACGGAGGCTTTGACCCCCTTATTAGTGAGCACTTCAAAGTATCCATTGATACTGAGAGAGCTAAATGCTAGTTATCTTTAACGATGCTCCTTATTAGGCCTTTTCCCACATTTCAGCATTGGGAGAAATTAAAAGGCTTCAGTACATAGACTGCAGGAATGAACAGCCCTTGCTTTTAAGGAACAGCGAATAGCAAGAGGAGGGAACTGTAAGTTTTACCTTTAGACTGTTACTGCTGCAATTTATTGGCATCTGTTTTTTCCAGACCTTTAGGGAGAGGAGAGATCTGAAGAATGGAGTGGCTTGAAGAGGAATCTTGATATGGTATGTACATACAGCAAGGTACATCCTTGCATTTGGATTTTTTTTTTTTTAACTTATGTTTAAAGCTGGTATAAACATACACAGTTCCACTGCATTTCAGCAGCATTCTACCTTGTTACACCAACGGTTTGTATCTCAGTGTTTGAAAAAGCATTAGCATATGAATTTACCTATAAATATGAATAAATAGGTGCAGATGTGAGCACACAGCACACAAACATTTGCCTTTCATAAGGCACCTCATTGTTATACAGAAGCCTACTCAATTATTCACGAACTGTGAGATACTCTTTTATCCCTGGCCTACTTTAGGATGCCATTGGCTGTAATCAAAACTTCTGAAAGAATTCTAAAGTCCTCAGATAATTGGGGTAGCCATTGTGAAAGAAATCAGCATCAGCCCTTTAACAACAATGAGAACCACTCACAGTGTTGTCTCCATAATATTTAGTATTTCCTGTGAGATTTAAGTGTCTGTTTTTCACACATACATAGCTGAGGAAATGCCAAATATTTGATCATTTAATCAGTTTTACAGCATTCTTGGATGAGCACTCACTACTCAGCAAATATGATTTAAAAATTTTGTATCAAGGGCAAACAACACAAAGTCTAATCCTACGCCATTGCTTTTTTCTGGAGAAATTCAGAAAGATAGCATTAAGTACTTGCTATGTTTAGGTTTCCTTTCATTAAACTATCAATTAGAAGGACCAAAACTTGTTCAGTACAAACCTGAGAAGGATTCTGTTGAAATTACCTGCTGAGTCGATGGCATAGCAGAACCTCTTTAAACAACATCATTCCTCTCTCAGTTTTACAAGATGGGCAAAGCAGAAAAAAATATATTGCTCTAGATCCCACTACCTGTGCCACTATGTATCAGTAAGCAAGGGCAGTAACTCAGCACACTTGCGGTCTGCTGAGAACTGATTTGGCTGCCCTTTGCAATATCATATGGGAATGACTGTCATTACAACGTACAAGCTTGCAGGGGAGAGTAGCCTCTGTTCCTAAGGATGGACTCTGAGTAGCCTCATCTCATTAGTGAGAGAAAACGATTCCAGACCTGGAACAATATAACCTTATCAGCCCCAAGTGATTTCTGAAATCTTTCCAGTCAGAAATTCGACTTCCAGTGCTGCTCCATTTCTATTAATCTTTAGAGATCCCTTTTTTATATTTTACTTGAAACACTGCAATAGATCAATTAATGATGAAAAACTCTGCATAATCTTCTTTTCTTACGTTTTCTTCTGCTTATTTCACCTCTCAGCTCACCTTTCCAGCATGTTAATATTTTTTAATATTCTTGACTATGCAAAAGTTTGGCCTCTGAATGGATCAGCGTTCTTCATGCTCATATCGTACCTTTCTGTTTTCTTGTTGCCATGGTTGTTCATAATAAATCCATTAAAAGACATGTTACAGGAAATCTATTGCCTAAATTAGTTTTTTAGAAAGAAGAAAAACGTTTTCCTTTTCCTAAAATAATTTTAAATACTTGGGTTTACAGTGGGAATCTTACAAATGATTTTCCATTTTCCAGAGATTTCTAAAGCCTTTTCCTAATCACTGACAATAGATGCTTTTGAGATTAACATTTCTTTTTATCCACAGCTGTAGCTAATAAAGCTTTGCCAGTCATCACTAGTATTTAGAGAAGGGATTTTTATTGACAAGTCTCTACACATTATTCCAGAAATTCCACAGTCAAAAAAAACAGAAACAAAAAACCCCTCATCCATCTTTTTCTTTTTTTTTAATAATGCCAAAAAAGACAGTCACAACACTATAAGCTTTTTTTTCCAAACCACTTAAGATGCTCTGAAATCTCCCTACCCCTATCCAAAAGATAGTACAAATGGCAATCACTTTCTTGCGTATATTGGGAAACCATCTAATTTTCTGCCACTAGCTGTAGAAACACTTGTCTCTTGAGAGAAGCAGCAGTGAGTCAGCTCCTAGTTACTAAAAGAAACCATCACTGACCAGGATGGGCACCGAAGCATCACTCATGGGGCTTTTTGCTAGCACAACCCATCAAATGGTTCTCCCAGGAATACATCTACATAATAATATTCAGTCTTGCATTCACATCTTGTTATCTGCAGGAAAGGCTAGTTGATTTCTCCTCCCTGACTTTCCATGTGCAGTGTTAGACAAGACAACATCTGCAGTATATGCATTAAAAACACTAAACCATGAATATGTTCATATTTACTTCACTAGTTATCTCCATTAAAAATGGATATTGGTTTCTATGGGGTATGTGAGAGAAATGCAGTATGCTGTGAGCTACAAAACATCTTGACTCACAAATTAAAAAATGTAGGATTTGTAGTAAGAAAAATAAAAATAGTTGTCAAAGTAAAGTTATATTTAACCATTGTTTTGACACCCACCACTTTTTGATTTGTCTGTGCATATTTTGGTAAAGGGAGAAGAGACAAGGGGTGACACCTTACCACTTCAGTGGAACTACGCTTGTCACACATTCAAGTAACATTTAAGAGAAACTGAAAAGCAGTTATTATCTGTAAAAAGGCCGAAGAGGAAAATGGGAAGACAAAACCATTCATACCTCAGCTAAAGAGCAAGTTACAGGATATAAGCTATTGCTGAGTAAAGTCAATAGAAAAACAAACAAACAAAACAAAACACCTCATTCTTGCAATCCACCTACTTGAGTTACCAACACTTTCCATTAAAAAGACAAAAGCAAGTACTGCTGTAACAAGGCATGCCATCCCTCCCGCACTTCTGGGCATCTTTGAAGTCAAGGTGCCCTAGAAACAGTGTTTTCCCTGTCTTCACAGCAGTGATTTTGCTGCCTGGGTTTTTGAAATACAGTTAGCACTGCACTAAGTGGGTGCATTTTGGGTGGCAAATTTGGATCTCTATGAAGGAGCAAGAGAGGAAGCACAGTACCGAGCTCCCGAATTAGCGCAGAGGATGCAGAGGCAGGGAATTGAGGCCAGCTCCTGCTCCTTTACCACACCACTGGGAACTCGCACATCTCCCAGCAGCAAAGCAGAAGATCCTCCACAGTGATCTGGCACCTCCCCCCCCCCAAACAGGAGGAGAGGCAAAAATAATCCATGGCCCCGCTCAGATGCGTGAGGTTATTTGCTTCTGTCAGCAGCTCCAGGATGTGGGGCCAAGACTTTACCACAAGATATACAATAAGCCTTGGGAGGTTTTCTTTTTTTTTTTTTTTATTGTTTCTAACTCTCCACCTGCTCTTGCCTATTTCAACATATTTTCTTCAAACTTTCCTGAAGTATCTACCACAAAGCAACTGTAATAAAAGCAAAGCTGTTTAAACTGTAAAGCCAGGATTAAAAAACTCACAACTATATCCCTGAAAGATCACTAATAATGCCTTTAATAAAAAATGCTGTCTGAAGGTGTGTTATGAAGGATATCCAACAGGGAAACATTCCTCATATACGATAACCTTGCACGTACCCTTGAGCTTCATTTTATCATCCTAATTAGGAAGCAAGGTTAAACCTCTAGTTTATAAACTTGCAGCATGACGTTCTGCAACATTATAGAAAAAGATTAGGCCTTAGATCATTTTAGTGTCATAGTTCAAATCCTAAAATTTCCGATAGCATTTTTTTTATTATTATTATTTTCCAGATTGCAGATCTGCTGGCATTTAAAGTTAGGAATAGAAGAAATATAGAAACATCTGCTACCAAATGTTTCATCTCAGATTAGATCAATCCTTGTGGGCTTGATTGCAGTCAGTGAGAATTAGGATGGTTAGAGAGAGATGATTAGGGACGATTCACCCAGTTATAGTATACATACGTCATCTTTCTACTGCCATAACATACCATTATAGATTCATATAGATGTTTATAATATACTGTAATTTATGGTGTTATAGTCACAGGCTATACATGCAATCCATAAAAAGATTTATTTTATTATTAGAGAGTTCTGTGAAATCAAAGCACACCATAGTAATTTTCCAACTATTCCTATACTAACTAAACTACTGTGTGTATAAACACTTTAGCTATGGAATCTGGAGTCTTTTTTTTCTGTGTTTAAAAAAACAGCAGAGGATATATATCTGAAAAGATTTGCACGTTGCAGTTCTGTGAAAAGTGTTATACAATTTTATCAAACCTTAAGCACCCACAGCTTAAAAACTCACCACCGTTACTTTGCTTTGAACTGCCAGCAGGGCAATTCAAGGACAGAAGGACAGCCTACACAAATAATGCACTCAGTCTTCATAGCAGTCCACAGATCAGCAGAATTTATCACTTACATCTGAATTGATCTTACGGTTACTTAAAAAAAATCAGTTCCAGTAGCCATTTTTTGGCTTTCTGCATTTCTGACTCAGTTTTGGCAAGACTAACTTCAGTGATTCTTTTGGAGGAAAACCAATACTGCTTGCTTCATGTCTGGCCTCAGAGTAAATGACAAAAAAACCTCAACACAAACCACAACAAAAATTTGGTTACAACAGTTTCAGCAGGCATCCAGCAGGAAAATCCCAGAACTTGCAATATTTTTAAAGAAATCATTACGCCCAAGAAATCTCAAGCATTTCACTGAGCTTAAGCTGAATGTGTAGGAGCTACCTATGAACAATTATGTAGCCAGAATTTGTACCCAAGTTTGTATCTCTTCCCACAGGTACTTTTCTAAATGTAATCAGAAAAAAATACCAACACAGAAAGTTATGGTTTCATTATACTTTAACATTAAATTTGAGTAACTTCTCAAACTGAACTGGAGTAACTAGCTTACTTAAATAATCTGAAACTTTTTTGATGGAAATACCAATTTTTTCCCCACTTTTTACAACATTTGATTAGTTGCAAACAAACATAGTCCACTTGAATATGACAAACCACAAACAATGGTTTGACATTCTGCAATGGAAAGCCATATTTACAGAAGAAAAGTTGTAACTCCTTTCATCAGTTTTTTATCATATAGCTATGTATTGAAATAATGGAAATACCACTGCAGTAAAGCTCCTTAACTCTTGATTCCTCCATAGATGAGCTTATTAAGCTGAAATGCAGTATCTTTTACACATACATAGTAGACAGTCATCACTTTGTTCTTGAAAAACTTAAAGGCATTTAGCATACAAGGGAACTTAATGCTGAGAAACAGCCAAGTTAGTTATTGAGATAGATTTTGTATTTGCATCTTTATAAAACCCAATTCAGACCTTTACACATAATCTGAAAGAACACACTTATATTGAAAGATGGTATCTATCTGCTCAGATCCTTAGTATTTTGTTAGGAAGGCAGGGATTTCTGAAAGTATGTGTTACAAAATCAAACCCATGCAACAGAATACCTTAAAATGAAGCAGAGCTTCCGAGCAGAAGAGTAATCGCCAACATCTGGTCTATATATACTACTGATGGACAAAAACTCAAATCATTTTTACAGCTCCAATTTAGAGGGTTACAAGCTCAAATTCAGCTTCAGAATCCAAAATTATCCCTTAGGTTTATTTCAGCTACCACATCTATCCTTACGTTTCTCTACATTATCACACAGAAACCTGTCTTAGCAGAGGTATCACGGTCCTCAAGATGCTGTTGTTTTGACTGATAAAATAAGTTGAAACAGTGTGCTTTGCATGGGATTTAATACAGCTGAGCACAGCACTAAGTCTAAAGCACTTTCCACAAAGAACAAGTATGTGAGCTGAATATAAGTGCCACTGTATATTTATGTAGGTGTATAATTTCTAACAGCAATTGATCCTCAAAGTAGAATAGAAAAGTTAGAGTCTTTTATTCCTGGATGCATTTTTCATTTCAGCATATATCTAGAAAATCTTGCAAATCCAGCCATAGTGATATATATGGGTGAAAGCTAACTGTAATCTATAGGTGCCACTATTAAATGCCTGGTCACAGTCCCAGGCATGCATGCATGCATGAAGTGTATGCAACTTGTTTAAATACAGTGAGAATAAACAATATATGAATGCCAACGTAGAAGAAAATCCCTTCAAACATACTCTGATACACCGTACTACAGAACAGAGCACAGATTCTAAAAATGGCATTTGACATACCATTCAATAAACCTCTGAAGTATCAGGTTGTATGAATCAATCATGTTTGTTTCCTACAAATCAAATGTATCCTTTTTTATGAAGTTAGATATTCTGCTTTGACTCTCCTATAAGTATTATGACGTCTGCTAGATTTTATGGAGAAATTCATCTTACATAGAAAAGGTGTTTTGCAAAACGAAGCCTGCAGTAGCATTCAAGCAGGACCCTACAAATAGTAATGATCAAGAGGATGTCTAATATCAGTGCTGGTTTTCTGACATTTGATCACCTGCATTACTGTAACCTATAGGTTAAATCTCCTCCTGCCACAGAACCATAGTTTTAACGGATGCTAGCGTGCCCTCAAAGACTTTCTCTTACTTTTAACATAACTGAAGGGGAGGAAGATGAATTAACAGCTCATGGTAACTGGAAATAGTTAAAAGCTCAGAGGTAGCAAGAATCCTCTGCAGCAGGAGTAAAAAGGATACTAAAATTGAGTACTGCAGTGAAATCTTCTGCAATATTCATACACAGAACTACCTGGAATTTTTAAAGTAAAAAAACAAAACAAAAATCAAACCAAACATCCCCCAAAAAACAACCATCATTTGCTCTGGGTCTTAAGAGTTTAAGAGGAACATGTATGCAGACAGAAAGATAAATATTTCAAATACTTCATTCATTTGTATTAGTGATTTGCTTTCTGCTACTCTTGTGCTACTTATTTTACAATATTTCCTGAAAATCTCTGCTTAAAGACGTTACCAGTCTGCTATTACAATGCAGCAATATTGCACCGAATAAACATGTAATCCAAAGCAAGAAAAGGATGAGAAAACAAACACTTCTACACACCACTAAGAGGATTTGGAAGAAAAAGCTATAGCCCTTAGCTCTTGTAACTACCAACATCAGTTCTGTTCGGCTTTTGTTGCAACAGCAAATTTTTAAAAGATAAAGACAGCTTTTACTCAAAGAAAACTAGCATGAAAGAGCTTCCCTAAGAACTCAAATGCAGCTGGTGTGTTACATTCCCAGCCAGGATGTTCTGTGGGGAAATGTGCCACTACAGGGGATTAGAAATCGTGTTGTTACAACCCCAGGGAAATAATACAGAGGAAAAGCAGATAGTTTCCAAACCCAGACTTCGTAAGTCCAAAAGACCACTCTGAATTCCTTGCTCTGTACCTGTGGCAGGTCTCAAAAAAATCTGCTCTGGAAGCGTTTTAGAGATTCACCCAGAGTTTATCAGGTAAATCCACAGAAGCCATGACAGTGCTTTAGTATGCTTTGGCTCAGACCCAAACTGGTAACACTCAATGCACCATAGATCAAACACAAATTTCTTTGTTAAGGGAAAGATGGTCATCCCACCAAGTTAATAATATTATCTCAGAGGAAAAAAAAAAACAAAACCAACTCCCCCCCATCACTTCCACTGATTATCACCAGCTTTCCAGAGCTTGTAGGAGATAAGACTGTCCTTTTATACCATTTCCCATGGGCAGAAGAAAAATATTAGTCTGCCTAACCGATGCTATTTATTTTGATATTCTCATCACCTGCATATAGCAAAAAACATCTTGATTTTCTATGCTCTGGGGATCACCTGAGGGCAGGAGTGGGTAGAAGAGGAAAAAAAAAAAATATTGTAGCATTTCTGGTCAAAGCAAACAGAAAACCTGTGATACCCTATCCAGAGTACAAATATCTTGCATATTGGTTCAGTATTAGCTAACACAAGTCCCTTTTCACACTAGCAGTATTAAAAGTGTAAACGGGTCAATAGCAGAAAATTGTGTTGCTCACTTCCCATGACAGCTGAGATGGTCTCAGCTGCAAGACCTGAAGTTGTAATATGTAGTCTAACATAAAAGAGAAAGGGGGAGAGGGGTGGGGTAAAAATGTTGTGTGCTCCTTAGTATTAATTCTACCAGAGCAAGATTTGGCTTTTGCAGTATTAACTGATTAATCCTCACACTTTAGTTGTGAAGTTTGAGTCAGAGTTTGAGAGCAAGACTTAAAAAGTAGGAGACTTGTTGCAGATACAGATTTTTTATGTAGCAATAGGAATGAGTAAACTCACAAAACCACAAGTCAGCTTTCTTGTTAAGCAATCTTTCCATGCAAAAAGTCAGTAGAAAACTATAGTTACAAAATAAAATATGCAGATTTTATGGAAAATACCCAGTAGGTTTAATAGAAAGATTAGTCTACCTTTATTAATAGCTACTCTGAATAAGAACATACTATGAATCATGAATTAAAAAAAATTTGGCAAATTCTGTATAAATACAGAGACTGTCAGAGAATGGACTAACAACTTCATTGTAATTTTTTGTACTAGAATAGTGAAATAAGTGAAGTATTACGAACAATTCTTAGCTTCTTCAAGATAAGAATTTCTGTATACGGTGCCAGTTGACTGGCTCACCACAGGTACTGCTTTACACATCAAGACTCCACAGAAAGCGTGTCTTCTTGACCTATTTGTTTTGTAATAATGTAATGGGGAAAATTCCCAAATGATTTTCAATACCTCAGAATTAAGATTTCTGATTTGGGGGTGGGGCGGGGTGAAGAGACAAGGGAGGAAAAAAGTTTTCAGTGTAGAATTACATAAATGAACACTTGTAATCCCAGGCATCCTCACTGAATGATTCAGAGTTTGAGAGGTGGTTTTTGCATTTACATCATCTATATACATATATCAGACAATACATACTGACAACAGCAGGTAAACTTCAGTCTCTGGAAGTTAATTAATATATTTTCTGGTCATTCACCAACAGATGCATTGAGATATTTATACCATAAATAGGATTCTAAATTCACAGTTACATTTCCACTATCTCAGAAATTAATCTAAGCAACTCTTTTTATGTGGCCATAAACTCTTGCCAGTGTACGTAAAGGTCTAAGTCCAGCACTGCAGAGCAGTAATTGCTACACATGCTCCCTTTTTGTTTTAAAGCCTGCACTTAAAATGACCCAGCTTGCATATCAACTGAAATAGAGTTAGGTAAGAGCTGGGCATAGATGAATGAGAGGAAATGTGCAAGTCACTGAGCCCTGCCACCTTCAGTTGCAGAAAGCCATGCAAGAGGTGCCTGCTACTTTTTGATATCCTTCTCTACTCGTCACACTATTTATATCCAGGGAGATATTTGAAGTCTGACAGTTTTTCTTGTCCTCATGGTACTGGCTCACTAGGATGGAAATAATTTCCTTTCTGAGGAGTAGCAGGGAGTAAAAATACCGGCCATTTCACATTCATAATTCTTTTCTTGTAGGTGCTCAGTGGCTAATACACAACCATTGTGCTTTGGGGAGCTAACTTTTATTGTGATTTAATTTATGAGCCTTGTCCCAGCAGAAATTTTAATTCTTGCAGCTAATATCTGCATGAACGGATTTTTGCTTTTAACTCCAAATCACTTGTTTTAGTACATTCCTCTATTGGCTTTTGTATTTTTAACATATATTATAATGAATCTATCAGTAGGAAAAGCCATTGAAGTGCAGACATGGTAGTTCAATGCAGCATTCACCAGCGAACTCATGGCATCAGGTCACAGAAAGGCAGCTACTGTGACACTCAGCAGCTGAGGATGCTGTACCATCTTACCTTTTGATGGCAGAGCCTTTTGTTCTATTTCTCTTTAGAAGGATCCAACTCTATTCTTTTCAGACAGCACACAGTGTGTAATTTCTCCTTCGGCTCCTCTACATTTCAAATTACCAAGTCCCTGCTTCCTATTGCTTTCCCTCAGGTCTTCTTAAGTCTGCCCTGCTGGACTTTAAATCATCTTTCAATAATCACCTTAAATGAGTTCAGTCTTGGTTTATGATGGATTTAAGCTCTAAGAATTTATAAATGAGTAAAATATTACATAAATGGAGCTGACTCATAATGGAACATCAGCCATATTTACAGTGAAAATTTTTTACTTTTTCACAGAATCCTACATTTCTCTACTGTTATTTCTGTTATTGCTGCTATTTCTATTGTTGCATATGACAGGAATTCCCTTCTACCATAAACAGTCTCCATTCTTTTATTATTAGCAGCACAGCAATTGAAGAATATTATTAGCATTACTAATTGTCTTACAGGATATGTTCAGGAGATACACTGTGCAATGCCGTAGAGGAGTTGGTTTATTTCCATCCTACATACACAGCTGAAGTCTCCTATTCTTAAACATTAGCAAACTTCATTCTACAACAATACTTGCTTTGGTGTGAAATGTTTTAAAATGTTTTGCAGATCTTTTTGATGCTCCTATCCTTGTTTCTGAAGACTGCAGATAGATCATTAGAATGTAGGTTTTAATGGGACAGACATTGAAGACAGAAGGTATATGGGGGTTTTCATTTTTTCTAAACTTGGTCTTATGGAAAGTAATAGCATAGTTGTTCACTACATGGTTTCCATCTCCTATTTATATTAAGCTTTTCCAGTCATCTTTTGCAGATGAAGGGCTTGCTATTCAGTTACCTGTATCTCAAAAGGGGGTGAGCGCAATATTCCCACTGACCACAGGCAGAAACAAGAATAGAAGAGAGCAATGGTCTATTTCACAAAACTGAGCCAAGTTTGGCTTCAAAATACTGTCATTAAGATGGGTGGTCAAAATTACTCAGAACAGTTCTACGTGAGTATTTTCCCAATTTCTTTTCAGAATTTTCTTTCTTGCTCATTGCTAACAAAAATTCACAACCAAAATACAGTAGAAAATAAGGCAAATAATACTTTTACAAAATATACCTACACCAATCAATACTAGAGCTGATCTTCTGGACAAACTCTTTCTAGAAGCACAGCAGTGTTAATCTTTTTTTATCCTATATCTTCCTTGCAAGAACCATTAGAATTGTCCTGACAGAATTTGCACAAAGTAGTCCACATATTCAGCTTGTCTTTCTGTGCTCTTTAGCATCCAGAAATTGTGAGAAGGCCATGATTTTTTAATCTTAATCTTTAGTTCTAGAAGTCTTCAAACAACCCTCAATTAAAATTGAAGTAATATAAAACCCTTGCACCCAAAGAATTTTGCCTAGGACCAACTAAAGTTTTTTCAGTTTCTTTGGATAATTATTATTTTTTGCCCAGCACAAACTTTGGATTAGACCATGTTTTGGGCTTATTCTTAGAGTCTTAGGGCTCATTTAAAATGGGATTATTTTAAAAGAGAAGTTAAAAGTTCTCTCCCCTTCCCCCCATGTCTACAAATAGAAAAAAAAACAGGACCATGAGCTAATTCAGTAACACAATACAGCACATACTTAATTTCTTTAAGGCCGTGCATGTTATGTCATTCTACTTGTCACCATCCCTTTTAACAACACTATATCACTACTCCAGATGATGGAAGTCACTTAGGCAAGTGGGTGTTTGTTCTAAAAATACACCCACGATTAAATGTCTCTGTGTGTGTGTATACACCTTTACTCAGAAGCTTTACTGATGGGAATGTATACCCTCAAAATGCTGGCATAGAAGATGTCAAAATTTAACTAATTTATAGGCACCTCAAGCGGAAAATTCATTAGCACAGAGGATTTAAACAAAGTATGTGTTATTAAAAAACATAAGCACTTGCAAGCTTTGCTGACTGAAGTTCTTAATTTTTAGGGCAGCACTCTTTCCGATGTTGCCACCAGTGATTAAAATTTCTTAGAACTGTCACAGAGATGGTGCGTGTCTTACAAGGGAGTGCTTACATTAAGAAATCTATTTTAGTATCTCTTTCATTACTGCTGCAGAGGATTCTTGCAAACTTTGAACAGCAAAAGTTTGATATAATGGCTGAGATTATTTTAAAATCAAATACTAGTAGTCAACAGTCCCACTCAGGGGTGTCGGACTAGCTGACCTCCATGATCCTAAGAATACGTGAATTTACAACTAAATGCAACTTTAAATGCTTACATTTTCTTTTAGACTCAAGTTTAGTTATATTTTTCTCTGCAAAGAATTTCTGAGTAAAAACAATCTGGAGAGCTCTTTCTCTAAAAATACAGCCTTTTTATTCTTCTCAGTTTTGCCCTTTATTCTCTTTAAAATTGGACTTCGATGAGGCAGAACAAAATTGGTCCACAGAGCCTACAAGAGGTTTTGCCACTTGTAGACCCTGGAAGCAGGACTCTCAAGCAAAGGCAAATGGTTGAAAGGTATCAAAGCAGTCTTATACCAAGGTCTACTACTGAAACTGTAGAAAGCGTTAACACAGTGCGCTCTTCCCAAGCCAACCTTAGTCTTCTCTTTCCATTCCACCTCTCCCATTCTTTTATTTTTACCTTCTCAGTACAAAACTTTCATCACTTTTTGGGAGAAGTAACTTAGGATGGCAGCTCTTTTCCCTTTTAAGATTGCAAAAAGATCTGAAATTCAACTTTCTCCCTTCCAAATAAAGGTCTTCCTAAAAAGCTTAGGTTTTGTTAACTTTAGTGAAAACCAAGAAAGTCAATGAACTAAGGTAAGGGTCTTTCAACAATGATTGTGGTCCACTACATAGCTGTAAAATATGATTACAATGTCTGTGGATTAAGGTTTAGTAATTTCTAAAGGAACATTTAGTGTTGCTTTGTCTAGAGTAAGGATATGCAATTCCTTTTTTTAAATCCATCATGCTTTATGGCTCCAAGTCACATAATTCTCTGACCTCATCTCTTCAGTCTAAACATAGCACAGTTCAAAACATGCATGCAGATGTCAGGCTCTGAACAAAAGCTGAATAGAAATTAGATTTCAAGCACTGGAGTGGTAGTTTCCATTCTTCTGAAAGTATGAAGGGAAAGAAATAACTCATCTGGGATCACAGTTTTATCTGCTATTACAAAAATGTGTGCTTTTACTTTCCACTATACAATGTACATTTTTTTAACAAGTTTTTGAAGTTTTGATCACATCATCAAGACACTTGTATCAAGACATCTGTGGGTAAGTTAAAAACTTGTATCTTTTACTGTCAGCCTAGGATAACCTGTATCCTGTACACATTAGATATGACAATTTTGTTAAATTTTAGAGAAGAAATAGTATATGGCCAACATTATGGGGGTTTAAATTAAGCTTTTTTTTTCCATAACGGGATTTCCTTCCCTTTTCCGTGTCATGTTTTACAAGGAGCACTGAACAAATCACAGAGTGTTTATAGCTCTGCCACCATTTGTAGCAATGGTTTTGATGCCAACAGCCATCACAAAGGTTACACCATGACCTAGGCTAGAGAGGCCACAGTCTCAAATCAGCTTCTTTCTGTCGATTTCAGAAAGGTACTTAACACCTTGCAAACTAGAAGCTGAAATTTAATTGGTCTTAAGACATTCCTCTGCTGTATTTCTAACATTTTCATTACCAATCCAGGAGTCCCACGTGTTGGAGGCTGGTATGACTCCACAGATGTAAATTATTGCTTGAACACAAAGAATTTGCTTCTAAGCACTCCAGAAGACTAATTTCCTGCATGTCACCTGCTATTCATGGTAGCTGAATGAATAAGGCAAAAACTTCTGTGTGAAGACACCCCGGATGAATAACTAGATTTTGATTCTTTCATTTTTCATCTAAACAACTACAAGTACTGCTGAAGGCAAGCATAACAAGTTGCTTCAAGCTATTGGCAAGTTGTCAGATTCACCAGAAGTGATAAAAAAGTTTAAAAAAAACATTTCCCATTTTCAATTCCCGATAGTAGATTCCTTTCAGAAAATATGACAGTGGTAAATATATAAATAAAGAGAGATTGGCTATCCTTCTTTTCATGTTACCTTACTTCTGTTTTCTTCCTCACATGTGAGTATTCCCCACACCCCAGGCAAGCAACTTTTCACAACTAAATACAAACTGGCTGAACTAATTTGACTTCTGAGAATTAGAAGGAAATGAGAACTAAATTTTTATCTTGTCTCACTGAAGAATCATTTTTCAGATAGAATGAAATAATTAACATTAACTCTCCAGAGAAGACTCCCAGATAGTCTGAGTCTGAAAACAGGGGAATTTTGCCAGCAGAAATGGCAGCTTATACCTCAGTGATTTGAAAGCTGGCACTTCAGTTGTCTTGTTTATGAGCAAGAATTTCACCTCTGCACCTGAAACCTTGCATCTATTCAAGCAGCAATGACTGAAACATGGAAAAGAAAGAGAGGTCCAAGGAAGTACACTTGTGACCTTGTGAGATGGTCAGCTACCCACTCTACTTGGAGGCAGGTGCATCTGGCATTATGGCTGAAGGCCAGGATGGTTGTCCACAAAAAAATGAGCTACCCCAGGAATGACCAATAGGTCATCATTATCATTCAGGAAAACTCACAGGAGAATTATGACTCAGACACACATTTTGTATTAGAGGTAGCTCTTGTGGCTATAGTGGACAGCCCCTAAAAATCATTCATCACATACATGAATGATCCTGTTCAGACCCAGAGGACAGATATTTCCTGCATTGCAGCAAAACAAACAGAGTGTAACAGTCTCAGAAATGACCATTTCTCTTCCTTCCTATGTTTTACAATACTGCCCTCCCCCCAACAACTTCTGTACTTAATCCTTCCAAACCAAGCAAAATACATGTCTGACAGAACTCCTTCCCCTGCACGCACATGCACCCCCCCCCACACACACCCCCAACCAGAAACTTCAAAGTACATGATTGCTGGTAGTTCCTTCCTCTATTACTTTGCTAATTTCTTGAATTTAGTGAGGAGAACTTGCGCTTACAGCTTACTGGAGAACAATCATCCCATTTCATGGGAACTGAAAAGGTAGGACAACAGGGAATTTATGTAAGCTCTGCTGTAATTTGACATCCCTGTTGAGTGCCCTAATTTCTGGGTCAAAGTAGTTTTGCCTCCGATCTCTGTAAATCAGGCACAGAACCTGAACCTCTCAAAATTCAGACAAGTGCTTAACTAATCAGCTATAGAAAAAAAAAAGTAAAAATCTGAATATCCTGAGGTATTAAAAACATCTCAATTAACTCATCATTAATATCATGGTTTGGTGTATTTTTCGTTTTTTGCTTGTACAGTAGCCTAGAGACTTCTCCCTCATTTATCTCTTTGCATTGGATCTGGCAATGAAGCACAAATGCTGAATTGGTGGCATCACAGCCATTTCCATAGCAACACACCAATTTCCCAAGCGTCCTCATGGCTCTACTGTCACTGAAAGATGAAAGAAAAGCAAGGCTGAGGGAATGTTTGTCAAGCATTCAAACACAGCACTAGTTTCAAGTACCCTCTTAAAGTAGACCAAACTCTATACCTTCAGCTAGAATACTGGCACAAATACTTCTAAAAAACAAACAAGTGTTTGGGTTGGTTTGTTGTTGGTGGGTTTTTTGTTTGTTTGTTTGTTTTTAAATCAATCTTAACACAGAAGTTCTTAAGTTAGTTCCAGTAAAACTCAAGCAATGAATGGATAACTACTTCAAAACAGATGCTGGATTTTATTGTTCATTCCCGTTCTTTGTATCATTTGTATCACAACATAGATTATCTAAATAAGGGATGCCCTCTTTACATGCTTTACTGCAGTAGCACTCAATATAGCCCTTAGAGGATACAAGAATACAATGTATACTGGGTTTTAAACATGAAGTTGATATAAAATTTCTTTGCCTACTGCTGACATTCATTATTTACTAACAACACTAATAGCAAATTGATATTCACAACAGCATAGGTTTCATTATTAGTCAACAAATGAAAAAGCTCTGGAAGAAAGGTACCACATTAATAACAAGATCATAATTGCTGAAGATACCAGTAAAATCAAAACAATCAAACAACCACTTAATGCGACCTTTTTAAGCAAAAGATCTGAACTCTGATGAAATCTAAAAATTGCATGTTTTTCCAAGAATGCCCCAGAGTATATTTCTCAGCAGAAAACTTAAAGCCAATAAAAAAATCGTTTCACTACAAATTGTTACGCCTTCAATACAGCCAAGCCAATTAATCACTGTGCTCCTATCAGAGCATTTCAAATATATTATACCTTGACAAGTTGCCTACACAATAGCAGCCTTGTAATAGAAAGTAAAAAGCAAAAGGAGGAAAAATTAATAACACATTGAACACATGCTCTGTCTTCCATAGTCTTCTCTGTCTTTTACAGAACTGCTCTGAATCAAACCTCCATACTTTTCTTCTTCCCAAGTCACATCTTTACAATTCAAGCCCACCCACATAACTACCCAAGAGCCAGCATGGTTTTTTCTCTCAAATCCTATAACCCTTTCAGGGATTCAAGACAAAAAAGTCAAGCCTTGACAGACTTTTACAAGTACCAAATGCTTCCAGTGGCACCCAGTCAGCAACAGCCAGCCATTCCACACCTAGAGGATTTAATACACTTCTGTGACTAAAGAAAAGCTCTAGATTAAAAGATGGGTCTATAACCAAATCAAGATATTTCTGTCAGTCAGGAGAGGGGTAGAGAACAACATGGATCATCTTCCAGTATTATGTATCACACAAACCCCTGTTTTGATGCTTTGATTCACAGTGCCTGGTACCTTAAAAGAGAAATGGCGAGCTTGCATGGAGAAAAAGAGAACTGGTGTGATGGCTGAAAATGTTTTGTGATGCGGGAAGTTTATGATTTGCAACCCATGTTTTATCTGACAGTGAGGGAACCTCAGCAAAAACCATAAGTGCGGTTAAACTTTATTCTTAACGTACCAGGAACATGTCTGGAAGAGATCTGAGCTCTGGCGTGAATCTACTCTACTGGACCCTTCCTATTACCTTATCTGCTGAGCCCTACCCTCCTCCTACCCCATCCTCTCACCCTCTTGTTTCCTCCAATTTCAGCTCAGCCCTATGAACTCGTTCAACCCCATTACTTTTGTTCATTGCACTCAGTCCCACACTTCAGGCACGCATTCAAGGTCCAAACTTCACCAGCTCACCTCCACTCATTCCAGTGCATTTTCCACCTGCCCTGTCTAGGAAAGCCATGAGCAGTTCTCTCCACTTGCCTGAAATTCCTGGACTGCAGAACCTCCCTCCTATCAGACTGCCAAACTCACCAAAGCACCCTTTATTCAGGTACACAGTGCAGTGAAACATCTAAAAAGTGCATGTATTTACCTAAGAGATAACAGCAATAATGTAATACTGTAAAAGGACTATTGTTTCCAACTATTTGGCTGTAAACCCATAATCTCTAAACTCTTCCTATTCTGTCTCACTTTTACAACACAGTACCACTTATGCTTTTTATTTGCCTGCTTTTAGAAAAGTACCTTTCACAGAGGAGGACCTACTAAGGATTGTTGATGCAGGGTAACATAGGAGTATTAAAGAGGAAAGTAACAGTTCATCTTGCTCTCAGTTAGGTCTCAGTGCAGAAGATTGATTCACATAACCTCACTAATGTGAAATTTCTCTTTTGTTGCCTATCAATGATTTTAGTAATTTCTACACCAGCTGAAAGAGTCAGGGTTTGGAAAATGTACCTAGTTTCCTTAACATACTTTGAGAAAAACATTGCAAAAACTGCTCAGCCAAATAGGCTTCTTAGAAGAGTCTACACAGCAGCTGAGAAAAAAAATGGATGAAATGTTCCTGTGGTACTGATACAGAGTACGCAGCTGCTGCCGCTTCCCCCATACTACAATGCATGCGTGCAAACCAGTGGGTACACAAGGCTGAAGACCTACCTGCCATGCTCCGAATCTACTATTTTGTGATTGTCTACTTTTCTCATAAGACTGTACACCAGCTCTTTGCAAAGCAGATGTGTCAGATAACTTCTCCTGCCCCTTTTTTGCCTTTACGCTAAAGAGTGGAATCGCATTTGCCCTACCTTCTATTTTATATTCCCTATCTGTTGAATACATAGGACAAGGCATGCTTGCCTTTACTGTTTCATAGATTTGTTGTTGCTATAGTACTAGATACAGTTTTCTATTTTAGACATGCAACAGTGGGAACTATAAATATTAAAAAAAACAGTAAAATCTTCACACATTTAGCTTTGGTTTTGCCTCAAAACTGTATGGAGACTCAAATACTGTAATTAAGAAAAGATATTTCAGGTACTACAGACGTAATTGCAAATATTTATTCATCATCTTCTTTTTTGTTTTAGTCTAAGACATATGCCCCTGATCTGACAGCTGTGGTGACCCAACAGCCTGAGAAGGAAGTCAGTATTATGTTGTGAGAGCAAGATAATAACTTCATGCAAAATGATTCTCACTGTTCATTTTTCTAAAGAGCAAAATCATTAAAAGTAGAGCATAATGCTCTGTAATTATAATCTAAGTCATTTCCCCTGTTAAAAATACATTCTAATTGCTTTAAGTGAAAACACATCATTATAACTTCCCTTGAAAGGGGAACTAATAAATAGATTAGTAAAATCCTACAGTCAGTACATTAAACCATGTTTATTCATTCAGCTGAGACTGGAACATGCAAAGTACATCTTCTTATGGAAAGACACAATTAGGGAGAATGGCTGGCTCATGGGATTAGCCAAGGGATTTTGAGTTTTCCACATCTAGCTTGGTGGTGTGAATCCTGCCCAGCCTGGTGTTGACTCAAGCTTATTACCATCTGCTGCCTGTTCAGTGTCCTACATAAAATGAATTGGTTGTCTTTGCCCAATTCCAAGCTCACAGGTGGCCGGTATTACAGCAACTGACAGTCATTAGCACACCTTTAAGCAATTTCAGCAAAGATGCACACGATGTCCAAAGTATAACAAAGATGCTTATGTGATTTGCTACGAGCAGTCTACCAAAGCCGCACTTTGGGAAGAGACAGGATAGTAGAATGGCTATTATCTCCACTCTGAACTGTGCTTCTGCCAAATCACTGAATACAGATGATTACATTCTTGCATAAAACTTTAAATGTCTAATTTCACTAGATTTAAAAATCACAAGGAAGTAAAAGGGCAATACCATTTTTTAATTCTGAAAGCTTACATTTTCTCATCTCAAAGGAGGATTTTCATAGTTAAAATATAGTTACTATAATTAGTGTGCCTGTACTCAGAGTCTCATGGAACTGTTTTGATGTGTACAATGAATTATTACAGTTTCTATGACTCCTAGAGCAGCTGTGCAGGCAACCACCGTAAGCAGGAGGAGAGTGACAAAGAGAGTTACGGATTAAATTATCTAGGTCCCATATTATTAACCTTTAGGTGAATGGGCCTGCTTCCTTTGGTCATCTCGGTAATCTCAGATACAGCTTTGTTTTGTGAAATAACCAGTAACTCATACAAACTGCAAAAAAATTACCTTGTAAAAGCACTGTGTTGATACTGTGTCTGAAGTATAGTAACATTAGGTATGCAATTAAAAGGTAATGAGTATTTGCCATGTACTTCGCTCTCTACCAATGAGTCCCTAGTTAAGCTAGTTATTTGTAACCACAATTTGTAACATGCTAGGTGCTGTAAAAGCTTTTCAGGAAATCCATCCTGATGAAAACCCCTGTATTTCAATGTTTGTTTTAGTTTCAGAATAGATGAAAACCTGAGGTTTTTGAAGTTACATGACAAAAGTTTTGGAAATCTCTCACTTGCCAAACATACAGATTTAGAATTAATTCCTCGTGGTGATGCACTGCCTCTGCCTTATTCAAGTTGCATTTCAGGCTGCTACCTTTTTCTCCACAGGCCAGAATCCTACATTGCCCATTATGTGACTCCCACGATAACACATACCTATAGGTCAAACTAAACTTTGTATCACAGGGAATGATTTTTGGTAAGGAAGCCCAGGAAAGGAAAAAATTTAAACTAAATATTTATTTTAATGTCTAAAAAATGAAAAATATTTTTTTAAAATTTTTAAACTCAGATTGGAAATTAGAAACATAAATTTAAATTTACCACTATTCTCTACTTTATTTTCCTATAGGAATTATATTTTTTTAAAAGGAGTATTTGGAGGAACTTCCCAACTGGCCTCTAACTGTTGTATCTGTCAGCTCTATAAACATTTCTCGTTATAGTCACTTAATTCCAGTGGTCTTCCATAAAGCAAACAAGCAAACAAAACCAGTCAGATTTGAAAGGTTTTGGTTTTTTTTCCAAATACTAAATTTGAAGTTTTTCTTGAGTTTTCATATAGTTCTTTTAAACATTCAAACTGTTCAGTAATTTTCCTTTGGTCTTACGCATCAGGATGTCCTTTTTTGGTATGATAGGCATTTAAATCAATGGAAAACTTTCCATTTATTCCAGAACACAATCAAGACCTTACTGTTCACAGGCAGATATACACTGAAACCGTCCAAGAAAGGCTGACCCTCTTAAGAGTTTTAGTCCACAGAGCTTGTGAGTTTCCTTTCTTCAAGAGGAAAGATGGTCATTTGGCTGAAGCACTTATGGGAATCATCTTGTTCTTTAGATCCATGTCCCTCTTTGGATGATAAATGACACCTATTAAGACTCTTGCTTTCTCATGACACAAAACACAAATCTCTACTGAAACCTGAAAAAATGCAGATTTTGACAGGACAAAGAGCCACTGTGCCAATTTCTGTGAGAGCCCAGTCCACAAACTGGCACCGGGTTTCATATGTATTTTGTATGTATCATTAAAAAAAAATAATATTCACATAATAAAAAAAGATATAAATATGTAGACAGTAAAATAAGCAAAAAGCTGTTGATTTCCTGAATCTGAAATGAGTTATTCTGTCCTATGAAGCTTAGTTCCAGCCAAAACAAAAATATTGAGTATCTATTCACAATAGACAAGCCTTATGGAAGAGTACATAGAATTTATAATTTACTGAGGATCTTTTTTAAAGCAACAACAAACCAGAGCTAACAGAAAGAAAAGCAAAGGAAAAATGGCTGTGTAAATTGTAGTGGCTTTTAGTTAGGTATCTAATTAGTGAAAATGAAAAGTAGAGATGGCAACCTGCTTACTTTAGCAATTTGATTTACTCTGATCTGGAGTAGCTTCTGCATATTTTACATGTCACCTTTATAGCAGAAAGGCTATCTCACCAACAGCACCTTGTATTCACAGACACTCTTCCTCCTGCTATAACTGAATACAGGGCTTCCACCATATATTTTTCTGCTTCCCTGTGACACATGACCAAGGTTAGTAATATATTAAAGATCAAGTTAATAATTTTGAACAGTTTCAATAGCTGAAAAAGTACCTGTATTTCCTACTTCACTTCAGACAATGGAACTTCAGTAGCTATAAAGAAGGTCCCTGTCGATAACATCACTCAATCCATCTAGCTACCTCATCCTTCTCATATGCATACATTTGCATACAGAATCTCTTGATAGACATAAGCAGGCTCCCTTCAGCTTCAGTGAGATTGACTGCAAGAAGCAGCTATAGCTGTATAAATATCTGCTGATTCAAACTTTCATCTAAAATGCAAGAAAATGTCATGACTGAAATAATTCATGCTTCAACTTGCTGTAATTGTAGGGCACAATCCAGCTCCATGCAGAAAACTGACACTCGGTTTATTCTGTTAAACAAGACTCTTCGGTCTCACTTTGACAAGCTATTTGGGATATAAGTCCCTGCACAGACTTTCATTACAGTACACATAGAATTCCACTCTTGGTCTAAAGAACCATATACATTTGTACAAAATTACTTATGCTTAACAGGCTTTGTAGTCTTTGTAGCCCAGTATTTACATCTTTCTTAAAAAAAACAGAACGAAATGTATAAAAGACACTCATTCATCCTGCTAATAAAATTGTGTGCAACTCAAAGAGAAAGGTTCTATTTGCCGAATATTATATTATAAATTGAATTCCATCAGGGAAGGTTTAATTACATATTTTCTTAAAGTTTAATCATACTGTTAAGATGAAATTGCAGTGTTATAATTAAGATAGAGCACTTTCATGATTAATAAAAAACAAATTATTTAGTAGTTGGCAAATATTCAAATACCACTATTAATATGTTGTTTTTAAATGAAGATTGAAAAGAAAAAGTTATGTCTATGATATGACAGCATTATGCAATGGATTTCAGTAACATCTTTGAATAGACTTCATTCTTAAAATGCAGATAATAATACACCTTGTGCGAAATTAAAAACCAAATATTTTTAATACATAATTTTAATTTGCATACAATTCTAACATATTTTTACCTGAATTTTGGCCTGTATTTTGGAAAAACACAGAATTCTAGAAAAATGACAAAGAATTCACAACAGCTGTACCAGGGATGCAGGTTTTTGTTAATGCCCATTATGATCAAAAGAAAAAGCAAGAGAGAGAAATGATGGAAGAATTTTCATAGTCAAAGCCAATTTGTTTTTATAAATAGATTTCATGATGTATGTTACTATTTTGATAGCTCTGAATATCAACCAGCCTTAACCATCCTAAGTTGTAAGGAAAATGTGTGCGAGTCAACATAAGTAGGTTGGAATAGGGGTGTCAGCTCTCTCTTAAAGCAAGTGAGTTTGGCTTGTGCAAAACAGGTTTCAAATAGAAAAATTACATTCTATATTGTAAGAGGCCACTGGCTTGCCATTTGCTTTGTGATTAAATGGCACAGGCACCACTATAATGAGGCAGTCTATCAAAGTCTTCTACCTGGTTGTTTACACTCCATGAGACTGTATGAATGAAGGTTTTTAAAGTTTTCATTAAGTCCTTGGCTGCTGTGCATGCACAACTCAAAGCCAATTATTTTAAAGGTACATGGGGTTTTACTCTTTTTATCTTTCTTGAGAGCATTACTGCTGCTGCTTATGCTTCACTGAACAATACAAATAGGGACAAAATTCCCATCTTTCAAGTGGCCTGTTAAAATTATCCTATTTATACATAAAATGTGTTCTAATACATAGACGTCAACACCTTAATTCAAATTCTCAATTGCAATAGTAAATTCAGGGGGGCAGGGAAGGTTTAATGAAATTACATAGGTATTTTAAATAAAAGTAATTATCTGGCTGAATATGTATGTTCCTGTATACTATTTCCCTTCTCTAAATCATTTCAGTTCGGGGTGAAAAATCTTATCTATTTGAAGAAAAGAGTACACAATAGACCAATATATAAATATCTATTCAGCTACCCTGCCATCCCCCTGGTGTCTTATTCTATTATTGTTTCTTCTATCTGTAGAATGGTTTTCTCTCTTCTTTTTTCTATTCCAGACCCTGATCATGTAAACACTTCCACAAAGACAAATTCATTTTTTGAGGACTTGATTTAAGAAAACTATTGCAACAGTTGCTGAACTAATTTCTGAGCTGACAAGGAGGAAACGTCCTGAATTCAAGAGTGGAAAGCCAAGTGACTCATATCTCCACATTTTCTTCAGGTGAGGTTATCCATCCTGAATCGCAAGTCCTCTACAATGTACTCCTACGTTCACTGGTGACATCTACGATTTTTTAAAATTATTTTTACATTGTTTCAGCATTTAAGTGTTTATTATAAACTCACTTTTTTTTTCTTTAAAAAAAAGAACTTGCAACCTAAAGGCACCATTTCTCTTTACATAATCACAAATGCTTTTGCAGATATAAAACAGAATAAAATAGGTTCTGCATCATGTATTTCAGGGGATTTACCTCGAAGAACTCCTTACATAAATATATTTACCTATACCTATACTTTCCTATGGACCAAGCAGGCACTTCATGAGTAAATTTGGATGCTCCAGAAGCCGAGAGGCTAAATTCAAACACCAAATTTTGGAAGAACAGCTTAATGAAAGTAAGTTAATATATCACCAGAAACTACATACATATATCATCACTGAAATTTTGAGCAATATTGCTATTGTTCAACA
Organism: Haliaeetus albicilla; assembly: GCF_947461875.1. Taxonomy (NCBI): domain Eukaryota; kingdom Metazoa; phylum Chordata; class Aves; order Accipitriformes; family Accipitridae; genus Haliaeetus; species Haliaeetus albicilla. The sequence continues at coordinate 15,391,396 of NC_091485.1, forward strand.
GAAATAACCTCCCTCCCAATCACTAACATCTGTTACACTTGAAAATTAATTCATTACATCCTCATTTAGAGAAAATAAGAATATCTATCTAAGCCGTAGATTTATTATTTCTATCTTTACCTGAGACACTGAATTTACATTAATTTCTCATGCAACAGATGAAGATCTTTCAGTTAGGGAGGCACAAAATTTATCCTGAACCCATATTTAATTGATTGATCTTAGAGGATGAAAGTAGCAACCAATTTTACTGAAAAAGAATAGAAAGATTTATTTGAAATGTAAAGTCTTCTGTAATTTTTTTTTCCAGTTTAAATCAAGATAAGAAGTTTGAACTTTGATATAAGTATTTAGCTCATGCCATTAATGTCCCTCTGTCAGAAAACATGTCACCAACCAACAAAGTTGTATTTCAGAAGAAACAAGGTACATGATGAAAGAGCATATACTGGTACTACACAGTATAACACAAGGAGCATATAATTTATAAGCTAAAATACAAAGGCAATTTATCTAAGTATAACTGTGTATACTAAACTAAGTTTTGAATACATATTTGGACTTCTGAAAGACTTTTGATGCTGGCTATTAAGGAAACAAGGCAACCCTGACATAAGAAGGAATATCCTGGAATGGATAAATAGTTGAGTAAAAGATGAGAAACAGGGGTGGGAGCATAGGTTCGGTCCTCATGATGGAGGGGGGTCAGCAGCGAAGCTCTGCAAGAGCCTTCACGGGGTCCAGTGCTACTCACCATATCCCCTGGGGGCCTCATAAGAGGGCAAACACTGAGGCAACTGGTGATGATACACTGGTGTTGGAGATAACTGGGGTGAGGGCAGGCTGTGAGGATGCACACCAGGCACTTCTGAGCAACCAGGCACTGAAATGGCAGTAATACTGGCAATGCTGCAATGGCAATAGTATGCCAAAATTCAGCATGGAAACACATCAGTCAACACTAGCCAGGGAACCAGGCCCATCTGCTTTAGGAAATGAGGGGCTTTAAGCCTCAGGGTCAGTATAGAGAGTTCCCTAAAAAACATCAGCTCAGTACTCAGTAGCTGTCAGAAAGGCATCAAGTGCTAGGAACAAGTAGGAAAACAACAGAGAAAAATGGAGAGCATTCTTATGCTACTAAGACCGTGGTTCACCCACATCTGAGCTCATCCCATCTTTCATTCCTCTCCAAGAGGAAGAATAGGAAGGGTCAGAGGGGCAAGAGGAGCTACCCCAAAGGTATGAAACACCTCCTGTCAGGGGAGCAATGAGGCCTCTTCAGCATGGAGAAGGGATGGTGTGGCCAGGAGAGTAGGTGGCTAAAACAGATCTCTGAGATCACAAGTGACATGGTGTGACAGAGCTGGGAGTAAACTATTCACCTCTTCCAGTAGAGGAACTGAGGGCAGGAGATGAAGACACCAAGATCCAGATTCAAACCACTCACAGGAGGTGCTTTGTCTGGCAGTGGGTAGGGAGCCACAGAAGTATTTTCAGCAGAGAGTATTGTGGATGCAAAAAGTCAGCAGCAGATTCAAGGGAAGGATGGACAGACACTGGAGGAGGGATCTGTTAAGAATTACCAAGCAGAGAAACCGTGAAAGACTTAGGAAAGCTCATGAGCGAGAAACCATTGGAGGTTGGGACACCAGTTGTGAAAAGTATCATATACGCTTGTTTTGCTTTTACTGTTCACTGCATGTCAGCTTACGGGCACTGACGGAGAAAAATGACTGAGCTAGATGCACTTTTCATTCTTATGACCCATAATGTACCTTATGTTTATGAATTGGTTCAATACCCAAGTAGTCACATCTCTGCTCTTGGCTAAAATCTTGAAGGGACATTAAAACAAAATGGGAACTTCAGGCTTTGTGTTTACTCAAGATTTGCAGCATAACTCCTGACAAAAATGGTGGCTGAGTTTTCTGTCAATGACAATTCAAAAGTAACAACGTACCATTTTCTGCAGTCATTTATCTTTTCTTCAAATGCCTTCTTGTGCTAAATCTTACCTTTTGCAAAATTTTACAAGACAATGACATCAAAGAGATAGAATGCGAACATGCAGAAGTATATCTCTACACTGACTAGCTTGCCTTTTTAAAGCTGCTGAAGAGCCCCATCATGCATCCTGTGCATTCTCAACTGAAAGTCAGTGATAACCCTATAGAACTTTCCTGTAGGTAAATAACTTTGTTTTTGAAAGATATATGAGAAGATTTGTGAAGATGAGGCAGTGTCAGAAATAATATTTTAATATTTGATGTCTGAAGAATTTATAAACAATCTCGAAGGCATAGTACATAAAAGGTAACATGACACCATAACAAACAAAAAAACCCCAACTCCCAAACAACAACAACAACAAAAAAAGAAACACATACAGTCTTTTCTTTTTTTTTTTTAAGTATCATTAAAAGCAGATCCAAGTACTCAGTTGACGAAAGAAAAACTTGGATGTAATGAATGCATAAATCCAGACCTGTGACCTAGAAAATCCTGTAAGCCTCCTAGTCCTAAAAGAAACAAACTGAATACAAATACAAATTAAAATACTAAAATACAGTGACTAAAAGCCTGTTTCTAAACAAGTCGGAGAAACATCAGGGAATTCTTTGGAATACTTAATCCTACTGAGTTATTGGACATGGGCAAGATGAACCCTCAAGGCCCATTTCAGTTTCCACAATACAACAACCCTATGGACAGAACTATACCTTCTTCTTGCTTATAATTAACCAAGAGTAAAATATAGACACTATCCTTTCCACCCCTTATACTTGATTGCGTAGATGATGGCACACATATGATATGGGAAATCCATGTCTGGATCTTCAAATAAATGTTTTCCTCAGGATATTGTAACAGAAAAGTCAGCTATCAGCATGTTTTTAAAGAGAAAATGATTATTTTTTTTTTTAAGGATTTTAAATTATTTCTCCAACTAGAGGTTATTAAGCCGTTTCCAAATAACCATTCAATAGAGAGAGAAGGAATATCCTTATGCTAGTTTTCCAGACCACTCCTCAGTCAGCGTATTTTGGAACCCAGTCTGAGCCACCTAGGGCTTTCCTCAAGGGAAAGCCACTGAGCTTAACTCTAAAATTTGGCATTTCACTTCAGAAGCCAGAGCTGAAATGTTACTTTTTAATTGTTTAGAATATTTCCTGACCTAGCCTTTAAAAATACGCTACAGTAATAGGGTTTACATTAATTTACAGATTAAAATGTAGACAAATACATAGTGCTGGACTGCTATTATCTGATGCAAGGCACATTTGAAAATCTCCTCTTAAATCAGAAGAATAATAATAGTGGTAACTGCTTATTGGGAACATAAAAGAAACACCAGAGAAAAAAGGACAAAGTAAAAAGGGATCAACAGGTTATTTTTTATAGGAAAACAAATCAAATAATCTGATTCTCACTTTTGCTGTTAATCGTCGCTGTATTGCGGATGTTACCACGACACATTAAAAATCTTAAGCCTGCCTGTGTCGCAAACTCTGCTTTGTCAGACTATATCACTTAAATTCAAAACCCCCCAAAAGCTGGCATCTATGTTTTTGTCAGATGAAATATTAAATCTCTGCAGCCTCAATTTTTATTTCAGCTGGAAATACTGTTTGTAGAAGTCTGTTACACACTGTAACCATTGTGAATGTCTAGAAAGCCCTCCCTGAAACAAGAACCTGGACATGTTTGATTTGGTGAGGAGACAAGGAAAGGTGTTCAGCAGAAAGTGTACACTAGCGTTATTTTTTCTATAACCATTACTATAGATTTTTCTTTCTTTGTTACAGAACAGTGTTATTAAAAGTGTGATCCTGAATTTAAGTTTCTATGGCGTTCTTGCATGCCAACTTCTGCATGAAGGATATTGTAGATTTCCTTTACTTCACGTTTGTGGTTTGTTTGCTCTGGTTTCATTAACAGATGGCAAACAACTCATATGGGACAATTTTGTGCAAGAATTTCTATAAAATAATGTTCCAAGAAAGTTGGCACAATATTACTTCAATTGTGAAATTGAAAAAGTCAATTAGCTCAGGGCTTCACAAGCCTAATGTTGGCAGAAATCCATAGCACTAAATCAGCAGCATCAGCAAAACTGTAATCTGTGAATTGATTGAGAAAGTTTTCATTACTAATAGCTAAAGTTAAGTACAAGCATGAGTGACCAGTCATGAATTTCCATTAACAATACCAACCTGAAAAATATCAGTAATAACACAAAGTATAAAATAGATGTGAGCTGACAGCTCATTATGAAAACGCTACTTCATTACTGTTACTGCATTTAATAGAGAAAATTGGTATTCATCCATTAGGTATATATACAAAATAATTTAACCTGAAACAGAATCCTATAGCTGGTTTAAACCTCTTTCCAGTGACATGACTGATAGCCTTTCTGATAATTTTAATGGGATCAAAACCTGTTATGCTACTATGTTCCTTCTTCAGCGTAGATAGGGAATAAGGAAGTGCTCTATGAACTTGCTTTTAAATATATAAATAAAAATCTATTTCGTTATATGCGTTATTTTCTTTTTTTAATATCTTGTATTTTAATAAAATTACACAATTTATACTAGTGCAAGATTTGCAGTGTTCTGATTTATGACCATATGTTCTAAACCTTCAGGTTTTATCTGTAAAAATATCATTAATAACTTTTTTCTAATGTTTTTCCTCAGAAAAAGAATATTAGCATTATCTTTATATAATTATTAATTAAAAGGTTTTTATGCATTGAGTGTAAACTTACAGAGTAAAAATCAATTGCAAACATATTTGCAACAGGAATTAAAATCCATCTGCCAAGCTGTTGCTTTTTTAAATTCCTAGTTGTCAATGCTGAAAACAAATGTACTTAGGGAGAATGTCGTTCTTCAAGACAAATGCTAACCATGCTACAGTATATAAGTCTTATTTATGTTAATTGTACAATACTTACAATGAATAGCTCTTCAGCCAGAACTCCCCAGTGAAATAAACATCATTCCTCCCAATTTCCAGATGTTCCTTATTATTTTTCTTTCAAAAAGTGAAAGCAGCATACTTATAAAACATTAACATAATTAAAATCCCACAACATGCAGATCATACGAGCTATCAGAAACAATCTGAGGGCTTGTGCCCAGGATTTATGTTTGGACAGGAATTAAGAGAACCGGGTTCTGTATGTAAACATCTGGTACAGTGTAACCAATGTACAGTTGCTCCACAGTTTCTTGTAAGTCAGAAAAAAATAATTCCCTGCTTTGACAATATGTATCACAGATATTAGGATTTTAACTGAAAGAGTTACAATGGAAAAAGTAACATTTTCTAAGGAAAGCAGACTTGTCACAAATAATTTAATGTAGTACAGAGGCATGAGAAAGAGTTTGATGGAAAATTCAACTATTTGTAAACACAGTCCCTTAAAGGCTATCTACAAACTACTTAATTATACTTCATTTAGAAACTATTCTTTGCTTCTCTCTATTGCTACTCCTAGAAATTTTCCCACAGAAGGGAAATCTGGATCCTGTTCTAAGCCTTTAGGCTATGTCTACATCAGGCAGCGAAGAGATCACCACAGAGATAGCGCCAGGTCTGTAGATGGTCCACCTAAGATGCATTTCACTTGGGATTTATGTCTTGTACCATTGAGGAAGTGCCTTTAAGGATTGGAGTGCATTAGGCACACCCCCGAACATCTTTGGGAATATTTTCACCTGAAAAGAAATCTAGTCAGAGTCCTCCCAGATGGCTTTGCAATGCAAAACAAAGCCTAAGTAGGGAGAAAAAAAAAAAAAAAAAAAAGCCCTTCTACTCCAAATGAAACGCTAAGGCAGATGCACTCTTAAGAGATCTGTTTATGATAAAACCAGATCAATGAAGGTGATCAAAAACATATCAGAAAACAGTAAGATTAAAACAGTAAGATAACGGGTTTTCTCTGTCAGCCAAATTTTGTGAGTTTTGGCTGTTCGTGAGATACAGAAAGAAAGTGCAGGACCAAGGGGCTTGGCTTGGCTAATTAATCTTACTAATTTTCACAGGATATAAAGGAGGAAGATTAAAAGCCAAAAATGTGTCAGACATTCCTTTGTCATTCTGTGAAAAAAAAATATCAGAAACTAAACAGGTATTTGTGTGCTTATTTGGTACTAGATTATTTTATTAGAGTTTATATAAATTTATTTTTCAAAGATCCCTTGCTGTATCTGTGTCTACAACTGAAGAAAGGAATTTATACCTTTGGAGTTATACCTTACTCCATATTAGTCTCCTATCTTCTTCCTCCTGTTTGCTCTAGTTTTCGCTTAATGTTATTGAAGTCAACTGATGGGATGATCTATAAAAAACAGAATAAAACCAGAAACTAGGCTTCTTCCTTAGCTCTTGATGTGTACAGGTCAGGATATGTACATGTATTCAATCTGCATTTCCTTTGAGCAGGAATTTATATTTCTTTTAAGCGCACATTAATGGTAATAGAAGTAAAATTAGAAACACAGCTGTGGGATCTAGGTCTCCAGTACAAAGCAAAAACAGATGGAAAAAGATAGTGAATCTGTTTGGATTTTAAGGAACTTTAACTCCTTCTGGGAGCAAAGACTATCACAAATTATCTGAAAAGAGTTATAAGAGCAATGATTTTCAGTGAGTTTTCAATGTCTCAATGGAAAGGGAAACAGATGTACATTTACCTATCAAAGGCAACAATCTCTCTTTGTAAAAATACTATCAACTTTTTTTTCCTCTTTTTTCTTCTTTTTTTTTAAGGAAACGTAAATTTTCAACATGACAGCTCTGAAGTGATTAAGCTTAATAAGTTAAAACATCCACTCAGTAACATTCACTTCAAAGAGATGAACTACCTGTAAGTAATTAAGTTAGTAAACTGAGATTAAATGGAACAGTTAAGAGGTTAAAGCCTTTTTAAGCAGGATTTAAATTATCTAAAACACTAAGGTAGAATATCACATTGAATATATATGACACACCTTAAAAGGACCAAAAGAAAGCTGTCTTTTTAACAATCAGAAACTGGCAGAAATAATTGAAAAAATGCATTCTTTAAAAAGTGAAAGCTGTGTCCAGCCAAAGAAAACAGAGATGAGCATAAATTTTAACATGTTAAATGCAAAACTGTAAGTCAGGCCAAGGAATATTTTGAGCATAGAAACCTCAAAAGAGAAAAAAAAAAAAAAAAAAAAAAAAAAAGAATATCCAATGCCAGGGAGCCTGCAGGGCCAAAAGATTATCAGTGTGTAACAGAAATGTTCAAAGAACATAAGGCTGTAAGAGAAAAAAATAAAATAAGCAATTAAATTAATTCTTTGCATCAATCTACCAAGGAGCTTGAGTGACATCCAAACCACTGTTTTGGTTGGGTTTTTCCTGGCATTAAATAAGTAGCTGTCTCAGTGAAAGCATTAGTAAAAGAGGTTTTGGAAAATAATCAATAAAATGAATAATAAAAGATTACTACAACCCAACAGTACTTATACAAGAGCTGAGCAACTCAAGTGCAAAAATTCCAAAAGATTAAGTAAAGTGAATGAATTAGCCTTTAAACTGGCCCCATTACTAGTGTAATAAGTAGGAAATGTGACAAAAAATTTTCTTGCAAGAGATTGGGTATAAACTGTGGAAATACAGAGCAGTAAGCCTGGCTTCCACACTGCTCAAACTAGTTGAAAACAAAACAAAGAACAGTGAATAGGAAAGGCATTGTAAAATTGTGAAATGTCAATGTAGCTTTTGGAACCAGGGTTACTGCTGCTCAGAACAGACATGGTACAGCTAGAAATGTTTGGAGAAGGGAAATCATAGTTACTAAAAGCATGTAATGGCTTCTGAAATGGGATAGACTAAAATGATGGAAATACCTCCGTCTGAAAAAGGCATGCCTGAGGAGAGAGATTGTGTAAGCACATAAAATCATGACTGGCAAGGTGAAGACAGACAGGGAATAAGTGCTTACTGTTTCATAATGCAAAAAGTTAGGGGCATCGGATGAAACTACTTTTTCAGAAAATAAAATAATAAAGGAAGTACTCTTCATATCCCTAAAAATAATCTTGTGGAACTTATTGCTCTAGCTGTATCAGATGCCAGTGTAGACAAATTCAGAGGGAAATGCTCAGCAAGGAGTAGCACTCATGACACTACTCATGAATTCCTTAGGTCAGGAAACACTGAATACCAGAACCTGAGGAAAGAAGTACCACTCTGAATTTGGCCCGATGTTTTACTGCTACTAACATAGCTGTCTTCTACTAATTTGATTGGATACTGAGTTGGACAGACAGTATGGTCATTACATGAAGCACATTTCAGAAAAAAACAGTATCCATTTACTTTGCTGTTTCTGGTCTTTATTTTACCATTTTTAATACATTCATACATTACATTCTATTAATGTCTTCATTCACTCTCTATGGCTTCTAGAATCTAACTGTGCTCTCATGAAGTTTTGAGCAGAAAATGTGAGTAGAAAGAAACTGTACAAGTTTCTTCAATGAATCTCATGTGCTCTAATGTCTACACTGAAATGACACAAACGTTTTTGCATGAGCCATTATTAGCTCATATGAATAAAACAGGTCATAGTTGGCCTTCACTAGAGCTGTGCTGGAAACCAAGGATAATAATAAGGGCTTATGAATCCAGGAATATGGCCAGGAAGGATGAATTCTGAATGAGAACTCAGTCTCACAACACAGATGAGAAAATTCAGTTTCATTTCAAATACTGAGTGTGATTCACGCCCTGTCCCTTTCAGAAGTCTTCACAAGGTGAAAGACAGCAAGACAGAGCAGCATTCTACAAAGCATGACCTAGCATTTCATTTGAAGCTCATTCCTTTCCTCACAGAATACAGGAAGAAAGGAGTCATGATTTGATTGCTTTAACTGGTCAATAATGCTCCTTTTCTGTAGCCGGAGTATAAATGTCTGTGGATTAAAATGGTATCTCTGAGGCAAACATATTGAATCCTTAAAGCATCTACACTAGCAAGCAGTAAATCTTCCATAAGCAAACTATATGCAAAAAACAAAGTATGTATTTTTCTTAGAGAGAATCCTGTCAAATTTGATAATATTGTGACTACTGATGGACTATAATGCCTAATAAAAGGTCTTACTCTATTCTCACAGTAGGTGCCAAAAATATGCAACACTTAATCTCACAAAAATTGGATGCGCCAACCTTTTTATAGAAATTAATTTTACTTTCAAGCAGTTATGTTCACTTGCTTTTGCTTCACAGTTCTTATATGACCAGTGGCCACCCTGGAATGGATGCAGAGGACAAAAGTCTTAACAAAACAAAAAGTTATTTGAGTCTTTAAAATTTTAAATACTCAAAAGAAAAGCCCTAACAAACATTAAGACTGAGAAAAAATAACTTCAGGTTTCAAGCCAATCTGCAACAATCGTGATGAAACTGTGTTTTCTCTCTCATTAGTGGCAAATGGAGACAAATGTTGAGGATTTCTTATATTCTTCTATTTTTAAATTTACATTAACCAAACACAAGAGAAAACAGATCCTGCTCCCAGCAGAGAGCATAAATATTTCTGTTCCCAATATTATTCTAAGGCTGTGTTTTCATGTTAAGATGCCTTTGGCAACAAAACTAGTTTTAGGTGTTCCTGTCCCCAACCACTTATTTGTGCTCCCTACCTCAGTGCACTGCTGGTGCCAAAACACAAGAATATTTGTTTGTGGAACCAGCTTTAAAGCCTTATAATAAATTATTTTGGCTGATGGGTGGATGTGGAGGGCTCCCGTACTTATTTTATTATTTCTAAAGCAGGATCAGTTCCCTCATCCATATCTCAGGTGGCACAAGTAAGTGGCTGCTCTGTTGCTTCCCGGAAAGGAAAACATAGCAAAGGGAGAAAATCAGGGAGACTTTCTGACCAAAGTCAGGAAGCCACTGACCAATTTCTATCATCAATCCACAGCCACAGAATTCTGCACACACATTTAATTATGAACCTTACCAGTTCCCTCCCAGTCATCTCCCTTCCTTTTGCATAGTAGTGTAAGCTATTTTATAGTGGCAGAGAATACAGAGGTCTATCATTAACAAATATGTCTCTTTTGCTGTATTAGGATTCAAGAAGATGTATGGTGATGACCATCTGAAACAAACAGTACTTATTATTCCTATAAGGAACCATAACTTTTTTCCTGAAGAAATGTGTGAAAACAGTTCAGTGTATTTGCATAATACTAAGCCAGAAAAAAAGCTCAAAAGCAAGACACTACAAAGAAAAGGTTCTCATAGAAATCTGTAGAAAATGCAGAAAGTACAGGATTCAGATCTACAAACAGGAACTTTGTAAAGGCTGTAGATACCTGCTCAAATCTCTGCTCTTCCACTCTAACACTCTGGCAGCTGATTTTGTGACCAGTTTATAATTGAGGAAAACAGGGATAGTGTCATGACCTGTTGATTTTAAAGACTGTAGCAGTTGAAATAGGACAGTCAGCACCTGAGTTTCTCTAGAACATTCCAGATTATATGTAATATTTATCTATTATTTTGCAGTATTTCTTCCACGTACCTTCTCCATGTGAAACCCTCACAGAGACACTGCGTGAGATGAGAAAAAGAAAAAAATAATTGCAGCACTTTTAACTTCTCCTCCCCCAAGGCCTTTAAAGTGAACTATTAAGAAGTCAATGGCTCCAATATCCCAGGCAGAACTCCTCAAGAACCATACTGCTGCTGACATAAAGAAGTCATGGTGCCACAGGGTTGGTGAGAAGGGGTTTTGCATGTTTTACATTCTCCTAGCAGAAAATAGGGAGGAAAAACTACCCCCCCTCTCTGTAAAACCATAAATCACAGTTTTCCTCTTGAGAGTTCTGCAGTGAGAACAAGGAAGTCTCCTCTCACATCCAGGTTAGTAAACTTATGGTTAATTCTGCATTTTTAAGAGGGCCAGATGTGGGAAAATCATTCTTGAACTAAGTCAATTAATGCAGCCCAAAGACAGATCTCCAATTCTTTTTGACATCCAGAGTGTTTTGTATGAATTAAGACTTCAGGTAATTACCTAGCTAGTCACTGATCTAAGCATCAGTCAAAAAATGATATGTTAGATCCTTTGTTTTCTCCTCAAGTTGCTTTCAACTACAATCTCAAACAACATAAGCCTTCTTTTGTCATGTGTTGGATGTGTTCTTCTTGTTAAGAAATCTGATTTGGAGACTTCAAAGATGGTACAAAATGGAAAGCAGAACATTAAAAGTCAGTCTGGCCATGCTCACTAAATGGCAGTTTGACAAATCTCCCCATGCGGTTCCCTGAAACAATTCTACAAAAAAGTATCCCATGACAGCAAAGCCCAGAGAAACGCAATTGGACTATTTTGCCTTGCTACTTTTGAGTGGGGATGGATAGTATCAACCAAAGTTATGTTTATGATCAACTGAAAGCCAGTCTTTCAGTCTTTTCTGTTTTGGAAGATTCTTCTAAAGCTGCTTCCAGCTACAAGCAAAAAGCACCTATTCACAAACCAGCTTTCCCACAAGACAGTTAACAAGGTGAGATGACAAGGTACACAGTAAAAAACACTCCCGAGAGTCTTCTGTTCTGACAAAGTTTCTTGCTATGACTCAGAGCAGCATGAGTAAGGCTATTACTCACATCCCACTCTGGTGAGGAGCTAAACACTGAGATAAACCTCAGATGCATATCTGTAAAGGTCCCAGCTATGCTGCTTTGTTGCACTATGCTCCGACAGTCCCACCTTTCCACGAAGACACCAGAACAGAGCAGCAAGGCCATTCAGAAGAAAGCATTCATTTCTACATCTGAGCAGAGCTGACCTATTATTGAGGAATATCTTGCTGTAGGATGTGGACTCTTAGTTCAAACCCGGTACAGCTGTCATCTTAAATCAGGTGACAGCAGAACCACTCCTATATGCCAGCTAAAGCTTGTATGGAAAAAAAAAAAAACCAAAATGCCAACATAAGAACTACGGCAAATGACTGAGAGTGCTTCAGCACAGGCCTGCACTCACCCGTGAACTCTGGGAACGTGAAATTCGGAGCAGGAGATGCTATTACATAATGAAAGGTAGAAACATGATAGTATTGCCTTCCAACTTGAAATGCATGTGTTTGAAGCTGGGTGTTCAAAATCCTAAACTCCAAGGAAGATGAGCTTGCAGCTTAGTGTATGGTACTGAAGTTTACCAACAGATAACCAGTTGCTTCTTTTTAAACTCTGGATATGCAACTACATCTACTTATATCAGATATTTTCCTTGCATAAAAAAAATTCAGGGAGATATTCAGAACTATACTGTGACCCACTGCTGCTCTAGACATAGGGACCCTTGAAGAAAGCTATTCAGTGGACAGTGAAGAGAAGAACTACTGGCTTTTTTATGAAGTGAGTGACACTTTAATCAGTGTTAGACCTGGTGAGCCATAATCCAGTTTTATTACCTTCAGAGGGGAATCCCCCTGCTCATCTCCAGGTCAATATAACATTATTTTTCACTCCATCCCTCAGTAAGTGAGAAATGTGCAATAAGCACTCTACATTTTTTATTTCCTAAGCACTGTATGACTGAGAATCTGATTTAAGTGGAATTTTCTTGTGAGATACGAAGTTCTCTCTTTAACCTGTTACTGTATTTTGGCAACATTTTGGCAATGTTAAAATGTCCCTGACGATATTCAGGACCCTTTCCAAATTGGGCTGTTATTTATGTCATTCAGGAAATTTATTTTTCAGCTTACCATCTGCTCTGGTGAGACAGTAGTGTACACTAATAGAATTTGCTTCCTTTTTCATTTAGGTCTACCCAGAGGTGAGTAATTTGTGGTTCTTGTCTTCAAAGAAAAGGGAAAGAAGTACTTGGGTTTTCACACGTGATGTTCTCTTTTCTTTTACAGTCAAATTCAGAATAAAGAAACAAAGCCTGTTACAGGCAAGACTGCTCTGCAGACAGTGGTAAAATTGATAGAACCATTTTAAGTGTAGGTCAGCCGTACAACTTAAAAGATGAGATGAAAGAAGGTAAGTTAGTAACCACAACAGCTATTCCATCTACAGAACCAATTTTTCATCCAAAAAACTAAACCACTGCACATTTTAAAACCAAATTAAACACTGTACAACAGGTCTGCTGGGAGTACATTGGGAAGACAAACCCACACATTTTAATGTAGCAGACCAATGAGTTTCCTTTGGTTTTTATTTTTATGGCCCTTTATTTTGTCTCTGAATGTTACAAGATAACAAAGACTGATTAGCTGGGCAGCCATTAACTCCTTTAGAAGTGATGGGATTTATAATAGCAGCAAAGCTGCCAGTTTTCTCTTATGTCTCTTGGGTAATTAGAGAATAACTGTCTTCCAGATGTGCTGGCAATATGCACTATATCCAGTCTGTCTGTCTTAAATTCTTTTCCTCAATCCAGTAATTTTTATGCTAAAAAGGAAGCATTATATTGCTTAGAAATGACAAAAATACAGTCCAAATGTGGACTGTTTACTGAAAAATTATTTATGTACACAGTTTTCTATGATACAGAAAAGTTGGGATGTTCTTGTCTTTGTACTATGCATCAAATGTATGCAAATAAAACACTCTTGAAACCAGAACAGCAGGCCAGACAAAAAGTGTTCTGGGACATTTCCAAGTTGGCTACAGCAACTCAACATTCATCTAATACCCCAGAGTGACCCTATTTCAGCCCACTGGTTGCAATGTCTTCTGAGGTACCAATTACATCACCGAAATGTAGAGAGTGGATGATAGGATCCACTTACTGACAAATCCCCTGCTCTCTTTACTTAAAAATACTTTCCCAGCCCTTGTATATTGCCATACAAGGTATGAACATTTTTGCTGAGCGTACACATTCCTAGACTTAGGGGCAAATAACTAAAGGATCAATTAAATGAAGTCTCACCACCCTCTTCAGAAAAAGCTATCTGTTTGAAGACCTCTGCTGTCTCCCTGCCCACGGGCAATTTCACAATATCACAAACTATTCTAATTCTAGATAGCTATTTAGCTGTCACACATATCTACTTAAATATGGTTCAATTAAATGTAGTAAAGATGCACAGTTCCTCAATACGTACTTTCCAAATGACCTAAAAGTTTTCTGTGCTGCCCTACTCCAAACTGCTGGTCTCAGCTCTATGTTACAGTAATTTCAAATTTTGATCAAATTTTTAATTTTTATACTATAAAATATGTGAAAAAACTATTTCTTCATAAAACTTGTGGTTTACTCTCAAAATCCCTAAAATACTACCTGAGCTGACAGCAAAATTTACTGCTGCTAAGTTTTTCAATCTTCACTGTGGTTTAGCGAGCCAGGTCAGTGAATAGGTTGCCATTTATGTTCATGCTGGAATGTACATTTATGCTATTTATAATGGACCTTTCAGAGCAGTTTAATAAGACTACCTTACAAACCTCTGTTAAGGGCCAGCAAATTTTATTTGCTTTTTTCAACTCTTTCAAAGCAAGTCTGCACACTTTATTTTTTTCGTATACACGTCCCTATTATGGTTCTTATTTTTTTAAACTACCTCTTCAATTTACCAAAATTATATGCAATTCTAATCATATATTTCAAGGTATTTGCAGTAGCTCACACTGCACTGCAAGTCTAATGTGCATGTTTTCTACTTCTTAAGTCACCAGTGAAATTGCTTGGGAGTGTGGATCTACAGCAATCCCAAGGAAATTCCATTTGATACATCCTTTCTTTTTGATAGTGATCTAGTGTTCACTGAACGTGTTTTAATACTGTATCAGTAGTTCCCTGAACTATTCACTATATTCAGCTGATTTTGCATCCACTTGCACCTCGAATACTGTGTTCAGTTTTGGGCCCCTCACTACAGGAAAAACATTGAGGTGCTGGAGTGCATCCAGAGAAGGGTAACCAAGTTGGTGAGGGGCCTGGAGCACAAGTCTTATGAGGAGCGGCTGAGGGAGCTGGGGCTGTTTAGTCTGGAGAAGAGGAGGCTGAAGGGAGACCTTATCGGTCTCTACAACTACCTGAAAGGGGGTTGTAGCGAGGTGGGGGGTCAGTCTCTTCTCCCAAGTAACAAGTGACAGGACGAGAGGAAATAGCCTCAAGTTGTACCAGGGCAGGTTTAAATTGGATATTAGGAAAAATTTCTTCACAGAAAGTGTTGTCAAGCACTGGAACAGGCTGCCCAGGGAAGTGGTTGAGCCACCATCCCTGGAGGTATTTAAAAGCCGTGTAGATGTGGTGCTTAGGGACGTGGTTTAGTGGTGGACTTGGCAGTGCTAGGTTAACAGTTGGACTCAATGATCCTAGAGGTCTCTTCCAACCTAAACGATTCTATGATTCTTTAAGTTTTCCTCACTTAAGAGATGGTAGCAAAACCATTATGGAAGTCTAGACAAGATATCAGCTAATTCTTGTATAACAGCAGTGCCTACCAGCGTAAGAACTGTATCACTCTATCACCGTAACAAAGCAATTTTGATAAAGGACTAGAGATAATGTGATAACTAACAGACATTAGTAACAAGTAGTTATGAAAGCATTGACTGTCTATCTGTCTATCAGAAATTTCTTAATGGACCTATTATATTTGTAGACTGAATGACCCCAGATTAACCCTACAATAATAAGGAAGTATACACAATGGCATTGTGCTAATAAATGTCATGTTATCAGGAAGCCACATCTCATAGGCTTCTGAAGAAAAAAACCACAAACTATATCAAAGGATACAAAAGTAGTAACACAAGACAGGAGAAACCTCAGAAGTATAAAGACAATGCCTAATGGTATCAATGCAAATTCTAAAAGATTAGTTACTGAGAAGTGCAATAAAAGGTTATTTAAGATATAAATCAAGCATGTATAGAACTGTGTAGCAACCTACTGCAGCTGCTCATGATTGACAGCCTAGACAGAAATGTCTTTAGATTGCATATAACTGCAAAAAAACCCAGCTAGTTGGAAAGGCACCTTACTTCAGAATCAGTTATAGAGAACTGACAATCATCTAATAACCTGTATTGATATATAGGTAAGTTTTACCTACTATTATTATATATACCTATATATGTCTGTTGGGGTCTGGTATCCCAAACCTTGGCTGTAACTTGGATGCAATACACTTAGATATTCCCAAATATATTTTATAAAAATCCACTCCAAAACAAGTAAGAAAATAATTCATAAATACTTAGAATGGTGAAGGGAGAGAATGTTACTTCTTAAAATATGCTAATGATTTTCAGTATCATGTAACTACAGCAGCAAACGTTGCTAAATTTCCCTTAGAAAGTATAACTTATTTATACAATACAAAGAATTAACTGAGGATTTCTCCCATGTCAGCAGTTCTCTTGTTTCATTTTTGGCAATTCCAATTTCATTTTGAAACACATTTTATTTTACGCATACTTTATTAATCCTGACAGAGTAGCTAGTGAGAACAGTACACCAAATTAACCTAAAGCCTGATAGCAAGACTACCTTTGCTTTGAAAAGATAAAAGCAGAGCCAATAAAATAATGTTTGTCTCATAACCTCAGCCCTTCATAATCAAAGTACAGAGTATTACAATGAAGAAGAAAAAAATATGTTCAGACAACAATTCACTATTACACATATTTTTCAACTATTCAGAGAAACTTCTGGGCTGTGAGTGATCATTCAAATGTGATTCACATTTCAAAGATGATTATAACAAGAGTTGTTACAAAAATAGAATTGTGTTCATGCATGAGAGCTAGGGCACTCAAACACTTCAAATAAAACGGAGTTATCATATTTAATATACAGTATTTGAAAGGGTATTCACACAGCAACACAAGAATACTCAGCTCAAATTATGCCAAAGCACCCTTGACTTTATAGATTTCATGGTGGAAGGAGTAAGTTTTATGATTTTTTTTTTCCCCTCAAATGCCATTTAAAATTGACAGAGTATACTGGTATATCTAATTTTATGTAAATTAGAATTCATGTATATTGTCACAACCATTTAAACCTTAAAAAATAACCACATGTAGAATATCTTGCTAATCTTCTAAAAATCTTCAAATCATATTATAGCTTTATTTTGCCATAATTTTCCTGAAGCCTGTCACATATTCCTAAACTGTTCTAGAATTTCTTTCTTATTTCATAAAATGCCATATCCACAGGACTGTCACTTACTCAGATAACATTATCTGACAGATCGATGCACGCCAAATAAGAGAGTATTGCAATACTAGGTCTTCCATATGTTTTTAGACCGCTTCTTTTTTTAATACCTGTTTTCGTAGCAACAGTCATCACAGTGAAAAAGGCTAGAGAGAATGTTTGTGCTACTATAAAACTTCTTCCAACCTCAAAAAGAAAAGAATAGGGAAATAGTCGGAGAAGATCATCCAAATAAATACCACACTATCTTTTCAGATACAAAATGTCAAAGAAACATCTCCTTGAAAATACAGAAGACAACTTACTGCTCGTCATATCAACCCTTGCTTTCTAAAATCCAGTAGAAAAGTGAATTTCACATGTAATTTTATCGGGAGTAAATGGCAATTTACTATTCTCATCAATGAAATTTTTAAAATAGCAGAAAACTGTGACACATCCAAAATTTTTAATCGAGCTGATGGACGAAGTGGGCATCTGTCTGACACTATGCAGTAAAAAACAATTTTCTATTTCCAGTTTGCTTTAAACGCCTATATTTCTTTCAGGCATCAAAAAAAAAAAAAAGAAAAATTAGGAAACGATAGGAAATTACATAGAATTAAAACTGCACATGCAATCTTACACTTTTATCCTTGTGCACACATATCATAATAAAGTTTTACATTGCTTCGTGTCTTGCTCAGACTTTTATCCTCTGTTTTTTATCTCACTACCATTCTTCTTGTCTACCTAACCCATTCCTAAAAGCTTCAAAGCACAAACCAAGGTTTGCTATCCAACAGCGCTAATCTCTCATTTGGAAAAGCATCCCAGTCTTTTCCTTTTTCCCCCCAACTTCTTTCTGTTTGTGATCCTTCTCCTTCCCAGCACCCCTCTGCTCACATTCTTCTTCATCCTCCTGTCTGATCAGTCACTCCAGCTCCTTGTTCCAAGGTCTTCCTCAAATTTCAGGTTGCCTACCTATGACCTCTCCGCACTTCTATCAGAAATGCAATCTCCTTCCAATAGCAAATCTATACTTAAAAATATGAAGCTAAAAGAGCTTCTCAAATGATTATCTTCAGACACATCTCCTTAAATTCAGTAATCTATGAAGTTTCATTGTTCTAATGCAGCTAAAAAAGCTTTTTCTTCAACACTGCTTTTCAAATGGCTGAACTGAAACTGTTGAAAAAATAATTCAATATAAAGGCTAAATTCAAGCCTAAACAATTTAGCACAAATATAAAAAAATGTGGTAAGCTATAAATATTTAAAAATCAGTTCTTATAATGAGAAATGTCAGGAAATCTGGTAAGTGCTAATAAGCTAGGCTAAAATTTACACAGAAGTGTGTCTACATAAGACAGTGTACTGATACTTCTTTACAGGTGCTAATTGCCCTAATTTATTGATTCCCACACTTTCATTTATTTACTTTCCAGTGTCCTCTTTCTAGCTAATTGGACCTAATTGAAGTGGTATATATTTCCTTTTCAAAGTATTCCCCCCATCATTGATGGGAAGGAAAGCATTGCTTGAGAAAAAACTGAGCAAGCACTTCAGGATTTGCCCCCAGTTTTTTCTTTTGCTAAGCTGGGTAAATGATGTTGGTTCCATCAGTCAGAGCCAACGTTAACAGCAGCTTTCCACTTCATAATGCCATAATCTTTGCTTGTTTGCATACTTCTATTTGTAGGGTTTTAAAAGGTTTATTTCTCTTTAAAGAAAATTCTTACTGCAGGCCCAGCTCACTTAAAAATAAAATGGAATTAATATTTATAGCTGCCCTTTAATAACACAGATTTAATTCCAATCACACGGAATCTCTTCTGGATTTCTTGATAAGTCTTTGCTTAAACTAAGCAATTTATGTTTATATCCCAAGGCAAAAGCAAGCATTCAAGAAATTATAATAAACTAAGTATAAATACCTAAACTACATATTGGGTTGAATGACTTTCCTTCAGCAGTGGAGAAAACAGCTTTGTCATATATTTTTAACAGATGGACCCTAAAATGCTGGATTGTTTTGCTTTGTTTGGCCAATGTTTCTTATGGCCCCATGCTCAAGACAGGCTCAACTGTTTGCTGAAAACATACATTCACACAACCAATGGTAGATGGTCAGGTGTCAGTCTATACTCTCTTGACAAAATGGAGCAAATCTAGCTTAAGCTTGGAGCAAAAGCTTGGAAAAAATAATGAATCATGGAAGTTCATGAATTCAAATGTTATCTACTACAGATCAGTATTTCCTACTTTTCTAAATGAAATATCTTGACATGCTGCCTCTCTGTATGAAGCACATAACACATCCTTCCTTTTCCACCAACACAAAACCCAAATTTCATTCTGAATCCACATCAGTTTAACCACAGTGCTAATGAAATAATGGAGTAACCAAAGCTCCTGATCTTGTAAACTGTGAACACAAGGAAACAGAGACTAATTATCCGCTGCAAATTTTTAAATCACTTTGAGTATAAAGTTGAATTATTTTAACAAGGAGTTTTATTCTTTTCCAAAGGAGTTCCTTTCCTTAGTACTTTTTTTCATAATTTACTTTTGCAGGAGTTAACAGGAAAAATCCACCTACATAAGGCTTTCCTTATACAAAACCTTTTACCACCCCACTTTTGAATTATCTAACTCCTTTTGAAAAATATATCAAAGAAACAATGACCGCATGTGCAATTAATAAAGACATCTCTCTGTTCAACAATACACTTGTTAGATTTCCTCCTTATATTACTAATCCCAATTAACACTTCATTTTGATCCAAAATTCCATTACTTTGGTTTTCTTGTGACAAGGAATGAATCTGTTTGCTTTATGGAAATACCCATAGAAAGGAATTTCAGAAGGTGCTAAGCACTCAAACCAATGTTAAAAAAAAAAATAAAAATAAAAAAATATTCAAACGAAGAACCAATACAGAAAATCTAAAAGGCCTTCTAGTTTATAAAAAACAACTTTCAAAAGTAAATACTGAGACTTCATATATATGCCCTCATTTTCTGGAGATCTGGTTTACAATATTTTAGACTTGCTCTCTTTACACTGCTGGATTACTCTCTTAGGGAAAACACACAGCTCAGTTTGTTGCTAAAGAGCAGAGTTTCTAAAAACTGACCTGTTCCTAAAGAACAGGGTTTCTAAGGCAGAAGAAGCATTTTGTAGCCACTCAAAGCTTTAAAAACAAGGCTTGGGACATTAAATCACTATTCAGAAGGAATAGTGAGTATTATCCAGCAAACATATTAACAACAACTCCTTTTTTACTGGAGAGAATTGTTTCATTTAGAACCACATGCATTCCTTTCAAGACAATGTTTTCAGAGATGTTAGCTATAGCTTGCCACTTCTAGCAAAATACAAAATAGGAAAACCAACAGCAAAATAGTAAAAAGGATGTTACGTTTTGTTTTAAAGCTGGGTAATTTTTGCCATACTGGAGAAAGGTTGTATTCAAGTAATTTTGCCTTTTGTACAACTTGGCGACTCAAACATAACAAAAACACGGGTTTCTCTGGTCTAAATCTGTGTTATTTTGACTCACATATTCTCTTTACTGCTTGTAGTGTCTGTGTGGCACATGCAGTATTCATTCAATCAACAGAACAGCAATTTAATACCTTTGTTATCAGAAAGTCTGCAGGCAGTAAAAACTATCCTCTATAGTGGCTGTATATTTATAAACATGGTATTTGTCCACTAAGGCATCGTAAGGACTTAGCTTACTCATGTTAGGGGAATCAAATTATTACATTTTCAACTTTGATACATAAAATACCTTGGGCATAATACATATTGCCTTCATACCTTCTGAGATTTAGCATATGCAGAAGTAATGAGTGATAGAGAAATTAATCCCCATTATTTCTCCATAATTAACTGCTTTTATTGGAATTTCATGTATTTTTCCCAGTCCTTTCTCACCCTTCATTTCCTAAGTCAAAATTTTCATCCTCTTGAACTTTCAGATGTTCAAGGATCATGTTTTGCAACAATCCAAGAATATCATAGAAGTTTTTACAAAGACTATTAAAAAGCTGGTTAAAGAGGGAAAAAAAAACCAAAAAACAAACCATCCAGTGTTACACTTCACAAAATGAAATATTTCCATGCCTTTTTTTCCTTCACTGTCATATTCCTGTTAAGATGAATTTCAGGGAACACCAATGCCCAGAAAGACTTCATAGTTCAACTCCCCTTAAAATCAGTCTAGAACACAGATCAGTGGCAGAGATTTTGGATGGACACAGATTCATTGACCCTTTCTGTGACAGACAAAAGTACATGGACAAATTTGTTCTCCCCAATGTAGTAATACAGGATAACTTCAGAGAGAAGTCAATGCAGATATCTCCTTGTGAGTCTTTAGAAGGTGATTATTACATTTTTTAATTTGAAATACTCTTAGTTATGACACCGGATGTCACCATGATTCCAAAGCTTCATTGCAGAAACAACCAGTATTTTGCTCAACTTTTGGAACAGTAAATTTTAAAAAAAGATGTTCAGAACTCATTCTACTTGCCTTCATACATTCACAGCATCTCAATTTGTGATGGCCTAGAAATTACAAAATTTAATCCTGAGATGTTATTTAAAGCATTTTATAATGAAAGAAGATTTAACAGCCTTTATATCAGCAGAGAGGTTAATATTGTCACCACCTTTTTATAAATGAAAAGCCATCTATCCTAGTCTAATTCAATATACACAATTGAAATCAATGAGAGCTCTATATAAAGAGCAAGGGTAGAGGATGATGCAAAATGTCAAGAGCTTCTATTTATAGGTACTGAAATTGTAACAAAAAAGGAAAAAAAAAGAAAAAAGAAAAAGTCAGGTTTGAAAGGAACTGATTCTTTTTGAAGTAAAAAATATTCTCTTACTGTATAAACATAACCATGAAAAAGCAGAAACTCTGTTCAACGTCTTAGGCACTGTCCTTGAGACTCACTTTTTTGAATGTCTAGAATTTGAAAAGGATCTCATTTCATCTGACCTTCCATAGAGCATAAACTGTAGGAATTCCATAAACTGATACTATTTTTCCTCTTAGGAAGGAGCAGAGATTTGTTTTAGACTGAAGCTGAATAACACGTGTTATTATTTGTGCTTCTGTAGCAATATCTAAGGTAAAACACTCTTCTAATACATTTCTTAATAATTACTTAAGTAGCTCTTAATTAGTAGATACGTTTCTTCTGGGGAGCAAAATACCCTGTCCATCCACATGAGACTACTTCTATCTTTTCACTTGACTTTGGGATACTGACTTAGCTAAAATTATACCTTTAGAATTGAACTCTAGCCTAGTTTGCTTCAACGTCACTCCGTTACTACTGGTTACGTGAATTAATCAGTGCTACAAAATAATGACTTTAAAAGTAGAAAAGACCAGCTGATTTTTGTATGACTAATAAACTAGAAAATTTACATCATAAATAATCATTGAGAAATTGAAGTTTAAAACTATCACAAGGCACTAGAATTGTAGAAACATGATAGTTTTACCTTTTCTGTTGAAGTCAGAAAAGATGAATAGCAGATACCAGCTTATTTTAATATGCTTACAACAGAGGAAACTGTATCCCCAAAGGCCACTGTGCCATTTTATGCTATCTTTTCATTGCCTCTAAAAATCTGCTATATTTTTCTTAGATAGATAAAAATACATATTTTCAGATTTACTATTGAGATACTACTATTTCATATTTACTGCTGGGGATACACTCCAAATTCTTCGTAGACTTCCGAATTCTTTACAAGTATTCGGGGTCAGATTCTATAAAACAAAAATAGATGAACATCACCCAGAACATTAAACCATTTTGTCAACGTTATTTATTTGTCTTTAATACACTTTGGCGAGCTGAGTCCTAGGAACCACAGATTAACTCTTTCTTTGCTAGGCCCTGTGAAGAATTAATACAATCAGACACATGACCTAAACCAAACACATTATACTGCACAAATCCCTCTTTCTCTTATCAGAAAATACCCCACTCTTGCTCCATGACTTAGGCCCTCTTATCTTCTTATAGAAATAAGCAGAGGATACTATGATGGCAATTTGACTTACATGAGAAACACCATCTGAGTCTTCCTTCCTGGCCTGTAAGAGAAGATCACTGATCTGAAGAGAACATCTATTCATACATTCAGGAACTAAATTTTCTTTCCTTCTTTAAGGTCTTCAAAACATCCAGCAAATATGAAAAACCTGCGTTCTGGACAAGCCACCTCCAGCTAACTACTGACTAGAATTAAGATCTCCTTTTCTGACAGAGTTTCAAAACCTAGCTAAAAGCCAATTTCAGGCCTGTTCAAAAGCCCATTAACTTGGGGCATAATGTGGATCCGGGGCAGTTGTCATGGTTTAAGCCCAGTCGGCAACAAAACACCAGAAGGCCACTCGCTCACTTCTCTACCCCCGGTGGGATGGGGAGGAGAAAATATAATGAAAATCTCATGGGTCAAGACAAGGACAGGGAGAGATCACTCACCAATTACTGTCATGAGCAAAACAGACTTGACTTGGGGGAAAAAAAAAAAACCAAAATCAATTTAATTTACTACCATTCGAATCAAAACAACATAATGAGAAGTAAAATCAAATCTTAAAACACCTTCCCCCCACCCCTCCATCCTTCCCGGGCTTAACTTTACTCCTGGTTTTCTCTCCCTCCTCTTCCACAACGGCGCAGGGGGATGGGGAATGAGGGTTGGGGTTGGTTCGCCACATGTTGCCTCTGCTGCCCCTTCCTCCTCAGGGGGAGGAGGACTCCTCACTCTTCCCCTGCTCCACCGTGGGGTCCCCCCCACAGAAGACAGTCCTGCATGAACTTCTCCAGCTTGGGTCCTTCCCATGGGCTGCAGTCCTTCACGCACAGACTCCTCCAGCGTGGGTCCTTCCCACGGGCTGCAGTCCTTCACGCACAGACTCCTCCAGCGTGGGTCCCCCACGGGGTCACAAGTCCTGCCAGAAAACCTGCTCCAGCGTGGGCTCCTCTCTCCCGGGCTGCAGGTGGGCATCTGCTGCCCCGCTCCCCTCCCTGGGCTGGGGGGGGACAGCCTGCCGCCTCACCACGGGCTGCGGGGGCAAACCCTCCTCCCCTCCTTCCTCCTCGCTGACCTCGGTGTCTGCAGAGGGGTTCCTCTCACATCCCACTCCCCCCACTCCCTGCAGGTTCCCCTTCCGAAATCTGTTCTCCCAGAGGCGCTACCGCCGTCGCTGAGGGGCTCGGCCTGGGCCAGCGGCGGGTCCAGCTTGGAGCCGGGGAAGCTTCCAGCAGCTTCTCACAGGAGCCAGCCCCGCGGCCCCTCCCCCGCTACCAAAACCCTGCCACACAAACCCAAAACAGCAGTCTACAGAAGTGGATGACTTTTAGTGGTCCTTTGCTGTCATTCATTGCTGGGAATCCATTAATTTTAATTGTCCTATACTGCTCTGTGACACTCATATTCCAGCGGGTGACAGTGGCAGAACAATTTACTGAATGTATCTGAACGGTTTCTGAACAAAAAGCCCAAAACGTGGTGCTGGGGATCATTACCTACGCTAAAACCCCTTCACCTTCAGAGTCCTAAAACAACCATTCTTATCCCCATTCTATTCCACATTGAGGCAGGTGTGAAGTGAGCTGTAACGTCTGGAAAATCACACCTGCACGATGTGTCAGTAAGACACACCAACACAAAGTATAACTAATCTCAACCTATAACTTGTCACCCCTTCTCTCTCCAACCCCAGCTACAGTACTCCCCCGCCTTAGCCAACCCCTTCACCCCAAACCCCTGGTTGCGTACCAAGGATGCAAGGCCCCGCTGTGATACGATGCAGCTGCCTAACTTTGGCTCCAATTGCAGACAGAAGTAGCATTATTGATCGTTAGCAGCTCAAGGACTCAAGAAAATAAATGCCAGCATAGAAAGGCATAAAACCCTAAAGACAAAGAGGATAAGAGAGGCTGGTTTGTCTGAGTGGGAACTGCTGGGTCACCGGTGTCATCCACGTCAGTGATGGTGGTGGAGGACAGAGTCATCGCCGCCATGAAGACCCCTTCCAGGGAGCTGCAGGTACCTACTGTTCCCTTCCTGACTGCTGCCTGCCTGGCCAGCAAAGATTCTTTGCTGCCTTATAGGAACAGTGACCATGTTAATGCTTAGCCTAAGAGCTTATTAGGTCCTACCCACCTGTTGTGTATCAGGCAAGAAATTATTGCTTCACACTTTCAAGTTATGTATATCCTGTTTGCAGAACCTCTTTGCACCTTGCTAAAGAAGCCCAAACAAATTGACCCATAACAACCTCCACTACTGTTAAAAATTTTGGCTGGATGAATAACACTTGGCTGATACCAAGTCAGGATAAGGTTCATATGCTTGAATTTGGCAAAGGAAAATATGTTGAGGAGTTTTATCTATAACATCATCTCCTTTGTTTAAAAATTTGTGTCTGTAAACTGGTTGACACAGATTACAAGGTACCACTGCTCCTGAAATTTAGGATGTTGAATTATGATAGTTTATATTTTACATAAAGAATGTACTCTACTATCTATAGCTGGCTCAGACAGTGCATTTCATCCTAGCAGGTTACAGACTGACCATATACAACATATGTTTTCCTGCCTTCAGCAATGCAACACACCTGAGCATGAAGCCACCAACTCTCAGGAGTATACACCGCTTACGCAAGATAGCAAGGAGCGTACTCAGAAATACAAGAAACTGAAAATATATCAGTTCCCTACACTAACTGCTTACAGAACACAAACTCTTTATTCCCATCTACAAAATTGCAAATTCTTAGGCCTAGGACACCAAGGGAATATATAAAGCAGTGGGACAAAGGACCAAGGTAAAAATTTCCATTTCTCAGATATAACGGATACTCTATGTAGCTATATAAATTGCTTAAAGAAGAGGTTCATCAGAACAAGTCTGATATAAGTCTGGAATGAACTTTAGGATACAAGAAAGAATGGACTTGTCACCAATTTCTATTCCAACCACTGTCTGTATTTTTTTCACTCAGGCTTCTACTGGAACATAAAACCAACAGAAAAATATTAAAATATATTAAGAAGTCTAACACATTTTGGGGGGGTCGTTGTCAGATCATTTAATGAGTTAAAGGAGGATGCACAAGCCCTGAAGAAGGTCTTTTCCAACCTAAATGATTCTATGATTCTATGTTTTGGCACTCGTGGTGAAAGGTTCTCCTAGCTCTTTCAGGTTTATAAGCTCACTGTTTATGAGCCAGATGGTGGAGCCCCTAGCCGCACTATTCTTGTACATGGTTATCAACATAAGGAATGTTCCAGTACAACTGAAAACTGTCACAATTTAAAGACTGGCCCAAAGAAATGAGAGTTTTAAAGAAGTGACATTTTTTTAGGTGAAGACAATCTGCATCTCCTATGAAACACTGAAATACCCTTTCTTATCTACACACAAGTTTGAGTTTGTCCAATTTAGTTACATTTTTGTTAATACAATGGAAAGTAAACCATCGACCTGAACAAGGTAAACTGTCAGCAAGCCACAAAATTCATTTTTTTAAAACCAATGTTATTGATAAAAATTAAATTAACAATCTCGACAAGTTTGGTTGTCAATGAGCTCCTGACACACTCTTTCTAACCTGCCATCTTTAGTTCTTCCATATGCAAACCCGTATGACATGCCATAGCACACTCATAATGAAGAAAACCTGTTGTGGTCAATCAGAGGGAAAACAAAACCATAAAACATGCAACTAAAATCAGCATGACACAAACATGATGGATCATATTTTTTGCATTTGTCACATTTCCTGGGAGCTTTCATAGGTCTGTTTTTTATTTAATTATCACAAGAGGTAATAAAGTTAGAGGCGTGCCAATGGGGAACAGGTCATTACTGAGAGTTGTTAACCTCCTAATACAATCCACTGCTCTTTTAATCACTCAGCAACTAAATTAATTAGCTGTTAAAGATTAGAAAATTTTTCCCCAAACCTAACTATAGTACGTAATTTCTTTCTTATATTCCACATTTTATATACATTATAAATATATTCATTTCAATATATAAAAAAATATTCAATTACTGTGTGAACACTTGATCGGAATGTAACTTGAAAGGATGAAGTTATCAGGTGCATGATAAACATCATTTTTTCCTTAAAGATACAAAATCTGTCACCTTGTCAGTATCTATGAATTCCCTCAAGTAAAGTTACCCTTCATAACATGGAAATTTTCATTGCAAATATCCAAGCGCTTCCAAGCCACAACTGAAGAGTCTTATTTGTCTTGTATGAGAAACAACCTATTCCAATGGCTACCAGCACTCTGGAGTTAACATGTAAGACAGTAATCAAGATGATTTTCTTTGAAAGAATATAATTATGTATATAAATTGCCTTAAAATAAATAGGAACAAGCTGCCTCACATTTACAGCAGGGTAAGAGCGTACAGGTATCAATTCAGATATAGCTTGTAGATATAGCTATACCCAAAGTTACATAAGTGTCAAGGATTAGTTGCACAAGATAAATTTCTGCATTAGATTTCTCATTCTCCCATTGTCACTTTTTCCCACCTTACTGTCATGTTTAACACCTACTTCTCCTTCTTTCTCCTAAACTCCTACACACTCATACACAAATATGCTTTCATTGCTATCAACTATTTAGTCCATATGTTCAAAATACTTTCAAGAACAGATAGTAGTTTTGAACAAAATTCGTTACTTACAAAACCACACTTTCTTTACTGTGCTACTCAAACAATTATATTTTTCAGTTTTTCTAATACTGAACTTTATATTATGTATTATTACATGATAAGAACACGAAGTGCAATACAGTGTACATTTCTAATACAGGAACAGTATAATTTGATATATATGCATATATAATTGGGCAAAAAAATCTAATATCTGAAATAAAGCTAAGTTTCATTGTGAAGTTAGACTTTAGGTTCTGATTCAGAACCTATATATTTATGTTATTATACATATTTAACTACATATACAACTTAGCAGTTAGGTTTAAGTCCACTAGATGTTCACGTCTCACAAAGAAGTCTACATTTTTACTCATGTTTTACAGTACAAGTTAGTAAGTCCACTGTCTTTTGTCCACTGGTGAAACTGCTGATACAAGTAAAGTACGTTGTCACTGAGCTGCATCTCGTCTAGAGGACAAAAGTATTAGGAAATACTAAATTTCTCTTATTAACACAGATAAATGTAGCCTATTGTCTGAACAAACAACTTTTTACAGAAAAGTACAGATTACTTTATGAGGTCTCAGATGGACTTTTCTAACCTGCCCATTAAATCAGTTTTAAATATAACTTCTGAGTTGAATCTGACATTTGTTTAAAAACATGTCTACTGTTAGCTTTTTACAGAATTAGTTTTAGAGAACAGATGGACATCTGAATATCTTCTTAAAAATGAGTATTTATGTAAAACTTCAGGTAGAAAAAAAAGGCTGCATTTAGAGAAAATATCCAACAGGAAGGTAAAAAAATACCCAAAAGGATGACTGGAATTTTTCAGGCTACCTTTTAGGGATTAACAAAGCATCTATAACTGAAGATCTCACCAAGCAAATACTTAAGTGAAGCTCATCTTTGCAAACAAGCTGGAAGATCCACATAGACCTGCAGTATGCCTTGCCAGTTCCTCGGGATTTAGTTTACCTTAATCCCCATCCAATTTTCTAGTCACACTGAAAATGCACAACGTATGTCCTCAGTTATTAAATGTTCTCAGACATTAATATTTATTGGCAGTTCTCTTTTTTATTGTCGTTAATTTTGGAATTTAGGTGCTAGATCTCTCTTTTTGGTTTTTTTTTTGTATTCTTGAACTTTTGGGGAGGTGATTTGTAAAAAAATCAATTTGTAATGACTTAAAAAATCATTATATCAGGAATAGAATGGGCTTTTTCAAATCTGAATTATGCTTATGTACAAAATTATTATGGATTAAATACTGCTCCAGCAGTGTGATGGGCAAGAAGCAAAATTATTAGGACAATGCAGATTGGAATCAAATAAAATACAGAGCTCAAATCTTTACAATAAAATGAGTTTCTTCCCCCTTTGTTGCACAACGCAATTACCTCATATTCGCTATGTGCTTTCTTTTTTGCTTTCCTTTATTTCTGTATTTTTATCTGCCTTTGTAAGCTAAAGAATGAACAGTTCTAATACAATGAAAATTGAAGCATTGTCAAAGAGATTAAGCATGAACTAGAAAAAAAGAACATATAAAGCCAGTTACTTTTGGCCTTACTCAATGGAGACTTAAAGCAAGACTCCTCTGACTAACACTTTGCATTGCTGAAGGTCAGCAAGATCTAATGTCTGACTGTACCAAGAAAGAAACAAAACCATTCATTGTTAGCTGCCGTGAACAAACGATAGCAAATACATCAAATGGAAATAATGGAAAACTGTGCAGAATGAGCAAAGATACCTTCAGAAATAAAGTAGGGTTGCAACTTTTTCATATACCTCTAACCACCGTCACTTCTATGTAATGTACATCTCTGTTCATACCTAGGACATCATCCAAATGTATTACTACCTACTCCTATAACTTCTCTTGATGTCAGATATGCGTCTAAAATTGGTGCATGATGTTCCGTATATTAGTTATGCTAACAAGGTATACTTCGCCTGGCTGGGACAAAGTTAATTTTCTTCATTGTGGCCTGCACGGTGCTGTGTTTTGGATTTGTGGCTGAACATGTTGATAACACAGCAATGTTTTGGCTACTGCTGAACAGTGCTTGCACAGCATCAAGGCTTTCTCTTTTTCCCACTTTGACTCTGCCCCCAGCATGGGATGGCGAGAAGCTGGGAGGGAAAACAGCTGGGACAGCTGACCCAAATTTGCAAAAGGGATATTCCATACCATGTAACATAATGTTCAGCAACAAGAACTGGCATAGAGGAAGAAGAAGGAGGGTGAGGGGTTGCCTCCCAATGTGGCTGATGCTTGGCAAATGGCTGGGCATCAGTCTGCTTGTCGGAAGTGATAAGTGATTTCTTTTGCATTGCTTGTTCTTTTTTTTCCCTCTTTCCTTCATCTATTAAATTGTCTTTATCCCAACCAATTAATTTTTTCACTTTTGTTTTTCCTATTCTCTCCCCCATCCTGCTGGGTGGGGGGAGTGAGTGAGCGGCTGTGTGGGTACTTGGCGGCTGGCTGGGGTCAACCCATCACACAAGGCTATGTAAACGTAGCTTTAAATTTAAATAGTATTTATAACTTCAGTATAAAATGTCAGAACTCTTAAAAGAGAACCTTATGCTACTCTGGAGAGTCCATGGTGACACGCCCTACTATATTACATTGCTCTTATCACATTCTATTTGTGGAGCAGAGCTGAAAATCAAACATAGTTGTACAACACAAATTTCCATGTAAAGAAAAGGATTGTGCTTTTCATATCTAAGAAAGGATATTAGTAACTTGACTGCAAAACCATTTCTTAAGAACTCTGTCACCCAAGAAGTATATCAGCCCTCCTTCCCCTCAACGATATAACACATGCTATGGACAAGGTAATACCCACATCTTTAAAACATCAGTGAATGATGTTAGTTGTTCAGTAAGTGTCACAAAATTGAAGTTTACAGTACCCAGATGAGTATCAGCTGGTCTTTTGTGTGTGTTTGTTGTGTGGGTTTTTTTCTACCCTACCATTTCATTTGACATTGCAGTCACTCTTGTACATAAATTCAGAGAACACAGACAAAATCTGAATATTATAAGACACACAGATTTCATCCCCATATATTTGAAATGCCTGTGTTATTTGGAAACGGGCAAGGCATGGGAGGTCTGCAAGGCTGAACCTAGCACACCAGGTTACATATTACTCTGAGGAACAAAATGCTCCTGAAGAAAAACACAATAAAAGAAAATGACAGAATGAAATAAACACATTAATAAGAATAACAATAGAAATTGGCTAAGGAAAATTCAAAAGAAAGTAGAAAATACATTCATAACTTCCAAGAAAAAAAAAAAAGTCCAGCAAGATATAATTTAGACTCTAGAAAAACAGTAAATATCGATATTGTAACTAAACCAAAGCTCTCAATAATTGACATATATCTAAGGCACATATTCCCTTATATCTGTATGTCAATAACAATTGTTCATCTATCAGTAAGAATGTCTCTACATTTACTTCTCTATACATTTTTAAATAATAATTAAAAAAAAAGCAAAGACAAAAGTCGCTTTTAAGGGAAAGGGGGAGGGGGCATTGTAGATTGGAATTTAGTTTTCCAAAAAGAGCTTGAACTAGTCGTCTTGTAATTTAGTTCAGCTTAACCAGTAGAGTATTACAGACCACTGCTTTTATTCTATGAAAGTTTCACCAAGCAAATCTGCCAAACTATACCATTCCTTTTACGAATAAAAGACTTTCTGAGGAAAAGAAACCATTCCAGGAGTCCACCACTCTCCAAATGAAACTCCAGCTATAAAAGGATACACAGGAGGAATACCTTTAAAACTGTACCTGTTGAAAAAATCGATTTCCTTGCCATTACCTATATTCTTTCCCAGAGGACAGTAATAATTGTCATTCATTAAGTTTATTTAAAGCTGTAACTTAGATGATGCCCTTTTACCCTTATTTCTATAAAGAAATACAATTATATCAACTCCTTAAATGCTTTGACTATCAGATTCATTATCCATTTTTTAGACATTCGATCCCACAACAAAATAACAATCCCAACTAAATGACCTATTTCTCTACAAAATTATCAGGAAGGTTACAATCTGTATAAACATGTATTCTGTACGGGTGAAACCTAAACCAAGTTATTATACAAGAAGCCACCTGATCACATTTAAAAAGACACAGAAGAGCTGAATTTGCCTTTAAACCCACTCCCTCTATGTGTTAGGTAACTTTCAGGGGAGGTCGATTCGCACTTAGATCTGAACTGCACTAATTCATTTCCTGAACTACTGCTTTGGGGCAGGATATATATAGTGCACTGGCTATGCTACAAAATGAAATGGGCAACTCCTGCTTCAATCTAATAAAAGTGACCCGAGCATGTCTAATAAATCAAGCTTTTCCAGGGTAAAAATGGAAGCGATTTTAATTTGTGAAACCTTAGGGCTAAAGTCCTACTGCACAACAGAGAGCAAGAGAATTCACGCAAACAGTAGCCATGAAAAGGGGTAGTGAGAATCGCAGTTTTGGATGAGGAACCTAAGACCTACACAAACTCTGCTTTGGATACCTGAGGTAATTTGTTTATGTGGCCTCCAGACAAATGTAATTAACAGTGATCTTGTCTGATAACAGATGCTAAGTTACCTGACAAATGGCTTATGACCATGAAGACAGAGGAGCAGGGATAGGTATAGGAACCCCAGTAAGCCAAGAAATCAAAATGGAGCACGCTGAACTGGCTACTCCAGAGGCCATCAAAGGAAAACAATGAGACCGTTGCCCCTGGTGAAGACACCCACCAAGGCAGGTAAACAAGGCAACTCTCACTGGAAAGCCATGCACATTAAATGGGGTCATCAGGGTATAGCACTTACTAAGAGGGAAGAGAATTTGGGGATAAAGCAGAGAGAATATTTGGTATTGTGTAAAACTTACTGTGAGATGTTTAGAGAAAGGACCAAAGACATGGGAAAAAAGGGGTCAAGACGGATTGGGGAGGGATAAAAGTGGGAAAATAGAAAAGGATAAAAGAGGCTGGTTGCATGTGAAGAGGCTGCTGGTCAGCACGCCCGCCTGACTGAACCCTGTACTCCACCGCGGGCTGTCCCATGCCCTTATTAAAGTCTATCTTCTGCGTGGTGAACTCTCCGAGAACTCTGAGTGTGCACGTGTGGGAGCCAGTGAACTCTGAGCTGGACTAGCCTGCGAGCCCAGCGCAAGGTGTGAGTGCCAGCTGCTGGAGTGGGACCGTGAGTGTCAGGGGCTCACAGGTCCGAGGGCTGCAAGTGGGGGTGATGGGGGGGCGGCCAGGGCTCAGCCACTGCATAGGCTCACAGTCTAAGACCGGGTACAGGAGAGACTTGTAACGTGCGTGCTGCTGGAACAGGAGAAATGAAGCCCTCCACAACTGGCTTCCCTAACAACTTAAATGAAAATAGGATTGGGACAGAAGATCACCTGTGCAGAAAAACAAGAAGAAAATGTTAAGTGTAAGCAAAACAGGGTGTTTGAATCATTTGTTGAGAAATACAGCAGTACATGTTCATGACGGTGAAGTTATTCCGACATTATAGGGTGGTGCTATTCACTTTGGCTAGAGAGAAAAATTACAAGCAATGGCAGTTATCTCAGTGTCTTGCTAAAAATTAAATTTGGATAAATATGTATCTAATTGCATTTCTAGGTAATCAAATTCCTCCCTATAAGAAAAATATCCTGCTATATTCAATTACAGAAGTTAGTCGTCTTTGTTTACATCTCTAGTGTCTTCAGTAATCATTAATCAACCTAGTGCAAACTGGCTGATGGTCCTGGTCTGGAACTTCCTCTTTCATCAATGACTTTGGCAGAAAATGTGTATTCTACAAGTGTTATGACTTCAAGGCAAAATGTCAGTTTTCATAAAAATTTGTAATTTTGTTTTAAAAAATGTTCACAATTACATAGAAACATCCATCCTGCAAGTCAAACTGTACTGAAGCCAAAGCTAACACGTTCTCCAGCCCTTTCAGTCCAGAACGAGGCTGGTGAGGAGATATGGATCCCACAGCTTTCAAATTCGACTAAGTGAGCAATACTTTCAGACATCTCAAAACCTATTCAGGAAAAACCTAGAAATCCTGGGAAGCCTAGATGCCAGGTCTACAATCTGGCCAAGATGCTCTGCAAGCAAAACTTCCAGGAGCTGGGATTTAAGAATGTTTAGGATTTTCCAGGAGAAAGAAAGAGGGTCTCAAAAGCCTGCTTAAAAGGTTGAAATGAAACATTTTTTCTCTAAACAGAATTTTTGAATTTCTGTTCTGCAGAAAATGCCAGCTACTCCTTCCATTACAGATTTTTTTTTCCCCATTAGTTTTTGGTTTGGACTACTGAACACCATTTTCCATTTCAAATCTGGGGAAATACAGCTGTTTCTGGAAGAGATGATCCTTTCTGATATACCCCTAAACATAAAATCAGATTGCAGATCTCCTGAAAGATTTTCCACAGCTCTTTAAAAATTAGAGCTTAAAAATATATTAAGTATGTATATTCATACATACACACACACATTATATATATATTATACACACATATACATGCTATATGTAAACATTATTGTCCAATATCTAGTGACTGGTCTGCTTGAATGATGTCATTCCTCTGCTTTGGCTACCTACTAATGTTTTCTTTTCCTCCTCCCCTCCTTCATCTGATGGAAATATGTGGTCTTGTAATGAAAAGCTTAATTTCTGGGTGTTTATGTCTGATTATGGTAACTGTTAAATGCACAGATTGAAGAAAGACTTATTATGGCTAAAGCAGAAGAGTACTGTGTACCTCCATCTGTCACTGATATAAGATGTGACCTTTTTAGATACAGTTTCTTCATCTGTAAAATGAAAATTATATTAACCTACTGTACATCAGAACATTAATTTAATTAACATTTTGGGGACAGAAAGCTTAGAAATAGTCAGATGAAAAGCACTTACAAGATAAAGTAATATTACTGCTACAAATTAAACAACATTTGGACTGAATATATTAGAACAGCTGTTTCTAACATCAGGATTAATGTAGAAAAGAGATACCAAATTACTATTGATCATTCCTGTCCCTTGTTAAAACATCTGAAGAAGGTTACTTGCACTTTGGGCACTCATACCTTCATAATTATATTGTGAATAATCCTGAAGATTTGTAGTAGCTGTATAGTTAGATAAATTTATAAATAAGGAGAACCAAAGAGACCAAAACCTCATTCAGAAGTAGGCCTTACATTTATGACTTTCTAATAATTTCTATAGCAACATGTTGCAGTATCATAAACACAGACATAATGACATCTTAGGTCTGAATAAAAGCAGCAGTTAGGAAGTAGAAATGCTAATAAACAGTAACTGAAACATGAATCGAACCTGCTAAAATAATGAAATCCCATTTAAAACATCTGTAACCATTTTTGGACAAGCTCTTAAAGATTACTTCCACTTGGAGAAATGCCACTCCATTCTTACCAATGCATGGTCTTCACATTCATTCAACCTACATTACACAAATGTCAGAGGATGATCCCCAAGTCTCTGACAGATATTATTTCCATTATTAGAGCCTATTATTATTGACATTTATTTCCTATGTGAATCAAAATAATTCATATTTATTTTAATATTTAAGCTATACTAAAACCTAAAACATGATAAAATATTGTGATAAAAATGAGGAAAACTGCCTTGGATTTTGGCATACCTTTTTCAACCTTTTGTTTATTAAATTTATGTTTATTATTTTCAGCCTTTTAAACACCAAAGTAATATAAGTAAACCACAAGAAGAAAGTTAAGAAACAAATTCAGTATGCATTTCCCATTTCATGCATTTACTTCAAAGAGTAAATGTAGTAATAGCAGTAATAAAAATAAATAGTGACAATCTAAAAAATTGACAATCTAACAGCTACCATGTTGTGCTCCACTGAAGTGTACTCAACAGAGCATAACATGGTTTGACTCAGCCTTCCTAAGACGTTTCCTTTCTCAGCTATGCAAAATCAAGCTGAGATCTGGAGGATCTTCATAAGAAATGGAGTTGAATTAATTTAAACCAATGAATTAAAATAGTAGATTTTTATTATGAACAGATTAATGTAATTTTAATGCAATTATTATTTGCATCCCAAAAGAACAACTTGAACCTATATTTTTTGATTCTTAAACTTTTGCTTCTCTCACTATAACCATTATCTTCCCTTTGTTACTGTCTCCTTTTATTTCCACTTCTTAAATTTCACCGTAGGTCATATTTTGAATTTTAAAGGGTAAGCCATTCTCTCACTGTATGTTTGCAGATACAAGAACAACAGTGTCACAAAGAACAACAGTGTCCTGGTCTTATGCTTCATAAAATATAACAAATAATTAAGTACCTTGTTCTATCCCTGCCTTGGAATGTAGTTCAGATTTTTAATATACAAATAGCCACA
The DNA here is from genome assembly GCF_947461875.1 of Haliaeetus albicilla. NCBI lineage: Eukaryota > Metazoa > Chordata > Aves > Accipitriformes > Accipitridae > Haliaeetus > Haliaeetus albicilla. The sequence goes on from NC_091485.1 coordinate 15,427,769, forward strand.
AAGTTTTTCAGAACAAGTATGCCAAGTATACATGCTTATATATTTGTACATACTATTGGTTGACTACATTTCTAATGACAGTAGAAGAAAAATTAGCAATCCAAGGTGAAGAAGGAGCATTAGTTCTTTAACAGAGCTCTGTGCTACCACAAATTATTGATACTGAATTAGTGTGTTTATTTCAGGATCTAGTGCACAGAACTATCAGTGAAAACCTGTCCACTGGATTCAGTCATTTGGACCATGTCATGATGAATGAGGAGGTGACACTGATCTCTACAGAACAAATTTAAGACTTTGTTTCTGGAGATATTTAAACCAATGAATAACTTGAAAGTATTTGGATAACTGTGTATAGTGCACACACTCCCCTGAGAGTTCCGTCCATTTTGTGCAGCATTGTTGGCAAGTCTGAAATCTTCCTATAGAAAATGTTTCTATATGATTTGGACTTAACACTGGTATACACAACTTTCAATATATTAACATCATCACTGTATCAATGGAGTTTCAGCTCTACTGACTTCTTACTTTTCTTCTTAGAGATAAACAGAGATCACCAAAGACAAGCATACGCCCAAATTTAAAATTAATATTTTCACAGAAAAATATAGGTAGGATTTGTCTTTTACCTTACAACTCAACTTCTCAGTTATTTCTCAATATTGTAATAATACTCTTTATAACTGTCATGTACATTCCCCAGTCCAATACTTTCAAATTATTTTCCTCTGCATTTGAATGACATCTCCTATGTTAATTACTATCTGAATCTAAAGGGGGGGGGGGGGCAGGGGGAAGAGGACAGAAATGTAAAAATATGAGTCAGCAGCTTTTTGGAGAGTTTTAATAATCAGTTTAAAATTGACAATTCAAGAGGTAGAAAAGCTAATAAATAAAAAGCGTTCTTGCACTACCACACAATATATTAATTAATGTGGGTATGCAATAACTAAACCAAATTTCTGGAGATGCCCTAAGGCAGGCAAAAAGTAACATCCAATATCCTTTGATCCATTTTGTGAAAGTTTAACTATACTTTTTGAGCAGAATTTAAACTAGTGCTCCGATCCACAAGTGAAATCCAGAAGCCAAAATGCAGGACTCGTTGAATTTGTAACTAACCTTCTCTAGGAAAGATCTAATGTTAATGCTGTCAGACATTCCCTACTCTATTCCTTCACTCCTCCCTTCCCCTCGTCTCTTCCCCCAGGTAAGCATTAATTAAAAATTCTGAAGTAAAAAACAACCAGGCAATCAACACTGAGATAACTTCACTTTCTCAGACAGTACCAAGTGTTGAATTTGACAGCTACACACAAATCTGAATGAGCAAGAACAAGAACAAGGTCTCAATTCATCATACAGTTTCACCAATAATGCCACATTTCTATAAGTCGTCACTCCCCCGTTTTTAGATTTCTTAAACCATTGCTTCTTCAGGAACTGGAATTGATTGCTCTTTTCTGCCGAACCAGTGAAGTCCTTTCAATTCAACAACAGGGTGAACTGAAACCTCGCTCTCCCAACTCTCTTTGGCTCTGACTGGATTTGGAAGTACTCAGCACAGCATGAAAAGTGTTCCTTCTCTCACAGAGCCAACTTCCCTCAAAAAAGGATTATTTTGTTTGTTAGGGTACATTCTTACGACAGTTGTACATTCAAATATACAAATGATAACCACATACTTTCAAAAAGTATCCATAAAGGATAATGAGTGTAAATGATAATGAACTTCATACAGATTTATTGTAAAACTACAAACCACTGTTTGGCACAGACATTTCTCCAGCTTGTTACTTTGACCAATGCTGAGAATTTACATTTTATCGGAGTTATGCATCTGTTGACTGATCTCAGTGTAAGGCTTATCATCACTCCTTTGCTAAAATATACATCCCTGTTTAGAAAAAAAACGAAAGAACCTATTGGTCTCATATTCAGAAGCATCAAATTGCTACCATTATTTACTTGCAGTTGTGTACAAAACAACCAAGAGAGTGAAGTATGAATCACTATAATCATATAAAGAGGATAATACTTGCAGCAGTAATGAGACATATGATAAGGAACAATAGGAATTGTGATTTTACTTGGGAAAAAAAATCTAATAAAATAGTCTCTCAGAATTAAATTATAGTCTATTACATAGCACAGAGCTTTTCAAAATTGCAAAACTGCTGTCTTTATTTTATTATTCACCCCGAACTAGCAGCTCTCATAAACTTTCCAAATTCAATTGCTCTTACCCCAGCCCAATTTTCCCATCCAATTTGTATTAATCCAATCACAGCACTGAATGGCTCCCTTGTGAGAATGCAGGCCCTTAAGAGAAAAGGCTAGATGTAGTTAAGGTACTTAACAAAGACATCATACTTTTCTTAAAGAAATTAATAAACTAGAAAGCTTTACCTTATATGGTCAAATTTTACTGAATATTTCTATATTTGAGCGTTTAAAGTTGGTGGACTTACTATTAATAGACTAGTAACAGTAAACAGTCAAATCAGTATTCTTTTTCAAAACTCCTGCAGATTTCTAGTAACCCATGAGCCTAGACACATCATAAATGGCGACGACGCAAAACCAGCTAAGCCACCGAGGGAGGAATACAGGTGAATGTACATGAGGATGGGAACTGCCTCAGCCAAAAAAAATTCACAAGAGACATTCAGACACACAGCAAGGGAGGCTGCCGTCTTCTGAGGCATGCTGCACCTCAACACCCCACAAGAAAGAACTTCATCCTCAGGACTCCAAGTCTGACATATGTGGCCAAGAATGATTCAACCACCCTTGCTGTTGGGTTTTTTCCCCTTTGTTCACTAATCCTATGCACTTGTAGAGTATGTGGGAGATGGTGCTAGAACTTGCACGAAGCACAACTATCCCTTTTTGAAGCAGGCAGCAAACTCAGAACAAAGTGTGATGTGGGAGCTAGTCTCACCAAAGGTTCTCTTTCAAACCCAAGGGCTTAGAGTACCTTGTGAATGCACAACAGCGGCATGTTCTGCTGGACTCAGAGTTCTCCAGGCTGCCCATGGGTCAGATCAGACTCTGGTTCAGGTAGAGAATGATGAATGACCCTCCAGGAATGCCTAGTAACATGTTCAGCTTAATTTTTTTACCTTTTCATACTATGCTACTGTCTTGAGAAGTATAAAGAACATGAAGAGCAGTAAATAAGAAAAAGCAAAAGACACTATAGACATCAGAAACTTGACACTATCTTGATTATACCAGTAGCTTGGCTGGTATCCGATAGAGGCTAAGCTTTCATAGCTCAATTTCAAGAGAAAAACTAGATGAAGAAGAGATACTAAACCTTCATAGATTAAGTTTCTTCTCATCCTGACTTTGCATTCTGAATTGGAATGGCCTTCCACTCAGCCATCGACAATGACCTTCATTACAAATTCAATTTAATTGAATTCAATTTAACTGTTTAAGAAAAATGAGTCTTTTTTTGCTGCCTTCTTTGTATGATATAAACCACTACGCTCCTTCCTGGAACCTGTTAATACTTGTAATGAGAGCATCCCTCTGTTAGTACCAGACCTACTGCTTTAAATCCTCTCACACACCTGTATTGTCATCCTCAGGAGTGTTCTAGTAGAGAATATGTTGTATAGGCAAGGCAGCACCACTGGCCTGAGTCAGTCCCTAAATTCTTTATACAATTACCCCACAAAAAATGGAGCTAGGAAGAACCTAAAACCTCCAGAGAAGTTTAGGTTTTTTTAAAAGCGTATTTCAACTCCATTTAATAAATCTTCTGGAGTCTTGGAAAAAATGTAAGAACAGATCAGCTGGGACAAGATACAAGAATTCATGAAGTGATAATATGGAAAATATTGTCAGTATATGTGTACCAAAAAAAATGTGCAAAATGGTTTGAAAAAGAAGTTCCAGTATGTTTTCTGTCTCTTAAGTGAGTAATTAATATTTCAGTATGTCATTTCTGCTCCTCTCTGCTACTAAAGAAAATATATTTTGGTGATTAATAAGCAAAAGGTGATTGGCTTAGGGTCAGGCATCACTACCTGAGTGGTGAAATGACAAAATTCTTTTATTATTATTATTAATGTTCTGTTATTTTTAGTTCAAAATCCTGCAGACAGAAGGGCAGTTTCAATACTGATTTAAGTACAAAATTTCACAAGAAATACATATCTTAACCCACTATTGAGTTTACCCTAAAAAGTCCCTTTAGTCCTTTATGCCAAAAATCCTTTTAGTCCCCTAAAAGCCTACATATAATGGTGCTTATGGTCTAAATATAAGATGAACACTGACATCAGTGGAAAAAAGAAGTCTCAAAAAGAGAATTAAAAAAAAAAAAAAAAGGCTAATTATCCTTAAGTGAGTCAAAGGGTATTGTTCTTGGCAAATTTTCTCCTTGGTGCAACCATTAGAATTCCTGATGATGTAGGGAATGAAAAATCTTTAATTATTACTATCACAAAAACCAAGCAGAAGTAAGGAAACACTCATCCAAGTGTCATACTCTCATCTGAGTTAGAGCAGTACAAAGTTGTAAAAAGCAGAAGCTCTGAATAATCCTTTTTCTGTTATGTTTACTTTCTGTCTCACAGTCTTATTAACAATATTTCATCCAGGATTTCACAATCACCCAGTGTTATCTTCTGCATCCCTGACTTCTGCCTGGGACTTGCTATGCAATACATGCAGAGGAGCATCTCAGAACTGTGACCCACATCTCTTTGGGATCTGGGATGAGTTGTACTTCAGAAGCATGTCTCTTCTTTTTTTTTTATTGCAAATTTCCAAATTAGCTTGAGTTCCTGACTTAGGTGATTTACCTACTGCAATTAAATGCAGGGAGCTCAGTGAGAAGAACAGAGGATTGACTATTCAGATCTGTTCAGCCTACTTGTGGACAATTACACATTATTCTATGTCTCCAGGGAAAATAAACAGAAATAACAAATCTCACATTTTGCAAGAAACACTGTAATGGCAACAAACAGCCAACGGAAAAGCGACTGCATTAAAAAAAATTCTTTAGTATGTTAGTATGATCCCAAATATTTTCAGTGATCACATGTATAAATGATATACCATCTAGGATAAAACACTGATTAATGATCAAAGTCTCCTATTCTTTCCTTTGGAACCTTTCAATAGTGAGGACTCCCAGGCACTTCTAATTTAAACGGGAGCTGAAAACACGCATGGCATTAATTACTAGAACTTGGTACTTTCATTGCCAACAGACTTAGGCTTGTATGTGGATGCCTAAAAGACAGCAGCTTGTTATTCCAAGTCATCACTTAACTGTGGTCCAGGCTCACTGGTATTAAACACAATTCTTACTTTAAGCCATTTTGAAGATATTCCTTTAAAAAAGAAAACAAACAAACAAACAAACCCCCCCTCTAAAGTGGAGAGAGAAGAGAGAGAAAGAATAAATTTTCAACTTTATATTGAATTATACACACAGAATGATTAAAAAAAAAATATGGACCAGTCAGTATTTAGGTAACAAGAATCTGCCTTGCACAAAAGTCATATATAAAAATAGATAAATTAGTATCGGTTGAATTTTTAAAGTTACACACCTTTTTGAGGCCTTCCAAATCAGAATTATCATAGTTCGGAATTCATATCTCAAAACAGAAAATTATTATCTCTGGATTAGGCCAAAAATATTTCTGAGATACTAGAATATATTCTTCATTTTTACAATTCATTTTTCAGCTGCCATTCTCCAAATAATTGGTTAATTAAGTACATAATTAAACAATTCTAATAGATTTTTTTGAAAATATGAGAGGGGAAGGGTTGAAATCAAATGAAAGACAAAGTATTCTGCTGCTCATGAACTTTAAGTATCTATGCAAACGTCTGAGTGCCTGCCCATAGAAGTGACTGTGTGAATGAGTATGTTTGGTGTGGGAAGAGCTCTTCAAAATCAGCTTCTAAGGAGCTAGCTGGAAAGAAATAAATGATCAAGCAAATGAGAAACAGGCAATACTGTCAGTCAGCCCTCTGGGTTCAGAGAACTTAAAGCACATGGTGATTCTTAATGGCTTGGTTTCCTTGGCCAAAAAATGAAATAATTGTTCAAGTCCCCAAGAGATCCATGATTCTCAGGGCTTAAAAGCTTTTTAATCTGGATTTGTTGAATTATACGCAGATTTGAGGACTTCGTAATTTTGAAGCAGGAAGATTAATCAGTTAATACCTAGCACAAAATGTTCCACAAATATATTGAAACATAGGCATGACAGTTCATGGAGTGTTTTAATAAGAAACAAGACTGAACAAAACTGTGAGGAGGAAAGGCTTTCCATCATTTAAGATAATTTACTGAATAAACACTTTTAAAAATACCTTTGGCATAAGTAACAAGTAATAAAATGGGCACTAATTTAATCAAAATGTTCTTGAAAACTAGGTACTTTAAAAGCTCACTAAAATGTCCCTCACAATCACATACCCAAAGGCTCATACAAAACGTCAGCAGCAAAAAAATGCTATTTATGATAATACAGCATCCAAACCCAAACTACTGTATCACCTGTGTAAATTGTTTACGTACGCCACCATGCCATTTGCTGTGCTGCTCAACGAAATAAGCAGTGCAGTTACGATGACAATAACAGCCTCAACAAAGAGCACCAGCAGCACACACCGAGATTTAGGGCCAGGCTGTGCCATTACGCAGCATCTCGTGTAAGTGGTTTCACAGCTGGCAACTACTTTGGAAGTAAATAGTAGGATCTATTCCACGTAGATATCACAATAAGGCTTCTATAAAGCAAACTCATAAGTTATTTTATGATTTAAAGCAAGATATATTCCCTGTCTCAAATCTGCCTGATGTATTATGCCAAAAGAGGAAGGAAGGGTTATACAGTTACTAAAAGTGCTTAAAAAATAGATCAGGTTTTTCAAGATGTGAAGTTATGACACAAGAAAAGGCCCATTATGGCAGAAAACAATTTTAAAAATCACTGATTTCTGAGGACTTAGGATCAATCTTCTTGTGTTTGAAATTCAGCGTGCAACCTTCACCCAAGGGGTAAGCAATCTCTTTAACCCTACCTAAGGGACAATTCCACCTTACTTCCAAATTGGAAAGAACTAGTTTTACCTGTCAGCCTGCCGTTTTCCTAATGATGACAGCTTGCTTTTTCTCTGCCCAGTTTTACAGTCCTGAGTTAAGTGCAGATCAGAAATGAATGATCTTTGTACTTATCAGTGCAAAGGAAGGATAAGGTATGCTACGATTCATCTCTGACACAGCGATGCTAAGAGAGAGGCAATGCCAGTATCTTTCTCAAGAACATGATGATAGCTAAAGGTCACATAAAGACTAGTCAACCATATAGGAAATATCATTTAAGTCCTCCACCAACTGAAAGAAAACATTACCCTTATAACTATGAATCATAATGAAAGGGCAAGCTGCGCTTCAGAAAAACTTCAGTTTCTCTTGCTCTCACCCCTCTGATTCACAAGCCCATTGGTTTTGTGCTCTCACAGGCACTCACACACACACAAACATCACTTTGCCCATTGTTATTATGCCACATTTTTTCCACAGCGACTTGTTCAAGAGAGATACTTTTGAAGGAAAAGGAATGGCAGAGGGAAAAGGAATGGGAAACATTACAGTGTCTGGTCTTGAAAGACTTGTGTGTAGGCACTTTTCATTGATCACTAAGAATGGGAAGTAATTATTAACACTGAGCTGGCACAGCATTTATAATTCCTTCTGGAAAGGAAATTTTGGGTTGAAATGAAGAAGAATCTTAAATTCCGATAGTAGTACATTGCTAAACATTATTGACTATGCCAGGGAATTCAACTGGACTTGGATTTTTATGGCTCCATCCCTTTTCTGTTTTAACAGTTCGTTTTGCCATTTGCAAAGACGTGCTATCCCACTTATTTTGAATAATTTTTTTATTTAAAATTAATGTTGTGAGGCCAAGAAATATCATAAAAGGTTTCAAAGGCAGCAGAGCCTGATATAATTTTTATACGCAGTGAACCTTATAGCAGTATATTTCAACTCTCACAATGATATCTTAATATTTCATAAATGTTCTTTCTTACTTTATGAATTTCAGATAGTTATCTAAAAAGTAGTTGGAGTAAAAAGAGTATTTGTTGAATAACATGGTTCCCTGGCTCATACAAGTGGAGTTACGTAATCAAATCCTGCAGAATTATTCAAATGTTTGTCTGCATTGTTTATATGTTTATATCCTCCAATTCTGACGTATTTTCCTCTCAAGATCAATCCATTCATATTTTACTTTTATAGCCATCCATCTGATAAACAGGAAAATTAAGTATACACTTTTAAAAAAATTATGTAATTTTCATTCTAATTCAGAACAACGGGAATCTTCCTGTTCTAAGACCGTGTTTAATTGCCATTTATATTCAAAACAAGAGTCTTGGTTTTCTGACAACAGTGTTATGTGGAAACATTAATATGAGGTAGAGTATTACATCATCACAGAAATCAGTTGGTATCCATGCTGAATAAGTGTTAGGAGGCTTGCTAGAAATGTTTATTAGTTGGTTAGTTTTTGTTTTTTTGCTTTTAACTCTCCAATTAATCATTTGCAAGATTTTGTATCTTTTTAAAGCATGCAGTATAAGATGGGTCCTTATAGTTAAAAGCAGAATAAAAAAATCTGATTGAAGCTTCTTCCACTAATAAAAAGACCACAAATAAGGTAATTATATTTGTTGTGTTATTCAAAATGATGGAGTTGTCTGAAGTATGTGCCTAAACATTAAACAGATGCTTTTATTCCTAGCTTTAATTTTTACTTTCTCTGATCTGCTGCAATTAATTGTAAAGAGAAAAATCAACATTAGATATTTCTGTAAAAACAATTTACTTTTTATCTTATTATGTCCTAGAAATCTTATTTTTGTACTGTCTTTTTTCTTCCCAAACCAGAGAGTTGCCATGTTTATGCTACCTTGAAAGACATATGGAACAATAAAAAAATAGGACTCTGGTTAAATATCCCACAATGTGTTGCCTCACTAACAGACAAATACAAAAGTGATGTTATAACCAGGCTGTAAAGAATTCAGCAGAAACTGAAGCACAGACCATATATTCCCAGGCACAATGTCAGAAAAACATTTTTCTGATTTTACAGATAACTTTTTGTAACAAAATTAATACCAGTGTCCTCTACCCTTAGGTAAATCACATTTGCCCTTTTTACATTCAGTGTCCTGCAGTTTATTCACTCTAGCTCCTAAACACTAAGGAGAAAAATCCTTAACGTAAGCATAATATTTCAACTGTGAACTTTGTGTCTTATTATGAACTTGCATTTGAAATTTTTCATCAATATTAAATATTTTGTTGCTATCAGATATCATCTTTTTCTATTCTCTTTGCCTTCCCCAAACATATGATTTTAGTAACTGTTCCTCAGTCACACTCCAACTATGAAGCAAACGATATAGAAAAGATTGTTTTATTGAATAACATGTCTATTGTCTAGAACAAGTACAAATTGCAAATGATGAGCAATTACTAAACTCCAGGAATTTAAAACTGGAATTCTGCTTTGGGCTTATAGCTAAAATAATCAATAATATTAAACTATGCATTAATTAGAGATATAATGCTGGAAATCAACACTTTTACCATTATATACATAGCTGGATTTGTACATACTATAAAGTCTAATTAAAGACCTAAGTTTTGTAGAGAACCTAGATTATATTTTCTAAAGGGAAGAACACACTTATGTGAAAATGTATACTTAGTATTTAGTGCACCTGAAATTGTATTGTCTTAATCATGACTAGTATAAACCATTAAACAGGGCTAAAATACTTGATCTAACTACGACATAAGTGGCATAATCCCCTAAGAAGATTTTTCTCCCCAGAAGGATAAATTTTAATTGCATTTTTTGTGAGTACGAAGAGTTACAGAAAACAACTTGCAGTTACAAAAGCTGTATAGACTAGTAGGAGAAGATACACATTCCCAAATGTGACTGGTGGACCAGATGCTTTGGAAGTCATGAATGAAAGAATTTCATTTCACAATTAAAAAACATCTAACATTATATTACTAATTAGCACATACATCTGTTCATTAAAGGGGATTGAGATTGCCCAACTAGTGTTTACTGACTGAGTTTTATGCGCTTAAGGTTAGGTATGCAAATTTATACCTCTACTTAAAGATCTGGTGAGGGTTTAAGTGAGCCAAGCACTCAAAACTACCTATTTTTTATAGGAGGGTTCATACTGTTACTACTGCTACTGACTAGTCCTAGTCTTGTTAAAGAGAAAAGGCATGTTCCGTCCTGTTTAGCTAACATTGTCTGTATTTTACTGATGAAAAATAAAATAGGAAGATGAACCCTGGTGATCTTAGTCATTGTAAGCAAGGCACAAAATGCACAACGTGGGCTTAATGAGGAAAACGGAGATGAAATAATACCTAATTCTGGTGAAGAAAGTGGGAAATTAGTTAAAGAACCATTGAGAAGTCAGGATAAAAGGAAGAAAAAACTGAGGAAGAAGTCAGACTTGCCAATGGAAGTTCTATACTACTCTTGTAAAAAGGTTACCTTTAAAATAACATATTGTTATATTAGTATTAAGGCAACTAATTTCATATTAAATAGTATTATACTAAATTGAATCTCTAGTGTAAAGCGCCAGTTTGATGCCTATTCTTCTGTCAGCATCCTTACTCTTCTCAGGGCACCCTACCCATGCTAAAAAAATGTTCAGTCTCATGTGAGTGCATCACCAAATTAAAATTACTCCCATTTTTATAAGAAAAAAATCACATACTCAGCTATTAATATGGTTACTATCAATGTTGAGGCCTACCCTCCCACCTTCAAAGCACACCTTGATGACATTAATCCAGAATTATTTCATCTGCAGCTAGGGATAAGCTTAACATAATGGAGCCTTTCTAAAGTCAGGCTGATTAAAGCAGCACAATGAATGGAAACCAAGCTAAAAATAGGTGCTATGTTATTTTAATCTGGTTATTGAATAGAAATAAAACATCACAAAATGAAACCAATTTATATTATACAAATTGGTTTCCCTACTCTAGAAGATCAAAAGAAACAGCAGGCCATTTTTTTTTATGGGTGTGGGGGGAGGAAAGGAGTTGTAACACTTAAAGACTTGCTTCATACAGCTGTGCATCTTACAGAAAGACAGGTGTTAAAAGATTCTGTGCAAACACAGCCTATAGATTTTAAGATTTGGGTTAGATCCTCTTGAAAAACCTGAAGAACACCAGATTTAATCCAAAAGAACATTAAGTCTTCATAGCATTGCGCGCCTAGGCTCACCTACTCTTGTTGAAAGCAGTATAGAGCATTGCCTGTTATTCAAAACAGATCACATATTGTACATGCTTAGAAATTATGCCTGGCAGGTGAACACATCTTTACATCCAACATCCCGTGGCACCCTCAGCACAGACCTCCTTGCCCAACTCACAGCATGGTGCCATGAGGATAACGGGTGTCACCCCTGTGCAGACTCACCGGTACATAGAAATACAAAAAGATGCACAGAACAGCTTTATGAAAGTGACAGCGTATTAACAAACACACAGCCAAAATGCTTCCCAAGAACTGGTTTTTTTCTCCCCTGGACTGCTTAAACATCACACAAAAGGATAGCAGCACATATCCCATCTGACTGCCATTCTCCTTGGATGACCTGCCTACTGCTCAGACAGAACTTTCAACATACAGACACACATACAGGTTATTTAATGCATGACTTGTCACTGAGCCACACCAGTTACACGTAACACACATAACCACTACGTAAACCATTTTCTAGCATAACAGTCTGTGCAAGCGGTCTTTGAATGCCTCTACTGTAAGACCTTTAAATGTCTATCAGGACTTGAAAAGAAGGGATGGCCAGTCACCCTCAAGCCACGGAGACTTTCAGTCATCCCACGCAAAATTCTTCCCGGTGCAGCCCTGTGGCCACCAAATCCGTTGTACAGGAAGAACAACCTCTATCCCTTTCTGTATGGTTTCTGCAGGACCACTAATAGTGGTCTGGAATAATTCTACGTGGAGAGTCAACCCCGTATTAGATCGTATGTAATATGAAAGACACATTTCTCCTCGCAGTGCTTTGCTACCCATGTGCTCAGATACGTATACGCTGAAGTCAGCCCAGCTCTCCTTTCATTTCAGTGTTATGTTAGACCAACCTGTTGGTATGAAAAGGACAGTGAAATAGTCTATGAAACTAGAAATCAACATAAAATTGTCCTGCATAATTCATAAGCTTCAAGGAAAATACCCACAAAAACTTGCATATAGTAGACACAGATTTTAGGAGGACTAAGTCTTCTAAGAATTAAAAGCATGGATAATATAAGAGTGTGGCATGCCATTACTGCAAAGAGATTGTTCAAAGGCCTTTCAGACATAAAATGGTGAAGCTCTCCTATCTAAAAGCCAGGAAATGCTTGAGGACTTGGTAATCCTCAAGTAAAAGCAAGAAAACATTGAATCCAAGCATACAAGTGCATCACACAAATTAACATACTTTAGTCAGTCTTAAACCCACTTAATTCGATTTCTCACAGTGTTATTCAGCAAGTTCTTAGGTTCGGTCTTCTGTGAGAAGAGAAGCACACACATTCCCATTTCTGATAGGAAGATTAAAGACTGAATGGCACAAGGAAGGAAAATCCTACATGACTAAAGCACTTCAGGCATCCAAGCCCCACTAAACGAACATGACTGTCGTACTGCAATGACCAGTCACTGTGGTCATTCTGAAATACTGCATCAGTCTAGATGATACTTCTGTAAGATAAAAATGGCTTAAATCCCTCAGACTGAAATCAGGATCTTCCTGGTTTTTTTACTGGGATCTAAGCCACCAATACGTTCTGTCATTCCAGAGGTGATTTCTCTACAGAATTCTTGAGAAAAACTGCAGAAATATGCATGGAGGAAGCTTCTGTCATAGTACATATTATAATTATTCCAAATCAGTATGACACCTTGTTATTGCAGTGACTGACAATTCCGAAATGCTTTAGATAGGTGAAGTCCTCACTATGTGGCGTACACGCAGCCTCCTAAGCGGAGTTGCAGAGATACATCTTAGAGTTACACCAATTAAATCACATTCAACAATTTGTCTACAGTAATTTTGGTGAAATGAAATATATTCCTGCACTCTATTCCTGCTCCTCTCTCATCAGTCTCATGATCTAGATGCACAGCTATTATAGTAAGTAACTTGAGAGTTTAGGCAAAAATATTTTACGTGAAACATCAGGCATGACTCTTTCTAGTGAGACTCCATTATTCACACAGGTACTTTTTCTTTTGCTTATCTTTGCAACAAGAAATTATTATTTTTCTTTAACTCAATTACAACATTGAGTTGTCCTCAACGTCAAACATTGTCCTTTAATTACTACAACTATTTAAACTTTAGTTAGAAAACAAATTATATCAATCAATTGGAAGACGTATTCGTTTAATAAACCAGCATTTCATTCAGGTATGAAAAACCACAGACTTTATGGTAAAAGGATAAAAGTGCTTTTACATTCATAAGTGTAAATGCACGTTCAGTTAGGCAACAACCTTTCCAACAACTGTTACCAGTAAAGAGAAATATTCAGCTAAGTCACCTTAAATTAAGATATCATGAAATCTGTCTAGCAAATTAATTTAAGAGGGAGGACTACAAAGATAAACAGACTTACACAGCATTTGAACTTGTGTGCAAAATACTGTATGTATTGAGTAAGTCCGCACTCATAAACCTTCTCAAACCTTACACAGGCTGGCCTTTTAATGTTGTGTTCAGTAAACCTCCTGCTTGCTTTCTCATCAATGTAGTATCATTGCATAAACACACAGTCCAAAAAAATTAAGAAATACATAGTGAATTTTGCTGAGCAGTCACACTGATTCAATTCCATAAGTAAGAATTTTACTCTTATCCTGTGTTTCTGCACTTGAAAATAAAGACCTCGGCATTCTTTTGCTCTGCATGGGTTGTCCTCTCACTCTGCACTTAGCGTCAGCCCCCCTTGCTGGAAGCTCCTTATTCAGTTTTAATCTAATACTGATGATTAGTACTAAAAGGGCAGGCAGAAAAGTGGGAGTGAAATAAGAACAGAGAGCTTGAAAAAGACGACTCTCATCAGTGATGGAGACCGGAGTCACACAGCAGCAAACCAACACTCGCGACTTCCCAGGTGCCACCAGGGCCCTTACAGGTTTGATTGGAGAAACTAGTTACCAGAAAACTGAAGTCTAACACCACAGAGAAAGCAGCGTGTGAAAGTTTCCCAAGGACTGGTAAGCTCCAGAGACCAACCGCCCTGTTGAGACGGCAAGAGCCGACCCCCTCGCGACACCGACCGCCTGTCGGAAGGACAAGGCCACGGGCACACCCAAACACCAACAACGGGTCGTGGGGCCCAGATCCCACCCAAGGCAGCAGCGGCTGGTACATGCAGACAAAGATGACAGCGTCATGTGCAGACCTGATGAGAGAAAGGCCCCCCCTCAAGTTCTTCCTCAACACCTACCTAGAAGCCCGCGGCACGCCAGCACAGCCCTCTGCTCCTGGGTGGGCAGCCACATCGGCTTCTCACCACTCCCCCTGCAAAGTGACTACGAGCACGCGCGCCAGTAGACGGCACGAGCGAATAAGTAAACGCGTTGTGTCAACCATTATCTGCTATTAATAATAATGGTTTGATTTACTTAATACTGATAGCTTAACGAATAAAAGGTGGCCTAAGCAATATTGGTCATGATTTGTGTATCCCCTCAACTTGTTCTTCTACTAGGGAAAAAGGAGTTTACAACACTGACAAAGAGCTAGTATGATGGCTGTTTGTGGTGATGACACCAGAAGAAGCACGATCTTAATCGGCTACAGTTTCCCAGGTCTCCAGCAGAGAAGATACTACCCAAGAGCAAAGTTTGGAGCAGTGTGCTGGCATTAATTGAGCTCCACGGAAAACGGTCTTGCTGCCAAATATAATTTTCCCAGCTGCCAGTGAGGCTTGGTAAGTCCAGAGTCCTGTGACCTTGGACAGACCCCTTGCAGACGCAAGGGTAGATTTCCACCAGAGAAAAGGCTGAAGAACAGAGGCAAAATAAAAGAATATTATGTTGACAGAAGCTGCTTTTGTGGGGCAAACAAAAGCAGAGAAGTAATTTTTCAGAGTTTTGATGACTTGAATTGAAATAAGCTGCTGACTCAACAGCACTGGCAGCAGATGCATAAGACAGAAAAAGGTTCAAAGAGTTTGAGAGAGTAAAACACAAAATGTAGCTGCTTATTTTCTATTATTTATCGCAGATGGCTGTTGAATTGCTCTAGTGTAGGTAGTAAAGGGCCAACCAAAACCTGAAACTAAAACATGAACCTATCCTCCCTCTTCTCTCCCTCTGCTATCTATCCTGGCCACTTATGATTAGCGTCACTGAACTGGATGATCCCAGGCTTGCTTTATCTTCTTTGAAAACAAGAAGTGCCATCATGCATTTAGCTACGTTTTCAAATGTGACCAGTCAAGTGCCTGAAATTTCACAGTTCATTTTTTTCCAGTCACAGCAATAATACATTATTAACCACTGCAGCTGCAAGAAAGTAAAAGGCAGATCTAGCCAAAGATATAAAATTTAAACCACTGTATTGCAACATGTGTGCACAACTCATCTATTATCACATTCGTAAATGACATTATACTAATATGCAATTAAACAGCCTCACAATAGAATTCAGATAGGACCTTTTGTCCTGCAGTAATACCCCTGCTACACAAAAATAGCGAGTACTATGGGTTGAAATTCCTACTACAACAAGCGTAGCAATGCTAGAAACTGTGAGCTGCAATTTTAGGTACAGAAGTTATACGCCTTTAGAAAATATTTGCCATATGTTAAATTGACTGTTTCTAAAGTCTCCTTCATTTGCTCATCCTAACTGTTTGCTTCTGTTTCACCACGTCTCTTTTCTGCTCGTCCAGCACTGTCTCAAATCTCTCTCCAGAGCAGCAACAATGTATTGTGAAAGACCGTGAATCAAGTTAATAGCCATGCTGGCTGCATTTATGATGCATCAAAGAGCTGTAAGAAGAAAATGCAACTATGGAGACAAATTGTTTCTTCATTTTAGCAGTCTCTTTTCTTTTATTTCCCTTTTTCTTTTTTTTTTTTTTTTTTTTTTTTTTAATTTTTGCTTCCTGGATTGCATGCCTTCATCCACAGAAAATCTGGGGGAAACCTCTTAGGGTAGTAGTTCTATTTGCTTAACTCGCATCAAATGTCTTCCCAAAGACTGTATATGATAGAAATGAATATAAGTTATCACTAATTCTGTTTGCCTTTAACAAATGTCAGCAACAAATAATGGAGAATGCACTGGACAAGCACTTGAAGGGAAATTTTTAGAAAGAATTGAGGGATCAACTGGAATAGAGGCATGAAAATATTTTCCCCCCCTAAAATCATTATTATTATTATTATTATTATTATTATTATAATATTCAGATTATACTAACTCATTGCTTCTTAGAGCAGGAAATTCTTTTTGGTGCAAGGTATTTTGCTGTGAGCATATTCAAAATAAGTGAGCATGAGCTGACCCAGGACATGACTTAGTCAATCACACGAGTGCAACACTTAAGTGCAATTAGTACCTGAATATCTACATCAGATGCATTATCCATGCCCTTTCTTCCTAATTTATATGGAAAAAAGTATTAAAAAATTGTAAGTTATGAAGAGCCTCCTTCATCTGCAAACACCTTAACTACCTACTCATATCACCCAAATGCCCTCAATCTAATGCAGCCACCATGACCAGAACATGTTAGTGGCTTGGTAGAGCCATCTACTGATTAAAGAAAAGAAAGGAATAATAGTAAATTATTTCTTTCATCACTGATTTCAGATTAGGCAAAAAGCAAATATAAATAAAAGGAGCGTATCATTACCGAAAAAGGTAATTTCCACTTTGAAATTTGTTAACTCCTGGCAAACCAAATAAAAGTTCTGGACAGCTGAAGCATAACAATGGACTGAAGTTTAGACTAATACCTTGGTTCTTTTAAATCTTCAGAGTTGTTTACTTAAACAAAGTAGGTCTTGCAGCTGAAAGAATTTTTTTACATGCTCTTAAGATTCACAAAGGTTACACTATCACAAGGCTTTGGGTAAAACAGGAGATAGTCTGATCTAGTACATTTAGTACTTTGGTGCTTCGAGCTTTAATAAGAGTTTTCTGTCTCTTGTAAAATTAACATTTCGATTTTGACAGAGCAGTGCTCTTTTAAAAAGATAAAATAATAGAATAATGAGCAGTTAATAATGTGCATTATTCCCCAATATTTTATGCATGTTAAAATACAAATTGCATATTTCAGAAGTTTGATTGCTAGTAACATAAAATATTGATTTTTTTTTTTTTTTTGGACGGACTATTACTGTAAGCTAATATACACTTAGGGAAGATAAAAACAAACAATACCTTCTGCTTCTAAAACCTTACTCTCCACATTTTAATTCTGTACCACTACTTAAAATATAAGCAGAAGAAGGTGGCAAAGAAAAGAAGAATTGTCATAGGAGATAAAACAAACTTACATGACCATTGAAAGTAAAGTGCTACAAAGTAGAGTTATCATACATGTGATTAACTTCAAAAAGTTCACGCAGAAAGATATGATTTTAAAATTACTGGTAGAATATTAAACATAGAACTATGAATGTAATATTGTGAACACACACACCTCCAGATTAAATGGTTAGGAAACATAAGAGTTAATATTTCTACAACAGTGTTACCTGGGTCAAAAACATAGCAGTTTGTTTTCCAGTTTGTCTTATTAAAAACTTATTGTTTCATATTTTTTGTTTCATGCTTCAGTGAAGTGAAAGGAAAAGGCAGAGGAAAATGTTCATGATTTTGCTGTCACTACTATTTGACTGAAGACCCTTTCCTGTGTTAACAGAGCAGATAGATACATTGCACTAACTGCTTCTTTGCAACAGGAAGGAAAGTTACTTTTTTTTTTTTTTTAACCCCACAATGAAGCGTGCAGATACAGAGTTAGAGACCACAGACCTGTGGCACTGCAATTTATTTCACATTTTCTGTAACTTCTTGGAAATATCTTGCTGTTCAAATTTTAAGGAAATCAACAGGATTTAGGTACATTTTGCTGCATCTGTGGGTAACAATAGTAGATAACAAATGCTGAATCACACTGCTCGCAGAAAAAAATTGCTACCCATTCTGTGGATAACCACAAAAGTCTGCCAAATAGTTTGGCAAGAAGGTCATTCTTGTGAGCTGGACTTGCAAACCTCTGAGATTTTTAAAAGCAGAGAGACAGACAGCCATTCTTGACTTGGACTTGAAGTGCATCCCTCGGGTATGTAGATTAGTTTTGTTTGATGATGACCTTGCTGATGAAAGTCTTGTTTTGCTCTTTCTCAGCCTTCCAAGGCTAGAACTACCCAACACTATGGACTACTACAGAGGATGCAATGCACTGAAGAAACTCAAAACTGACCACTTGTCTGTCTTTTAAAAAGCTGTCCTGTTATATACCTAAACCACTATGAAATACAACTTAGAATATTTTACACTGTCATAGACGCGTATGGAGTTACAATTTACTTAAATGAATACTGTTTGAACCAAAATTGGTCTAAGGGGTAGAGAAAATTTACAATCAAAGCAGACTATTAATTAAAGCAGAAATACCTATTAGTTTTAATTAATGTATGTTTGACATAATTTCCATTTAAACGGCAGAGAAACTTAATATAATACTAATTACTATCAGTTTTCTTAGTACATTTGATGAACATGCCCTATTTCTCATCTTCTGAGCATTAATATATTTTGGATTAAAGCACTGTTCTAAGGTACTTCAACTATCTGCTCTTCTATGCAAATTCAGTTATGTAGATTAATACACATTTTATGAACTGTGTGAGATGGCATACATGGCTTATAGAATATACTGAAGGTACAGTATGTTCAGTAACAATGAAATAGATCTTAATCATCTGTAAGCAGAAAATCTCTTTGAATACAGTCACATATTTTTCAAACTCATTTGGAGTTCACGGTAGCATCTGCTTTTCACTCAGCTAGTATCTTACATTTTCCTCTGCTCTAAGCTATGCATCCAGTATGTGAAAAACATGTTAAAACACAGAAAACTGGCACCACCAGAGTGATCTGTTAAGTACAAAACACATTTCCATTTATTTTCCTTTTAGCTTTTGGTACATAAACAGCCATATAACAACATTACTTGGTATTTTCATTACTACTATATAAACTCAAATACCAACAATGATTTTAACTTATAGTTCAGAAATTAAACAGCGGGTTAGTAGCTTAAAAAGCTACTGTATTACACTGTGATAATACTGCATTAAAAATAAACATGAGGCACCCTCATCTTGAGAGCTAAACTTTTTAAAACTTAAATGCAATGGTCCTCCATTCATTTGGCAGACAGCGAAGCTTTTGCCGTACTCAGAAACCTGAATGAAGTGACAGCAGAGTGAATAAATTTTGAAATTAAACCTAAATTTTAATATTGGGAATATACTACTACCACATCTACTGGTGTGGATAATCTTCAGCTGGTGGGCACAACTGGTGTATCCTCTTTTACATACTCAATTCAATCCCAGATCTCCTGATGCAATGCAAATCTAGTAGTTGCATCCGTTCTTCTCCAGGAGACAAAAAACTGATATTTAAGAGTCACGTACATCAGTGAGGTGAACATCCAGCTATCACTTCAACTACAGGCTTATTTCAATACTGGCTGTGTAACATAGAACTCGGACATGTTTTTCCTGCTCTTCTGCTCGAAGAAAGGCAATTTATTAGCCTGAAAGGGGAAATCTAACGACGCCATGTGTTGAAATACTTCATCGTCATTTGGTGCTACAGAAAAGCCTGCTGTTTGTCCTCACGCTCTTCACGCAAGTGTGACTGTTTCTCTCTAGTTAACAAATTTTAGCTTGCATTAAACCTTATCAGTAAACACGGCAGTACTGCAAAATCAGCAATTAAGGCCTCAATAGCTTCCACCAATTAGAGCTGTTGTGTGCCAAGAGCTACAGAAGAGACAGATTGTGCGTCGGGTTTATTAACTCATTCTTTTTGCAGTGGAACAGCTAAGTGCCTCTTTTCTGGCCACATTAAAGTAGATATAGTTGTTTTACAGTGACATATGCCTCTGCCTTAAAAAACAAAACAAACCCCCCAGAAGGCTGTGAATTTTTCATTTGGGAGCTTTCACATCTACACCAAAGTGACTACTGTCTCTGGAAGTGAAGTGCAATCTATGCATTGCTATACCTGTTGCTATACAGACAGCACTTCTTTTATCGGTTTCGGTTTTGAACCACCTAAACCAAATTGTTTCTCCATCTCTGTACCCTCATCCCCCACCAATGCTTTCCCTGATCCCAACAAACCTGTATAATACAAGTGCTCTGACGGGGACTGTATTCACATCAGTGACCGTTTTCTTCATCAGTTTTGGGGGAAGAAAGGAACTGCTACAATCAAGCTTTAGAAATCCATTTGCATCGACATGATAGACAGAAATAGATAATAAATTTAGATGGAGAGGAATCTTTCAGTGAAAAAAATTACAGGAGTCTTTGAAGGATAGCTTTAACATTTCAGATGTTAGAGTGTAAGCTCTTTCAGGCAGGGACCGCGACGTTGTTAGGCATTTCTATTCTCCCCGGCACAGTTCGACAATGATTAATTTGCACTGCAGCACTAGAAATCATGAACAATTATAAGCTGTGGACTTCAGAAGTGCTGCATATCTTCAACACCTTTTTTATTTAAATGCAGATAAAGAGGCAGGCCTATGAGAAACCATATTATGAAAGACAGACTTCCTTCAGCAAGAGAATACACATTTAAATCTAAATGTTAGAAAATGTCATTCACTGCATCTGTCAGGCTAACTAGAATGCAGTATTAACAGCAATTCATATAACAGAGTGCATTTAATATGATCATTAATATTTCAGAGTGATTTTGAAACAGAAGAAAAAAGGAGAAACCGAGATGCATATGTAACAAAATTTATATTTCATGAACCTTAATTGCTGTAACTAGGGCACGGGGATTAAAGGCCTATGCCTAAGGCATCTGGTCCTGAGGACAAAAAATTACACAAGCGTTTCAATTTTTGGTTTCAGAAATTAAGTTTTTTAACCCTCTTGATTCTGAAGAAAACCCAAAACATGAGATCTGAACAAATCCCATTTACATGGGATGCATTCCTAAAACTACTTCCCTACCTAGAAAAAGAATTCTGAAAATGAGGAACTGCTCTATTCAGTTGAGTTTTTAATAGCATTTTCTGGGATTGGCAGAACTTTACTTTATGAAACTACCGTAACAAAGGATTGAATGAAACTTGATCAAAATATTCACTGCTATGGTGAGCCCTGTGGCTGGTGTGTAACACCTGCAAACACATATACTTTCAGGGGTATTTGCACAATTGAGGGCAGATTTGGCCCTCTTTAGCAGAGGTCTTTCCTCTGTATTTGTATATAAATTCAATGCAAGCCTAACTTACTGAACAAACACTAGTGCCGATTAAAAATTAAGAATCTCTTGCTAATTATGTATTGCTAGTTGAGGTTCTTCCATTTTCACTATTTCAGTCATGATCATGCTAACAGCTATGCAGGCAGCTATGCTTTGCTTTATAGCTCTCTAAGGTTGAATTCAAAGGGTAGCAAGTAGCATTCCCCACTTCGAATCCCCTGGTTTAACTCAGTTCATCTATTGTACATTCAGCTCAGCCGTGAGCATCAGCAAGAGCACAGCTGTGGCACTACTGTGGGTTAGCTCAGGTCAACGAAAATCAATATCATTTACAACTTTTTACATTTTCCTAGACTGAAAAGCCTGACATATACTGAAGGAGGCTGTACTTCTTCATATGCTTTTCTACTGACAAGTAGATATTTGGCCCATTAGCTCAACCCTTTTTAATTAGTGCAAGTAAATCAGTTAAGTATATTAGGAAGTATATCTGTTTGTTTAAACAACAATAGGTATTTACTCTTTCTAGTAATTTCCAGATTACAGAAAGGAAAAGTGTTAATTTTGCTATCAGAAGATCAATTATTTGTCTACAGGCTGGTCTAGGAAATGTTTCAGGTATGATAGAGGTGGGGAAAAAAAAGGATTCTGAAGAACTGAACAAGAGGCATCACCTCACTACAGTTTTAAACTCAATTTTGTTCAGATTGCAGCAGAGGAGAGATTCACCTTGAATATTTCTTTTTAGGAGAAATTACTATAAACCACAGAACAACATTATACAGAAACACAGGAGAACCAACCGATTTGCTTGTGCAGAGAAGGAAAAAAGAAAAAAAGATTACAGGCAAAAATTATTTTCTGACATCAGGACTTCTGGAAAATACACCTCCAAAACCATTTTGAAATGTATTTAACCTCTGGGTTCTCTCAGGACATAAACTGCATTACAGTATGATCGTGTCAAAACAATGTGTCAAAATCATGTCAAAAATATTTACAAATAACATTTACTTTTCTATTTTCTCCTTCGGTTCAAAAAATCCCAAAGCAATACATCTAAACACTGTAGGTATATTATTGTATAAAAGCTGCTAGAGTAACATTTATCCTCAAATAAGTACAGTATGAGGCCCACGAGTAGAAATTCTCCCCTCATTGCCCATAAATCTCATCTAACTCTATTCCACAGCTTCTCCACAGATTCCTCCTTATGTCTCGTTGCGCGGCTTCAGTTTTTGAAGCACCTCAGACACCTAACTGATGGTTTAACCAACGTTCTCCACTGGCTGCTCAACTGTTATCACTAGCAACAGCTCCCTTTCACAATTTGTAAGCGTTGCCTTCATCCCAAATTATTAGGAAGTGTTTGAAAACGATCATCTCTAATGATCCTCTCTAGGCATTCAGACCTAATTCTTCAAAATAACCTGAATCTTCTGAAATGGTTGTGACCCAGCAATATTCTATTTGGCCTCTGGATCTTGGGCAAGTCCAGTACTGTGCAATGGCTTGTATTCTAGAAATAGAGCCTTTGCATTAACTTACCTACTCTACCTTGAAAAAACGGCAGTCTTCTGCTTTACTAGGAACTCTGGGACCATAAAAAAGAATTCCATTCCTGTTTTTCTGCAATGACACCAGAATAGAGCCGCCTACTTCCTTTCTTTTGCTCCTTATTCCTTTTGCTACATTTTTAGTATTTACATATTTAATACATCTCACGCCACTATTGGGAATAACGGCTGTCAGAGATTCTGTTCCAATAGGGGAAGTTAGATCGTAGAATTTTTTACTCTGCTTTCTGTAAATCTCACTTTCACTAATTCACACCAGCTAAAATTTACATGCAAATGTAGATTTACTGCTGAGAAACTTTTTGCCTGTTGCACAGCCTTTCCTGCAAAAATGTTTGATCTTAACGACTTGCCAGAAGCAATTAAAAATGTACCTACACAGAATAGTGAGATCTAACGAAAAGAACAATTACGTACACCAGAAACAGCTGATCTAGTTCATCTACATGTTTGCATTTACAGCAAAAAGTAGGATATTTGCCTATTTTTAACATTTCCCTTTCTCTTATTCTTCTTTAGGATGGGTCTACATTAGAATTTTCACTATTAAAAAACCTTAAAACTCAGGATTATTCAATGATTGGAAAAAATGTAACATGAAGGAACTGGGTTTCATTAAACACATTACTACCTAAGTGTGTTGACACTGCATAATCTTAAGAGTATATTCAACCAATACACACCATATTAGCAAAGGCTACCTGGTATGCTTTCAACCTTTTACTTTGAGCTAAGACCTACTGAAGAGAATACAAATCTTTCAAGTGATTTCAAAAGGCTGCAGAAAAAGTTTTTTTTTTTTTTTTTATTAAAGGCAAACCAGTACCCAGACAATACTGGCATACACAAATCTTCTGGAAGTGCTCATGCTAGCATTACTGTTCTGGACAAACTATAATGTGATTAACTACTATTTTTTTTTTTAACCTCACACATTACTTTTCAATAAATGCTTCTGTAGTGCTTTTTTATTGCACATATTGTGTAGGTAGATCTCCTCAAGAAACAATGCATTTTGTCATCTCTAGACTTTGCAAGTAGACTCAACTGATTCATCCTACAACCTGCACGAAGTCCCACAGACCTTCCTCTAAGGAACCATGCAAATACATGCTCCTCGTGCTGAGCTCTGAAATATTAATGGGTAAAACGCACAACTTACAGCTAGGTATCAGTATTACTTAGAATAAAGCTTTGCATAAGCCTAGAGGGTAAGGGTTTTCCAAACTGTTTTGTGGAAGAATATGCCTTTTACAAAATTTGGAGATGAGAAAACTCTGATGTCCTCTCAAAATCTGAGCAGTGATATGCTGCACTAGGAAAGGAAAAAGATGTTATAGTAACATCTCTAACCCTTCCCTCCCCTTAAAATAAGGCTGTTGCATTGTGTGACATGCACTTGACAAATAGGGCTAATTTCTGCATGTCTGGGGTCAGAACCAGAATTGCAGACCAGTAACCCTAGCAGTTATGAAATTGTCTCATGGGCCATATTCAGCTTTCCGAATTGTTCTGCCAGTTAGGATGTGAATAACTGTACCTTTAACATTTTCAATATCTACCTTTAAAAGTGAAACCATTCAAGACTTTAGATTTTGTGCTACAATTCTGTCTCAACCAAGGGAAAAGAGACATAAGGCCTATCAACGTTATCAGCTTCAGACTTCTTGCGTTCCTATTAGTGACACCTGTTTCTAAGATGAAAATTGATGAGCAATCATTTCTATCAGTAAGATCCGGGGCAAAAAAAAATGCAAAAGGCTTATGTTCTTTGTATACAAAAAATTAAAGTAGCTCAGATACCTGAACAAATCCTGACTGTAAAAAGACACATTTCACAGAAGAATTCAATGACATGTATTTTCCAACCAAAAGTAATAGTCTGCGTATAACATTAAGATAGACAGTGATCCTGCTCGAGCAGGGGGGCTGGAGCAGATGACCTTCAGAGGTCCCTTCCAACCTCAGCCATTCCGTGGTTCTGTGACTCAAACCATTAAAAATAAATTCTTAATTATTCCAATGTTTTCTATACAGTGGTAACACCTAATAACAGTTTTGACCATGATCAGTGCTAGCCAACCTACGTATCTAAAATGAGAATTTACTAAGAGTTTATAGTTGAAGCAGACAAAATAAAGAAGCGGTGGATGAAGAGATTATACTCATTTTACAGACAGAAACATTAAGCTCAGAAAGCCTGTTTCCCATTTACACTAACAGCATTCTTCACTATGCTGGCAGTATAAGGGGCCTTAATGCAGCTTTAAATTTAATTTATGTAGTGTACAGTGGGCTTAGTATGAGAATAAGGTTGGAATGAATCAAAGTGCTCAAGATTACAAATTACATCTCTGAAAAAGACTAAAATTTAACTCTTCTTATATATAGTCCAACATGTAAGCACAAAGATTTCTGTCTTCAAGAAAGAGGTTATTTCATTAACCGTGCAAAAAAGCTCCAAAACCCTTACTGTAGTTTAAGATACAAGGACTATAGAGAAAAAAAAAATCAATAAAATATCTTTTATTTTACTACCCTTCTTGTTACAACTATGGAAAATTAACCTTCTAGCTTTGTTGTTAGGATGCTGTTGTTCTTTTATATACATACATACATATACACACACATAAATGTTTTTCTCTTGAAAGGCAAAAAGCATTATATTTCTCCTCACTCATAAAAATTATTTCTTTCTGTATTTGTATCTCTCTATATAAGTCTCAGTCTTTTTAGGATTATCAGTAACAGTATACAGGGATGGAGTTCAAAAAACTGTAACCCTGAGAATAATAATATCAAGCACCAAATCCGGTACTACGTATAGGGCTACAGCTTGATACATCCTCACTACCTCTTTGATACTCAGAAGTCAATAAATTTATTTTCAGATGCGAAACTTAAGCCATCCCAGGTGATAAGTCTCAATCTCTCTCAGACAGTAGGTAAACACTGTGCAACTTAAAAGCAAGAATGGCTAATATAAGAGCAGACAATATGACACAGAAACAGTTTAAAAGTACAGTTTCAAGACAAAAAATAATTATTATTCAAAGTATTACTGTTCTTACTGCATCAACAAAAACTACTTTCATCAGCAAAACAACTTTATTTGAAAGTACCTTATTATTATCATACTAATCTAGCTATTAGTAATTTAATATATCAACTTCAGTTAAAATGGAAGTTTTCTCCAATCTTAGTTAAGTCTCATATAGTTTATTTTTTCACATTCTCTCATCATATTTAAGCTAAATAACACATTTAGTGTATCAAGTAAATACATTACCAAAGCATTCTCTACAAGTGGTCTGACAAATGAGAACAAAAAATAAAAGCAATGATAATAAATACAAATTATATTTATCATAATAATGCCTAAAGGCCAACCACAAGCAGCCTGCTCTTTCTAGGTACTGTACAAAACCAATAATTATGACCACTCCTTCAGAAAACCCTTTTGTATTATGATTTTTTAAGACTTCATGTATTCTTTTCTCTTTGCAGGAAAAAAAAAAAAACAAAACACATTTGGATGAGAAAAGAGAACATACCAATTCACTCTGAGGACAGGGGACCTTGGAGCAACAGTGTCTAAAAAAAAAAATTCCAGGGACAAAAACGAGAGAGTATTAGAAGTATCATGAGCTTCCGGCTCAAAAACAGTCCTAATTTGGTTCTACAGTAGTGAAAACCTTTTGATATTAAAAGCTTTGGTATTAATTCTTTTTGCAATGAACAGGTAGGGGAAACGCACTGGATAGCCTTTCCTCCAGTAGGCAGACAGCATGTAACTTTTTCCCCCAGATCTAGTCAATGCCATGTGTTCCCAATTCCTTACTGACAGGTTAATGAATACAACCTTTCCAAAGCTCAGTCCAGATAAGCTCGAGATGATGAGGGTCAGTTTGGCAACTGAACAACAGAGAGAAAGAAGATCAACCTTTTAAAAGATTTACACACTTTCTTTAATTATCTTCCTAATTTACGTGCATCTGAAGTGAACAGTAATTCCTCTGAGGCTCCATTTGCATGGTCTTGTAACGGCTCAGTATGATGGCAATGACACGTTTCACACATTACTGTTGTTAAAAAGCTGCCAATACTGGAAGACTTATTTTGTAGTGAAGTTCACTGAAAAGAAGTATATTCCATCACTACCTTACAGACTTCGTTATTTTTTTTCCTTAATTTCTAAGTAGACTTCATTTTAAATTCATCTTCAGTTTTAGTCTGAGCTTTCCAAGAAAGAGTCAGTAAGAGTACTCCTGGAGTCAGTAGATTGAATTCTCATACCAGCTGAAAAATCTCACAATTTAGAAATCTCTTGACTTGGACCAGGTTTTCAGTTATACTAGCTGCGCTGAACAATCACACAAATTTTCTTCTCAGACATGATGTGTGGGTATGTATTCCAAATAGTAAAAAAATATTAACAGAAAGAAAGCATTTATGTGCCACACAACTGTCAAGATAGTTACTGCAAGCTCTACTCTCCCTCAACTCTTCTTTATAAGTTTGCAGTTTTGTCCAACTGTATACCAACTTCCTCCACAAGATTAAAAGGTTTCCTTCTTTATCTTTGTCAAAGAAATTCCACAGTATTTAGAGTTGAACTATGTATTTTATCTGGAAAAAAATTTCAACTAAATGATGATTAATTACAGTAATATACTAATATCTTTCTGGATCTTAAAGCTGCATTGCAAGTTGAAGAGACCAAAACCACAGAATGCAGCACAACATTTACCATTATTAATTTAAATATAACAGATCTCAAAGGCTACAGTATGCAGTAAAATACTCACATTCTGGTTCAATAACACTTTTTTAAAGAACAGTGAAGGATATAATTCAGCATCCATACATATTAAAGTACTTTTCACCTTCAACAAAGAGAATATTTTACGTTGCTTGCTAAGACTGCATACAAGTATATTAACTACATCATGACATCTGTGAAAAGCTGTTCAACTAGCAGATCTTTTACACAACCTAAAATAAAAGACAAACTTTCCAGGGTAATGTAGACCCAAACACCCTTATGTGTATTTTAAAAAAAAAAAAAAAAAGAGCATTTCATAGCATGCTTTTTTGGAAATTTCTCATTAGTACCTATCTAAAATGTATTCTCTATACATAGTCATATACATAACTGTATAACTAACAACTGATTCACATATGCTGTTGCCTGAATATGTTGTTGCCAGGCAACTGCTATAAAGCATTTTGCACTGCTTGCAAAAATCTGAATGAATGATTCGAAGAGAGATTATTTCTAAAAAACTAGGAAGAAAACTCACTACTGGAATGACATTAATAATTCCTTGCGTATTTCAAAGATTCACAGAGAATGTTCCTTCCACAATTACTGATTTGAGAAAGGACAACTCCTTTGAGTAGGATTTGAAGGGCATTTTACAACAAGGAAATCATGTTCTATGCATGCGGCTAACGTTCCTGCCTGGACTCTGAACCAAAGCCACCGAAGTTAATGGCTTCCTTTAAATTGATCAGGGTCTTTTCATCAGGTCATTAATGTCCATTGTAGGACAAAAATGACAGACCCCTAAATGAAAAACCAGGCCATCACCTTATAGGAGATACAAATAAGCTCTCAATAAAATTTTACCATCTCACAATATGCAAGAGAAAGAGATCAAGTCTACAAACATTTCTTTGTGTAATCTTCATACAGCTAAGGTGTAATCTCGCTGAGGCTAATGATATTACACACAAGAGCAAAAATAGAAGCATCTATAATCTAATGATAACATGGATGTGATATGCTATCTGCAAAAGAGAAACTATTTGTCCCTTTACCTAAGTGCCATCCACTACCAAATTAATAGATCTTTGGCTATCAGACCTCTTGAGAATTAAGAGGTGGAAAAGCACATCAAGAAAAGCAACTGGGAAACACAGCAACTCCAAAGTGCATACCACAAGCCTGACTTACAAGTTTCTTTAAACACTAACATTAGCATAAAAAATTGTTGGACTTTTTATCCTTATTTACAATGGCTGCAATATATTTCTTTCCATTTCCTGCACAATGTGCTTAATCAATAAGAACTGGTCAAAAGCTGAAAATGATTGTTCTTTCCTTAATGACCAAATTGGAAATCCATATATTTTCCATTTAATTCTTCAAATCCATTCATGTAACTGTAGCAAGAAGAGGTACTAAAAGCAGTAATTATTGGTATTTTAAATTATACTTTCAGCATTAAGTAGTAAATGTGACTAGCTTCTTTAATGGATTACTGTGAAATCCTTTTAATTCCACATCTCAGGTTGTCTTGAAGTAGCATGAAAAAGGAACTCCTTTACATGGAAGGAATCTGGCATCTAAATTCTGTCAGTCTGGAGCTTTATAAAAATTAAAATAAACTCATTATAAATAGGAATTAAGTTTTTATAGTTTCATTTGAGTTATTTTCATGCTCCGAGACGTAATTCATAGTTTAGGTCATCCATCAGGATGCAGTTATAAATGGCAATTTTGGTGACTTCAAACAGGCTGAGCAGATTTCCCATACATAATTATATAAAATAATCTATGGAAAGGATATTCATTCCAGGCTGCACTATTTGCTTGTGCCGTTTCATTCGTTTGTTTCTCAGAATATGCTATGGCAACTCAAAGAAACAGAAGAACCTTTACTCTGCCCTCTCTATTCATCATGACCCACTTGCAAAGCTGCTGCCATCAATGAATGTAATCTCAAACTCAGGACATTTTGCAGATCCCTTCGCTTTCTTCACCCTAAATACATACACAAAATCAATTAAATGTTAGGATTTTGTAAGACACGTACTGCATTATTTCAAGAGGAACTAAGCTGCAATCAGAGGTTCGTATTCATAGCATTGTTAGCGCTGACTGATTGAAGACAGGGTTAACAGCAGAAGGAGAAATGCCGTTCATTTCCAGAAAGGTACCTGTAATGATCTAAAAGTATAGTTAAAAATAGGGGGGTTTATATGGTAAAACTTTTCATTTGGTGACTAAGAACAACCTGTTATTTATTATTCAATCAAGACTGACTGGCAGGTACTATTTTCGCTTCAGATAGTGGTATTAGAGTATAAGCTGAACCACTCAGGAAAGAATTCTACTCAGTACGTGGAAACATAAAAAACAGCATTTATTCACCAACTGAGTGAAAATTTCCGTTAGATAGGATTCTTTTGTTCTGTGGCCAAGGCGTGCCAAAAAAAAAAAAAAAGAATAAAAAAGACAAAACCAAACAAAAAGATTATGACTTCGAAGGTTGATATGGGTCAAAACAAGACTATCAAAGTGACACAACGCTCATTTTTAATTAGACTTCCTAATGTGACATCAAATTGTTTTTCTTCTAAGAAACAGCACTTCAACAAGGCATGAAATCCTTGCAGCTTAGTTTATTAGGAGGCAACAAAGGGATTCCAATCTGCTACAAGAAAGTTTCAGCCTATAAGCACAGCCAGCGCAGTACAAAATTGTGTCATATGAATTTTAATGCGACACAAGTATGAAAGATTCCAAAAGAACAAAGGCAGCACAGTCCTGTTCCACACTACACAAATGACCTATTCTGATCTTAACAGCACACCACATTACAATCAAATTTATTTCAAAGGAGGGTCGCACAGGTCAAATGTAATGGCTGCAAGAATGAGGTATTTCCTTTATGTAGTATTAGAGAAAAGCAAAATATCAAACAGCGCAAGAATGCCAGAGCACTGAAAAGAAAGGCCTATTTAGGCTGCAGGGAAACAGATTTTTAAAAGATGTTTTAATTGCAGTTATCCTCACTGACTAAAGTTTCTAAGTTTCAAAGATACTTGTGATACCTCAATAAAGATGTCATGTATACATGTGAGATTGTCTACTACTACATAGGCTTTAATACACATCTAAAATTTCAAGGCACTGTAGAAACATTTTATATACAGCTCATGCTTAACAAAAGGAGATAGGCTAAATGGTCTAACTGGCTGGGTGTCTCTTCATGGCCTGACACCTCCATGGCAGAAAGCAGGATATTCCCAAGGGAGGCAAACGTCAGATTCCAGCAACAACAGAGAGGCTGGCAAAGCTCCTCATTTTGGCAAGCTCAGCATCCACCCCTACATCAAAAGAAGCTACTTTAACAACATAAAGATATCAGAACAATAGAGTCTACTTGAAAATACTGGACTGTCAGAAAACAGACAGAAGTCTGTTAAGATGTAAATCCAATGGTAGACGAGCACTTGAGGATCATGGTGGAAAGGCGGCAAAAATTCTTGATGATCAGTAAACAAAAAGTAAGGGCAAATTCTTGCAGTACTTCTTGGCATGTATTCCCATCAAGACTTAGGCCTCATCTTTGACTGATTCAGGTAACCTTTCTGACCAGAATCACTTATTGATGGCAAAACAGCTCTGAGTCCTGACCACTTGGTTCAGAATGGACATTTGTCCATCCTCCGTGACTGGAGACGGCATTCACGCATACTATGAATCCAATTTGCATATATGTGGGGAGTAGGTAGCCAGGGTAACAAACACTTAAAGCAAGGTATAGCTGTAGTAAGTCAGAGGTAAACATGTGATACCTTGGAAAAAAAACCAACAACATACATAAAGAGTTTCTATTTTACACAGTACAAAATCAATAAAAGGAGGCAATCAGAAGAAGATTTACGACTTGAGGTTCTGAAAACTAAATTCTTGGAGAACGAAATTCTACCAGAAAGTTCACACCAAGTCAAATGTTGTCAGTTGTTAGGATTTTTTAATAAACTGAAATACGCTATCTGATTTTGCTCTGTGGTATCATGTCACTCAGTTTTACCTGAAACTTTACAGGTTGCATTATACTGAAGTATCTTCCATTTGATTCCCAGCCAGGGCTCCCTCAGTCACAAAACAAGACAGAATAAAAGCTGCACTGGAAGAATTTCCGTAATGAGTTGGCTACCAGCCTAAAGGCTAGAATTAGTTTTATTGCCCAAGTCTAGCACTAAAATTGGTATTAGTCACCTCAGCTCTCCAAGTTCTAATCAATCGACTTTTCAGGAGACATTGAAATATTCAAAGAATGTAGATTATTATGACCAAAAAAAATACCCCAACACCAGCAACTTCCAGTGTCTAAGAATGAAACATAACCAGCAAGAGATACAATTCTATTTACGTATTTCAGCATGATCTTAACCTTAGTTTCCAGAAGGCATAGCTCTCTTTCCCTCCTTTCAATATTTTTGGAGGTTAAAAATATTCATTTGTTAACAGACATTTATATCCCTGAAAACTGATGTATTCACCTACATTATGACAGCTCTAGTGTAATTCATTAAGGTTTGGACTTGGAGATAGACATAAGGGAAAAAAATGCAAACCTTTAATGTTTCACTTGGTGAATAAAAATTGCATTAATTTAGGAATTCAGTCACAAGAATCCAATTAGCTATGGATATATAGACACATATTCATACCTTTCAACCATCACACTCATTTGAATTTTGATGCTATTTTCTATAAAATATAATCCATTTTACATTGTACTTAATAGATTTATTCAGATGTGCATCCCCATATGTCATATTTAAGCTTATACTACCACCTGCCTGAGGCTCTGTAGTCTGAATTGTCAGCCCCACACACCTCTTCAGTAGGAGAAAATCCTCCATAGACATCGTATGAACTGTTTCACTTCTGCTTAGTGTAGAAGTATGATAATCATTCTGACCATGAATTATATCCACTCCAAAAAAATGCAGTTACGTCTCCCCCCCCAAAAATCAGATTAACGTCTTCAAAACAAAATATTCAAGCTACGCAAGATATGCTGCAATGAAATACCACTGTCCTCGTAATTTTATTTTCACAAGTCAGCAAGTATCATCCAAGATTACTGTAATATGAACTCTACATTTGTTGCATATATGCTACACGCACAGGTATATGAAGTATTCACATATCTAGAGATATGCATAAACATAATTTCACACTTAAAGGACTCCAAGATACCTTCAAACACAGATTTGCAAATCAAATAGATTAACTCTGCTTCCAACTACCAACATCAAGGTGATGTGATACCATCATCTCACCGCTTTGTGTTGGGCCCATCTAACATTGCCGAGCTGGGGAAAAACTGATGAGCAAAGGTTAAGCAGAGGACTGCCAGAATCAAACTAAGGCTTGGAAATTGCTTCTTCAGATAGACTAATGCTTGACTGATGCACGGAGCGACTCCGGGGTTGCAAAATCATTAATAAGAGCAGCCATTCTCTTTGGATTTACACCATCTCTCAAACATTTGGAGTCGGTGCTATTGAGGATTCGGACCAAACTCTTCTGTGCTCTTTTGGAATTAACAGCTCTGCCAAGGCAGCGGAGTGCTCCAAAGGTCAATTTATGATTAGTCTCCCACCACCCTGCACACTGTGTCTGCAAGCAAAGCACAGCATCTGGGGGGAAGGGAGAAGGGGGGAGGAGAAGGAGGAGGTAAGTACTAGCACTGGGATAAGCTCCCAGAGCACGACTTGGAGGAGGGTGGATTTCATGCGGCCCCTGCTCTGTTCGGTTTTGGGGCAAGCAGGGAGAGGCAGCCCACCTTCCCAGAGGGGAGAGCAGGTACGGACCCCTGCGCTGGTCTGCACCCCTGGAGAAAAAACCAAGGGTGAACCCAACGAAGAACCCCAGCCCTCCTCCCAGCCCCGCCAGGTTTCGTCTCAAGCCCACAGGGACCCTGGGCTTTTGGGATTGCTGGCAACACCAGCAGCTGTGCAAGCCAGCAGAGGCCTCGGGGCTTCCAGCTCCCCTGAGCCTTCTCCTTCTCACACGCACAAAGGGTAGGAGAAAACCCCAACCGAGGAGTCCCGGGACCGTCGGAAGTTTAGGGAATCCCGGCACTCTGCTCCAACTTCACCGCCTTTTCAAGGCTTGCTCTGCCCCGTCCGGGAAAGTGCCCATGGCCAGTCTGATAACAGGGTGTTATCTTCGGCCTCCCCCAGCATCCCGGCGGGTACAGAGGCCAGCCACCCTCAGCTGAGGGACCACCCCTAGTTTTGATCGCCGTCAGCTCCTGCATCCGCCTTTCGGTCCAGGCGGCTGTCACCCCCTTCCCGCTGCAGGCTCCCCTTCCCCAGCAGCCCATGCCCTCGGGCACCAGGCAGCCCCCCCTTTTCTCAGTTACTAGCGGGCTGCTGTGGGACCAGCCTCCAATATTTTTTTTCAGACCTTGCCCTGATCGAAGACATCCCTTTGCCAAAACGGGAGAGGAGGGAGGGAGGGAGAATGCGTGCACAAAGTTTTTACAGATCCTGCCTGCGCCCTCCTCCCCCCACCCCAGCCCCCGCCGGAGGCAGCAAGGCGAGGGGCAGGCGGGGGGGACACGGACGCCCGGGGAGTCGGCGGAGGGGGGGTTAGGGGGGTGTCTGCCCCGGCCTGTGGGATTCGGGAAGGACGGCGGGACGGGGCGAAGCTTTCCGCCGAGAGTGATCGCGGCCGGCGCTCGCTGTGAAAGAAGGCAGGAGCGGCGCCTCGCCGGAGAGGGGAGAAGCCGGCTCTCTCCGAGGTGCAATGGCAGCGCATCCCCACCGACCCCTACGGAGAAGGGAGCAAAGTCCGAGCAGCGGCGGCGGCGGCGGCGGCAGCAGCAGGTCGCCGCGCCCCGCGCTGGCGGCCCCGGCCCGGGGCACCGCCACCCCTCCCAGGCCGGCGAAGCGGCCGCCGGCGCCTCGCCCCCACCCCGGGCAGGGCCGGCGAAGGGAGAGCTCACTCACCCCCAGCTTCCTGCTGCGGATTTTCACGTAGCCCTGCTTGACTATATCGTTAAAGTTGGAGGCCATGGCCAGCGCTGCCTGCTTCCTCCCCTCCGCGCCTGGAGTCGTCGTCGTCGTCCTCCTCCTCCTCCTCCGCCGCCTCCTCCTCCTCCTTCTCCCCCGGGCCCTCCCGGGTGCCGCCGGCCGCCGGCTCCCGAGGCGCCTCTGGCATCCAGGCAGCGGCAGGCGCCGCGCTCCGCTCCGCACCACCCCGGGGCGGGGGGGAGGCGGGGGGCGGCCGCTCCGCTCCGCTCTTCCGCCGGCCCCTCGCCTCTCCCGCTCCGCTCCCCTCCGCGCCGCCCGGCGGCTGCTCCGCGGCTGCCCGCGCCTACGGGCGGGGAGGCGGGCGGGGCGGCGGGCGGAGCGGAGCGGGGACACCGCCCCCGGCGCCGCGGCCGCGGAACCCGCCTCCAGCGCCAGCCCTGCCCGCCGCCGGGGGTCGGGGGCTGCCCGGGAGGGTGGCCCCGGGGAGGGGGGGGCGCGGGTCTGCGAGGCAGGGGAGGGGGGACGAGCTTCGCCGCCCCCGGGCGCGGCGCAGAGCGGAGGCCAGATGCTGTTCGCCGGTTTTCTCCAGGCTGTCAGATGGCCGCGGCATCCCCCGCTCGGGTGGCAGATCCCTTCGGGAACACGGCCCGGGAGGGCATCTTGCTGCGTCTGTAGTCAGGAAGCCGCGTAGGCGCCCACCACCAAACGTTGAAATACCGTGTCGGTAGGACTAACCCAATGAAACAAACAACTACAAAAGTTAAAAAAGAAAAAAGGTCCAAGTCCATCTGAACTCGAAAAACGAGGTGTCGCACCTAGGCATCCATCCTGTGCCCTCCGCAGTGATGGCCGCGTCTTTAGTTGCTTACGCTGCTCATTGAGGTGGATCTAGCAAAAAGAAGGGCTTCTGAGAAAAACAGATAATGTTTAGAAGAGATCGGGAAGAAGGCAAAAAAAATTGGAATTGCCTGTGTTTGCTTTAGCTAGGTGCAAAACAGGGGTGGCCAAGAATGAACCTAAACTGCTCGAGAAAGGAAAACTACAGAGGTATGGGACTGACAAGACAGCGCATTACCATTGCTCTATAAAATTGTACTTCATAAACACTTTCAGTGAAAAAAGTTTGATTTTTCTGATAAGCTTAATAAAAGCTTCATAAGCTCTTTTCCTAGATACTTACTTTCTACTGCACTATTGCCCTGAAGTTTTATGAATCGGGAATTTGCAGCATACAGTGTGCTACAGACTGGGGCGGTGAAACCTATTTCTGCAGTTGAAAGTTTGTCAGATTTTCAAAATCGATAGACAATATTCTTAGTAAATGGATTATGAAGTTTGTTATAACTTAGTTGGTTTTGCGTATCCAACCTTCTGCAAATTAGACTTTCTCCGTAAAACTCTTCAGAACTTACGTCTAGAGATTAATCTTGCAGCAAATGGGAAAGATACAATCTCAAAAATTGATTACAGTGCTTGGTTGATGGAATTATAAGGAAAAGCTTTGTAACTTCACTGTAACTACCTGGAGTACTGCGTTCAGCTCTGGGATCCTCAGCACAGCAAAGACATGGACCTGTTGGAGCGGGTCCAGAGGACGGACACAAAAACTATCAGAAGGATGGAACACCTCTCCTGTGAGGAAAGGCTGAGAGAGTTGGGGTCGTTCAGTCTGGAGAAGAGAAGGCTCTGGGGAGACCTGATTGCTGCCTTTCAGTACTTAAAGGGGGCTTATAAGAAAGATGGGGACAAACTTTTTAGCAGGGTCTGTAGCGATAGGACAAGGGGTAGTGATTTTAAACTAAAAAAGGGTAGATTCAGGCTAGATATAAGGAAGAAATTTTTTATGATGAGTGTGGTGAAACACTGGCACAGGTTGCCCAGAGAGGTGGTAGCTGCCCCATCCCTGGAAACATTCCAGGCCAGGTTGGACGGGACTCTGAGCAACCTGACGGAGATGTCCCTGCTCATTGCAGGGAGGTTGGACTAGATGACCTTTAAAGGTCCCTTCCCACCCTAACCATTCCATGATTCTGTATAGGGGAAATGGGAGATAAAAGAAAAATCTTGATGTTTCTGATTTCCAAAACATTTTTGATTGTGCTGAAGGTATTTTTGCTAGTCCATCATAAGCCACGTATAGAATCCCATTTAAAAAAAAAAAAAAAAAACAAACCAACCAACCAAAAAAAAACCCAAAACAAAACAGAATCATCGTATTATGATCTAAACTCTTGCATCTTCATTGACTGCTGTTGGCTTTGCATCCAACTCCAACAAATGTGAAAATTATGATACTAGGCCAAGAAAATTCTCTTTTCCCAGAATAACCCTTATTTTATTTATTCTGAATATTTTGCTGTGGTCAATTAATAAGTGGTGAAGCAGATGAACGTTTACCTATCCTTTTATTTTTTAGCAACTTGCTTCTTGTTTATGTGAATTTTGGAACATCTGCTAGGAGTAAGATTCTGCTTTACATTTATCAGAGCAAAAAATTCTACGTAGTTATACAATTGTTTATAAAAGACATGATCATAAAAAAGAATAGAGAAAAATACCTAGCCTCTATATAATTGTGGCTTCCTAGGTATTTCTAGCGAAATGTCAAAAGGATATTATAAGTTTGAACTTCTACTTTGGGCACAATATGACTTCTTCCTTAATTTCTGTTTTAATGATATGTCAACTCAGAATATTCTGTGATTTTAAAGAGAAAACTGGGATATGCCTACAAGAGAATTCTTTCAAGACACCTTACAACATATTAAACGTAAGCTTTGTTCAAAATGAGACTAGCCATTGTTTAAAGTACAGAAAGCTCTTGAAGGATCAAAAAGGAGAGGAACATTTCCTTTCAGTTGCCAACCAGAAGAGTACATAATCCTATTCAATTAAGTTACGAAAAGACATTTCCCTTACAGATTAACCCTGAAAGGTTTGTAAGTTTGTAGACCTGGTTTCAGATGCAGTCCCTGCCTCCTTTTCACCACCTCTCAGCTACACAAAAATTGACTTGTAGGATCTGAGAAAAAATTGTCTATGTCCTCATATTGAGATAGAGCTAATGGTATGACTTTTTTTTTTTTTTTTAAAAGATTGTGCTGTATATCATATGAAAGGGGCAGCAGTTTCAGAGCATACAGCATTCCTGGGCATTTTTTAGTTTTTCAATCTCTGCAGTAAGAGGTAACGATACAGCAGAACTTGTGTCACCTCCCTAACGTGCATGTCTTGTTGTCAGAACTCTATTGTTTGGAAAATTTCCTGCCAGTGAAATTGAAGAAGGTGATATATTTCCAAAGCTAATCAGCCATTTATTCTTGAGTATATTACTTTATCATATCACATGCATGGAAAATGGTTTTGATGGTATAGATAATCATATCTCTGTTAGTAATTTTCAACGGATTCTTGTATTTTTCTTTAAAATCCATGTATGAGTTTCACTATTATTATTTATTTTATCACAATAAAAATGCAATAAGAGATAAGCAAAACATGTGCAAAATACAAAGCATTTTCATTCTACATTCTACAGGGTGTGTAAACTAGCCAGCCTGAGCTTATAAGATGATCAGTCTGGTATTTATTTTCAGCTGCTTTGGATAGCACCAGTCATAATGATCAAATATTCATTTGCGTATGGGTCCCATGGGCAGCTTGTGGCACAAATGCATAGCAAGGCCACTCCGAATCCCCGGAAGACAGCCGAACCGTCTTGTTACTTCCCCGCAAAAATAGTCTTGTGTTCATAACACATTCATACATTGTATTTGCTGTGAAAGTCACAACTTACAAAAGAAGATTCTCCAAAGCAGTCACCCCAAATGCTTTAGCCTGTTTTTCTTCAGAAATCTCAGAAAGACAAATGTTCTCAGGAACTCAACAGGTACA
Source organism: Haliaeetus albicilla (assembly GCF_947461875.1). Taxonomy (NCBI): domain Eukaryota; kingdom Metazoa; phylum Chordata; class Aves; order Accipitriformes; family Accipitridae; genus Haliaeetus; species Haliaeetus albicilla. The sequence continues at coordinate 15,466,657 of NC_091485.1, forward strand.
AACTCAGTGGAGCCAAAAGCAGGAGGCAGGAAAGACATAGTATGATTCCTTCTGAAGAATACATTGCCATGAACTAATGCCTTATATATTTTCTAAAAGATTATTTCTGATATGCCTGTTGGTGTGAAATCATCATTTGGAAAGGGAAATGATTCAGCAAGTAATCAAGTCATAAATTATTTCAAGCAGAGAAGTTAATTTCTAATCTACCTAACATAAATGCAATCAAATCTAATACTATTTTGGACAGACAATATGTATTGCCATTTGCCTGTGTCAGAAAGTAATTAATTTAAATGAAATGATCTTCACCTGTGCTTGCTTGAAAAAATGAACAAATTTTGGCAGTATATATTTTAAATCTGACTTTATATGTCCCCTGTTTGTGAATGATTCACATTCATAAATGATTCTCCAGTGACAGCTATCTGTGTTTGAAGTTTCCAGCCAGGATGGACTTTCACCACACTTGCCAAAGAGGAGCACAGAGAGCTCCCTCTCAGTTTTTAGCAAAGCAAGCTGTTTCTCCCTCTTTTTCTTGATCGAATACCAGCTGAGTCTAAAGGAAAACCTCTGGTTAAAAGTTTATCAGGGAACTGGCAGTTAGTATTTAATCAAGACATCGGATAAAAAACATGTTCTCACCTAAAGCTGTTTCCAATCTAAAATAAACAGTAATTTTTATTATGATAATAGAAATTTGCATAGGCAATGCCAAGAAAGACACATTAGCTAATGTATTATTAATGCGTTGGAAGCCTACCTTCAGCTAGGCTTCAGACAATTATTTTGCTCCAACTCATAAATCACATACTAACCAGAGTCCTTTGTGAACTAGCATGAAACATAAATCACCTAGATAGACAATATTAAAAAACTATTGTTTTCTATGGGCATTGTTAACAGCAGAGCCATTAGTTCCTGCACAAAACCACATGCGTATTTATTACTGGCTTACTATCCAGACCCATAGTGCATATTCTTTCATCCCCCAAATATAGGGTAGACAGACAGGCTAAGATCCTGCCCTGTTGCTTCTGACCTGCGTCAGAAAGGTAAATAAATAAATGGGGCATCTCCTGGTTTATAAGGTGATACATTATAGCTGATTAGTCCGGGTTTGGAGATCAGAAAAGGGAATATTGTCACCTCTCCTTTTCTATCAGAGAGCTAGTGAGAGTCAAATCTCTGCTCCTCTGAGACTCTTGCCTTTTGACACAAATCATAATTTATGCTTTTTGCTCTTTGCCCAAAACAAGAAATACTATGGCCATGGTTGGGGCCCCAGTAACTGTGTTGGCAAACTCGCTTTGTCTTGACAGATGTGCTCTCTCGGAAGTAACTGCACCATCCTGAGGCATTACTTTCCCCAGACATCTGCCCCAGTCCGGTTTTGGAGAGCAATGCCCTAAAGGAGGGGTATTAGAAGTATATCTATACTGGCTTTATCATAAAGGCTGATATATTTGACTATGAAGTGCAATATCCAAGAGTAAGATACTTTGCTTCTGCTTATGGGGAAATAGTGTTTTGAATTAAGGCAGCTAAATCTTAGAGAACCCATTAAGCACAATCCCCTTGCAAAAAATATACCTATAAACCCAATAATTTTCTGACTGGCTTCTGCCAATTTCTAAACATGAAACATGGTGAATACCACATAAGTGTTCTATTTGAAATAATGTGTTTGGCATTTTACCTATGATACTCCAACAATCTTCAGAAACAGCTGCAGGAAAACTTTTAGGGAATGAAATCACATTCTGTGTAGAAAGTATTATTTTCCATTATAATTATCTTTAAAGATTCAAAGGTTGAAACTTAGCAAAGTACACTTGAAGCTTGAAGGCAAACTTGAATTCTGATTCTTCAAAGTTTTCTACCATGGGAAGTCCTGCATTAAAAAAATATTCCACCTACTTACTACCTTTCTTTGTGTTTTCTATGGCTTTCTAGTCCATAAATAGACAGTTATCCTCTGCTAACGAAAAGCACTATGGTGAAACAAAAGCTACCAATTTCATTCTAAGAGTATTCTATTCCTACAGTTTCCTCCCCTCCCACAGGGAAATTATATTTGATTGACCTATCGGTTTGTCCACCAATTCTGTCCTCTTAGGTAACCTTTAAATCTGGTCTTGTGATAGAGTCTCAAAAAAGAAAAATTTCTTTCCAAACTAAACCATGTGATATTGAGAAAGAGAATGAACACAGGAAAGACGACTATTCATTTTATGTTTCTTATGATATAAAGAGTAAGGTTTTATGAATATGTCTCCAGAAATATGCACAAGGAAAAAACCCAGCCTGAAACCAAGAATGTGATAATGAAGATGTAGGATGGAAATGTTAACTGAAGAATCATAGAATCATAGAATCATAGAATAGAATGGTTTGGGTTGGAAGGGACCTTAAAGATCATCTAGTTCCACCCCCCCTGCCATGGGCAGGGACACCTTCCACCAGACCAGGTTGCCCAAAGCCCCATCCAACCTGGCCTTGAACACTGCCAGGGATGGGGCATCCACAAACTCTCTGGGCAACCCGTTCCAGTGCCTCACCACCCTCACAGTGAAGAACTTCTTCCTTACATTTAATCTAAACCTGCCTTCTTTCAGTTTAAAGCCATTACCCCTTGTCCTATCACTACATGCCCTTGTCAAAAGTCACTCCACCACCTTAAGAAGGTGGAGAAAAGGGACTGAATGTAACACAATGAAGTGTCTCAGTGCCAAATTTCACAAACTAGGAAGCAAAGTCTTCCAAAACACAAGTGAAAGCTAGGACAGTCTACCTTGGCATATTTTTGTATTATAGCTGTCCCATCATTTCCCTTTCTTACCCATTTCCCCGAGGGGAAGAGACAGGAAGAACCCGAGATAATAGGAGGAAGAGAGATCTGCCTTAAATTTAAAGGAGATTCCAGCTTGACCTAAAGGAAAGAGGAGTGGAATCTAGCTGAGATGCTGAGGAACAAAATGTGACTATTGTTAAATATAGCTTTCATCACACATTTTGTTGCCTTTTTTTTTTTTTTTGGTATTTTTGCGGTATTTTTGCAACGCCATGCTGTAAGGAAATTGCATGTACAAAATGTACAAAATCTTAGCTTTAAATTTTGTCTGTCTGGAAAGCTGACTCTTAGTGGTCATATGCAAACTAATGTATTTCATTATTACAGCTGTGGTAAGCCTATCCATAAGACACAAGAACTCCAATGTTTTATATCCGGTTTCCACCCATATTGTTCCACAATATCGAAAGAGAAACATGCACCTCCACTTCTCTTGTCTAGACTGGCTTGAGGTTGCCATTGTGGAGATCTGAAGGAAAGAAATAACAAGAGTTAGGTAGGAAAGCTCTGGATGTGCAGGAAGATACTGGGAAATATGTCTAAGTAGGGACCATCCTTGAGAACATCCTCGGGATCCTCATGAAGCTCGACACAGCCTAGTGGAAAACCCAGCCTGGTGGGAATAACAAAAATGAAAGGTGGGTAATAGCTTAGAAATTCTGTGAAAACTGATGTCAGGTAAACAACAAAGACTGCAACTAGTCCTATCAGTAACGGAAGGCAAGTAAAGTTCACCTATCACATTTTCAGCATTGCTGTTATCTTCTGGCCAATCCCCATGATCACACTCTAGACTATATACAGAGTGAGCTTCTTCCCTCCAGGTGTTGCAGGAGACAGTGGGTGAGTTGTGGTTACTGAGGCTAGGACGTCTAATAAAGGAGAAAAATCCCAAATTCCTAGCAGTCTAGACTTCATTGGTTTTGCTCACAAAATGGCTTGTTCAGAATCCAGCTGCACTGCGTGCACCAGCTCCTCTTACCGCGAGCAGCCCCTGCAGCCTGAGAAAGGCGTCTGGGTGCATAACTTTTCCATGCGCTCACAACCGAAATTTATGCTTTCCCTATTTCACATAGTGGCCCTTGTGGATATTTCAGAATATAGTATTACTAATAGTAGCGGAGGAGGTAACTGTCCCCAACCCACTGCCTCAGAATCATACCTCACATTATTTACTTTACCACAAACATACTGAAGCTTTAGAGAACTGGATGAAGCACCTCCTCCAGGAGAACATACAAACCCACCATTTCATAAACCTTTGTTCGTCTGAGAGTGTCCTGGGAACACCGTACCCCAAACTGGTGCAAATTCCACTGTTGGGTGGGCGTATCCGGACTGGTGCTAGCAAAGGGATGTCAAATTTGCAGAGACCTTCTGCAGTTTCTGTCAGTACCTGGAACTTTCGCAGGACTCTCAGAGTCCCAGACAAAAAGTTTGAGCTTGTGGGGAGGTCTAACTTTCATGATGTTTTGGGCAGGGTCCAAGACCTGGGGATTATACTATTTTTATAAGCCCTAACGTGACTGTGCCTTCGAATCCAGTGAGAAACCCAGCATCAATCTGTTAACGTCTGCAGGAATCATGGTTGCGGTCTGCATTTTCCCTGGGCTGATGCTGACTTTTTCTACTCTGCGCCACCCCAGCTATTCCAGCCTGGGTCCTTCACGTGGGCAGGTGAGAAGCGGCCGGAGGAAAAACCTATTTCAGTCCTCACAGCCGCGTGCTTTCCACTGGAAGTAGAGCATCGTGTTGTGTCACCGTTTTTAATGTGTTACCAAGTCATCATTCCTCACCCTCCATTGCTTGCAGTATCAGGTGGAGTAGGCGGTAGGCACCCCTTCAGGAAACGTACAGTGTAAAACATAAATATTCCCCTGCTTATCTCCAAACACCTACGTGTATGATTTTGCAACTTAATCTTACCTGAATAACTTTGCAGAATGGTTCAATATTAACATCACTGACTATCTGTAAATCTTTAGAAGCAATAAAGGTGTTATGTACATAGCTAATTGCCAATCCTTAATCTTTTAAGGTTAATTCTTAATACTATTTTTTGTAATTAATGCATTTTTTTTTCCTCTATAGAGCAGTTGAAGTTTCAGCTTGAGAAAATAGAAAATGGATAGACATTTGTTTGAAAAAATTGAATATATAAACATTTTTCTAGGTCAAATAGTTCAAAAAAAGCTTTTCAGATGAGATAATTTTTCTCTGAAAAAAATTTCTCTTATCGCATTTGAAAACATTTGTGACATTTTAGGCTGAATGAGAAAATCTTCTCTAATATTCATTCATTTGCCTCTAAATGTACATGTAAGCATGTGTTCATGCACAAATAAATGTAGGGTCCAAGGTGTAACTTATAATAGAACTGTTATCTGTTTTCATACCTTAACTGCAATAAAGCTCTTGTGTATGTCTATAAAATGGAGTTAAACATTTTATGAATGTTTAAAAATCATCCAGGAATCCATCAGTGTCTGACTTACTTGACCGCATTCTTTTCTTTTTTTTATAGCTTCAATTTAGTTATACAGATCTGGGCACCTAATTCATTCTTTTGTTCCAAAGACAGTAATTTGAAAGGAGTACTTTCCATGAACCTAACAGTTTGGAGCACTAAATGTATTTTCAGACAACTGTAATGATTTGATAGAAATTTCTGGTTGATCATTTGTGACTGTCAGATATGCTATTACTTGCTTATCATCTTTTATTAGAAGGTGATGCTAGTATTTGCTCTTCCTGCCTGTATTTTTCTGGGTTTTTTTTGTTTTTTGTTTTGTTTTTTTTTTATCACAGATGATCCAGGGTTTACCTTTTAAATATGACTGACTGTTTTAATCAGGAGCAAGCATTATTCTTCATTTCAAAGATGAGATAATTACAACTGTTACACAATTTCCAGTAGGTATTATATTTATTGAAAATCGAGGGTTTTTTCTTTCTCCTCTGAATCTGCAATTCGTGCTCTACAATGAGCAACTTCTTGAATTGCTCCTTATCTGGAAGGCATATTTAGGTGGGAAACATTTATTAATAAAAAAAATGATGCTCTTTTATACTCCCCAGCTTGTTAATTTAAAAAATAATGCATATTTTCTACAAATAAAATATTTCTTTCATCCTTTATGAAGGCCATGCCTGTTTGAAATGATAACCAGCATGGTGATGAAGGCTAAGTGTCTGCCAAGATTAAAAAGAAGAGGAACTTAAAACAGGTCTTTTGTTTACATCCCCCATGATCTTTCCCCAGAACTCAATAAATAGGTATTAATAGCAGGTATGAGATTGTAGGTGATGTTTTCAGAGTCTGGTGGGCAGCAAAACAGCCCTAAATGTGGGTGACATAATAACCTTAACAGTTAGATTAAGTTACATTGAAGAGATCCCAATTAACTCTTCATAGTTTTACTGATGCCATTTCTGTCTGGTGACATTAAGATTATTAAGGAAAGACACAGCAGAAAGACACCTAAGCAGAAATCAAGAGGCAGATTTAACATCGTGTCTCATTAGAATCAAAACAGAATCAAAACAGTTGCTTGTTCACCTTCTCTACTTTAACAGAGCCCAGGAAAATAGGGTCATTTGACCCCCAGAAATATCATTTTGGTGAAAGCTTTGAAGAAAAACCTTTAGCCTCCTTCAATGAATCCTTTATAACTTATTTCCTTTAATATTCATTTTCTAAGAATGTTATTTAGTACATTAGGCTATCAGTTTTACTTGCTACAGACAAAAAAAATTGCACATTAACTGTGGATCAGCTTTGATTGTAATATGTAGCTTTACTATTATTACAGCTAAGTCTTGCATTTCATTTCCAATTAAAAAGATATCTAACAATCAAAATTTGCCAAAATACTATGGTTTGGGGTTTTTTTTTCATGTTAAATTTAACAAACAAGCTCACTACTACTCACTATGAGGGCATCTAGTACTCACTGTGAGTAATAGAATAGTTTCTACAGATCAATATGCCTAGAGTAAAATCCCTTCTAATAACCAAACACCATAGACATCTGAAACTAAATCTTCCCTCCTCTGCAAAATGAAAGCTTCTAACTTAGGCACAGAGTAGCTAGTTGCTAAATGCAGGTTTGACACACTCTCTTCATCCTAACACCATCCTCATAGTGTCACATGATCCCAACCAATGAGGAGAAATGGAAAAAAGTCTCCTTTTCCCTTATGCCTTGTTTAAAGGGAACTCAGGGAAGTGGTTTCATTTACTCCCTGCTATTAGAAGTGCATTTGGTTTTTTTTAAATTAAGAAGGGTGAAAAAAACTATCTTGGATGAGACCAGTAGAAGCAGCCAGAGATGAAGAAGACACGACACCCCTATGAAGCTTCATGACTCCACAGGGAGCTGGGTCACTGCAGAAGTGAGTCTGTTCTTCAGCATTCCCCTACTGCTAGGGAAACAAACCCAATGAAATTAGGTTTTGGTAAAGAAAGCACACATAATCACATGACACAAGGGATGGCAGCTGAAAACCATAAAAATAGGAAACTACTTATGTATCATCAAAAAGATGTATGGTTCCGCATGAAGTTAAAAAAAAAAAAATCACCATTTCAAAATCTTACTGGAGAGGCATTTGTTCCTCTTGGAGGAGTGAATGACTGTATGTTTTAACTGGTGCCATTTTTCATTCTAGAGCCTTCTAAATCAGGCAATGTCTAACAAACATTCCACAGCTACTGTGGCATTGGATCAAATCTCTAAAAAAAGGCAACAGAGGATCTCCTCTGAGTACCACTAAAGATCATTTAAGATCATTGACATATGACACTAGCCAGGTGTTGAGAAAACCTGAGTGGTGAGCCTCAGAGCAGCAAAAAAATCGAAGCTTTGTTTGGATGTAATCACAGGCTGGTGTCAGGGCAAGGAGTCTATTCACACTTTTCTGTTTTCTATAAAAGGCATAAACGATTTAGGATTTGCAAAGGACTGAATGAGCAGGTCCAACATACAAACCAGCATTTTATTAGTTTTTCTGTGGCCTTGTATGAAGTTCAGATAATTTACGTATTGTGTAAACTGGATTTCTCCTTTTTATTACAATTGCTTTTTTGGTTTCTTCAGCTTTTTCCTTCTATTTACCAGTTACACAATGCTTTTACAATCACTCTGCTGATGCATTTTAAACAGCCTATGCACTTAAGTATAAATGGATATATGTGTATATATTTATATACATTAATACCTTCCTAACAATCACATCTTACTAGAGCTCAGCTGTATGGCAGTGGGTGAAGATACCTCTCTTTGTTCCACAGCAGTGACAAAGCCCTGTAGTGCCCTGCCATGTCCCCTTCTATTAAACCTGTGCAGCTGGAGGTCTATTCTGCTCTCACCAGTGTTTGTGCATGCATTTGGTTTTGGGGTGAATCTAATGTATAACTTACAGAATGATAATTCCATTTACATGCCAAAAAATGTGCAGTCCCTCATTTCTGTCCTGTGAGTAGGGAGCTATTGAAGATTTTTACCTCATAAAATTTCCCTTGAGGTTATGGTAGTTTTTTCTTTTGCACATTTGCATAGGAAATAAACCTATTTTACAAAGATGCTTTCAGAAAAAGGGACCAAACAGGACTTCTTTTAATCTATTGGTAATAGAGGCACTTTTTTTCAGCTTTTCAATGCTTTTTTTATTTGTTAGTTTATTTTTAATGGTGAATGGCATATTCTTTTTTGTGCCAAGACCTGAGTTCAGAAAATCCTTTCCTAAATGTTATAATAGTAGCTTATTACAGCTTATATATTCAAAATGTCTACTGCTTTCCAATTTGAAGTTTTTCAAAACTTCTACACTTCTGCTATTTGCCGCAGACTGTGGAGCCTGAAGGGAAGAAATCTGTGAAGATGACAAGACTGAGTTTTCTCTTTTCATGGAATCACATTCACATTTGACTGAATGTACAAAAGAAAAATGAAATGTCTCTTCTCTTAACTTCTGTTCCTCAGGAAAAAATCTTGGCTGTGTCCCAAAATCACCCTGGCACATTCCCAGACCAGGTTTATACTACTGCTAAGCAATGTATTAAGCAGCCACATCAAGCTGCCTGGAAGTACCATATTATTGCAAGAGCAGGAGAAGGAAGAGAATTGAAAGGTGGATTTGGAAACGTCAGAATTCAGATTGATTGCACAGTCCTCAGGCCACCTCTTTTCCTAAGTGCTTGGTAGTACAGGCTTTAGTTACTTGGCATAATACAGTTTTTGACAGGGAATCGCTGATTGTCCTTGAACTACATGCAATGACAGAGCTAGGACAACACAGGGAGTGGAACCTTGCGTTAACTTTCAAACACATTACTATGTAACCTGAATAACACTGGGCTGTTATGGAGCAAATCAGTCTAAGCATTCGTTTATGTTCATGTTTTGAGACAGCCTTTGAAAAGGAACTCAGAACCAGTACATTATATATTGGTAGAAAATAATTTAAAAATTATTATTTGAAGGATTTTGTATTTTTCCCCACTTCTGTTTTTAGTTTCCCTGCTCTCTAAGACTTTCTCACTCATATTTTCCATGAAAAAGCATTCCAAAAACTTCTGTTGCCATTTCTTCTTCCCCTCTGCAATGACGGAACAAAAGCCCACTATCATTCTTCCAAAAAACTATAGTCAAAGAAAGTCAACGGGATATTAAAGCATGCACAAGGAATAGAGAAATTTCTTCCAACTCCTAGGGATTTGGGGAAAACGTTGAGTCTGTAAGAGCTCTTTTTCACTTTCTTCTGCATCCATTCTAGATTGCATTTGCCTTAACCTTTGCCTGCTTTCAAGGAGAACAAAACACAAACATTAGTTACCCTACTGCATAATTCAGTTGAGCATTACTTTCGTGTCTTTTTAGCATATACTGAACTTACTAGTAGGAAAGAAGTGACCTCAAATCCTAATTTAAATATATCATTGGTCAGTTTAAACATAGAAGAAGGCTGCCTGAAGTAACATGAATGACAGAAGATTTCTTCATAAGGCTTCTTTTGTATCTCTTACATGTTAAATGTTTTGACTTTAATACTATACAAGCCTTGCACAAAGTGAAGGCCACAGTATAGATTAATGTAAGCAACACAACAGCACAATAAATCAGAAAAATAAGCATGGAATTCCATGTTCGAGGCTTGAAGCTTTCATTTCTTAATGTGAACAGTCAGTACCAGATAAAAAATGTATTACAATTTTTAGGAAATTTTTAATACAAATTTGGCAGACATCTGTGGTCTCTGTTCATGATGTGTATCTGATTTTAAGGTTTGTATTTAGATGCAATATCCATGTATTATGTTAAATTCAGTCTTACTTGTTAGTAGAGATAGTAAACCAAAAAAATATTATTAGAAGTTTTGATAAAAATAAGTAAATTTTCTGATGATTTATTTTAATGATAGAAATCACAGTTCAGTGTAAAAGAGTCTCTTAAAAATAACTACTACTCTTTTCACAACACAAAAATTATAACAATAGGACCGTCCCTGGCCAAAATCTCAACATTTTGAAAAGAAGTAGTCTTTTAAAATTTTACTATTTTTTTCTCTCAATCAGCTCCATCAATAACAAGCTGAAACAACAAAATGTTTGTTTCACTTCCATTTTTCAGGTTTCACCCGGATGGACTGTGATGTGCTTTTCATACTAAGCAAGATTGAATGAGAGCCTGATATTTAAATTCAGTGGGTCCTAATCAACAAAAACAACAATTAAATTCAGGCTCTCCAGACCCAAGAGCACAATCCTTGCAGTATGTCAGATAAACTCAGAACTGGTATTTTATTTTTTTGGTGGTTGGGGTGAGAAAAAAGAGAACAATATGCAAAATAGCAGTATGTAAGTTTATTCATTCAGTTAATTCAGCAACTTGGAGAAGGATTCGTTATGATTTTTGTCTGGCACAGCTTAATTTTGTAACAGACTGCCAAGTACTGCAAGAATAAGTATTTATAATATAAAAATAAGAGTGGTTATTTTCTTAATCAAAAGAGCTGTACTGTCACTTTTTTATTTAAATGATTGTGTGTAGATGATACAACTGTACTGGTCTCTTTGAGACTGCAGACACCCTTTTAACATACCTTTTAACATACGTAAGCTGCATAAATGATGAAGGATATTAATTCATTCATTTGGAGGTGGGAGGGATCTTGCAGTGTCTTAAATCTAAAACAGTGGAAGTAGACCTGTAAAGCTCCCTGTTAGTGCCACTTAGGCCTCAGTTGTGGTGGAGCACACCGATTAACTAACTACAAGCACAGAAAAGCTAAGAGCAAGTAGACGGAGGAGGAAGACATATGCAAGCTGCAATAGAGGCGTGTCTTCCAGTGTTAGAAAGCATTTGGTGTATAGTGTTAGGAGAACTCGAATGAGTACCATTTTAAAGTGCCCTCAGATAGCCCCACATTCCCAATTTGTCAAAGAAGTGACAGCTAAATGTCAGTGAGTGGGAAGCCTGTGTACAATCGACTAGACACATTGAACTGCTGCACTGCAGGAGATGTGCTCTCTCTCAGGTGTGACGGCATTCAGCCTCATTCACCCAAGTAGTGCCAAGGTAATCAGAGACTCTCAACAGACCAACACGGAATGAGGACTAAGCAGACATTTTAATAATATTGTTGGTTTTGCACAGACTTCAGCAAAAGCATGCAGTAAGTACACCATTATCTATTAAGTTAGATGGACATTTTGGATGATGCATTTCTTTATATGGTGATTTGGTATTGTTTCAAACACAGACCGTGATGCCAGAGGTGCCTGTAACAAGAGGAATGGGGCCTTTGCCCATAAGTTGATGGCAAAGGCAAAAGAATAAAAAAGAAATTGCTTGGAGGAGGTTTACTGGGAGTATTGACTAAAGCTGCTTTCTGAAAGCCAAGTGAATTTCTGAGAGAAGTTGATAAACATCGAAAAGTAATTCTTTCTTTCTCATTGGACCATCTCCTATAATGTCGTTCATGTAACTCGTCTACAGACAAACTGTCTGGGAGAAAGGAATTTAACGTGTGCCTATGGGAAAAGAGCAGTTGCAGGTTTTGAGAGAGCAAATGTGGCTGGCAGGCCCACCAGCACAGTCAGAGAAGATGATTGCTTAAAAAGACTACAAGCTACTAATTTTTTTGCCGGGGGGGGGGGGGGGAGAAAAAACTGAGAACGTCTTTTCCTTATTAAGTAATTTTTTTTTTTTAGTTCTGTTTTCACGAACAGGACTTTGGTACAGGCTGATGTATCACAGCTATGATTCTCTCTTTATGTATTGTCTATTGCAAGTGCATTCTACAAGAAAGCAAGAGTCTCCACCAGACACTTTTCTAGAAGAACCTTGAAGAAAGTTACAGATGAGTAAACTAAAGAGTTATAAAAATAAGTGATTTTTCAGTTCAGAGGACAAATACAACCGAAAAAAGCAAGGCAAGGGAGGGAGAAATCTACTCTGAGGTAAAATGAATTAGGAGATTGCAATCAAAGGAACGGAATTGCCCAGTTGCACGGCTAGACTGACAAAACTTTGCTGGTTTGACTAGCTTATTCCCCATACACTGTAGGACCAAGAACAATACAGCTCTAGATGGCGTCAGTTTTAATTAGAGGTAGGATGGCCTTTACATTTTCCATATAGGTAACCTGTTCATTGACTGCATGATCGCGTAAAGTCTATTCCTTCTAAAGACTTTAGACCATTTTATCCAAATAACATTGTATGAGATATATATGAGAACAAGGAACCTGCAAGCCCTGTTTCTTCCTCATAACTCTTTAAAATATGTGCTAAACCAGCTTTCTCACAGACTTTCCAATGATATCAGTACAAAATATAACTGCTTCATCTGAAAAAAGTGCTAAGAAACCTCATACTATATTGTGTCATAAATTAAGGATTTAGAACATTCTCATGATAAAGGACACAATTAAACATTTCTTCTCTTCAGGTAGAAAGACCTACACATCTACATGTACTTCTTCCACAAAGCAAGTAGGCTAGTATGGTAAAAGAGCAGGTTAGGCATGGTGCTATTTGTTAAGAGAAAGAGCAGTTTTAGGATTGGACTCTAACAAAAAGGTTTTGTCTTGGAAATTGTCCTGGTTTTGGCTGGGTTTTGAGTTAATTGTCTTCCTAGTAGCTGGTACAGTGCTGTGTTTTGGGTTCAGCATGAGAAGAATGTTGATAGCACTGATGTTTTCAGTTGTTGCTGAGCAGTGTTTAGTCTAAAGTCAAGGAGTTTTCAGCTTCTGATGCCCAGCCAGCGAGAAAGCTGGAGGGGCACAAGAAGTTGGCACAGGACACAGCCAGGGCAGCTGACCCAAAGTGGCCAAAGGGATATTACATACCATGTGATGTCATGCCCAGTATATAAACTGGGGGGAGTGGGGGTGGAGGGGGGATCACTGCTCGGGAGCTAAGTGGGCATGGGTCGGTGAGTGGTGAGCAATTGCATTGTGCATCACTTGTTTGGTATATTCCAATCCTTCTATTATTATTATTGTCATTTTATTGTTGTCATTATTATCATTATTAGTTTCTTCCTTTCTGTTCTATTAAACTGTCTTTATCTCAACCCACAAGTTTTACTTTTTTTTCCTGATTCTCTCCCCCATCCCACTGGTGGGGGGGGAGTTAGTGAGTGGCTGTGCGTGCTTAATTGCTGGCTGGGGTTAAACCACAACAGAAGAGTAAACTCTGCTACTCACCTGGCATCCCTAAACCTCTCCCATATATGCATCTGTTTTTGAAAGGCCAGTTTCTATCCTAATCAAAAGATAAACTGAGGGCAGCCAGAACTACATATTTAGGTAATTCATTAATGCCTCCTAGTTAAGAATGCCCAAAATGTCCCAATTTCTGTGCTCAGTCAAGGAAAAGCAACTGCTGTTCCTGACTGCTGAGAATGCTGTCAGGCTGTGGTAGGTGAATACAGCTGGAGAACCTAAAATATTAACCTGCATGTGAAGACTGGCAGTGGCTTGGCCAAGGCATTTCTTCCTCTGTGTTCCCCTAGAAATGTTTACTTCTGAGGAGAAAGCAATAAAGTTTAGTTCCAGATTTCAAAAGATCTCTGCAGGCAGAGAGATTGCCTATTTCTATGTTGACAACACATCTGACTGATGAAATGGCTAGGAGATTACATGTGTACACTGATGCATGTAGACTGTAGATACAGAAGTGAAAGAAAGGTAGGCATGCTACGTACTGACCCCTCACAGCAGCCCAAAATAAAATATATAATAAATTCTGCCTTAACATTAAGAAGCAGTACAGAAAAATACCCCAACAAGTTATAAGGGAAACATCTTAAATTTACCACATTTTGCAGGTACTGAGCCTGGTTTGTTTTGCTTGTTTGGGTTTTTTTGTTTGGTTGGTTTTTTAATGCAGAGATGAAACTGCATTTTCCTTTCCCACAAGAAACTTTTATGCAGCATTTTCTTACAGAATTCAGAAACATATCCTAGTGTTAAGAAGTCACAATGGCACAGTCTCTGAAATCATCCCATTCACATCCCTGCCTGCTCTATTTATTATAACTCAATGCATGTTCAGCTTTTATCAGCTCACAAAGGTGATGTAAAATGAGAATAGTACACTGAGCTACCACTCTAACACTGAAGGTATTCAAAAGAGAAAAAAAGCAAGAGCGTGTTACCTTTTGTATGGGCAAACCCCAAGCAGTATCTGCCTCCTCCAGAACTGAGAGCAGAGGAACACCACGTATTTCAGGGGTGCTTCCTACAGCACCATTGATGCCACCAGACTCCATTAAGTACATTTGTACCTCATTTACTGGAGGAAGGCAAATCTACAGGGTTATTTACAATTGCTAGCCTCCTACTACTGTGCCCTTCAGTACAACCTCAGAATGTATAAAGAAAAATTGCAGAAAACAATTGAGAGAAGTTACTATACGCTGATCCCTGATCACTACTAAAGGAAAAGCTGACTCTTGCAATTGCATGCATGTCTTTCAGTCAAATGGTCTCTCAAAAGACAGATAACCTCAATGGAGAGGCTGAGATGGTCATGCAAAATTAAGTCAAGCCCTTAAAATTCCATCATTCTCAGATGCAGGAATCTACTAAAAGCAGAGTTAGGAAATCAGCTGCATTGGCCCCCTAAGTATTCTGTGAGATGTATTCTACTTTTTAAAATGACCTTTTCTTTTCATTGCAAAGCACTTAAATGTGTAGGTGTTTTTCAAGCATGGCAGTGTTGTCCCAATACTTCCTCATAGACAGAAGTCTCCGAAGAGTAGCAGGCTAGAGAAACTCTTATTTTTTGCATGTAGATACAATAGCACTGATTAGTAGTCCTTCCAAGGTCAAGAAATCATTATTAATCCCTTTCTGAGGAGCATGTGTACTCCATTATCTATCTAACTGCAGCACTAAGACACAACAAGGTATACTTTATGAAATTGTTAACATATGCCTCCAGAGCATTGGTAGGTTCAAGACTTGGTCCCAAGAAGTATATTAAGCTCTAAGTAAATCTTCCCTTGAAGTCTCATGCTGGTATAAATAGAACTTTTATTTGGTGTCATTTAAATTCAGGAAAGAATATTTCCTTTTTAAAAATTTATATTATAGCTTTTAAATGGAATAGACACAATTGTGGAGAGAGCAAATAACAAGTGAAGACATAAATGCCAAATACTTTTTCTATAAATCTTTATTGTTTCTTAATATATTTTATTATTTTTAATCCAAACTATTAGTCCTGTACTTTTCCACCTGCTGAGAGGCTCTGTGGGTTTTTTAAGTTTAGCAGCAAGGCTATTTTTTCTCTGAAATTTTGTTAAAATAAAAACAGCTTCTGGAATTCACAGTAAATGCTTTGTCACTGACCTTGAAAGTACTTTGGCAAGCAAGGGATTTCTATGCTCTGCCAAGAAGTAATGGTGATAGCAGAAATTTTGACACAGTTGAAACTACAATAGTTAGTCTACTGTGTTGTTGGTAGCTTCACCTACCAGTATCCCCAATGGCAATATTGTATTTCAGTTGTCAGTTGGCAAGCATATAATATTGGAAGAATAGGGATTTTAGAGAAACAACATCACAAGCAGCAGTATGGATTTGTCAAAACCTAATATTTAGAAAACCTTATTCTTCTCATGTTTTGTACAGCTTTGTGGGCAAATAGTGCAGGATGCTTGAAAATATATTTTTTTTTCCCCTAAATTAAGAGAACTTAATATAATCAAGTTTCAGTACAATAAATTCTTCCAGTCATTTATCTCGGGTATGCTTTAAAATAAATACTGAATTATAAATTAATTATTTTATTTTCTAACAACAATCTTTTTTTTTTTCTGCTTATGGGTATATATTAATCTTAGAGAAGAAAAATACAGACTTTTAGAGTGTTAAACTGGAAGAAAGCTGCTTTTCAAAGTTCTCTGAAGCTAATTTAAGCAGGGTTAGTCATCTTTTTCATCCTGAAATCCTTTGCTACAAACAAAATAAAAAGTCTTGAGGCCAAATATTGTGAGTGACAGCTATTATTCATATTTAAGTAAATTGAACTTGTCTATCAATTACTTCCATTCCCCTGCCTCTCCTTACAAGAATTAAGGCAGGATGCTTCAAACCTTTAATCACATAAACCGTATCTTCTGTTTAAAGAAAGTTTTCAGCCAGTCATCAGAGGTTCAAAGAAATGGCCAGTCATGCTCACATACACAGCACAGGGTTATTCTCACCTGCACTAAATAAAAAGGAAAATTTTTCTCTGTGAGAACAAACATTTTTAATACTATGCATCTGAAAATGAGTTAAAGAGTAAAAACTTAGTTATTTTCCATTTTGTCTTCAACATTTCATAAGTTTTTCCCCCTAAAAACCAGTAAGTGATAAAGAATCCAGTTGGTATGATACAAAAATTTCTGTAATGCAGCTGTTAAGTGTTACATTTTGGCAGCAAAATGCTGTTAATTCAGCCTGTTCTGATTTCAGGCTATTGAAATAGAAATAAAACAAAATGCATCACATTAACATGAGAAGTCTTATATATATATATATATATATATATATATATATATAGCTGACAACTCTATCAAGAAAGTGGGAAGGGAAGGGTAAAAATATAAAAAACGCTACATACTCATGACGAAGTAAAAGACAGGATGGCTTATAGTATGACCACATTTAGGGGTCAACTTTTTCATATGTGAAATGGAAATAATATTGCAAAGTTAGTGAAGTTTAATTGTGGTTGAAATGTATGTGGTGGCATTATACTGATCAAGGCACTGGGGAGTACCACGTACATATAGCCACATGCTCTAATATAAGTGCTAGATTATACAGATACTATATTTAATCATGGCTGCTTAATGGGAACATGACAGAAAGGATTGAGATAAATCATCATGCATACAGTAGGTCCCAGGAGAACAGGCATAATTCTATCATGCAACACACATAATGGATCATCCTGTCCCCACCCCAGAACAACTCAAAGATGTTGTTGTCTTCCTGATGATGAGAAAATGCTTGACATTACAGAAACAAGCATTTCTTTTGTCCGATTTTATATGTAGTCAAACCAATTTGGGCAATGGTTTTCTCAGATTTTTCTGATCCTACAGAGGAATAATCAGAATTTAGAGGAAAGACCATCACAGAACAAACACATGCAGAAAGTTAATTTAGATGAGAAAAGACTTTTAAAATATAATTTAAGCTTAATTTTTAGATTCAGATTGGTCTGAATGTCAGCTAGGACAGCTGCAAACATTCAAAGCTGAAGCACACATAGAGCTGTAACTCCACATGCCTTGAAAACCTTTTGTCTATCCATGATACAGTAGAAACAGTGAAACTGAACTAGGTTTCATATACATTCATGTCACATCTGATCTCATAGAGAGCGTCTTTGTTATCTAGCAAAGGCTGAGTTCAAAACACATGTAGGGAATTCTAATGAAGTCTCTCACCTTTGCCCATAATGTATTTTCCTGCAAATAAATGAAATATCTTTGAGACCTATACTCTTCTGCCAAATCTGGTTTAAATTGATTGGTTGTTTGGTGGACCAGAAACACAGATAAATATGTGGACAGACCTGTTACATAGAACTAAATTCCTTAGGAAATGCAGATAGCCAGTTCTAATGAGTTTTCTATGAGGAAGGTCCATAACTTCTCTAAGCAACCCATTCTCATACTTCATTATTCATGTCCCTCATGTCCATCTGGAACCTTCCCTGCTGGAATTTAAACTTCTTAATTCTTGTCTTATCACTACTGAGAGCAGATTACTCCTCCTTCTTTTCAGCAGTGTTTTATGCATGAGAAGATTTTTATATTGCCACTAGATTATTTTTCAGACTAAACATCTCTAGTTCATTCAAAAACTTGCTTTATAGAGCACGCTCAGAGGTCTATGACACATGACCATGACTTCCTGTGGTCTCTCTCTCTCGGGCATCATTTTCCTTGAACTGGAGTCCTCTGGTGGGTTGACCCTGGCTGGATGCCGGGTGCCCACCAAAGCCGTTCTATCACTCTGCTCCTCAGCTGCACAGGGGAGAGAAAATATAACAAAGGGCTTGTGGGTTGAGATAAGGACAGGGAGAGATCACTCAACCAATTACTGTCATGGGCAAAACAGACTCAACTTGGGGAAAATTAACTTAATTTATTGCCAATCAACCAGAGTAGGGTAATGAGAAATAAACCCAAATCTCAAAACACCTTCCTTCCACCCCTCCCTTCTTCCCAAGCACAAACTTCACTCCTGGATTCTCTACCTTCTCCCCCCAGTGGCACTTGGGGACAGGGAGTGGGGTTTACGGTCAGTTCATCACACATTATTTCTGCCTCTTCATCCTCCTCAGGGGCAGGACTCATCACACTCTTCCCCTGCTCCAGCATGGGGTCCCTCCCATGGGAGACAGTCCTCCACCAACTTCTCCAACATGGGTTCCTTCCCACGGGCTGCAGTCCTTCAGGCACAGACTGCTCCAGCGTGGGTCCCCCACCGGCTCACAAGTCCTGCCAGAAAACCTGCTCCAGCGTGGGCTCCTCTCTCCATGGGGCCACAGGTCCTGCCAGGAGCCTGCTCCAGCGCGGGCTTCTCACAGGGTCACAGCCTCCTTTGGGCATCCCCTTGCTCCAGAGCGGGGTCCTCCCTGGGCTGCAGGTGGAGATCTGCTCCACTGTGGACCTCTGTGGGCTGCAGGGGGACAGCCTGCCTCACCATGGGCTTCCCCACGGGCTGCAGGGGAATCTCTGCTCCAGCCCCTGGAGCACCTCCTCCCCTCCTTCTTCGCTGACCTGGGGGTCTGCAGGGCTGTTTCTTTTACCTGTTCTCACTCCTCTCTCTGGCTGCTGTTTCTGTGCCCACTGCAACTTTTTCCCCCTTCTTAAATATGTTATCACAGAGGCAGTACCACCTGTCTATCTATCTTAGAGCTGGCTGGTATTGGCTCTGTCAGACATAGGGGAAGCTTCCAGCAGCTTCTCACAGAAGCCACCCCTGTAACCCCCCCGCTACCAAAACCTTGCCACACAAACCCAATACAAATCCTCATGTTGGGATGTGGATACATCTTCTCCACCGTCTTCTTCAGAGATAAAGAATATTTTCCTTTCTCCATGTACATACTATTCTTTATGCTTACAAGGGAGATAGATACTTGCCCTTTTTCACATCAACATGACATTACTGATTCATAGAGGTTTGTAGCCAGATTTTTAATCAGTTATCCCCATGTTAATCTCTATCCAGCTGCTTAGTTCTCATCATAAAGCACTATGCTTGTCCCTGTCACGTCCCAATTTCTCAGGACAATGACTCAGGTTTGCTGATTTCCAGGTCAGGATTAAGGTGAAACAACACCAGGGATCCTTTAACTCACAAAACTCAACTTTTATTTGCTCACAACAAGAACTGGCATGCTCACCACCGAAATTGGTATGCTCAGAACAAAAATTGGCATGAAACTATGTCAGTAAACGGTGTAACATGTGCTAACCATGCATCACCAAACATATACTACAGGCCTGGCTTATCTGGGAGTCAGCTGAGGGAAGACAGTAAGGCCAGCCAAGAGCTCCAGTTCTGGTGGGCTTGTGCCCATGGGGCTTCAGTTTGTGTCCTTTTATCATCCCTGCCCCTCCTTTGGGCGGGCACTCGAACTCATTAGGCTAATTAGGTAGTCTTTGGGCTGGGGGGGGTCATTTGGGGAGTAGCTTCCCCTTCCCTGCAGACATGATCTTTCTCCATCTGTGGTGAACTGCCCTGTTCAGCACATTAGAACAGCACCTCAGAACAGGGAGCTGTGCACCCACCAGCACAGCCTCCCCCTCCTGTTGCTGATGGGCTTCTTTTCACCTGTGGTTCATTGCTAGGCAGAGTTCGGTGTTATGCAGAACTTGCCCCACCGCAATGTTTGAGACATTAACTCCTTCAGTCTCTCAGTCCCTACAAAGGACTGAGGTTTTTTTCAGAAAATGTAGATATAATTTCTATCTGTTGAGACCACTTGGAATTTTTATTAAGTCTCTTTATTTTCTTGTAGTCTGTATCATCTTGGTGACAACTTTGAATTTAATAAATACAATTCAGTTCATTAATGAAAATAATGATTTCTAATGGCTAAGACCCAAAATGATTCTGTTACTCTCTGTACATTCAGTCTATATGCATCAATATTTCTCCCGTTGCTGTTTTTGGAAGAAGTCTATTTCAAGATTTTTTTCTATTTTAAGAAAGCATGTAATTTAACAGATGGAACAAACTTTTTCCCTAAAGCTTTTTTAGTTTCAAGTAGAAAATTTATTCAGAAATATTAACATTTTTTGTCTTGCCTTTTTTTCTCTCCTATGATTCTTCTTTGTTCTGAGTGCAGCATTAATAATAAAATTCTGGACATTTTTAGTACTACTTTTGCCATTACTTGTGTGTTCATGCAGTTGTGTTACAGAAAAGCAATGATTTTGCATAATCTGTATTTTGTAGTGTACTCTTGAATTGCACAATGTCCTATCTACCTTGTATCCAACTACCCTTTCTCTCACATTGGAGCAGGTAAAAATGCCAAATGGGAGTCATGAGAGATCTTTCCTGGTGCTGCTGAAATTTTCCATAGTTGCAAATTTTTGTAAGTTCTGTCTCAGTAACTGCTAAAGCTTCGTAAAGAGGAAGAATCAGGAAATGTATTCTTACATCATAGAGCTATGATGTTTCTTACTGAAACATAACATAGTTGTGATAGCACATTAACTTGTCGCTGACCTTGGAACTTACAGGCTAGTTGACAAAATGAACAAGCACATAAGAAAGGAGCATATTTCCCAAAAGATCCATTACATACTCTACCATTTTCAGTACCCCTAGAGTATTAAAATATGAATGAATATGGCTTCTCCATGATTGCTTGTCTACTGCAATGTGCTAAAACTGACGTTAGCACTAAAGTTTCAGCTTATTCAAACTGATGCAGTTCTATAAAAAAAAAATTGAAAAATTGTCTGATAAATTGTAGTTGATATATTTGTAATCTTATTAAGAAACAAACATTTAGATTGCTATTATCTTAAAAGGTTTATTTTACTTTATAATATGGATAAACATATAATTACTGTGTGAATTCAGCAGTAGGCAATCAAATGCTATCTTCAGATTAATGGATAATTATACACTTAAAGTGGTTAAATACTTGAAAACTCTAATGCCCAGGTAATTGCACCCTTTAATATTATGACAACACTGTAATTATCTTTGGTGATAGATGGGGAGCCACAGATTAACTATTGAGAGAAGTGTCTGACATGGCTAAAGGAATATTAGCACCTTCTGGTGCAGTAGATGTCTTTCACGTCATGAGACAGCAGCAGCTGCTTATCTTTACAAAGCAGCTGCTCTATTTGACATTGCTATTGCATCCATACTCTCTATCAATCAACCACGTATGTGTAAGTGAATATACACACTCATACACATATATACACATACTCACAAGCAGACACACATACATACACAAGAGTTTGTCTGCTTCTTGCCAAATGATGTGAAAAATCCTCCCCTAAAGACAGTTTGCAATATGTTGCTTTTAGTGCCAGATGAGCAGGTACCAAATATTGCTGTTTAAGATTAAAAAGTGATACTTGTTTGGTTTTGTCCGTGTTGAGCAGTTTTTTTGACAGTTTTCTAACAGATTAAGATACTATCTTAGACGTATGTGATATCCTTCCCAGTTTGACTTGAATATATAATCCTCTTATTTTGGCTTAGGCTTTCATTTGTCTTTGAAGAGCTTTTGTTTGCTTGGTTGGTTGGGGCTTTTTGTCTTGCAGGCATGTTTCTCTATAGTTGTGGCTTTTATGTTATTGTCAGTCCCCTCTTATTTTATTTGAGAGAGTTAACTATTTTTTTTTATTTCCAAGACACTGAAAATAAGAACAAGTTCCAATCCTTTTTCATTAGATATGTTGTGAGACGTGTGATGGATAGCTTTCATCTAGTTCTTTGCTTGTTTTCATTCTGTTGGTCTGCTTCACAGATAAATAACAATTATACTAATTTCAAAGTAAGAACCTGAGAATATCTGGCTGAACATCAGTACATAGGTCTACTAGGTATCTGGATAAGTCAGACATACTCATTTTTTTCAAATCCCCTGGCAGTTTAAGTGAGATTTCTTTCCCCAGTCACCTGTTCATTTCTTTTAGAAGAGCCATAGTCAACAAAAAAATGTATGAATCCAAGCCACATATTGAAGGTTTGTGCTAGATCCATTTAACTAAGATTTTTCTTTATAGGCATAGTATTGTTTATTGCAGTCCTCAAAACGTTTGCTAGAAATATTTTTTCCTATTAATTTCTCCAGATATTCAGTAGAAATATGATGTTAAATTGAGTTTAAAGAGAATCCAATGAGGTTTGCTTTCCATGAAAAGCAAATTTTTCCATTGATTTAGTCTTTTTTTTCTTCATCTGAGCTGAGAAATGGAAGTTTTAGACATCTCTTGTCTTAAATTCTCTGGCTGCCCTCATTTTTTATTCAGGCAGATAGTTTTCACAGTGGTTTCTTCCCTTGACAATTTTTTCCTGCATTCTTGACTCAGCTCACTTTAAGCAAGAAATTCTTCAACGGCCAAACCTTTCCACTAGTTTTAAAATTTCCCTTCCTGCCTCTCCCTGATCTATTACAGTGAAATTGCTGATAGTTCTTCAATCTGATGTGTACACATAACTGAATTTCAGGATCTGTCAGATGCTTTGCAGCTTTTCTGGGTGAGCAAAACTGTTTTATGTTCAGCTATGCGGCTTTGCAGTCTGTCTGCGAGCCCCTCCTCAGGCATTTGGGAAGACTTCAAATCTCGTTTTAATTTCTTCCTCAGTTCTCTTCATAATTTCTTGAAGATGGTTTCAGATACTCTTTTAGGTTTCTCTCTTCTGGGGAGATTTTATGAATCTTTGAACAGTTTTAGTTTTGTGAAATCTTATCTCTTTTATAAATAAAGTAGAAGCTTCACAGTACCTTTCACACGAACGCTCTCCCTCCAACCAGCTGAAAACATGCACAGACTTACAGACTACTCTTATATAAACAAGGAAGAAATAGGTGTCAGAGGCTTTGTATTACTTTTTAATTTTAAATTAGCTGCACAAATCACTCAGTAGAGCAGGTTACAAAAGAACATGTATCCAATGTCTGTCTCTTCAGGAATATAAGCAGATGTAGACTTAAAGGACAATAGTGCATGTTTCCTCTCACTGCAACATGAGGATTTATCGGTATTTCAGCATAAGGCTTAATGATACTAAGATTTCTTCTATTTCTTTATTTTGCCTTGACATATTTAGGGAACAGGTTTGTATAGTGAAACTATTCACCTGCCAGAGAATGAATTGCCCTGGAGACTCCTGAATTTTATGTACTATCTCTTTTAGAGGAAGTCTATTAATAGGCTATTTTAAGAACTATAGAACATAATTTAAAAAAGACATTTACATTGTATTTTGAATATCATCATTAATATTTCAGCTTTAAAGCACAGGTTCACTTTTAAGTGCTACTATTGTTTCAGACGTTAAATTTGCATAACAGTCATTGATTTGTTGTCTTTGACTTCTACAGTAATGTTAACTACACTATTAACTCGTGTAAGGTATTTCATAAAAATCATACCTGACAATCTAATATATTTACTAATTGCACTGGTGTATGTACACTAACAAATATCACGTATAAGCTTAGCTTCAAAGACACAGCTGTTAATGCATTCCAGCTTCAGTAGCAGCCTTCAGAAACCTTTAAATCACACTTAGCTGTGAAATATATATATTTACATATATATATCACACACAGTGGTGACCTATATGTATAGGTCTTCAGCTAAAATTTATTACTCCACATAAGAGCTTTTGAATATTAATAAGCTTTTTAGGGAGGTTAGCATTGCATCTTTTCTCTGTTTTATTTTTATTCATTGAAAAACTTCATTAATGAAAAAATTGTGACAAAAGCAAATAATCTGTAGGATTGATAATGATGATTATGAGCTTCTCCAAATTCTACAGATAGCAAAAGTATGAACTAATGCATTAATTTATTATTGGTTCACAGAAATAAAGGACATATGGTATGCTTTGCCTTTAACTATTTATGGTCTTAGAGTTATCATTAGTTTGGAGGCTATTTGTTCTGAAGTGATTTTTCTGAAAGGATTAATTGGTAATTCTTAATAGCTGCCTACTTATCATGGTACTGGTTTTGCATTTATGGTATCTTTATTCTTCCCTACTGCTGCCACTGTTGTGAAGTTATTACTGAAATGATTACTTATTCATGAATTAAGAACATGAGGAACCCACTGTTCTTGCATCATGGTTTTTAGGGGCTACCAAATTATGTTTGAGCAAGGCCGTGTTCCCTGGCTCATTGTCTACTGTGACTGGCTTGGTAGAAGAGGGTAGAGCAGCGGATGTTGTCTACCTTGACTTCAGGAAAGCTTTTGACACTGTCACCCATCAGATCCTCATTGAAAAGCTCATGAAGCGTGGGCTGGATGAGCAGCCCATTTCAGTGAGGTGGATTGAAAACTGGCTGAACAGATGGGCTGAGAGAGTGGTAATCAGTGGCATGAAGTCTAGTTAGAGGCCAGCGGTGTACCCCAGGGGTCAATACTGGGTCCAATCCTGTTTAACATCTTCATTAATGATCTGGATGATGGGGCAGAGTGTGCCCTCAGCAAATTTGCTGATCACACAAAACTGGGAGGATTGGCAGTTCAACAAGGGGACGTGCAAAGTCCTGCACCTGGGGAGGAACAACCCCAGGCACCAGTACATACTGGGGGCCACCAAGCTGGAAAGCAGCTTTGCAGAAAAGGCCCCTGGGGCTTGTGGTGGACACCATATTGAACGCGAGCCAGCAATATATGCTTGCGGCAAAAAAAGGCTAATGGTGTTCTGGGCTGCATTAAGAGGAGTGTTGCCAGGAGGTTGAGGAAAGTGATCCTTCCCCTCTGCTCAGCACTGATGAAACCACACCTGGAGTACTGTTTTTTGGGTATATAAGTAGCTGAAAGGAGGGTGTAAAGAAGGCAGAGACAGGTATATGTAATATAATAATAATATAATTGTCAAATATTAAAATGTCCATTTTCACATAAGCATACAAAGCCAAATACACTTTTTTTTAATTTCTAGAAAGAAAATTTTGTTCACCTTTACTTGACCTGTTGAAATTTTTCTACCAATTGTAAGATAAATTCAGAGATGTCAGTTTGTATGCTTCTTGTTCTCAGGAGATGAGGCTACCTGATGGAAATGCCAGGATTTAGCATTTAGATCAACCAAAGGGGAGACTGATGCATCACAGAAAATACATTTCAAATGCAAATATTGGTTTATAGAAGAGACCGGAAACATGAGACAGAAGGTGAGGTGCTGTGGCATTCAGGGATTCACTGACAGATTTCCATTTGATCTACTCTAACTGATTCAAATTAACAATTAAAATGTCTTAAGCACAGTTGACCTGATCAAAAATAATAGAAAAAAAGAGTCTGAAGAGAGGCAGAAAAAAATGTATTGAGAGAAAGTAATAAAGCATTCAGGAGTTATTTTCTAAGAGAACTGGGATTTTTAGAACAAACCAAAACATAGGATAAAAAGATCATTTTTATCTTTTGATTTTCAGTTGAGTTTACTTTTTCATTCAGTTCCAATGACTCTTCAACATGAACTTTCATACTGCTTCAAGTTAATTAACTGTATCTTATTGCAAGTCAACGTTTCAGTGCAACATTATAGACTGATTACCCTGCTAAAGAAAGCTGACATTCTCTGCATAATTGGAAGCAGCTCAGCTCTCACATATAAAGCAACTTCCAGTTTTCTTAATATTGCTTAAAGTAATCAACAGTACAATTAGGAATAGGGGAAAAAAACCCCACCAGCTATTAAAAAAAAAAAAAGACTGATACATCATTTGCAATGGTGTATAGGAAGTACAGGCTGACATAGAATGCATCCAGATTCAATTTTTGTAGTGCATGTTGCATACCAAACCATTTTGCCCTATTATCCGTAACAACCATTTTGGGGGATAGCTGTAGTCTATGCCTAAAACATGATCCTGTTAATGTTTTCTTCACAGCCCCCAAGTTTCCCATGCCTTGCTCTTGTCCAGATACAGAAAGTGTTGCAGTTTGCCCATTTGACCAGCCTGAGAACTCAAATGAACATTGGAGGGTGGGAGACAAAGTCCACATGAAACCCCAAATAGTAAAATTTGTAGAAATGGTCATTTGAAGTCCAGAGTGCTTTTGTTCTACTGCTCATTGATACACTTTTTAACATTTATATTCTAACTTTCAAAAAGACAGTCAGAACCTTAACCTTATACATAATGAATAATTAAACTGAAATCTACTTTCATATGATTACTTGCACTGTATACAATTAAGCCGGTGAATAAATCTTTGCGGAAGCAAGGCTGAGGAAGGAGTACTGAAGTAAACATGGTTTGAATTTAGTAGTAACAATAACCCAGAGATTACTAAACACAGGAACACATTCCTGCCCTTCTAAGGTATTATATTTGCAAATTTAAATCCCACTTTTTTATTAAAATAATCACAGAACAATATTTCTTTGGTTCTGTTTTTCACATGGACTCTTTATAGAGGGTGAACTTTCTTTAGAAAAGGAGCTTGGTTTTTTTTTAAGTATTAGCTTTCTCTTTCTCACACAGGCAAGTTGACAAGAATACAATAAGGGACAGCAAGAATACTGATGAATTATAAAAAAACCACTGATCATATTGAGAGAGAAAAGGACAATGTGGAATTTTTAGAATATGAATTTTGTTATTTGGTGATTGGGGTAAATGTTTTCTATGCTTTTACTAAAACAACTGCAGTATTAACCTAGTACTTAAATTACAATGCATCATGCTTGATTGAGGTTAATTATCACTGGTGTAATAAATCTAACATAACATATCTTGAATTTTAATTTTGTTTTAGTTACAGAAGACCAGTTTAATTAAGTTATAAATTATGCTTAACTCAGTGATATTTTCACAATACAGTCTTTCAGTTCATAGAATAACATACAGAGGAAAAATGTAATGACTGAACATAGTTTGCAATAATAATAATCTATCCATAATCAAATTTTCTTCTTGTGTTTGCTCAGGAATTTGTTACAGCATAATGAACCATGTAACATAGTCTCTATAGATTTCCTATCAAGATAAGTGCTACCTACCCAAGACAGATAAATTATTTCCTCTCTTCAAATCTACCTTTTTAAAAAAAAAATATTTCTGTCTTGAAAAGTTTAACCTTAATGTAAGTAAGTCAATGATCTAGATTCCTTTCACATCACTGCTTAAAACTTGCTGTACTAGAGAGTGGAGAACTTCAAATATTGCAGAGAAAATAGCTTGTAAAGTCTGTAATGGCTTATGATTACAAGGGTATCCCCATCTTGTTCAAGGAGAAATAAATACTGTAGGCCACGGCTCCTTGTAGCATAAAGAAACAATGTGCTATGTGGCAACTCCTAGTAAACACTTGAACTTTACGTTATTCTACCAGAAACAATCATATTCCTCTCAAAGCTACCTTTCTCTACAACTTTCTGCGGAAGAGGAATGGAGTGTCTAAAGATTCATGCGAGCCAGGATAGTGAAACTGGACCTCTCTCGTAACTTTATCCTGCTGCTTCCAACCAATAAGTCCAAACAGCAAATTTGAAAAAGACTTCAAAGTGTGTTCCCAAAACATGTTGTTTCCTATGAGCCCTTGCGTAAACAAACTTCTCTAGCTACATCTACCCTATGAAGTAAAAACCAGGAAGGCTTAAGCAAGCTAATGGTCAGGAACTTCACATACTGCTGATTTTAACCTGGCTTTGTGCAAACCATCCGTACTCTGTGTACGGACATTTCTGGAGCCCGTGGTGGTGCTGCTGCCCATGTGGGCATTAAGTGGAGCATGTAGACAGCCTTGACTCAAGCTCAGCTTTTAGCTTAAATGTACACTTACTGACTCTGAGGAAAGACTTTCCTCTTCAGAAACTGAAGCGTCTGAAGTTATGCATCATGTCTAAGAATTGCAGCTGAGCCTCTCCTTGCTGGTTTATTCTACGCTTATATTGCTAATCATTACCTACCTTGTAATCCATAGTTAAAGAATCAACCTGATGATTCCCAACAAGTCTGTGAGTAGGAGTTGACTGGTGCATGGTCATAACTTTTTCTGTCAAGTTCCTTCACATCTTAAAAAAATCTTTGGGGATAAATTTTC
Organism: Haliaeetus albicilla; assembly: GCF_947461875.1. Classification (NCBI taxonomy): domain Eukaryota; kingdom Metazoa; phylum Chordata; class Aves; order Accipitriformes; family Accipitridae; genus Haliaeetus; species Haliaeetus albicilla. The sequence goes on from NC_091485.1 coordinate 15,495,305, forward strand.
CAATTTTGGGAACACAACTAATTAATCACAGAGCTCAAGTTTTTAATCTTTGTTTAGGGTTTATAAACAAGGTGAACCAAGCTTAATATTGTCATTCTGTGAAGTAAAACACTGAATTAATTTTATTCTTCTTTTCCCATTCAATTATTATTTTCAGTTCCTGAGTTCTTTTCTCCAATCTTTGAAATATGAATTTAATATTTTAATGTACCCTTGTCATAATGATTTTTTTAATATGAAAAATAATTACATAATATGCAAGCAAAGATTTTATTGCAGTGTAAGGCAACATAAATCTTGTCAACTTTTATATGACTGCTATTTTTGGAGGAAAAAATGGGAAAGGTTTGTTATAAACAATTTTAAAACTGTAATTAAACTCATGTTTAAGTAAAAGAAAGTTGATATTTAATTTTTTTTTTTTCTAGATAGAAGATGAAAATATTCAGGTCTAATTATGATGAATATACACTGTAGGCTAGGAAATAACATCCCAGAATTACACTCTTTACTTTGACATGTGATATTAGATCCAAAGATAAATAATCTGGGAACAATAAAATTAAAGTTTTTGTGTGTTTGGTTTGGTTTGGTTTTACTTTTAAATATTCAGTGAGTCTGCGGATTTTTCTTTGAGAATGAACTCTTAAGGAATTTCAAAGCTATACATAAAATTTCTGCTATTGCCACTGAAAACTGAGATGACATTGTGCTCCCACTTTATAACATTCAATGGCTGTGATTCACAGGACAGAAAGTAGATGAGGGAACTGGGAATTTTAGGAAGCTAATTGCTTTAATTTATTAAAATTATCTAATGCCTAACTTCTGTTCCTCTCATGTGCTCTTCTTGAATTAGTTGTTCCTCTCAACTGTTTGCTACCTTACTGAACAGTCCTGTCGTATAGAGAACTTCGAAGATGTTGAGAGTCATGGAAGACATAAATATTATCTCAGTCGAAAGTCAGGTCTTCTTGTAGGAAAAAATGTATTTCCTAATGACAAAATAGGGATCAAACTTTACGTTGACCAGAAGATGGCTGGCTTGTGTCTAACCCTAGCAACCAAATCTTGTAATGAGCTCGGTTGGCCTCTGGATGGCATGCTGCCGTCACACAAAAAAAGACAAAAATCTTTTCCCAATCAGTTAAAAAATGGTTTAAAGAAAAAGTGCTGAGAATGAATTCTAAGCTGGGTTGTCTTGTTGTATTTTACATGATACACGAGAATATTACAGACATATTTTGTGTTTGTTAAATTATTTCATGATTAGAAATGTTAAATATTTGTTATTTTCATAGACTAGGGTCACCAGTCGCTAGTGTTCATAGGTTCAGATTCGATGCACTTTAAATATTGCTCTTCTTCTGTGTACTGTGGGACAGCATTATACTATATTAGACTTTCAAGCTAGTAATACATAATACTGCAGTGTATCCAAATCCAAGCAAACTAACGCAAGAGCGCTAATACCCAGCTCTATAGAGATAGCTCATTAACAAAATGACTGGGAAATATTTTCCTTTAAGAAAGGCAACTTCTCCATGAGAAATTATCAGAAATATTAGACACTTAAATATTTATATTTTCTGCTTTTTTACATTTAATAGTTAAAGTATATATTTCATCCTAGCCCTGATTTTAGGTGAATTAATCTCATATATTGCTCCAGATGAATCCAGTTTGTGCCTCTCCATGGAAATATTCATTTGCAAATGCAACATCAGGTGATTTTGTTCAAGTTTTGTATCATATTAAGATTACAGTATGTTGCTATTAGTAATTAAATGCAGTCGTTTGGAAAGGCAGACAACCTTCCTCTCACATTTGGAATAAATGTTTTACTGCTTTTGCTTTTGAGGTGTACCACTATTTTGCCTTCTAAGGATATATAAGCTTGAGGTAGAGAAAAGCTGTGGGCCATTATGAAAATGAGTCAGATACTTTAATTTTATGCAAAAGCATATAACTTGTATGTCAGGACCTGACAGGATTTTAGTAGCTCTACAATTTGTAGGCTCTGATATAAATCTGGATAACTATTGCTCTGCCACTTAGCTCTGCCTTATGAATCTTATTGTAAATCTTTCAAAACTGGCTCTTATTTGTGATCTAGAAATTTGGAGAGGTGGTGTAACTACAGAACAGACCCCGTCTCTCAAGTTCCTATGGGCTATACTAGCAAGCAATACTAGAAATGTGTAACTTGTATTCTAAGTGCCATATAGGTAGTTAATGATTTGGTAGTATTTCTGTAGCAGGCAGAGCACTAATGAAAGACACAAAGTCACCGGGCAAATACATAAAATTTCTGTTCCTTATTTAGGACTTCTGAAACTTGGTATAGGGAAAAATCAGAAAAGTGGACAAAACTGATACAGTGAGATCTCTTTCTAAGTTTATAGAACTATGGAAATATGGAGGAAACTTCAGTTACTGTTCTTCTTGTTAGATGAGTAATTAGTGGACTCGGATATCTGCCTGTATTTAAATCACTCTTCCCATTTGCCCTGTTCACCTCTTTCCTTGCTCTCTATATAACCTGCTCCCCTCCCTGTATCTGCTGTGAATGCAAGGGAGCTACAGTATTGCAGACTGTAAGAAGCATTTATTTTCTACCAAAATTATAATTCTTCAAATAATCAGTCAGAAATCGTCCCACAAGTACTGTACCACTCTCACTGTTGTGTGCTCTGGTTATCCAAAGGCTTTTACATGTATCTCCAAGAGCAAAGTGGGTAATTTTTCAGCAGGATACCTATTATTTCAGCCACTCACGTGTGTCATTGTCAGCCAGCAATCACAACATCATGTTGCTAATTCTCCTCCCTGGGCTACAATTTCTAGTGGATCAATTTATGTACCAAACAATAATTTTATAGTTTTGGTTGATGATATGTCAGCCTCAGAAATTGTACTTAAGAGTATGTATTACTCATGTACACCTCGTTGGTTGTGTATGTTTTCTTACAAATTAAGGCAAAGGCAAGTAAACGTAAATGAAGGGTTCCTTCTTCCAGTGAATGTTGTGAAAATAGAATATTAGTTTATAGTACTATCATATAATCGGTCTCTTCATGCAGAGCACATCTTAATGTATTGAACAGATAATGCATAAATGAAGGTATTGAACAGTTAGATACTGAAAAATCAATTTAAAAAAAATTCTTCAAAGAGTGTATCTTCTTTTGGAAATTAATGTTAAAGTAATCAGAACAATTACAGGGGTGCTGCATTTTTACATGTGATATCTATAATTTGTGCATGCCTTATAACAATTTTACTGATGGTCCTGTATTCATATTTTTTGTGTTGCTCTTTAGAAAAGTCTGCCAGACTTTCATTTATAATAACCATTCTTTTGGCATAATTTATAAACAAGTTGAAATCATAATGTGTGGTAATCTGGAAAAAACTGGACTGTCTGGTTGTACTTCTGCTCAGCAAAGTTACTTACTGCACTTTTTGCCATTGTCCTTCTGTAGTCAACCCTGTAACACTGACTGTAGTCAATTAATCAGTTCCACGATGTGACTTGGGCAGGGTAAAATGCCAAGTGCAACTTTGACCACACTTTGTTCAGTGCTGGTGATCTCTAGAATTGATTTATTATGCCCATAATGATTGCCCAAACAATTTGCCCCAGGTCTTTTCTGAGCACAATGCAGTTACCCTGTGTTCTAATTATTGTCCTCATTTTACACATCTTGTACTTGTTGATATTTTTAAGTAAATGTCTAAGGTGGCCCATCATTTCTACTTGTGTCAAGAACCTGCTGGCAGAACTTTGCCTCTATTCCGTTGTGAGAGAGTTTCTTTCCTTCAGTGTCTGTGAAAAGTCCCACACTGGCCCTACCAGCATGTGGTAGTTAAGTTGCCGTCATTTTTTCAAAGCGTTCCTATTGTATCTCAGAAGCTAACCTTGGTACAAATACCTTCTAATAGCAATGACCACATATATTCAGAATTCCGGTGAGTATTAACATTCACTTCAATGGGCTTTGAGTAATCTTATAGTAAAAACCAGAATCAGTTGAATGTCTCTTAATATGGTGAAGGTAATTTGGATCATATTTATACTACAATACTTACATTTCTATAAAAATAATCCCAGAAGGTGAAAAAAGAATGTCATTTATCAAAACATCAATTAAAATTTCTACCACATTCAGGCTGCAAGGTTGGGAGGTTAGTTATTAAGCATGATAAACTCTAATAAATTAAAAGAAACAAAGATTTCTAACTTGCTTGGACAGGTCAAAGTTTCCCATTAAAAAGAAGAGGAACAACAAAGAAACAGGCTTTGATGTTGTGCAAAAGCATTTGCTGATGGAGACAATTTTTCACTTAAATTAATTGCAGTGAGATCAATGTTTGATGTGTGGCACATGCCGATAACCTTTGTCTGTGTTAGCACTGATAAGGCATTCAGCATTCACTTATTCTAAATACTCATCAGATGTGCTATTGAGGCCATTATCCTGAAACATATTTAGCAGCATTCGAGATCTTTTTTTCTCTCCCAAATACAGCCTGTCTCACCACTTTTTTGCAGCTGCAGAAGAATTGCCTGAATGAGTTTCTCATCACAATAACTATGAGGATCTAAAAGGACCAGATGGCTCTTTCAGGCTCCTTAGGCAAATAAGATATGCCATACTAGGGATATCCAGCCTATATAAGATATGCCGTACTAGGGATATCCAGCCTATAAAGTCCATTTTACAGATAGACACGAGACAGCTCTGCTCTCCTTCTGAGCTGGCTAGGAGCCATGTACTTTGGTTAACCTAACCTGGCAAGGTTTGGAAACTCCAGTGATGTTCAGCCATGGCTACATGGCTTTCAGCCAGCTTGTAGCCTAGGCCCTACATGTGAACCTGGCACTAAAGAATTTGCATGAATATGTCCATTCTTGAAATAAATGCTTCCAAAACACCATCCAAATCCTTCAAACCTAAGGAGCTTCACTGAGCAGGCTTGCTGGAACTAGAGAGGAAGCTGACCGACAACCTTAGGAAAATGTAATGACAGCCTGTATTATCTCCTTGAAGAGGCTCAACTTTCTGCTGGACAAGGTCCTGAATAACCTGATCTAACTTTCTAGTTAGATCCAACATTCAAGTTGGTCCTGCTGTGGGCCAGAGGACCTCCAGAAGTCTATTTCAACCTAAATTATTCTACAGTTCCATGATTAAACAATTGTAACTTACCAAGCTCAACCATTCTGTGTTTCTGGCCCAAATTACCATGCAATAACACAGAAGTAGTAATTGACATCAACTGTCATTTCAAAATGCCAGTGAGTACTAAAAGAATGTATCTTGCAGGTTAGAACAGCTGGGACCCAACTTATCTACAAAGTAAGTTTATAATGTGGATGCACCCAAATTCATGCTAAAAGTCCACTGAGCTCAGCCTGACGTGGCAGATGCCAGCACCCCTGGAAACATGCATTGTGGTGCTTTGACCAGCTAAGCAACAGCAAAATGTAAGCAAACCATAGAGGCGTGCATTTAGACAGAGAGTATAAATAGAAGAACGCAGATAAAATGCAGTAACAAAAAAGAACAGTAACTATTTCATGACAGTAGCCAGCCAACAATCATTTTTATAATCATGTCCAGCGTAGTTCACATATAAACAACACATGCCATGAAAATAGATGCTTTTGTCCTAAACTGGACAATCTGGAATCTGCAAGAGAATAAATAAATAAATAAAAAAATCTGCAAGCCACTGACACGAAATGAGATAAAGACATTGGTCTGGGATGCTTTGCCAGGCAACTTTTTAGTTATGCTAAATAATATTCTTGGAGACCAGAGAAGTCTGTCTCCTCTTAAAAGTGACCACTGTAAAACTAACACCATCGGTTAATGTATTCTGCTTAACTCTCTGTCTTTTTAACTCTTTTATAATTACTAGAAAATATCTGTCCTTTTTCCAGATGAAATATTTTGCAGGTACATGTGAGTTCTCTGGTATTACATATATATATGTAATCATGCTTAGAGTCAACTCTACTGCATTGGCATGGCCCAGAACCTAGGCTACTCAGTCAAACAGAGTTTAAGCCTGGCTAAAACAGTCAGACAATTTGGGTGGAATTTTTGGTTACAGAAAAAATAAAATGAATGCATGTCTGCCTGTCCCCATTTTCATACTATTTCCACTTAAAGGATTAAGCTCTTAATTTATTGTCACGTCTTTCTTTTCCCTTGTCTTTCCACTGATTTGCCTAAGCAACAAGATAAGTAAGTGGAGACGTTCGTGAAAAAAAATCCTTCATACCTAATGTTTAACAAGAGTACATTTAACTTGGTTTCTTATGGAAATGAGGCACACGATCACATGTGTCTATCTCCCCTAATAACACTGAATTTATTAGCAAAAGTCAAACAAACTTGACAGAAAGTAATCTGAAGAGTGCCGCAAAAGGCAGCAGAGAGACACCGACCATCTTTCAAATCCTTCCAATGTAAAACATGACAAAAGAAACAGAATATCTTTTTCTTTGCTTACCTGAAATACCTAAATTAGAACAAACTTTAGGAATCAGAGCAAGTGTGCTGTTTGGAGCATATTTGTGTCTTTGAGAAAGAGACACACACATAAGAGAGAAATGAGTATGAGTGAAAGAGAGTACTAAATCAAGGTGGTCATCATTCATTTAGGAGTAATGGCTGACAGGTACTATGACTAGTTTTTACAATGCTGTAAACATTTAAAATTCGTCTATTTATTCATATCTGAATGGAGACATTTTAACTTAATCTACATCAGTTATTAGGAAGCTGTGTTAACATCTTAGAAAACTGAAGGACAAAAATTACTGCCTCACATGGCAGTTCCTCTCTGCCTCTGTTCTAACGTAGCAAATGAGTCACAGCATCTTAAGTGAACACCTAGTGTGATAGTTAATATCACAGGAAGGTAGGGGTGACTCAATATTTAAAGATCGCTTGCCTGTCCTGCAGTTACCACTGTTATCATATTGCTCTAAAATATTACACCTGCAGCACACTTAGAATCTTTCCCAACCAACCAGCCAAAGAAAAAAAAAAAGATAAAAATCCTAGTACTTCCCCACCCGCCACCACATTGTCACTGTTCTTCCACAGGTCTCCATAAAAGTCAAAGGGTCAAGGTGGACTTTTCCTGGGAAAGTAAATTAGTTGAAGAAAAAAAAAAGTTTTTTTGGTTTGTATTTTGGAGGTTGGGGGGGTGGTGGTGTTTGCCTTTTTACCTGTTTGAAAATAGACCTTGACATTATGTTTAGTCTTTAATAGAAAATATTGGTAATGGGCTGAGTTTTACCTGAATAGATCTTTGTAGACAAGATCATCTTCCTTTTTACTCAGGATGGACCGTAACTGTTTCAAAGGAGTTCTGTAAGGTACCCACCTGCTCCTTGCACAAAGTCCATCACACACATACTGTACAGTTGTAGAAAAGTATCAGCTCATCACTTAACCTCACCTCAGTAGTTTTGTTATTCTTCATCTGTACTTTCCAGATGTTCAGAAAGATTATCGTTACGTGGAAAGGAGCTGAATAATTCACACTGGGCTTTGGAATATCTAATTCACAGGTAATGTTTCATTCACAGTTAAGTGAATTGGTAAATGTTAATATAAAATTCAGGTTGCGTGTATATTAATCATTGAAGCTTTTGAGGATGTTTCAGATGTTTTTCAGGGTCTTCCAGGAGTTTCAAGTTGGACTTATGTAAATTAACTATGGGCATTTAAATTTCTTATCACTGTATGTTCTTCTTGGTGATATAGGTTGTTAACTCATACCCTGGTTACCCAGAAAAGCTGTACTAACACTCTCCTGTTGTAAAATTGCTCATACCTTATTAAGCAAACACAGAAATTTGTGCCAGTTCTGTTGTAAAAAGTATCTTTTTTTTCTCTCAGCATTGTACAAATTCTGGTACACTTCCTCACTCTGGAGGCAACTTTTATTCTGTTAGCTGCTTTGAACTGTGTCTAGGAACAAAGAACACTGTGTAAAGATAAATATTATGAGAATTTACTCCAGTTAACTAAGACTCACTGGAATAATATTGCTGCTCTATTTAGTCATTGCTGGGAACTGATTGTCCTTAAGGATCATGAATGACAGACTCTGGTCCTTACTCCTTTAAACACCGGCTTTTGAGTTTGTGAGGAACAATTTGTCAGAACACCTTTCTCAGAAAATGTCAGTTTATCAAAATCAGATTCTGTGATATGAGAACACTGCTGGCAATAAATCCATGCAGCTAACAACAACAAAAAAAAGCTGAAAACTTTAATTTTGATACCTTTGGGTTAGTCCAATCATAGTTTTTGCATTGAAAAACCTGAGTTATCAGCTGAAACTTACTTAGTCCCCCAAATTCATTAATTTAAAAGTCTTTTAAGTATTCATATATAAAAAATTAGATGTCTATATATTATTTCTATTGTTTCAACACATGCCTCACACAATTTATCGATGTGTGGATAATCTGCAAATTTTAAGAGAATAAAATTTATCTGCTTAATCTTTTCTCTTAAATTGTTAGCTTTACTGCCTTAGATTGAAGTAAATGTCTTAAATATTTGGCAATATTAACAACTGCCCAGCTTCTTTAATCTATATAAAGAATGGTTTTATACTAAAAATGCATTAATCCACTACTTAAAAATGTCACCGGGATGAATTTGTCCCATTAAAATGCTTCAGGCATGCCTGAAAAGAAATAATTGGCAACATTAACTGCTTTCATCAGGGACAAAAATAATCTTTAATTCAAGGAAGTGAAGGCATGATCAATTTCTTAAAAAATTTGAAAGGACCACAGACATTAAAAATAAGGAAACTGGATTTGCTATTCTTGTTTAATTTGCTGGTTAAACCAAAAAGATGTGAAATAAAATATTGCTGCTATTTTTGACTGCTTCTTTTTGTGCATTGTTACGCAATCAATGAGCAAATGTGAATCAACTTTCTGCTTCAGGTCCTACTCAAATAGAATACAAATGATTATTTAGGGCTTTGTTCTTGCAGAGTGCTCAGTTTCCTCTTAAATCCCAGTAGTCATTGATAACATTTATGTACTGTACATGAAGTATACAAACATTAAATCTATAGCTCAGCTGGAACTACAGTGAGTAACACGCAAGCTCTTTTCTTGCTGGCTATAACAATGATGGATCACTTATAGGAATAGGATAGATATGCCCATGTCGACTTCTGGTTTTAGGACTGAGACTGAGAGACACCTCTGGAATTTTACTAACTGTTCGGTTGTACATATAATCAATAGTTCCCCTAGTCCTCACTGAGCATAAAATTCTGTTAGCTCTTTAATGCAGTAACATGAACTCTATTTCGTTTATTTTTTTTCAAACCACTTTCTGTCAAAATATATAATGTATAATGTCAGTAAAGTGTTTCTTCTTTTTTCTTGACATTATTTCTTGGGACAGTGGCCTCTTGCTTCTATCTCAGAGTCTCCCGTTATTGTTAGGTGTTATGACTAATACCAGTGTACCTCAGTACATCACAGTGTTTTGACACAAGCTGCATAGCTGCTGCTGGAATACAGACAGATTGTTTTTTGATGCTTTGATTTGTTTTGATTTTTTAAAATGATGATGTAGTATTTTTTTCTTCAGTGATTTCTACTCTCATCATTACTGCAACTGATGAGCTGACTTCAGGACTAATGAAATAACTCATACAGCCAGTGAGCAATTAACTCCATGATTGCCTAATCTGGTGGAGAGCAAGAATGTTCTAATACTCCACAGCACAAGCTGCTTTCTAAAGAGGTACTAATCTTTTCCTAAAAATGGTCTGTTTTACATGCTCACTGGTCCTTATTTCTTGTTTGCAAAAGATATGAATAGCAAGAGCATTAGCTTCATTGGATGCATAACTGCTTAAAAGCAATTCACTTCGTAGTGTTACCGTGAATTCAAGAGGACAGTAATAAAAAACGTATAAACATGGCATGAATTTGGCTCTAAACCGTGGAAGCCAAATGCTTCTTTGTAGTCTTCTAAATAAACTTAAATAATCCCTTCCAAAAATGGCAAGTAAACAGATGAAAACGAGCTGGCACAGTCTGGAAAAATAGACTTCTGAACTCTAGGGACCTGGCCATCCCTGATCATTGCATCGCACTAATGCCAGTCCCATAGCAGCTGAACAAGTGAAGGCATGAGTGAGAGCGGATAACACACATGATGGCACGTGGACCAAGCAGCAGGGAGGTAACTGTTTCCATGCAGCACATTTTCTCTGTTCTGTTGTCAGCTGACATGCTGAGCTGACAGAGAAGTTACTTTGGTTAGTCCTTTTCATTTTTTGCTCTTAAGAAGTAGTTTCTAAATGCTGTTCTTTTTTAACCTCATTTTTGTAAGTAATTTGTAACAACAACTGCATCAAAACAAAAGAAATAAGGAAAACACCTGGGCCGGAATTCATGGGTCTTAAGTTCAGGAGTAAGGCAGATTTTATTTGCCTTTGAGGGTCAAGCAAACCTCATCTAGAGTTGCAGAGGATCCAACTCCCATTGCAATATTCAGCCCACCATCCAGTCAGCTTGCATGTAAAGCTCCAAAATTGGGAACAAGGCTTGGCGAGCACTTTCTAAGGCAAGATGATCTTCCTGCTCAACCTTGCCAAGACCGAGCAGAAACGAATGTTGGAGAGATTTATACAAGCGATATCTTTGGGCAGAAGGATTATTATGAGTTAAAGTGGGCATGAAGTTAGACAGTATAGGTCTAGGAGGGCACAGGTGAAGAGTTAAGAGTGCGGGCTGGGTGAAGGACAGCTGGCGTGGCTAGATAAAGACAAGAGGGGGATCCCAGACTAGTTATAGGCTTTGTTGTGGTGAGGAACCAGGGAAAAACAACACTGAAGGAAGTGAGGGGAAGAGGAAGGACAGAAGGGAATGGGGGAATAGATTTGTTGGAGAAAATTCACCCAAAGTGTACAGCTTTGAGGCAGTTGTGGGTATAACCTTGTAGCAGATGGAAACATACTCTTGCTAGAGAAACTCGGATGTAGGGAAAGCTTAGAGCTGGACTCAGCCTCCTGCCAGGTAAAGAGCTGGAGTAGACTACATGGGCAGTCCTTAGCAACTACATTGTTAGAAAGTCTGCTCTTTGAAGAAATCTTACAATGTCAGCCAGGTGAGAATAAGCAGATTGTCAGGTTATAAAATAAGTACATGTATGGGTCACACTAAGGTAAAATAAAATAAAATAAAATAATAAAATAAAATAAAATAGCACTTCTCTTTGCTTGAATGTTGTTGTATTCTGGGCAGTAGGAGGTTTGAGCAAAAGTGATATAAGTATGTGTGTGTGTATGCACACACACATGTGATAAATATGTTGACAGAGTAAAAAAACCCCCTATGTTTAAATATTAATTATCACAAGGGGCCAAAAGAGTCATGAGGGGCAAAAAGAATCACAAGGCATGGAGGATAAGATTTTTTTGTATATGTGCATCCACTGATACTACTCTTTCTCAGGCCAAATTTAATTGGAAAAAAGGCAGTGTAGGTAGTGAGGGTGGAAAGAATCAAAAGAATATCATGCCTGGTTTTCAGATTGTCTTGCCACAGACATGCTTAAATGGTAATAAAGAAGGGATCATAGAGGTAAATGGTATGCTCTAGCAAATTAAGGAATGACACATTTGCTATTGCTGTGATTTGTAGTCTTCAGTCAAAAAAAGCACATTATTGTGCCTAATTGTTTCAAATGAAAAATCTAACATTTACATATATACATCACAGATCAGTTTAAAAGTATAATTAATTTCTGTGTTACACTTTGAATGTAATGAATTTATTATCTTTAAGAAAGATGTTGTCTTAGTTTAACCCCAGCTAGCAACTAAGCACCATGCAGCCGCTCACTCACTCCCCCCCCCCCCCCAGTGGGATGGGGGAGAAAATCTGGAAAAGAAGTAAAACTCGTGGGTTGAGATAAGAATGGTTTAATAAAACAGAAAAGAAGAAACTAATAATGATAATGATAACACTAATAAAATGACAACAGCAATAATGAAAGGCTTGGAATGTACAAATGATGCGCAGTGCAATTGCTCACCACCTGCCGACTGACACCCAGCCAGTCCCCCAGCGGTGATTCCCTGCCCCCTCTTCCCAGTTCCTATACTAGATGTGACGTCACATGGTATCGAATACCCTGTTGGCCAGTTTGGGTCAGCTGCCCTGGCTGTGTCCTGTGCCAACTTCTTGTACCCCTCCAGCTTTCTCGCTGGCTGGGCATGAGAAGCTGAAAAATCCTTGACTATAGTCTAAACACCACTGAGCAACAACTGAAAACATCAGTGTTATCAACATTCTTCTCATGCTGAACCCAAAACATAGCACTGTACCAGCTACTAGGAAGACAATTAACTCTATCCCAGCTGAAATCAGGACAGATGTTTTATATTAAATATTTATCTAAGTCAGTTTAATTTTCCCTTTATTCAGATGTTATTGTGGAAAGGTTGAAGCATCTCCATATCTGTACAGAAGAAATTCAGTATTTGGACTCATTTTTTTAAGCTGAAATAACATCTAGTTCTCTATCCAGAATCCTGAAAATGTTCCATTTAGGGGGATAAACTCAGCAAGATGACATAACCTCCAGACTTTTTTTCCTGATGCATGAGTTTTCTGTTTGATGCTGCCAAATAAACAGAACAAGCAAAGTGGCTCATTAGAAGTTTTGTCACTACCTAGCACTGAAATAGAGTGAATTTCATTCAGTGCAAATGCAGTTGGTTTTATTGCACTTTGCAGCATCGAAGAAGTGGAGAGAGGAATAAAAGATTCCTATTAAGAGCGAACAGACAACCTGTGGTCTATTAAGACATTAATCTCCTTGAAACTCAGCAAAATTGCTTCTGAAACTCTGCAACATACCACTTTACATATACTGCCGTCTGGCTCAGTAGTGTAAGCAGAGGACACGCTGAAGTAGTGTGTTTCCATACAGTGGTAAGGATTTGTGCTTCTTCATGTAACATTTATTATCTGTCTTTGAGCTAGTGGATCAATAGAAAAAGTTCAGTTTTAAAATGTGGAAGCTTTAATGGGTTATCAAAATCTCATGCTTAGGACCTGATTCAAAGACCATTAAAATCAATACAAGGGCTGACTCTCATTGACATTGATAGGCTTCACATCATGCCCTCCAGCTCATCTTTGCATTTACAGTCAGCTTCAAAACATTCCTCAAGGAAAAGTGTATCTTTCTTCTTGTTTTTTTCAGACACTTAATGAAACTGAAGCTATATATTTTTCCAGAAGCTTCTTTTCTTTGCAAAGAAACTTTTAGGTATTAAGTCCTATTGATGTATACCCTTTGATGACAGTATTACATTCACAAATTATAACATTTTGATGTTCACACAAATAATTAGGTCCTCATTAGAGGCTGAGATAGACTTGAATATGTCTTTGGTACCACTTTGTAGTGAACAATATTGAAATAGTATTGTATCATTGCTGTACATTGATGGACAATCATCTGTTAATATAACTGCTACTAGAAATACAGTGATATTTTGTATGTATTCATGTTACCAGTGTAAGAATCTGTAGACTGTCAATCATTTTCATAAGCAGAGGACAGGCAGTATAAGAGTAGAGTGATGGACTTCCTGCAAAGTCCTTAACCTTGGCCATCTGAGAATTTTATGGGAGGATGGGTGGCTTAAAGCTCCATGCTATTTCAGTCTGTGACTATTCCTCTTAGCCCAGAAAAGGGTAGTTTTGTGGGGTTGTTTTTTAGAGTTAACCTGCATTATCTTTGTGAGAAACTGTAGCGTGAAAAGCTTTTGATAGTGTATGATTAATGTCATGGGCTGAAGAAACAAATCAAAATGTGATTTTGCCACTGCTTGTTATGCCACATTTTAGACGAACAATACCAAGTGTAATAAACTATTATTTGCTTGCTGGATGAAGGTTGCAGAAGGCCACTGTGTCATCACTATTAAATTTATCAACCAGGGTTCTGCAGGTGGACATTAAGTCTGTTGTAATGTCAGCGTGAAACATCCATGATCTAATTGGCTTGCCTGCAGACGCTCCATGTAGCCTCAACTTGGAAAAAAAGGTCAGAATTCAAAGAACAGATGGCAACTGGCTAAAGTAATTAAGTGCTGGAAATCCAATCCTTCTTTATACACATTGCACGGAATGTTTAATCAGAAGTTTGACCAGCAAAATCAGGAACTCAGCATTTTTTTCCCCTTTTCTGACTCTAGGAATTAATTTTCTACTAGAGAAAAGACATTTATAGCATTAAATAAAGCATTGAATAAGTTCAAAAATTCTCCTAAATAGGACTAGAACCTTGATATGAGAAAAGGAACAATTTTAATTCAGAATGTTGTTTTCATCGTGCAAAACATCCCTGCAGGGAATAGCAGAGATGGAAAGCAAATGATTCTCTTATCATTTGTCCTCAGCACCTTGTTCTTCAGTTCAAATACAATAGATTATGATTCTAGTTATAGCCATATGGTCAGCAAAATAAACTGTCAAATTATTGAGAGAGGAGCAAAGTCAGGTTAATTTAAATCAAAACATCTGTCACCACAGTATATCTTAAAATACTGGGAAAAAGAATCATCTTAACCCATTGCTGTGGGCAAAATAGTCTCAACCTGGGTAAATTTACCTAATTTAATTTAATTTACTGACAATTAACACAACCTTTTTATTACTGATTCAGATATTGAGAAAAACCATAGTCAGTTAAACAAACACTTAGGAAACATCTTTCATCCCCATCTCCCCTGGTTCATCTCCCATTGTTTTTGCTGTGTTTTATACTTGATCCCTCCTTCAGCGATGGCCTCAGTCCCTCGGGGGTGTTTCTGCCCCAGCGTGGGTCGTCCGCAGCCGTGGTCCCTCGCTAGTCCCTGCTCTGACATGGAGCACATCCTTCACAGAGTGCATCTCCAGCCATGTCCCCAGAAATGGCCCCTTCATGTCCCCTCCATGTCTCCTTGCGTGTCCCCTCCCCAAAGTGGCTGTGTCTCTTTCTTAAATGCATCAAGGTTGGTGCACTGGGGATCCCTGACAGAGTGCAGTGCCATTCCCACTGGTGTCAGAGCCGCCTGTGACCAGCACAGCGCAACTCATGGCCTCACCCTGCACAGGGCATCCTGTAGCCAGGTGTACCCAGTACAACCAATGCAGCTGTTTGACTACTTTTACTAGTGTTTAGGAAAAAATGAACAGACAACAAAACCAAGTTGGAAATATGTTACTCATTAATTTCTCTGTTTCCCACCCGTAGTCTAAAGTTTTCATAGTTTTAAATTTATGTGACAAAGGATTGTAACTGTAATGTGCCAGCATTAGCTAATAGATAAAGAAACTGGTGCAGGTACCATAATATTGTGCCTTTCACCATGACTTTGAGATAGCTCAGTTCCTATTACAAGAGGTTTTCAAATAGCATTTCTTATAAAAAAGAATTTTGGCAGGGAGGCTTACTGCACAATTTTGAGCAGAAGCAGAAAATTTACTCCTTATATTTAGGTGCTCCCATTGCGCACCCCCTGGCCTACCACTGTCCTGTGATTAATGAAGTGGAAGGCACAGAGAACAGTGCAAGACAACAATTAATGGCTACTAAAAAATGCAGACACGCAGGTTTGACTCTGTAACACCAGATGAACACAGCTGTTCAGACTGCACAAATCGGCATTAAAAGTTTCAAGGCAGATTTTGACCAGAGATCCATGTATGCCTTTCCTACTGCGACAAATATGTATTTGCCATATACATTTCAGGGCAACGTATAGTCACAATGAAACAAACCTGACTGACTCATGGCGAACTCAGCAACAGGAATACTTCAAAGTTAGATTGGTTTAGGGAAGATGTAACAAAGGATATCAGAGATTCCAGTGACTAATCACTTGTGTAAACCTGTGTTAGAACTGAGCAAATGTATTAGACATCTTTTTCATGCTTGAAGTTCAGGCCTGAGAGAGAGATATAAACCTATGTTCTTTAATGATTTCTGTATTTGCTTTATTTGTTTCAGATTTGATACTGAATTACAAAACTAACTTAAATTTTTTTACATGCTAAACTTCAACAGAAAGGATGATCAACAAATTACAATTTAAAAAACCTTTGTGGATTTCCTTTATAGCTGTTGCTCCCTACTGAGAAAGAGAGCATGCATGGAGCAAATTCTCACCCTCCTGTCTTTCTTGCTTCTACTCCTGAAAAGAAAGAAAAGCAGAAGAGGACAGGGCAGGGGAAGGGTGTGCAGGCAGGAGTTTGAAGACTTATGATAGTTTATACTGCATGCATGGATTCATATATTTCTTTATTGTTGACACTCAGTTGAGAGTGATTCCTGATTGCCTTAAGTCTAACGGGTGCCTACCTTGCCTTCTTTACACTAGTAAATATCATCAATTGATCGGATGAATTACTATCCATCAAATACCGATTCATTATAGTTCTCTCTGTAAATAACTTTCTGTTTGCACATAGCTTGAGGACATCTCAGCTGATTCTTTTAGTTTACTGTGGCTTCACTTACTTCAGTCTCATGTACTTATAAAGACATAAACCACCACAGTCTTTCCAAAAAATTGCTGAAACCTTGGAGAACTCTACAAAACTGACATGTCTCAAAAATACAAACAGGAAAGATGTCAGCTCATTTCATACTAAGAACTAAGAAACCTACCAGTAACCTCTGATAACACCTAAACTGTAAACTACAGACTTTGACAGACAATTCTTAACGTCCATTCACAGTTTTTGCTCTTGACGTAATCTTACTCACTTCTTTTGGGTGAGAAATGAGAAGTGTTTAGTCTTAGAATCTGACTGAAGCTTAGTAGTATAAAAATAGCAAACCATTCTTTAGTTTTTTATTAAATTAGAAAAAAACCCTTAACAGTAACATTTTGTCTTTTCAGTCAGTCAGTCTGTCTCTGGCATACTCTGCATGAACATACTTCACACATTTTAATTATTTCATTGTTTCTGTGCTTTCCAAAGCTGTGTTTTCTTGACAGTGAAAATAATCTATCAGAATCATAAAAATCTACCCTGGCAGCCAGAATATGAGAATCATTCTTTGAATAAAGTAAACATGAAAATCAATCCTCAAATAAAGTTTAGTCCTCTGGTGCTTAAAAGAAGCCAATATTACTAGGTAAAACCAGAGTGCAATTAGAAATAAGAAACTTTAAGATTGTCTTCAGTTCATCACATGAGTTTAATCCTTTTTTTGGTTATATTTATTATTATCTTAGTCCTTTTAGTACAATCTTGGAGCACTTGTAGGACCCATCCACAGTTCTGCAAAACAAAATTAACCAGAAGGAGAGAAAATGTAAAAATATGTGAATATGGAACTGAGGAAAAACTTAGCAGCTGCTATCATCTAATTCATGTGGTCCAGAACCTATTGTCAACTATCCAAGTGGCATGGTAAATATGAAATCATAAAATGGGTTGGAAAGAAGCAATTATCTGGTTCATCGGTAAAATTCTGAATATTGGCTCTTATATTCACTTGTTTCACTGATTACCACCCCTTCCTCAAAGCCATGTGTCCTATAAGGTGGCAGCAACAGGTGGCAAATTTCTTCTGTGCGATACTGATCTTTGATGTAAGTTAATTTCACTTCTTTTTTAAGACAGGCCATTTTCAAATTGTATAAATCAGCGTAGCTCCACTGAAACCAACGGAATAATGCTGATTTGCACCATTTACTTCTCCCCAACCTTCCTTAGTTGTTTCTTTGTTTCTTTACATTGCATGTATAAGATATAACTTTTATTCACAAGAGTCATGTATGTTGGAACCCAAGCATATGGAAGTAAACAGAAAGACTGTCAATGATATCTGTAGGCTTTGAAATAAATCCAAGGTTAAAGGAAGAAAAAATTTCATAAATATACTTTTCCATAGGAACACATATACTGGTGTTTTGGTTTTGCTTGGTCCTGTATTAATAAAGTACTTCTGAAGAAGCATTCTAGACCAAATTGTTCAAATCCTGATAAAAAGTAGTTCCCAAATTGTCTTGCACTGTCTAGGCAGACAGAAAGCATGAAGAAGAGACATAGTTAAGATGACAGAGAGCAGAGGAAGAGATGAGGCTGGGCAAAGAAAATTATCAATCATTAATAACAGAAGTACAATGTGACAAAATAGAAAAAGAGGAAACAGTGTCAGGAAAAGTCATTATCTCTGTGAAAATCATAATTTTAGACTATAGGATGGGAACACTCTTTGGGTAGATGAGGCCACCACTGAAGGAATGAATCAGAATTGTGATGGAGTGTTCAGACTACAAAAGGAGTTTGAAGAGAACAGTGCCTCCATGCAGAGCAGAAGTTTTCTAGTATTTGCTTTTGTCCTGAAATATCTGGGGGTGATGTTACAGCATGAAAGATGCTGATCTGGGATCCTGATGACAATAGCGGGATGGAGCATCAGACAACACAGACATTAGTTTTGGTGCAATCTTACTCACTGTATTTCACTTAGATTTCTGTGCAATCTTTCCAGTTCATTTTTTGCTTTTTTTCCTCTTGATGGCTATTAATGCTTCCATAAAACACTCATTTTAGGGATGGAAAATGTTCAATCTGAATTTTGATCAGCCTTGTATAAGAACAGATTCCTTAGACCTGACAGTAGAATGCAATGACATATCTTCTAGGGGGTTTACGACAGACCTTTTGAAGGAAGGTACTTCTTTTTTTCAGAATGTATAAATGTTTCAGGTTTCTGTATAGATATCACACACTATTCCTACAAAATATTATTCTTCTTGAACTTTGTCATGAACTGGAGGCACGGTCACCTTTAATGGTTTATGAACTGATGGGATTGTTGCCTTAAACGTTCTGTTGTTTGCACCTATAAGCACATAAAATACTGCTTTGTCTTGGACTTTTTAGTGACTTGTGAATGCTGCTGTAAAATAGCCCTTATAGCACAATATATCATGAGAAGGTTACACTGTAACTCGGCTCTGTGATTTGCTCTCCGCTTCTGAAGAGCTCCAAACTGTCTGCAGATCCCAGGCAAAGAAATCCTACAACAGAGGGAAACTCATTTTGGGCTCAGATGCGTTGTGACTAGATCCTGAGCAGGAGCTCCCTGCACACAGTTCCTGTTACACTTCCTTAGAGGCATCAGGACTGATTTTCCAAACTGGTCGCTGTCTGATGCCTCTTACATAAAGCACAGTTTGATTCAGGAAAGTTTAAGGCCAAAACTCCGTATTCAAGGTTGTCTAGGAAAGGAAATTCAGCACATAGTGATTAAATCTGTCCCTGCACCGCTGCAGGTAGACCGACCAGCATGTGGTCTGAGAGCAGGGAAGGAAGAGCAGATGCAATTCGGAGTGCATTTATGTACTACAAAGAAGTCCAGATATTTCATAGTGGAAAGACTATTAAATATCTTTCAAAAGTTATTTTGCAATGTGAAGACTTACGTAAAATTGTTATGAGAGAGTATTTTTTTCCCTTTTTAACCTTGTGTGAGTTTCTTTTTCTACACAAATGCTACATTACACAAATGTTAAAAAGACGGATGGCAGAGATCCAGAAAAACAGATCTTTGCATAGAGCAATTGTTTTTCTACTGCTAAGGTAGAAAATCAATAGTGCATCAAATCTGCTTTGTTCTTGAATCACTAAGGGCTTTGGTTCCAGATGGGTACATAAAAAAATTACTTAGCTCAGCTTGCATGTATATATTAGAAAGAAAAAAAAAAAAACAACCAGATAAACAAGCTAGCACTTTAAAGTATGTTCTTTTAAAAATATTTTATTCATCTTATACATCATACAGATCAAATCTAATCTAACCCAGGAAGCACTGCTTCATTTTCCATCAGGAATTTCTTCCCGTTTAGTAGTGGCATATAACTTGGTATTTATGTTTTGAAGCACTATTTTTTCTGTCACTATTATACACACTAAAATTTAATATGGATATAGTAGGGACACAGAGAAAGCTATCCTTAACTTTTGTCAGTGTTTCTCTAAATATCGTCTTTGAGAAATATGTTGGTAGGCAGAGGGACAGAGAATGTAATAAAAATGTTAGACTGCTGGAAAACCAAAACTTGATTTTAAATTCATGAGTCTGTATCAAAATTGTTAAAAATGTCTAGCGATTTTTATTACCTCAGTTACTTCATGACTGATTTGAAACACCTTAATGGATTTGAATTGTCAGAATGTAGCTGATCTTTAATGAACAAGCTGGTATACTGTCTTAAACTGGGAGCTCTACTGAGGTGACCAACATTACCATTCACTGTTGGAAGCCTTGACCCTGATGCAAAAGTTTCAGAACTGGAAATATAGCCTAAACATTCAACTGTTTGTGAATATTTAATCCTTAAAAATGCTTTTAATCCCAAAGGATTTATCCACAAAATTCATTTCTGGTAGAAAACACCATTTTCTATGAAAGTCAGCAATCTAATAAACAAGAGTCAAATAGTAAATAGCAAAATATGTTAGGAAGGGAAATGATAGTTACAGTCCTTACAGTGAGTAGAGTTCTCTGGGATTTTTATTCTTAATGTTATCTATGATCTGACCTAGTTTTTGTTTATGTCAATGGAAATAATTTATCTTTAATTCCAAATGGGTTGTGCTTTGAGCAGGCAGTATTTGGATTTCTGCCTAATGAATTGGCGAGTAGATGTTTATTTGCTGAAAAAGAAAGAATCTAGATCATTTTAGAAACTCAGAGGTACTTCAATTAATACTCCTAGGTGAAGCCAGTGTCCTAGCAACAGTTTTGGAAAGAGAATGTGTTTTGGTATGATAATGCTTTTCTTCTAATGTAAGCGATGAAGTCACAGCACACAGAGTCCAACCCCTCTATAATATATATGTAGTATTGTAACAGAGGAAATGTAATTCCCTATTTGTCTGAAGAAGGTAAATGCTATAAAATATGGTGCTTCCCATTACAGCAGTAATAAATACAGAAATGCATGCCATGGCTTAGCAAATCAAATGCTCTGCATTGGCAGGTAAACATATAGGGGAGTTTCCTTGGACCTCACAAAACCTTATTCCACATTCCTTGAGCCAAAGCCCTCCCTAATGTCTTCAAACATATGTAAGATTTGTAGTAAAAGACCAAACCCACAACTGTAACAGACATCAAGGGGATACCAAGGGAATCGTCAGTGTCCTAGGTCCCTTCCCACAGATGATCCAACAAGCAGACTACAAGTAAAAGAGAAGGAGACACTACATGGAAGGCTCTCCTTTCTGCACTTGTACCCAAATTCTAAGTCAAGCAAGGCAAACCAGAATGGTAAATGGTGTAGCCTTTACTTTACAACCAACCACAGTATTTCTCACAGCCATTTGGCAAAAAAACATAGAGAAAATATAAAGAGAAGTGCTGACTACTTTTGGAACAAAAGGTTCAAGTCTCTGCAGTCCTCCCAGTTGAGAGCCTGCAGACTGTGCCCATTCTTGTATTGGTTGTCAGTGATTCATTTTGATTTCTTTGTACTCTGCAATGCCTTTAACCAGACAGGGAATGGCACTGTGGTGGGTTGACCCTGGTTGGATGCCAGGTGCCCACCAAAGCTGCTCTATCACTCCCCCTCCTCAGCTGGATGGGGGGGAGAAAATATAACAAAAGGCTCGTGGGTCAAGATAAGGACAGTTTAATAAAGTGATAGCAAAGGTTGCGTGCGCAAAAGCAAAGAAAAAACAAATGATGTTATTCTCTACTTCCCATCAGCAGGCGATGTCTAGCCGCTTCTCGGGAAGCAGGGCAACCGGAGTGGTTGCTCCAGAAGACAAAATGCCCCCCTCTTCCGTCTCCCTTAACTTAGCTTTTATATCTGAGCTGACGTCATATGGTATGGAATATCTGTTTTGTTGGTTTAGGTCAGCTGTCCTGGTTATGTCCCCTCCCAAGATCTTGCCCTGCCCCAGCCTGCCATTGAGGGGGGGGCAAAAATGTTGGGGAGACAGCCTTGATGCTGTGCCAGCACTGCTCAGCTGTAGCCAAAACACTGGTGTGTTATCAACACCTTTCTAGCTACCAATACAGAGCACAGCACTGTGAGGGCTGCTATGGGGAGAATTAACTCCATCTCAGCCAGACCCAATACAGGCACATAGTTGTGAATGAGTGTTACTTTGACGAAAGAGTCAGGTGGAGCATGCCAGATACCTTGATGCAGAAGAATGTCACATATGACTGCGACATTTTCGAGTTACATTTAGAAACTGAACTTGACACAGCGTCAGACAGCTTTTGCGGTGGGCAAGAAAGAGATGGAGGTCAGGCTTCCCCATGGTTTCACTATTTATCTGCAGTTTGAGAGCTAGGCTGGCTGCCTCTGACTTGGAGGGGGTGGAATTCCATGTGCTGGTGTGGAGACTTAAAAAGCATGTTATTTGTGTCAGTCTCTTTGCATTTCTCCACATCCTTTAGGACACTGTCATCTCCTTTTCCAAATACTGCAGCAAGTTAAGGATTAGGCAAAATCTGGTCATAGTTTGTTATCTATCTATGTCATTGCTGGTTTTCATCTTCTGTATACTTTTAAAGTATTTAATTCCCATCACCCCCCGGAAAATTCATATGTTCTAGAAGTCTGGATGTGCTGATTTGGTTGGCTGGATGTGGTTTGGTTTTTTTTTTTATTTGCTTGATTTGGTTTGGGGTGTTTTTGTGGGTTTGTTTGTTTGTTTGTTTGTTTTGGGTTTTGTTTTGTTTTATTTTGGTTTTAGTTTTCAGAGGTGTTTTTCCAGCTAAGAATTATTGCTATTGTAACATAACTGCCATTCTCACCAGTGCTTCTGGTAGTGCTTCTCAGCACTCTCATACGCAGACTCTAGGAATAATTTTTTAAGCAAATTTGGGGAAAGAATGTGCCTTGTGGCTGAGGAGAGAGCAGGTCTTTTTTCATCACATTAGCAGTACCGTTATTCTGAGCTAACAAAATCAGACGTACAATGTTAGGTCACACAGCTCTATTCGTACACTAGTTGCAATAGAAAATATGGTTAGAACTGAATCACCACTAACATAATCTGCCCAACAAATGATCTTCCTGCTTGTACTGTATATTATATCTTTCACATTTCATGTGATTAAATATACAGCAAATGCAATTACAGTTAGGTTCCCATTCAGACTTCACACTACAACTTCCAAGGGGAAAAAAGGTTATTGTCCAACTGAGAAGTGAGGAGAAACTAGAAATCTGACATGTTATTGTCTGTGTTTTGGTCATCACTTGCTTCTCACAAAACTCTGTTACACTATTTTCAAAATTATTTATACAGAAATCAATATTTGTATACATAATACTTCGCTGTGTCTTAAAGCCTAACATTTGCAAATGCAACAGTTGAGAATATTTAGAAAAGCCAGTCTTAGTGAGAAAAATCAACCACACATGCAGAAAGGCAGAGAAATGCCGTGGGAAGGAGAGGGTGGGTGAACACAGAGGCTTATCCGGAGGAAGGGAAGGACTGAGGAGAGGGCTGTGAGAGCCTGCCTTGGCAATCAAAGCAGCCTGAGGGAGGTATATTTATTAAGGGAGGGAAAGACCCTCCCCTCAAACATACATATCTTCCCACACTTTCTGAATCCCACTTAATTCTTCCTGAAACTCTAAATGCTCAGTGAGGTACCCAAGATGCCTCAGACATACCTCAGGCACTCCTGTTCTCTTTTGCCCCATCCTTCTGAAGAACCCATTGCTGGCAAATCCAGCCTACTTTAATATTAATCTTAATAACATGGAAAGAACTGGATGAAGGAATAGAAATTACAAAGGGAGGTATTTTGGTAATGCTCCAGAGAATAAAACTATGGGGAATGCAGTGTTAGCTCTGTTTTAAGCA
This sequence comes from Haliaeetus albicilla, assembly GCF_947461875.1. Taxonomy (NCBI): domain Eukaryota; kingdom Metazoa; phylum Chordata; class Aves; order Accipitriformes; family Accipitridae; genus Haliaeetus; species Haliaeetus albicilla. Next base: position 15,519,234 of record NC_091485.1, read on the forward strand.
TTTGGATAAATGGCTTTCTTAACAAAGAGCTCAGGTTTTCATGAACATCTCACCTTTTCTAACTTTCCAGCAAGAAATGCATGAAATACAATGGAAGTGACCAGTCTAGGGACACTCAAAACAAGGGAACTTGATTAATAAGCAATCAATGCAGTAATTAAAAGCACTGGGAAAAGGGTATCAGAGAAGGATAGAGACAAAACACGACGCTGGACTTTGAGACAAAAAAAAGTGAAGTTAGGTATGTATTAGTGCTTATTGAGCTCTCGCAGCTTTAAAGATAAGAAAAGGAAGGTTTTTTTTTTTTTTACTGATAAAAACAGAGAAATGGCTGTAGGTCTGTCCTGGTTTTAGGTCTGTCCTGGTTTTGGCTGGAACAAAGTTAATCTTCTTCCTAGTAGCTGGTACAGTACTGTTTTGGTTTTAGGATGAGAAGAATGTTGATAACACACTCATGTTTTAGTTGTTGCTAAGCAGTGTTAGTATACTAAATCAAGGACTTTTCAACTTCTCATACTGCCCTACCAGCGGAGGCTGGGGGGAGGCACAAGAAGTTGGGAGGGAACGCAGCCAGGGCAGCTGCCCCAAACTCGCCAAAGGGATATTCCATACCATGGGTCGTCATATCCAGTATATAAACTGGGGGGGGAGTTGGCTGGGGGCACCGTGGCTTGGGGATTGGCCGGGCACTGGTCAATTGGTGGTGAGTAGTTGTATTGTGCATCACTTGTTTTGCATATTCTATTGTTGTTATTATTATTATTATTATTATTATTATTTTCCCTTACTTTTCTGTCCTATTAAACTGTCTTTATCTCAACCCACGAGTTTTACTTTTTTTTTCCCATATTGTCTCCCCCATCCCACTGGGTGAGGGGAGTGAGTGAGCAGCTGCTTGGTGCTTCATTGCTGTCTGGGGTTAAACCACGACAAGCTCATCTGTTACATAGATGTAGAACAGGGTTGGGCATACGCGTGTTGCAAAGGCATAGGATGGTGGCTGTGAGTAACTCAGAATGGAGTCATGTGAATCAATATCATGTCTGACACATAAGAATTGACATGTCTGTGAAAACACTGTCAGCAATTATGTTTGAAACATGGGCACAACCAATAAAATTGTAAGATAAATACTTTACCTGTAGAAAATGAAACAATAGGAAGATATTTTTGTCTGATAGTGAGAAGCAGAAAATTGTTTTTGCTTCAGAGATGGGAACTCTGTAACTTTGTGGATAGTGAAAAAAAATCCTGTAATTAAAGATAAATTTTAAATTAAATTTTTAATTGAAAGACAGAGTCTTAACCCATATATCATGCATCCAAGTTAAAGAGGGCAGCTGAATTATCCATAAAAGGGAATGAAAATTGTGAATCAGTAATTCAGCACAAATAATCAGAATGAAATTGAAGGAATTCAGACCACAGGACAAAGACAGATCAAATGATAATGCAGAGGAAAAAGTATAAGGAACTGGACTACTTATTTCCCCATGCTGAAAATACAGCAAGAAGATCTAAAAAGAGACTGAGTAGATGCAGAGATGGAGAATGCAGAAATTTCCAGTGAGAAGGAAGATATTTGTAGCACGTTTGTAATCTCTTTCATGACTCTCAAGGTACATGTCCTAGGCAAGTAAACTGCCATTCATTCAATTGTCATAATTACAACTGGGTGCATGCAGGCTGTCAGTAAGAAAGACATGAAACAAGAGATGTTATCACTTACTTTGTGTAGCAATTAACACATAGCAGTACCACCCGCTGCTGAGTAGTAAGACTATTTAATTGCCATACAAGGCCAGAATATTCTCAGTGTGAGGGAAAAAGAAGAAGAATAATAATTCAAGTTCATAATGTGGTGCCTTGGAAGGCAGTTCAGGTGTGAATGATACAATACCAGCAGCTTTTAATAGGGGCAATGCTTATAGTGAGAAAGGAATTAATTTCTGCACTCTCCGGGATGCCTAATCACCTAATCACCATTAAGATCACAAGGCACATGCACTCAGACATGCAGATATAAGCCATTGGAAGGAAGATAGAGCTGCTGAGTGCATCCAAGTGACTGCAGCACTTGATTCCAAGAGTCCAACAGAACTGTGATGTTAGATACAGATGAGGAAAGCCATGACTGCTTGCAGGTCCATCAGGTATGTAGCTGTCAGTCAAACATCTCTGCACAGGAGAAAGACATCTTTATTGAAAAGGAGTTACTGTATATCATCACAAGTGAAGAATCAAAAAGAATAAACTACAGTAGTCATATTTTGAATATTTTTTCCTTGAAATAACAAAGACAAGTGTCATTGGAAGTTATACTCTTTTACAAGAAATTACATGTACTGCAAGTAAAACTCAAGATTCTGTTTAATAATTTTGCAAACATAGGATGTGATGAATATATTCACCACATCTGAAGAAGCATGCTGGACACTAAGACGTACAATGACTGTTCAGAAATTTATGTCCAGTTAAACCATATGTATGAATAATGAAAAGTGTTCAACAACAGAAAGAGGCTGTAATATCATGAGATTTCAGCTGGTCTTGGAAAAACCTTGTCCCTTCAACATTTAGAACTATCAGGGCTGTGGTAGCGGTCCAAGACCAGCATATTGAAGATCTATGACCTGATTAATTAGGCAGTAGATGACACATAGACTAAAAATTTGGCTCCTGGATATCAGGACATATATAAAAAACAGAACATGCTTTTTGTTACAAAATATGTAACAACCAGTGAGGAACTTGGAAGCTGACACGTAGATTGCAGTAGTGAATATTTTGAAGAAATACCTAAAATAGGCTTAGGCTACTATCCACATGGATAGAAGACTATTTGAAATTTTAAATTTCCTAACATCTCATAATACAGAGTTCAGTTTCCGTGGTGTGAAGTTCTGTCATGCTAATAACTAGCAGATTGTGTATAAAACAACTATTTCAACCTCTTTTTATACTGACTGTAAAGTGATACAAGATAGGACAGATCTTCTTGAAATGTATTGATCTTGTGATTTTTGAGCATCTAATACCAGTCTGAGACCAAGATAAGGAAAAGAAGTTGTTGCTTTAGGAGAGCTTCACATCTACCTAATACTGCTGTTGAAAGGAAAGCGGTTAGGCTAGCCCTGGAATCCACAGGAGGGACTGGTGTGGACACTACCAGCCATAGTTTTTCCAGGCAAAGGAAAAACTGTGAGAAAAACACTCTAAACTTTTCCATCTCTTTATACCATCATAGAAGAATATGACCCAAAGAACCTGCAAGGCTTTGTTACTTATGTAAGTTAAGCAGAGAGTGAAAATTCATGGTTGAAAAGTCTCCAGGTATCTTGCCTCAAACAGTGTGGGTAATTACCTTAGAAAAGGAGTAAATGGTTCATATTTCAAACATATTTTCCAGCATCTTTTTTCATTCTTTACAAAGAATCAGTTGATAGACATATGTGAATTGGAGTTTCACTACAAATATTTAATGTTGATATCTTTTGCAGGTATAGATTTTCTAAGGAAGCAGCTCAAGTTTTTATTTTTAGTATACATATGTGTGTGTTTCTATAACTGGAGCAATGATGCAAACTGTTAGAGAAATAAAGTGTCAGAAATGAGGCTTGAGGAATGGGTATTTTCAGAGTAATAGATAATGCTACATAAGACCTCAGAAATAATTTTTCAGTGGGCCAGGATGAACACATAACCTGCTGTGCCTTCTAGTTTGTGTTTTAACTATGAATAGGTCTCAATTCTGTTAGTGAAGGAGAAAGGGCAGGCAAGGTACAGATATTTCTGGACTGGGCTCTCTTTCTAATGAGAATCTAAAACTTTCATGACTCCTTGACTAATAAGCACCCCCAGCTGTATATTAATAACTGTTATTTCTCAGAGGAAAATCTAATTCTTCATGTAAGACTGGCCATTTTAAAAATGCACGTGACAGACTTTTCTAACTACACTCCAGTTGACTTTCATTGCAATGGGTAACATAAATGGCACTGAAAGGTATCACTTGCTGCTTAGCAAGGAAAACCAACCAGATCACATCTTCATATTGCATGTAGAATAGTCCCATTTCACATTCATTCAGTTAATTTGGAAAATTTATGGATTTGAATGTTTGTACAAATGGTGGCAAGATTTCCTCAAAAGATGTTCGTCATTATTCAAAATAATTGAGCAGTTTACTATTTCACTTATTTTGCAGCAGAGAAACCAATTTCAGAAGAATGTTTGCACAGTAATTGTGAGTTGCGATACGGAAAATAATTGCCATCGAAAGGAGTTAAGTTAGAATTAAACCTTGAAAATAAGCAATTTGATCTGCTGAGTAACTTCATGTGGTCAGAGAATTGACTGCAATATTTGCAGTGAAGAAAATGCACCAATCTTGCTGATACTGTTGTTGCACATTGGGGGTTCCAAATCATAACCTCAGCCTCCAAAATGATGAATGCCACCTGCATTGCTCCATAACACTGCATGTCATGCTGCTTATACACACATAAGGAGGTGGTGTTAGTACAGACTTCAGAAAGTACTTCTGTGCTCAGAGCTGGAATTAAAGTGATAAAATAGACTCCTGGGAGCAAGAAGTAACTGGAGATATACAGACATACTGAGTACTTTTAGGACTAAAAGCTCATGAGCCAGCAAAAAGGAACAGAATGACGTGTCACATTCATTCACATGTGTGAATATCTGTGCAGAAAGAGTTTCCAAAAACATTATACTTATTAATTATTGCGTGTTCCAAGAAATTATCTTTTCTGTATGTACAAATAATCAATTTACTTGCATTGATGGTGTGTTTTGTGTTTGGTGTTTTCCCAACCTCATTAGTTATCTCATTTACTTAAAGGTGGCTTAGATGCTACAGCAATTGAATGTGAATGTAACTTGTTAACAACATTCATTCACATCCCTTCCTTTCAAGAGAATTAAGCCATAATTTGACATAATGACCAAAGTATTCTGTGAAAATGCTGTTTTGTGAAACATCTGCTTTTAAACTGGATCCCCTTATCTTCTCGTAGTCTGGGTGGGATTACTGGATTGAGGTGCTTTCCTCAAGCTAGCACTGTCACTTTGGTAATATCATAGATTTGAAAGGGAGGACCTTTTAATTTTGAAAAGATCTGTATCGTCTTCTCTATTCTATGCAACATTTCTTATAAGTGATTTCTTTTCCCATTCTTATAACTGCCCAGACAGCTACAGTTTTTTTCAAGTGTCCAGTGCATCTTCCAGGAATTTTCCTTTATCCTTGCTTTATTTCCAACTTTGTACACTTACACTTTTAGTTTCACTTCTTTGGTCTTCAGGTCAGAGTATGCTTTCGACTAAATAATTTTCTGATGATTTCTTCTTGATCTCTGAGCCTTTCTGTTGAACTGAAATAGTGGGCACAAGCATTTTTTCTATGCCTTTTTTTAAAATCCTGACTTTTTTTTTTCTATTAATTTCCATCTTGATTATTGTATACATTTCTTATTAGCATCTTCTTTCTTTTTCTCCTGCCTCTAGCATGTTCCTCATTGCTCTTTCTTTTACCTAATACAAAGTTTTCATCTAGGACCTTTATAGCTTATTCTTAGACTACTTTTCTGCTGTGATCTCTCTCAAATTCTTGCATCTCCAGCCTCTTTCAGAAGCCTCAAACCAGTCTCTAAAACTCCTTTCTTTTTCCTCTTGATGTCTTCCAAAACTTTCCAATTAATTAACAAAATAATTTTCCCTTCTATATAAGATTTACATTGTTAGTCTTTTAATTTCTTTATAACCTTTGCTATTCACTCACATTCAGTCTTACATTGTCTCTAGAATACCTATTTTGGTGGGGTTTTTGCTTCTTTTATTTTCAAGGCTCCCTCAAGACTTAGAAATGAAAGCAAAATTTAATGGTAAGGATGAAACAAGTTTGCTGCGAAGTAGCAAAATTAAGACTTTCTTTGACACCTCCTTTAAGCAATAAAGAGAATCGGGGTTAATAAAGGTCCCCAAGCTGAGTAACAAGTGGCCTGGACACTGCTGCTCTATCTCAACACCGTCACATACCTACCTGTGTCATTTGGCCAGTCGTTAATTCATATCCTGTGGCCTTGTCAAGACAATATATTTCTCTTGTCTGGGAGAATGAAGGGAGAGTATAGCTGACTTCCATCACCCACTTCATTGCTGGAATGATGTATTACCTGAATTTCCTCTCTGTTTCTCAGCCTGAAGCAGGTTTATGACCTCTGCCTGAGGCAGGGGACCTGCCCAGTCTCAGTTACCTGAGCTACCTGGGGAGGGTAGCAGCAGGGGGGTCAGTTCTACCATCAGTGCTGTGTTCAGATTCACAACTTTGGTTTCTTCTTGATTTGATACTTTTGAACTTTGCAGTCATTTATTTCCTAGGTATCCAAATTGCCTTTGCTAAACCAGCTTTCTCCCATCAATTCCAGTGAAACCATCATTTCACATAATCCTGTCATTATCATACCAAAATTAATGTCCGCACATTCAAACACCTTAAAGTTTTCCCATACTTTCTCTTATTATTCCACAATCATGTCATGCTTTTTATGTTGCATTTCTACATGTTTCTCTGTGTATCTTTTGCCTAATCTTTAAACTCTTTTCTTCCAGGGGACCTTTTTTCTTCTCCTTGCCAAGAAACCCCTCAGTAGCAATTGTCTTTCCTGAACCTACCATTGTACCAGAAGACTTGTCTGTAATTGTAAGAAAATACTCCTGTGTGCAATAAAACTGGACATAGAGCTTGCTCTGTGGTTCTGTAGTGCAGTTTACATTTATGGCTTTTTCCATGTTTTTTAAGGAAAAGACCTTCCTTGAAATGTAACCTTCTTTTAAGGAAGAAGCCTTCCTTAATGTAACCTTCTTATGTTACTTCTCTTTACTGATAACAGGGTCAAATGAGGTAACATTCACAGAGAAAATAATAATAATAAAATATTATTCTGATAGAAAAGTCAATAGAAGTTCACCCAGAGAATATCCAAGTTTGTACTTACAGATATTGGCTACCCATAAAATAACAGTTCTCAGTGCTTCACAGACACTTTAAGAAAATTTGGTGAATTAGAGCACTTACAAACTCTTACAATGAGTCCTTCTCCAGTGGAGCTGCCTTGCTCCATGTAAGCATAAATCTCAGTCCATATGGAACTGATCTTAAGAGAAGGACCTAAATAGCCAAAATGAAATGAAGTGAAGAAACAGAGGTGAGGGAGAGCTGAAAGAATATCATAAAATTATGAAAGAGCAATATTAGAAAGGATAGGATTCAGTATACAGCTCATTATCTCCTCTTCTTAATTTCATTTTTATGTTTTCCCCTACTCAGGCTTCTTAGTTTTAAAGTCCTATAAGTCCTGGGCTGCCATCTTCCACTTTTAGAAGATGACACCATCTTCTGACTCCAACATTGTCATTTTTGCCCTACTCTTACTAAAAGTTTGATCATTCATTCCCTGTAATTCTGAATATTAGTTCCCAGCCAAGCTAAGGAATGAAGTTCATTCTTTCATCTAATCAGTTGCAGCAGACACTTAGAGAGCTGAGTTACCGCCAACCCCAGAAAGCAATGGAGAAGGGAGTACGTGGGGAGGCAGCACTACATTGTCTAATTAGATGTATATCTGGACTACTGGCAACAAAACATATTGAAAATACTACAGCCAGGGACTTCTGTCAATGCAATATAATTTTAGTAAGACCAAAATCTATGAATTAACCAGTCAAACCTGGCCTTCCTATTTATTTTCTCCTCTCTTCATTTCTACTAGTTCAGTCTCTTCCCCTTTTTATTTGGGATGATGTTTAACCCAGATGAGTTATCTACTGCACACAAACAGCACTTTCCTTTTTTTTCCCCATGCAATTGATTTTATAATTAAGAGAAGTATGATAATTGAGCATGTCTCTGTGCTCTTTCACTATAGTTCTCTGTATCAACGTTAGAACCAAAATGAAAATCTAGTTTATATACTATTAATCTTTCTAATGAGTCATTCATTAATATTCCAAAGTCATTATCCAACATTTTAACCATTTTGACATCAATTAGATTTATAACCACATAAAGCCTGTGGCATCCTGTACCTTTCATAGTCAATCTTCATCTCAGATTGCATAGCAAATGGGAAACAAGAAGACACTATGCAGTCTGTAATACCACTGATATAAGAAGTAGCATACTGAATTCTAAAGCACTGAAATCATGTTTTAATTAAGATAAAAGATTAATAACTTCCTCTTCTTGGATTTGATACTGTTAATACATAAATTCCATTGCTGTCCTTGACAAATGAAATATGATAATGGATTTCCTCATAGACCAATTAGCATTTAACAACAATTAAATGAAAAAGATATGTAATGATCCTGATGGAATGAAAATATTTGTCACAGGCAATTCATGGGAGGAAATTATATATGCCAGTCTGAACATGTTGAGGAAAATTCCCAGCTCCTCTACCTCTCGTCCAGACATATTTTAATGTCAGTCAAATGCTTATCTTGCTAGTGATTGGCATAATTTCCCAAATTCCATATCATCCACAAAGATTGCAGATGCAGCAGAGGGGCACTCATTTTTTTTCAAAGTCCAGCTATTTTCCACAGAATAGGCAGACCACTAGGCAGGGTAAGAAATCCCATTCTATTCTTTTTTTTTGATCCTGAGATAATAATCATGTAACATTTTTATTTATCACCTGTCCCCCACTTACTGATGCCAAAACACAAGTACAAAAACCACCCACCTAAAACTGGAACAGTTCTGGTGTAGTGTTAATGTGGCTATTATATATACAAACTTTTTTCTTGTTAACTTACATGTAAAATACAAATGTGTAATAAAAATGAAGGTCATTTGTAAGACAAGTGGGATTATGTGGCTGCTAATTACTCTGGGCAGGTCATGTATGTGTCTATTTGACAGGAGTAAAAGTCAGGTCACTGTGAAGAGCTCTTGAAATTCCACCCCTCTTTTATGTGCGTTGGATGTCTGCTAGATATTTATAGGATTGAATCGATAAACTTTCACTTCCTTCTTGTTCACATCACAGCTCATAATGACATTTACAGTAGCTAAAAGGTCATTTGATTTCTCTTTATGTTTTGGAGAGAAAAAGGTAGAATTATTGTGGAACATATTTCCAGAGATGAGAAAGTAAGAACTGTCTAGAGTATAAATAACAAATAAACTCTGCTAGTGACCTTTTGGTGATATCTTCCATGCATTATTCTAAAACTATTTTAATTATGTTTTTAACAGTCCTGTAGTCTTGGATCCAAGATGAAATACTGGTGAAAATCATGACTATTTTATGTGTGCATAAACTGAGATGCTATTATATTAACTAATTGGCCACTGGACACCAAAATCTGACTTTTACTCTTTTATACCAAAAGTTTTAATTGCTTTCAGTGTTCTTTCCATTTATGCTGCCCTTTCTTTATTCTTAATTCAATAAGGATTTGTATGAATAGCTCCCAAAAATATTAGGAATAACAAGAATTATTTGCATGCAACATGATGAATACATAACCTTAAAAGTCATCATCTCCCCCCAAAACCAAGCTGAAATAGTCTGTTAATAGCAAATGTAATAATGACAGGTTGTGGCTCTGAAAGGCACAAGTAAAATTTTATGAATACTAAGGAGCATGTTTTAAAGTACTGCTCTGTGTTGCTCATAGCCATATATTTAACTAACCATCCTAAGCTGTATATTCAACAGAAAATAGTTCATTTCTGTGAAGTTAAATATTTAAGTCAGGCTAGCTTTCAAGTATCATTGAGGTCAAATTGTTACTGGCCTGATGAGAACATAACACAATAAATTGCTAGTAAGTTTGTCTTGTCGTACCCTATAGGACCTTTCTGTAACATACAATGAGTGATAGAAATGCACTGTGATATGGATATAAGGCATCATTAGACCATCAGGCCTTTTTATGTCCAAATGCCACATTTAGATTTTATTACTATGCAAATCAAGGAAAAAAGTTCTTATAAAAAATCCCAAACACCTGCATTATCTATTTTAACAATAACTATCATATTGTAAAGATTAAATTCTATTAATGTTCATTTAGGAGCTAATATGCATGTGTTGATGGAGGCATATTTCATTAAGTACAGTCATTAAAAAATGCTTTAACATGCTCAGCAATATCCTTAATTTCTTTTGTTTAAGACAGAAGCATCAGAAGTCTCAAAGTAAAGCTAAATTCCAATATTTTCTTGCTGTTAGAGAAGTTCTGATTTTCTATTGCAGATAACCGGAGATGACATTTGAAGGACAGAGTATGTTCAGGTGGCAACAAATTAAGTGCAAGGAATGCTACTTTGCTAAAGTATATTGCTTTTAGTGAGAAAAAATGAAAGTTCGAAACTTTTATGAGCACATAACAGCACAGCCAGACATTCAGCGATGGGAAAGATCATTCTGTTGTGGTCACTGCAGTAGTATAAACTGTGGTGACACAGAAAGATGGAGGCATAAAATATGCATTAGACTACTAAGTCCATCAGCCCGAAGTAATTTCCATGTTTTCTTTCTCCAGCATTTATGGCACCTTGCCAGTCATCTAAAATCCCCCAGGGATATCAGACACTGATCAAAACCTTTATTATATCATTTGTTTTTCCATATATGTATGTATGTATGTATGTATATTCTTTCTATTTGAAACAAGGACATGTGAAAGTGTAAAGGTCACACTTACTTGCTCTGAGAATTCGTGGTTTCCCACAAGCTGGGCTGTGAAATGGGCATTATCACAACTGTTTCATCAACAGCTGCATTGATACGTTTCAGCCTGGAATGGAAAAAGCCAGAAACAAAGCCTGAATCTTTTGACTTTAGAAGGAAATGCGAATCCTTCTCCTTCTCAGAAGGGCTGGGTGAGATGTGCAGCTATTAAAGGAACATGGAAATAATCTTCTGTCCTCCAAAACTCATTTCTGTGCTCTGAAGGATGTTCTGTGTGAACATATGCGTGTAGACAGAGACCGCTAGTCCATTGTCTGTGGGACCTGGTGTGAAGAGTAAGTAATCTGACCCATGAACAATTTAAACATCTACTGTATTTATTTTTCAACTTAGTATACAGAATGTTGCCACTTCTTAACTAAGCTTATTTGACTGCTTGTGGAATAAAGTCTTACACTGTCCATAACAGCAGCAGCTGAAATACTTGCCCATCTGCATTCTCAAACAATAAATGAATTACAGTTGCATCCGTGAAGAAAGAAACATTTATATCAGAAAATGTTTAAAGAAACATAATGGCATCCAGACCTGAAAAGGAGATGTATGAATTTTTACAATAGGATTAGATTTATAGCAAGATGCCCTTAATTTTAAAGCTCTGGCTTTATCTATTGTGATAATTTTAATACCTATTCTTCAGTCATAGTTCATCTATCCTGGTGTTACCAACAGTGCAAATAGAGCTTCAAGCGTTTTAATATAATGTCACATAGCTGGAGTGAGCAGCATTTATATCAGCAAGACTATTAACAATGGGAAGAATATAGTGTTGAGAAAGACTAATTTTCCTATCACTGATGCAATGTCAGTGACTAATACTTTGAGACAAATTCAATTATCAGTTCTAAGCTGAACTCCACTGAAAGACACATTGAAAATTAGAGTTGAAAACCTGAAAAAAAAATCTAAGTCCTTCTTTATAACTAAAAAGGAAAGTGACTACTCTTTAGCAAAATTATTCATATTATTTTTCTGGTAATTTATTACTACAAGAGCAGCAGCTGAGGTTAAATGTATTTATAGGGTGTACTAGAAGAATAGAATTTTTTTCCCCTCTTCTGAAGAAGCCAGTTAATATTGTTTAACTTTAATAGAGTTAGATTTGAAATTCATGTTGCCATTTGTTGCCATTGTAGATCAGATCTAAAATGGGTTTAATAGAATTTTAATTCCAGTAGGGAAAAGAATCATTGCAATATTGACTAATCTTACTTATTTACTTCTTAATTCTTGCCTGCACAAAAATCTTTATGAGGAAAGAAGGAAGATGACATCTTTCTAATTTTTAGTGTTTAAAAACACATAAACTAAGTTATTTATTTTTTTAATAATTTTTGAGTGTTTACTGAATTTTACTGTGTTTTAGATTTCATACTGTTACGGTTAAAACCAATAATATTCATACATCTGGACTAGCTGGTCTGAGCTGTGTATTTAGAATGTTTGGGAATGCTTAGAAAATGTAGTTGGATTCTGGGAAAATTTTGACTGAAAATGAGATTACTTCTTGAACTATATAACTGGGTATAGTTTTTTTACTAAGCTTTCTTGAGTTTATTGCAACTTGAACACTACTGTAAAACGTGACTAGCTCCACTGAGTCGCTTGGTGTGAGTATGAGCAATACTTCCATAGTGTTAATCAAACAAGCAAAAAATGGAAATTACCTAAGTACCTTGGACACATAAGCATCACTTAAACCTAGGAATATTGGAAATCTGAGGATTGGGTATCCATCTACTGTTTCTATGAAACGATTATTGCCATTTCAATCTACCACTGCTCTACTGATTCCTGCTCATTTACTGACCTCCCTTCTAGCCCAAACAAATATACACTCATATAAGCATAGTGATTAGCATCAGGAGCTATACATTGTTGTCAGTGACATGTCTCTAGTGATCACTGTGCCAGAAAATAAATATTTGTGAGCCTGCAAGATTTATTATGAAGTTGTGATAAATTTTCATTCCTAGCTTTTATCCTTGCAAAACAAAGGTGATTTTCTAGAGATTCCTTATCTGTGTTTTTCTGGTAGAAGAATTTTCTTTTTCTTTTCTTTTTTTTTTTAGGAGGATGCCATTTGGGACAGTGACAGAAATTAACTTCTGCCTCACTGGCTCATCTTCTTTGGCTCAATGTGGGTTTTGTATACCTGGAAATCTATTATGAAGTTCATTGTGAATTTTTCTGTGATTGGGAAAGACAAGTATCTCCCAGCAGGGATCAGTTTCAAGGAAGCAAGTAGCGTTAGCATCAGCAGGGATTGCGTATGAGTCACACTTACGGAGGTGCTTGGAATAGTGTGTGGTGGGTGTTTCCTAATTTGATGGTAGCTTGCTGGTTAATCCTGAGGGAATGCCTACTACCCACTATTGTGTTTCAAGCACAGTCTTCTAGCAACAACTTGAAAAATAATAACTAATATAGACTTCTCTATTATATTCATCTCTGCAATATTTAATTTATCCTTATCACAGTCTGGTGCAGCGGGCAAACATTCCTATGATATTGATGGGAAAGCAGGACACTGATAATTTCCTGTGAGCTGCTGGTTGGAAACCAGCAATCGTGTCTTGTTTTCAGTGGTCAATCTTTTTGAAGTTTTCACCAAATCAAGGAGGCCTACAGTCTTTAACCTGGAAAAGATGATTGTCTCTGGGACATCCAGTTTAAGGCCTGTCTTCATCTAATAAGGAACAAAGCTCTGAACTTTGACCCCAAATTTCAGCCAATTGCTCTCAGTTACAAAGGGAAAAAAAGAAGCAAATAGAAGGGAGAGAAAGGATGGATTAATTTTGTTAGTCTCATTTAGATCTGAGAAAACAATCCAAAGAAACTACTATCAAAACCAGTATCTTTTGAAGATGTATTCAACAAAACAGCATACTTCAATGGAAACTGTTTTGTTAAAAACATTTTAAAAGCTCTAATTAAATTCTTTCCAGTGCTTTAGCTATGGGATTTTATGTGGTATTTCATGATAAATTTTATGCAGCAGGAGTATTGTTATCTTTTTCACTGCTGAATGTATATATTTTAAGGCATTTATCTAGGGAAAAAAAATCAAAATTGTTTTGGAAAATAACTGCTTTCTAATTACCCAAAAATAAAAACTAGACAGCTTAAAAAAAAAAAAAAAATTGGTAAAATGCACATGTGTACAGACACTTATACATATATATGCTAAGAATGAAAATTAACTTCAGTCCTATGTAAATTCATTTATCATTTACTATAAGATTGCCATACTGTGATAGAACCTCTATACGCTCCTTAGTTTAATGTAATGATAATATCCTGCTGCATGTCCAAAGTTAGACTGACAGAAGCGGTACCAAGGAAATCAGCAGGAAACATAACAGCTGCAAGAATAAAGATGCTGAAAACAGTAATGCTGAGGCTCTAGTGGAACTGTGGGATGCCCAACCCCAGATTGGTATCCCCTAGGCTGGCAAAGTTTGCTTTTTCCAGATTAAGCTTGGGATACACATACAAACTGAACTTGAAATGTACAATTCTAGGTAGCAAGGGGAAAGAAAGACACTAAGCTTAACTGATGAGAGAGAACGTAGACAGATATTGCAATGAGCAATCTGCTCACTTCAGTATAAAGATGAAAATAAGTGGGCTAAAGGGAATGTAAGAAAGCTTTCTGGGGAAAAGTAAAACAGAGAGCTTATTGCTTTATGGTTTTATGTTATGTGGTACTTATTGTGAAAACAATATATTAGTAGTCTATTCAGAATCTCTCTTCTAGTCATTTTAATCGCTTTGTTGTTCATAAGGTCCTGGAGGGAGAAAAAAGAAAGTTAATATGCACGAGAAAAGTTAACATGTTTGTGAAAGAGAGTCCAATGCATCTCCTCATTTAATTAGTGCAGTTCCAGAGTGAAGGGAAATGAAGGCTGTCAGATTAAAATATCTTAAGATAATATAAGATATTAAGATAAAATGTATTTGAAAGAGCCTGGCACCTGTAAAAGACAAAAACATATAGCTAGCCATCTGCAATTTATGTCTTGCCCCTTGCTATCAACTTTTGAGCAAAGAGTCACAACAACTTTTTTCTGGTGAGCACAGATACTGTTTAAAAGGTAGTTTTGAATATTGGTGTAGGGACCACTGCTGTTACTGTCTTTAGTATTGTCACAGCATACATATTTCATGCTGTCCTTAGACAGTAGAACAGGAATCTAAATTACACTCTTCAGTATTTTTGTAGTTCAGACAAGACAATCTTAAGCCTATCAGGAGGCAATTTGGTGAAGTAAAAGGCAGCAACACCAACCTGTTTTGCTGAAAGTTGTCTTCAAATACCCCAAAGTTGGAAGATGTTCCAAATGAAGCAATGTAACCTTGTAGTAAACTAAATTTCCTGCGTATTCACCCAAAAGCTTGTTGGAATTCAGGCTGACATCCAATTTGTAGATACACACAAAATAGGTATGTAGTCTTGATTACTCTTTAAGATTTGATTTTACACCAAACGTGATTCTTCTGGTTAATTATTTGCAAGCATTTTCTCATCAGCACTTTATAAACAGTAATACAAATATATTTCTATAAATTTATCAAATCTTTCTGAACCAACAATTTATCACATCAGAACAGTGAAAATGTTATCTGCAAAAGGAAAGGAGCTGTTTAAAAAGGAATAATTCAGAGGGAAGAAAAAAAACCCAACCCTAATTTCTTCAAGGGACTGTATAAACCATACAAAACACCGCATCGGAAGGGTAAACTTCAACTTTGTCCTAGAAGTGAAAGCTCAGCAGTTCTTTCAAGAAAGTACATAAGAGGGAGGTAGATCAAGGGAATTTGTCTATTTGCATTTACATCAGCTCTTCAGAATCTGTTGTTTTTGTTAAAGTTAGTTGCAGTAGCCGACTGACAAAATAATGAATCCTTTCTAGTTCTGCCGAACAATTTGAGGCCCTTGGGACCTTATGTGACTGCAATAAATGTTGTAAATGGCTATAAATCTCTTACTTGATTTCTGTTTCAATGCTTTCCTTCTTTCAGCTCAAAGTTAAATTTAAAATTTCCAAACTGGAAGTAGCAACTAGTTTTTGACTGCAAACAAGTATAACAGTGAAAGAATTAAAAAAAAAAAAAAAAAAAGAGACAAGAGAGAGTGAGAGGCAATATATTAGTAACAAGTACATGTATATTGAGTAGACTGTAGATTATATATATAGGAGGAGAGAAGTGGAAAGGAGAGGAGAGGAGAGGAGACGAGAGGAGAGGAGACGAGAGGAGACGAGAAGATACAGCTGCAGGCAAACTTTTACACCTAACACTAATTCACGAGAATAAGGGGCATTAGCTGCTGTTCTTTCAAATGAAAAATATTAAGGAAGTTCCAAACAAGTGGGAAAAAGCCTGCTAAATCATACCATGAGCACAGTGCGTGGACCCACACTGAATGAACTAAAAAATACCATTGGCCGTAGGCAATACCAGTGCCCACTGTGAATCAAGCCAGTCTGTTCCTGTACAGAGATCAGTACACCTGGAAATGTTGCTTTTGTCCTTGCCATTCAGAAATTTTTCTTCAGGCGATAAGGAAGAAAATATTCTCTGTATTCCAACAATATGAAGAAAGCCTCAAGGCCAAAATGTCACCTTCAGCCTTTTTAAACTTTCTGTGAGTACTTTCAAAAAATAATGGGTTTTGTTTGATTTGTAGCCAAGTCATCTGACATGGTGCAGTAGTGCTGAGACTGGAACTGCAGGATGTTCAGTGTTGGGAACAGGGTCAGAAGTTCAAAAAGGTACTAGGGCATGCCAAGGCAGATGAATGGAATATATTTGTGTGTGTATACATATATATATATATATTTATATACATTTATATATACATACATACATGTATATGCATATTTAGTGCTTTAAAAATAAACAGCCGAGCAACACCTATTGAGATTACTTACATATTGGAAAGAAAAAAAGAATATGATTCTAAAATATGGATGAATATGAAAAACACATGCAATTTTTTCTATATGAAGTGGGCTGACCCAGAGGTCAAGTGCAAGGATCTCCCTCTTGGTAATCACTAGGAGCTGAACTGAATTTCTCCAGTGCACAGGTCATGGTACACTAGATTTTGAGACAGCTTCTGTAGAGGTTGAAAGTACAGAACTGATTTTATAATCTGTGATGGACAATAGCTGTGTGTTTATGCTGTGTTTCCATCTTCCTTTAAAAAGGGAGAAACTTGGTCTGGTGGAACTCCCTAAAAGGGTGGAGCTTTGTCCTCTCCTGGAAGAAATTGAATAAACTCAGAGACAAAATCTTTGAGACTTCAGATTTTGAGACAGAAAGAGCTAATGCAAGGAGCTGGAAGTTTGCAGCACAAAGAGAAACTGCTGAGGAGAACGGACAGCAGCCAGGAAGAGCTCAGAAGTGGCAGCAGGGACTTTCTGCAGACCACTGGAAACTGAAGTATTTGTTGCAGTTTGGTATTTATAAAGTTATTTCAAAATTTTCTATTCTTTTTATCTTCTTTTTTTCTGTGTAGATTCTAATAGAGATTGTATTTACTGCTTAATTATGTTCCATTTGATCTTCTTGGGGATCTCACTATGAGGAAGAAGTCAAGACAGATTCATCCCACAATTCCAGTTGACCTCAGTTCAGTCAGCCCATTCCCCAAGGATTTTTATGGACCTGTGATTGCCAAAAAATCTTTTAAGTTTTTTTTTTCTCCCCTACCCCATCTTTCTAACCACGTTCTTGTTTCAAGAACCAGCAGTGTCTTTGCTCCTATCCCTGTTCTCGCGCTACTTAGTATAATACTATGTATATAGTATAATATAAAGAAAGCCTCAGAAATATTCAGGAACAGCAATTACTTTAGGTACTTGAAAGCAGGGAATGAAAAATACTTGCAGTAGGGGCATAATGTGCCCATTCATGTTTATATCAAAAATAACCTGTCTGTGGTGAAGTGGTTCACTCTGGTTTGGGTGAAAAGACCTGTTTTTCCAGGATGGCAAGTGGCTCTCAGAATAGGTAACAAAAATATTAAAACATTGCATTCTTGAGGCAAGATTTTACTTACACTGGCCATTGCTCAATAAATCCTAAAATTTAAAAGTCTGAAAAAACAAATGTGGGAAGAGAAGACATGAACAGTATGGTATTTTACCATATTACATGATTATATTATTAATTATTACAAAATATTACTTTTTTTTTTCCAGTCATGGGTATTTTAGTTTTTACTTTAAAAGTTAACACCTATTGACTGAAGAAAAAAATCCTCACTATTGTTTCCTAGGTTAGAAAATGATTACAGAAGAGCAGGATTAGAAGGATAAAATGGAACATAGGTCTTTCAGGACAGTCTGTTTTCTGACCCATGGGACAGAATGTCAACATAATGAAATTAAATTATTTTCCTTTGCAAAATTTTTGGCACTGGCTATGAAAAAAAATTAACACTTTAAAGTGGACATTGAGGGTTTAATTATTACATCATTTTTCTTAAGAAGTAATAAGACAACAGTCTTGCTCTAGGGATTAGGATAGAGCTGAAAGTGAGAAAGGAAGAATGTTAGAGCTTGCAGTTTTTTAATACTTTATGCTATTTATTTATTTGATGTTTTAGTGTGTAGCTTCCTGCCACACAGAAAAAAGTGCAGTAGTTATCGGTAGCTCGAGGTCTATCGGAGTGCACACCATCTATTGCAGGGCAGTCAAAGTGACAAGAAAGTGGTAGCCTGCCAGAGGGTGAAAGGATAGGAAGGAGACAGTAAGAAGATAGTGAATTAAAGAACATATGAGGGGAGAAAAAATGGTAGAGGGGTTAATGTAAGTTCAGCACAGTGACAGAAATGAAGTCAAGAGGCTAAATAGTGAGTTCACTACCAAAAAATGAAAGTCCAGTAGCAAGCTAGGCAATAAAATGAAACTTGGT
Organism: Haliaeetus albicilla; assembly: GCF_947461875.1. Taxonomy (NCBI): domain Eukaryota; kingdom Metazoa; phylum Chordata; class Aves; order Accipitriformes; family Accipitridae; genus Haliaeetus; species Haliaeetus albicilla. Next base: position 15,537,948 of record NC_091485.1, read on the forward strand.
GATTAGAAACCAAGAGATTTTGTGCTATCCAAAACATTTGGGAAGGGATCCACCTTTGGAGCTGGATAGCCAGCTGAACCAGTGCTATTTTAGAGGATCAGTCAGCTATAGTGTGCAGAGCCAAACATAAAAAGCAAGAAACATGTGAGCCATGAGCAATTCATAGAACAGGTTCTAACAAACAGGCAGAACAGGTAGTTGCCTAGAGCAGCAAAATATTAAGGGCAGCAAATTGTTTAGTGACCATTTATTGTGCCAGTGGAGTTTCACCTACGTGATGATTTTCCTGATTGCCTGTGGCAGCAAAAACTGTAAAGCAGGTATGGCTAGTGTCAGCCAGATATCATCAGTAAAAAGCAGAGATTAGTTTTTCTTAAATGAGGGAAAAAATGCTGAAATGACTCATCAAAACTAGAACTAAGAATCATAGGAATTATTCCTACAGAAGTCCATTTTGTATTTTACAACTGTAGTTCCCACTGTGTGCGCGTGTGTGTGTGTGCGTGCGTGCATGCCTCTGGTTTTGGTTTGTGTGGTTGGTTATTTTTTTCAAAAGCTCTTCTGATGCCAGATCCTATTGCTTCTGGAAAGGCTCATGCTTGTCTGAGTCCTCTGTTCTCTCATAAGTGCAGTCATGCTCAATACTTAGCGATCTTTCAGTGACCTTGGAGTCAGATCAATCTGGGCTGAATTAAAGCATTTAGGTTTTTCCATCACACTATAAAGTGTAAAAAAAAAAAAATCTGGCTGTTTCCAGATGCTGCCCCTTTGGAATTTTTATATGCAATGATTATGTCCAGAAAGGTTTTGGCTTCTAATTTTTTCCTATGTACCATATTCCATATTTCCATAGTTATATGTGAGAAATTGCCTTTTATGTTTGAAAAGGAGTTTCTGATTTTTCATTTTCACTTTTGTTACTGTACTATTTTATTTTCTTCCAAGTTCAATATAAAGGCTTTTGCTTTATTTTAGATCATAGAGAGAATTTTTGACATTCTGAAATAGACTAGTTTGTTGAAGATCATTAAAATGATTTTAAGTTGCAATCTCATAAATTATAGAAAAAACTTGATACTAAATTTTTTGTTTGTCTCTTACTCATACTTTGTCTTTAACAGAAGCAAACTAACCAGGAATACACGAAGGCATCTGTTATGATGACATTTGTTTGTCAAATGACAGCTAAATAGATCATATTCATCAGATGGCTTCTCCTCACTAAGTCTTTGGGTTTTTTTATGAGTAATTACAACTTTAGACCACATCTGCTTTCCTGTCCAATTCTATGGTTTGCACAATTAAGTTAAGCAAACATGAAAGAGAATCACATAAAAAGAAATCACAAAACATTATTTTGAGAAAGAAATTGGAAGAAATAACAGCTGTATCTTTCATTAATGTTGTCAGTTTGATGCACAGAGAGAAAGAAAACTATTCAGTGCTGCAAAAATGACCTTAAAAATTATATCTTTGAACTGTGAGTACTTCCTTCCTCAAACACTGTCTTTTGGTTCCACGCTGAAGAGAAAAAAAAAAAGATCAATAATATCTGAATACTTAACTAATGGATGTTAAACATTGATAAAGTAAATAAATACACAAAATTTTACCTTTTTTCTGATGCTGTGCACATTTTAGTTCTCTTCACAAAAAGAGCAGCTCGCTCTTTCTTTACAGAAGATTGATATTCAATAAAAAATGTAGATTGAAAGGATAAAGATTTATGTAAAATTTAAACAAAACAATCAATTAAGGGCAGGAAAAGAAGTATAGGGACTGGATAATTGATGAGAAGAATTGGTAAGATCTATACTTTAGATACAGAGCAATAACGTATAAAAGCAATAACTGAGAATAAGCTAAGAATATTAAGTGGAAACACCAGAAAATCATCATAGTCTATGAAAAGAACATTGATTTTTTTTTTTCCCCATTGTGGTTTTTTTTCTGGCTAGAATGCTGCATGCTGAAGCAGCTTTTGTGCAGAGAATGTTTCCTAAATTACATGATTTTTGTATGCATTGATGTGCATAATGTGTTAATATTTGTTGTGAAAAGAAAAAGGGAACTTCTTTTTTCCATCCATCACATCTACTGTGACAACATAGTGTTTCATTACATAAGAAGAAAGGCTTTCTCAGAGTAAAGGAAAGCATCTGAAACCTATCTTCTGTGGTACAATTATGTCTGAATGCTTTACACATTCTTGTGAGAGATTAATTAATTTTAATACATTTTGTCCCCTCCTCCTTTGAGATCTTGCTCATTGGCAATACTTGTCAGCAATCAGTTAGAGTTTATTTCTAGTTCATTTCAGTTTGTCCTATTCAAGGAAGAGCTTTTAGTCAGAAATTATATAAAGGATCCAATTGCAGGTGCTGCTAACAAGCCTTATGAGCTTTTAACATCCTGGAGACTGGTCTAAATAGTGCTGGGTTCTGAAAAAGCAATTCTGATAACATGCAGCCTGGCCAGGCTCCCCCTGAAACATGTTGGAGTGATTCTGCTGATCTGAGGAGCTAGAGCATCGTTGGAGACTGTAAGCTGAATTTGCAAAAGTTCTCTGCTTTGGTTGCTTTTATGGAAGCAAATAAGAATGTCTCTCTTAACATCCATGTAACTAGGCTAATGATCTCTGGGTTGGGAAACATAACCCAATAGAACATGGATCACATCAAACCCAGGAAAATCTGCGGAAGATGCATTGCCAGCTGTGATACGTGATGGCTAACAAGCAAAGATACAGGCCAAAACAAGACAATTTGTCTGAAACTACAAAGTAATCCTTACAAATATATAAAGCTTTAAAAATCAGACATAAAATACATCCTGCTGAAATTCATGGGCCTTGAAATGACATCAAGAAAAAAAGAGAAAGTTAAAACCAAAACGAAAATCAAAACTCATCTCATTAAAAACACAATTAAAGAACACAGAAATCAAAACCAACAGTGAAATCTACATACAAATTTGAATCCCAGACTTTCAGTTATTTTGTTCACTTGGATAACAGACAACTAGGTAGAGGGCAGCATTCTGAAAAGGTGCAGGTTGGGAAAACAGCCCTGGCATACTTCTAATAAAATCTGTCTCCCTAGGAAGTTACCAAAAAGTGACTTCAAGCAGAATGTCAGTTCTAGGAGAAAGAGGTCTAGCTAAACAGAGAGAATAATAGCTTTAAGCTGCTGCTGCTGTTCTTTGATTATCAAGAGGTGTCATACAAAATTCGAAGCAATTTTGAATAGGCCGTCAGTTCTGCAGGTCAAAAGCCATATCTCTAGTTACCTAACAAACCAGAACTATATTTCTCACAAAGACTGAAAGAAGAACCTTATTGCTACTCTGCGCATCTTATTGTTGTCGTTTAAACTAATTTAATACCACTTTATCAGCAACTGATGTCATATGCAATATTTAAATTCTTATGTGATTATCCATTAATATTTTCGCATTAATATTTTTGCTGCTGCAAATCTGCCATTTCCCCTTTCTGCCTTAATAAACTGCAAGCCCAGCTCGCTGCCCTCCAGCTCTTTTCTGTCCTGTCTCCCTCGGAAACATTGGGTGAATCTTCACCTTTAAGTTATAGAAAATCAAGGTATGAAATCCATGGACTGTCTTAATTGATAATAATCTAAAGGTAAATATTTATAGACAGGCACTTTTTTTTTTTCCAAATAACATTAATCTCATTCTGATTTGCATGTCTAAAGAGTCCAGAAAGACAAATTATCAAAACTATATAATCTTCATAACTGCTACACATTTCAGACTGTTTCTGATTTCCTCCAGATTAATTCTTTGGCATGTGTAAACTCAAAGGAACACAAATCTTTGGGTAGTCTCATGAAACAGCAAATATTTGCCATTAGGCAAGAGAGCTGAAGAAGAAACCTTCTTTTTTTACAAAGAACTATTCCATTATGTTTTTATACTGTTAATGTGCCTGTAAAACCTTCAGCAAAGAAAAAAACGCTCCAGAGACATAGAGACATTTTGGATTATTTCCCTGATGAAAGCATTATTGTCCCCAAAATTCACTTTTGCTGCTATCCTAGCAATCTGTCGCTTTACATCCTAATTTTATTTAGCAAACAAAATAGTTCACTGTCATTGTAACATCATCAACAGCATGTTTTTTCATTAAATCTCAAAGCAGATTGTCATTAAATGCTAGCCTGTTAGGCCTTTCACAGATATTTGTAAAAACCTGTGGTTTTGCTGTCCAGTGTAATTGCAGCATATTTTCCTTTTCCTACATGTGGGAAAGCAGTTTGTTTGGTTCAGGTTTTTTGTTTCATTAAGGTTTGATCCAGTTGAATTTGTACCCCCTGAGGTCTGTATTTGGTTTGAAATAATGATATACTTGCACACAAGCCTGAGTATAAGCTGACTGCCATACAAACCACACATCTACTACAGACCCAGCCTCAACCAGTAATTCTGTGACTGATCACTGCACAGCTTCTTTGAGTTTGAAAATCAACCCAAGTTTTATATTGAAGATTTTGTACACTTCTGTTCAAAGACCACAACAGAAAATACATGTAATATTCCAGGAGCCCAGGAAGAAAAAACTGATAGAAAATCTGGGCAAAAACTTGGCTGTGAGGAGCTGACTAACGTTAGAAGCACTAGTGCTTTTCTGGTGCTTGCTTGCTTTTATTCTAGCCTTGTTCAGCTTCAGAAGACAAAGAATCTTTCTGGATTCCTTACAGTTGTCACAAGAAAAACTATTGTGCGTCTCCCAGCTCTTCCAGTGAATTATTTCTTGGATTTCCCTGTTAGATTTAATTGTCTTTCATTCTTTACCAAAGCTCCGTGACTACAAACTCAGTCAAAGTTTTTCCCATTTGTGAGGGTAAACAGAGACACTACTTTTCTTCTTAGTAATAAGAGTCTAATTTAGTCAAAGCTTTTACAAAAAAGCTTCATTGAGATCCTGGTGAGGATAAAGAGGAGTCAGATCCACAAAAGCACCTAAACGGATTTCAGTTCCTTTAAAACTGTGGTTTTAAAACCCCCATCTCAGTAGCTACCAAACTTTGGAGACAAGCAAATATCTTTGGGGCCATAAGTTTTATCTCACAGTTCTCAGATACTTCATATTTTATCTTTTTGCCTGTTGTGAAGAGAGAAATTCTACTCCAGGCTGAACTCTCTCTCATTTCAGCCTGACCCATATTTAGAAATCTTCACAGATTAGGAGAGCACATGCTTCTCAGAGCATGCCTGTATACACCTATGTATAGGGAGGGGTTAAAAGATGGAATTTTGGTCCGTGGATGAACACTGGGGGAGAAGTAGATAGCTGAGAAAATGCAGTCAGCACAGAAAACGGATGGTTTGTTGCCTGTTGCTTGGAATGCTGACCATGGAGACAAGAAAGCTGAGCAATACTGGGGGAGGACGTGCAGTGGGCTGTTGCATGGTACAGCTGTTAGCATGGTAAGCGCATGACTGCTGGTTTCTGACAATATGCCGCATGTACAAAACCCATGATCCAATAGACAGGATGGCTATGGCGCGTGCAGCGCGCCTGGCCAGCGAGCGCATGTGTCATAGGTTCCCTATGTTACAACCAAGGCGTGTTTTCGCACCCGCTGGCCATGTGTGCCGAAACCCGTTCCTCCGCAAATGTATAAATACCGGGATTTCCCGAAGAGCATTGAGCTGGTGTACGGCAAGACCACCGTTGCCTCCATGGGGACACCCACGTAAAGCTGGCACCTACCAATTGCTGGGCCGAGTTCGCAGCGCAAGACGGCACAAGAATGTATGGGTGGTCCAGCTTCCTCACGGTCCTCGGGTCGGTATGTTAATTTGCTTTACAAGATACCCTTAGCATAACACATGTCTGTAGTTAATAAATGCTTGCTTTTTTCCCTTATAGTCAGTGTGTGTGTGTTCGCCTTCTCGGGAATCCTCAAAACCACCCTAAAACAACCTACCTGAGCAAACTCCTCAAAAAGTGTGGGCTAGGATGCTTTGGAAGTAAAAGATATGTACTAGGTCCTTGTCAAGGCCTCTTGACTGAATACTTTTATATGTAAATTTATGGAAGGAAAAGTAAGAGACCACAACATCACTAGCTCTGTGAAGAGTGACTTTAATTTTTGAAAGATATTGTCAGTAGAGGTTGGAAAGAAGTGCCTCCTTGTGTACAAGACACTGGTAGATCAGTATTTCTTTCAGGCCAACAGTAGGTACCAGTCTGATGATAAAGCTGGTTCTTTTGTATTACTTTTTAAAGTACCTATTTTATATATATGTACATATATATAAAATATAAATAGATGAGGTGCCAAAATAGGGTTCTGGATTTAAAATACATGAAATGATTAAAGCCCAACATCTTTTGACAAAATATATGCTATTCCCTTAGGCCCTTCCCAGTTGACCTCCAGAGATCGTTAAGTGGTTCTACTCCTATATCTGTAAATTTGAGGTTAAGGATATGTTTCTTTATGAGATATATTCTTTGTATAATTACTTTTTTGTGTTTTCAGAGCCTTAAACAAATAGTTTTAGAAAATAATATTACCATGTTTCTTTATGTGCTTATATTTGAGTTCCAGGGATCTACTCATACTTCAAAAAATAAACATGTGCATGAGCCGTTCCAAATTTAAGTCTCTATTGCTTCACATTAATATATATTAATACCATAAAATTATCTTTCCATTGGAATATAGACAATAACTTTCATATCACTCCTGATAGCTTGTGGAGAATCTAGGAAATTAATATCAAATATATGTATATTTTATATAGCAATAGTCTTGCAAAAATTTAGCACTATTGGCATTAGTGAAGAGAAAATGGATTCCTGAGGGAAAATAAAAACCAAAGATAACTGGAGTGGAAGACTAGGTTTAATGAGTGCTTTATTTCAGCTGCTGCAAACTTGCAGGCAATTACAAATATTTACAACTCCTAATTTGGGGAATGGTGTATTAAATGGAAACCACTGAGAACAGTTCTGTGTCCCTGTTCTAGCTGCTTTGCATAGCTTCAAAACAGCTGCTAGAAAGTTGCCCTAAAGACTCATTCTAGGTTTTCTCAGAAGTGTATACAATTATCCTGCACAGACCCTTAATTCCTGAGACAGAGGCAGCTCTAATGCTTTTCAGCTGATAGGAATTTCAACAGAAAATTTTACAGTAGATGTGTGTGTGTGTGTGTGTGTTTGCCTGTATGTAACACAGAGAAGGCTTAAAGGAAAAATATTGCATGAAACAACAGTATATGTCATTGATTATAAAGCCAATACTAATAAGATTAAAATATTTAGTTGTAATATGATGGAAAACAGAAAACTAGATCACTCACTTTTCTGTTTTCTCCTATGCACCTCTTCTCACCTTAGCCTGAATTGTCCACCTTGGGCATAGTCAGAAAATTCCCAAGTGTTGGCTACTGTGCAGGCACACAAATGCAAGAACTTTGTAATGCATTTACTAAACCTGATTCTCAAGACTGAAAAACCCAGTTGTTCACATTCATCATAAGAAGGAGGGCTGAAGCATACAGTTATATAATAGACTCACATCACTCATCTCATGGACAAAATCACAGGACAGTTGGGAAGCTGGGATCTTCTTTCTCCCCCATGCTGTTTTTCATGCTCATCCTGAGTTGCCTCATGCCCCCCCTCTCTAACTTTGGGTATAACCAGAACACCCCCCCCCCCCCAATAAGTACAACTGTGTAAGATGATGATGGACTTGATGACAGCACGTGCACTCTCTGTGCTTAGCAGGAGGAAAATATGGCTCAAAGAGTTATAAAAGTGTGTTGTCGGCAGTGATTCTTACTATCCCCAAGGTATGACTACACCAGTATGAGAAAAGGAGAGGGAACACTAAACATAGCAAAGAACATTGGGCACAATAGCTAACACCCAAATGACTTTTGGTAGCCTAATGGCCAAATCAACTCTTGACATAAACTGGCTGTAATCTTCTGCTGGCATGGGTATCTCACCTCCCCAAGGAGTGTCCCAGCCACCAGACTGCAGCTCCTCTGAAGACAAGGCAAAGGAGAGGATTTGTCTCCTTATGAAGAAAAACTGTGCTTGTTATTTTATGTGACATATTTTCTCTCAATTATATGACCTTTAGTGCTCCTGAAGTGGAGGCTGAATCATCTAAGAACAAATGTGCATTTTTATTCTTAAATTTCTCCCAGAACAAATAGGCCAAAGGGTTGAAAATGTGCCTACACAATTAAGAGCTGGAGTTCTCTAACATTTTGCTTCTAAGACACTTACATATCTTGGACAGTTTTCTTTAGACCCTCTGTAAATTGCTGTCATTCTTTCCGAGTCAACAGAATGGTGATAGCCTGTAATACTGGCCCTATATTTCTAATGCCATAATTATTATTGTGTCTTTAAGTAGCTATGCTTGCCTGAGAACATTTTATCTTTCTATATGCTAAATGTCAAGTATTTCCATAGGATATAGTTATCAACAAACTGTAGATTTAGGAGAAAATGTTTTCTTTACAGAACAGACTAAGATGAATTACAGACTTACACAACACATTTTATCTTCCAAATCTTTATACAATGGTGCCTTCATCCACATTATTGTACAGTCTTTACCTGTTAATAATTTTTCTCACCTGTGTAATCTTTTATCTTAAGATAAAAGCTATGAAAGCACATGGTCCACAAAACCTTGGTCAATAAAAAATGTGGCAATTTCAAAACTTCAATTCACTCCAGCTCAGTTTACTCAGAAGTCTTTCTTTCTTCCCTTAGATAACCAGAGCTATGAGATTTAGATAACTGCAAAAGAAAGAGGAATACATTGATTAATGTAAATCCCTGTACTTTGCTTGGCTAATAATGGCTACTTGCAATTCAGGGTATGGGAATTTGCATACTATGCTAAATTACTAAGATAGAACTGTGTTATCATTATGCAAATATAAGTGCAAGAAAATGAGTGACTAAGAAATAAGCATACATACTGAGCTGTAATGGTGAGTCAGGTAAAAATGTAACAGCATTCCTGAACTCTGACTGGCTGAAACATTTCCAATTTTGAAGTAATAGTGCTGGGATAGTTAAAATATGCAGAAATATAAAATAGGAAGAGGAGGACCAGAGCCTGAAACAGTTTTCAGTGACTTTCCTAGAAGATAATTTTCTGCCAATAATCGTATTGCAAAATGAAGATAACATTTGTTCACCTTATGAAGATGTCTGGGCTCTTAAACCAGTAATGAGCTCTGAGACCCTTAAATGAAAGAGCTAAACTGGAAGTCTTAGGTGCTATAACGATGATTAGTGTTAGGAATACACTAAAAAAGACAATTATTTTATTCATGCTTCTATTTAAGTTTTTATCTGAGGAAATTTATGTTTTCATGACATTTGGAAATTATATTGACTTTTGGCTATTGTTTAAACTTAGGGGTATTTTTCCTGGGTATAAATACTATGGAATGGGTCTAAATGTATCATAGAAATGAAGCTTGCCTTATTTGCTCATAGCCCATTGAGTGCTCATTAAATAGCATGTTAAAGTAAACATTCACTGTGCATTCTAGATATTCTAATTGTAAAGGGGACCCTGCTCATCTTAGATCAAGTTGTGTGGTAACTATTGCCAAGATGATGTCAAACCTGTTATATATGATATAATGATGGGATCTAGGAAATGGATAATTGTGTTACCTTGTCCTGTACAAGATTTTCCTGACATTTCCACAAAATTGTCATAGGATGAGTCTGCTGCCTGAGAGTATATCAACAATATTGATCACCAATTAGACTGTATGATTCAGCATGAAGTTGCCTGGCATCTAGACTGCAGGACTTCAAGGAAGCTCTGTCTCCATGAGATTTTCCCCTCACCTAATTGCTTGTTTCAGCAGCAGAATGAATAACCAAGCTCATAACATCTTGGACACATTAGCAAACTATAAAAGAAGCTGTTCTAGAAAATTGCAGAGAAACACTATGGTTTCTGCTGTTTACGTCAATGTTTACATCCTCTATTTTAAGTCAGACTTGCTTTGCTTTTCTTTTTTCACTTTTCAAAATGGCAATCATGATTTCACTGCCAGCAGCTATAAAATATCACAATGAGTTTTTCTTTGCCAGAATTGTTGTCTTATGCCGCACTCTACAGGGATGATCTCACACTTTATGCCTGCACAGTCCCAGTTTACAAGCTCTTTGTTGTAAAAGGATTTCCACTTCTGAAGATAGAGCATTGTCTGAGCTCAAGCAAGAAGGAGAGGGATGGAAATCAGGAGAACCAAAGGTATATCTGCGTGGTATACAACCCATGAAATGCTATCCGTTGGATCATGTTGCTGCTGTTTGTCAAGTAAGCATTTTGTTGTCAACATGGCATTTCACTTTCCTGTTGCCTGATATGGTCCATACATGTACCCATATAAGGCATGACCAAAACCAGCACTCACAACTATGAACTGTTGGTGTGGTACCAAGAGTACTTTGAGAAGCAGCAACAGAACCCAGAGAGTCACTTACCAGTGACTCTTCCTCCAGAGGTCCCAGTATAAAATTCACATGGTCATGTCAGGGCTTTAAACAGTCGTCTTTTTCAGCTGAAGAATTGACGGTTAGAAATTATAAGGGAATTCAGACTGCAAGGTTGATTTTTTTTCTCACTGTCTGTGAAATGAAAAGACATAGCCATATGTATAATGATGAGAGAAATAATCACTAATTTCAGACAGGAAATGTGTAAGGACATCAGGTGAAAGCGAGAATGGGAGCAGATTGTAAGGAAGAAGTTAGAGGAGACAGATGTTGAATATGAGAGGTTTAATTCCTCATCACATGTCTGTCTGGTCTATGCTGCTGGCCAGAATGAAATAGATGAACTAGGGACCATATGAAATAGGGTACTTGATATGTTAAATTCCCCTTCTGGAACTTCGTGATAGCCAACAATGCAATTATAACATTAAGAAACTTAAAAAAAAATAAAATCCTATGCTAAAACATCTCTCCACAATGTTTATTTTTCTTAATCACACTCAGAGGATGTTTATATAAAAAATACACCTGGAAACTTGAAAGGTATTGATATTTTAGTCTGCATTCTATACAGTCAGAAACAATGTCAGCTGCAGAAATCTTTAAAGGTGTAATTATAACATGATGAAGTAAGACAGCTGAATTTTTAAATGTTAATTATTAAACAACATAACAATATGATGCTTCAGTTCTAAAGCTTTTTAAAGTTTCTTTCTTTTTTTTAAAGAGATCTCTACCACCACCTCACTATGAGTATTTTTATAAATATATATCTGTAAGTAAGAATATGATAAATAAATGAATAAATAAAGGATTCTAAATTATAAAAAACAGTGTTCAGGTCTAAAATACTTCTTTTTCAATTTTTTGCTTGTTTTCTTGCTTGTTTTTGTTAAGTTCGATTTTGATCCAGTTCCCTCCTACCCCATTTCTGATTTGGAAAGCATGGAGGAAGACTGTAAGAAGATGTTGTGTTTCAGGTAAAAACACAATACATTTTTTCACATATATTTGTCACTTCATCCCTTTGAAACAGCGTTCAATGCACGTTGAATAATGTTAGGGCAGTGAACCATGAATGGCTTTCCTGAAATGGAGAAAGTTTTTCCTAAGAGAACATGAGATTCATTCTGACACAAAAGAAGAAAAAGTAATTTTATTCTCAGATATTTCATGGTGGTACAGAAATATTTGGGAGAGAGTGGTCACAGGCATAATTCCTTTTTTGATGGCAATATGAAGTAATAACCACAGTAATTTAATAAATAATGCTATACAGTATTCCAACGTACATCTTAGTTAACAGCGATACATAACATTATTTAGAGAAAGAGGATGAAGATTAGGGAACCGTACATGGTCCCTGGGTTGAGCTAGAGAAAAGGGAAAAGTAAAGAGCAGAGAAATAGCTAGCTGAAGAAAAAGCAGGGGAATTTCTATATGAGACTGAGTTGGGATAATGGCTCAGGTGATGTAAGAGTAGTCTTCTTCGACACAACATTGCTCTAAACAGCTTTGAAGCCAGAAACATTAGGTTTCTGACAGTGAGATAACTGGAGAGTTTCTGTGCCGTATTTTTGAGAGCTGAAAGTCAGAGAACAGAAGTCTTCAAATAAGTGCTGATTGAGTGAAAGGGATGTTTTGTATTAGCACTTTTGTGAAATGGAAGTTTGCCCCACAGGGCAAAATGTAATCAGCATCTTTCACAACCAGGACCACTCTTTCTCTGCCTAGCACTATCCGTCATGTTTGCTATTGATCATTCTTTCAGGGAAGGAATAGCAATAGCAATCCAATGTCCTACCTTACAACATCTAGGATATAAACTGATGGCCTGATGGAATTAAAACATAATTTAGGCTTACATTCTGGTAGAGACTCACTGGTTTGACAGTGCATTCATTGCAAAACATGGATGTAAATTTTTACTACTCTGAGTAGGCAGTATGTTTAACATAGAACAGAATTCAGACTATCTAACATTAAACACCTAACAGGCCAGTGACATCTTTCTAGAGTATGATTCAGAGGACTTACTTAAGTTAGAAAATTCTCCTCTTAGGCTTCACATACCCCTAACTCATGATATTCATTCCAAGAAAAGGTAGAAAGTTTATGCAATAGGTAAGCAGATATTACATGGTCAAAATATCTGGATCCAAAAGAATGCATTTCCATTGATGCAGCATTCATGGAAAAAGAAAGAGATGAGGTTAAGTGATATTTAACAAATATTGTTTCAGTAATTCTGCAGACTCAGAAAATTCCCAAAGGCTTAAACCTTACTTAAAATTTGTAGAATGGCTGAAAATGTTCATGAATTGCTCATGGCTTGGCTTTGGGCCATCTAGTTTCTAATCAGTGAAATTAATGAGAAGGGATCTGTTTTGTCATACTTTACAATGCCTATACAAAAGATAACATCCAGAATATCAAGAAGTAAATGTGCATAAATTCAAAAGCATTCTTTTCCTTACTAATATCCATGCATCATTTTTGTTTTGTCTCCCTTAATGGGAGTCCATGTTTTTATACAACAGCTTTCTCAAAGACCTCAATCTTTGACCATTTTCTTATTTTGCCAGTAGCTAGAGAAAGTGCTTTTCTTTGGTTTTCCTCCAGTTGCAGACAGCGTCAAGCACTCATGTAAATGAGTGTTGGTGGTCACTGTTGTCTTTATGCCGCAAGCAGAATGATGTCAAATGATGTGAAAGAGATAACAGGTTGAGGGATGATTCTTCCCCTAATTGGACAGTGAGAAAGAGGTTGCCTTTCCTGATAGCTGTTTACATATATAGGGGCATAAGAAGGGGCTTGAGCCTAAAAGGTTTGGCTGTGATATTTCCTCATTCACAAGGTGGTTGTCTTCCTTTGCTCTGATGATTTTTCTTTATCCCATACTGCTATTAATGATGCAATTATCTGCAGAAATAATATTCAGGAAATAGGTTTCAAGAGCAAATGTATTGGATAAAATTCAATTTCTTGAAGAATTAAAAATTCATCTAAAACTAAATTTCTCTAAACCAAACTGCAACTGGAAGGAGGTACCTGTTACAGTTTAGCAATGCATATATAGCAGTTTACAAGCACATCTACAAATGATGGGTGCAGATCTCAATTGCATGCTTCCTAATTACAACTGTAAAGGTTATTTACACATCTCAGTATATATTCCTTAACCTCCCATTTTTAAAGAGACTGAAAAACACAGAACCTCATTTTCAGACCGCTCATGTTCATCAACAGGACGTTCCTCTGGATTTCTAGTGTGAATGTCTCTCCAATGGGTATTCGCAGAGGATACTTAGCATTCACCAACTTCAGGAATTACTTTCAAAACTTCTTTCTTTTGAAAAGCTGCTGGAAGTATCAATAATGTTAGTATTCTTTACAGCTTTAATTAATGAATTGTTGGTGGCAGTACTTACAGCTTTCAAGCTTTTTTTTTTTTTTTTTTTTTCCCCTAGATTTGCAGACATGTTTTGTTTAACCAGAGGTCAAAGTGCTGAGGCCAGCTCAGGAAGTGTCTGTCCTGGTTTCAGCTGGGATAGAGTTAACTGTCTTCCTAGCAGCTGGTACGGTGCTACGTTTTGAGTTCAGTATGTGAAGAATGTTGATAACACTGATGTTTTCAGCTGTTGCCAAGTAGTGTTTAGACTAAAGTCAAGGATTTTTCAGCTTCTCAAGCCCAGCCAGCGAGAAAGCTGGAGGGGCAAAAGAAGTTGGCACAGGACACAGCCAGGGCACCTGACCCAAAGTGGCCAACAGGGTATTCCATACCATGTGACATCACATCTAGTATAGGAACTGGGAAGAGGGGGCGGGGAATCACCACTGGGGGACTGGCTGGGTGTCGGTCGGCGGGTGGCGAGCAATTGCACTGCGCATCATTTGTACATTTCAAGCCTTTCATTATTGCTGTTGTCATTTTATTAGTGTTATCATTATCATTATTAGTTTCTTCTTTTCTGTTCTATTAAACCGTTCTTATCTCAACCCAGGAGTTTTACTTCTTTTCCCGATTTTCTCCCCCATCCCACTGGGGGGTGTGGGGGGAGTGAGTGAGTGGCTGCGTGGTGCCTAGTTGTTGGCTGGGGTTAAACCATGACAGTGTCTTATATTCTCAAAGTGAATAGGGAGGATGATGTATTTCTTTATCTGGATAAATAACTCTATTTAAAAAAGTAAAATAAATAGTGATAGGCAAAAAACAGATCCTGGAATTTGTTTTCATGATTTAAGATGTACAGAAATAGAGAAAAAGAGCAGTTTGATTACTGAATTATTCAATATACTGAGAAAATGTCTTTCCACATATTGGATCTTTTTCCCATTTATGCTACTGGAATGAAATTCACATAGAAAAGTATGTCCTCAAAATGACCTGTTCACAGAGAGCCTGGAAAATGGAGAAATATTATGATAATACACAAGAAATCTTGTGGTCTAGAGGTTTCTATTGGATACAACAGAAACGTTTCTAAAAGACCAATTCCTACAGTGTTTAGTCATTCTTCAGTTACTAGTCATCACATCATGTCCCTAGGAAAACTCAAGAGAATTTTTAGGTACTCAGGTAATACCTAAGCTCTTTACTAAAGACAGATAACGCAAGTTTGCTTGGTATCTCTGTGTTGGCATCTTAAGATCTCAAGGGGAAAAACATTTTGTATGCAGTATTTTCGAGAAGCAATACAAAATAGTACAATCTTTGCTCCTTTGTTCTTTGATGAAAAAGAAAAAAAAGGTAAGATTTTCTAAAAATGGTACTTCTCAATCAAGCAGATATTTATTGCATGCTAGAAAAAACCCTGACTCTATACTTTACTGCATTTTTTAAGCCCTCCTGACACTGAACAAGGTCTAATTTTTGTATCTCCTAACCTCCTGTTGTTCAGTGAATTTTAGAACTGTGGAATTCAGATTGTTCAGATTACAACGTAACAGAAACAAGCAAGACCATGACTTAACTAAACAAATGACCTGGAATAGGCCTGGCATAACACATTTGAGAAAGGTCAGGGTTATAAATAAAATTGATTTGATCATTTTAATAGTTTCAAGGGAATGAAGCAGTCTTCACAATTAGTACAATTTTAAAAATTTTTTAAAGAAAAGATACACTGATGCTTACCAGGGGAAATTAAACCAAATAGTTGGCTGACAAATACTACAAATATTGGCCTTATGCAGTCTACAAGGTGTTTCCTGAATATACAGACTTCACTTGAATATCTGCTAAAAGAAACTGTCATTATTCTGTTTCTCTCAGGAATCATCATTTTAACAGTGAAACCTTGCCATCAGTTTAATCATATTTAATTCATGTAGCAGAGACAGTGGAATAGAGCAATGCCTCCTGCTTCCTGCCTTGAAAATGCTATCCCTCTTCATTGGGACATTCAGAAAAGAGGTCATTCACAGGGCAGAGAGGGAAGCATTAAGTTCTGACTTAAGAAACAGGCTTCGAGCATCTCGTGTTCATGCCAAAAGTAAGTGAGGAATATCAATATGTCTCCTGTGGTCTTGGGAGTTAAAAGAGAATTATATTACAAAAGCCTAATGTAAATCAGGCTTCATACACATTACTGTAATGGAGAAATACTAGATTACTGCAGCTGAAGATATGTGCCACAAATGAATGTAACATGTGAAACACAAATCAATTTTCCATCTCCTCTTAAATCCTAGAAGCTCGAGAGTATTTCAGAAATCAATCTAGGATCAGGTCCTTCTCTCTGGAGAGACTGATCTCCTATCAGGGGAACACTGAACTCTAACAGAAGGTGAAAAAGATGTAATACTGTCATTCTCCCTGATTTACGGTTTTACCGTTAAATAAAACAGATAACAGTGTGGGATTACTGGCACTTCCCTATTGCTGTTTTCAGCATGCTGCCGGTGAAGGCTTGGCCAGGGGGATGCATTGCCCTGGCCCTGGCCGCGGGGAGACTGAATGCAGCTCTGAGGGCAAGAGAGTGTAGGCACCTGCCTGCAAGTGATGCCATCCCATCTGGCCCCAAAACCCTGTGCAAGTGGCCCCTGGCCTGTTATATTTAGGGAGATGCTATTTTTTGACTATTTATCAGCCACTGAGAGAGTGTGTACCTGAAAGATGCTGTGAAGCACACCGTATCTGCATCCTCACCGTGTGGCGGTAATAAACACCCTACAGGCTACCCAAACATGCAGAAAACCATGTTCAGGCATGTTATGGTGTGTGTCAGGCTAGAAGCCATGCTTAGGAATTCAGAGGTCCTGTGCTCGGGAAAGTGGGTTCACAGGCTCTCTCTCCCTGTAGACGATGATAACCTTGGTCTCAAAATACTGCCGAGCTGTCCCCTAGGTACACCTTTGTTCTCAACTAGTTTGCCAGATTTTCTGGAGTATATGCTATCAATGATTCCTGAAAGATAAGGTTATGAAGTGATTATTAGATAGAATTTGCCTAAAATGCAGTTGGAATCACTAAGGCATGTTAATATTTGTAGGCTGCTCAGTCTGTAAGTCAAGTCACTCATTTCCTTTCAGCAGATGTGTCTTTAATCCTTTTTAAGAATTATTCAACCTCAGGCTTTCTTCTGCTAAACAAATGTAGAGGAATACATATATTTCTTATTCTGTTTTTAGTGGTAGTCAGATATTTTTTCCCATCTTTTCTGTTAAAAGAAGACTCTTGCCCAATTTAGCCAGGACATGTCTACCCATTACATCAAATGAGAGGAAACAGATGAAGTGATCTCATTTCCCCTCACAAGCACTTAACGTTAAACCAGAAAAACTAGAATTGCAAAGCAGACATAAAAATGTAATGAGTGAGTTCTAAAACCAGATGAAAATTTTAAGTTTGGAATTAAGTTAGAAAAAAAAGGATAAATTAAAACTCTTCAGAAATGGCAATATAAGCCACAAACATTTCTAATTATCACCAAATCAAACAAAAAAGTCATTTTTTTCACATCAGAACTGCCATAATATTTTTAAATACATATAATTTTAACTTTTAAAACATATGTACTCTGCACAATTTTTCATTTTTATAAGCAAGGAGTAATCATCTGGATTTCAAAAGTGGAGAGTTCTGAGTAATAAACACATCTTCACCAAGTACTAAAAAAAAAAAAATTATTTATGCAAAATATCCTGATTTGGACCATTCATATCAAGCTAAAGAAGGTTTTTGAGAAAGGAGAACCCTGACAGGGACTTTGCTGATTATGCTCCCTATCCGTCATAAGTTTTATATTCTGCCCTTTAAGTCTCAGATGCCCAGAGAGATCCTGGAGGTCAACTGCACCTTATCTATGGTTCTTGGTTTTCCTCTGACTTTTTGAGATTTCTAATAGGCTGCATGAGAGAAATTATGCTGAGGCTGACCAGTTCAAATAATCTGCATTATAGCATTTGCATCTAAAATAAATATAATAATTTTGGGTTATTTAAAGATTTTTAGGTTTTATATTATACAGAGATAATTTAAGGAAAAAAGCCACCAAGAAGATGTTAAAAACCCTAGCATTGTTACATTTACACAGCACTGTATTTTCATAGAGTGGTTCATACTTCATTTTAAAGACACCTGCTATGATATATATGAGATTAAATTATCCTATGTGTAATAAAATGATTATTTTCATCATGAAGAGAGAGAAGGAATTTTTTTCATGCTAAGAGAAAACAAAGCCAAATGTTCAGAGTTTTTAAATATAACTTTATGGATAATTCAAGTAAAATAACAAAGTATTTCATAGCTGCAGAGAAAGCTGAAAAGGAGTCAGTATATGACAAATCAGAGTATTTCAGAATTTATATAGAATACTTCTGAAAAGAACTACAGTTCCATCTGATAAGGTTTTTTTTTTCCAAGTTATATATTGAGGAATAACAGGAGAAAATAGTTTTCTCTTTAGTTTTTGCTACTGCCAATTTGATACCCGTAAGTGCATTAGCTGCCAAAAATAAAAACTTGACTGAATCTCCAGCTGGACCTTGATGATACCAGACTTGCATAGGAGGTCATAATTCTGCAATGTTTCAGGTACAAAACAACAGAAATAACAAATTATCACTATTGTCTGGGACTCAGACTGAAAAGGTTTTCTGGGTTTGCCCATCATACATAATGAACTCTGACATACCACCAAAGTATATAATAGCATATTATTTAAATGGTAAAAGAGTGGTCCTATAACAAAAAAGAGCAATTCTGGATTGAAAGAAAAAAAGATTTTAGAACACACTTCAGCACGGACACAAGACATTAATGTATTGAGAAAAATGTTATGGCTACTTACACATAGAGATTTTCAAGTATTGTAATGTCACAATAAAGGATAAATTGAATCCAAAGAAAGCTGGAAGAAAAAAAATTCTCTATAGTGATTTTGCATTGGCCATGAATCTAGAACAAAAATGCTTCTTTTCCCTTTCCTTGAACTTTGAGGAAATCACACATGATGATTTAGGACTCAGATTGTGGCTGTGTCTTGAAGTGCCTCTCTGGATTGCTGTTTAAAAAAACCCCAAACACGTTTTGCTTAAGCACCCATGTTTTTTAAAAAGTAAGCAATGTTTTCCTTACATGCAGTACTTTGTGTTTTCTTGGTCATGTTCCAAACTCTGATAGGCTGTAGCTTTTTTTGATATGCCAGCTGGATTCAAGTTATTAAGTTTTACAAGATATGGACTTGGCAAATCTTTATTCACTGTGAAGGAGAACACAAAAAGGTACGTAAGTTTCTTCAATGATCGTTTGCACTTTCTGTACACATATTAATAAAGGTAAAATCTGACTAATAAGTCATTATTTCCACAAGGAATAACTTTATGAACTTAAAGTCAATTAAAAACTTTAACTACACACTATTGAGTAAAAAGTATTTTGTGGCTAGTTTGCCAGTATTGATTTGGACCTGAGATATATTCTCACTCACTCTATTACACCTCTACTGTATGTGATTTATGGTAATGTCTACTTTCTGCATCCATGACTCCCATTCTATTCCCTGAATTCCCACTGGTTTCAAAGGTTAAAATAGACTTTTAACACTGTCTCGAGACTACTATTTATATCTTTCTGGAGTACAATTTACTCCTGCTGTATCAATCTGTAAGCAAGTCGTAAAGTATGCCCGCTTTAAAAAAAAGTTGCTAAATACAAAGAAAGGGATGCTTACAGCTGGAAATCAAAGCAGGACTGATAACGCTTGGCAATCCTGTTGTAGGAAACACTTACCCATGTGGCCCAGGTATGTGGGGACTGTACTCCACCTGTACTTCTGTGGGACTTACCCATGAGTTTAAGTATCTCAAATGATGGGGCTCCCTTAAAAGGGAGCCTAAATAGCTAACAAAAGCACACTACTCAGAATCCATCAACAGATGTCTAGGATTTAAAAATGCATAGCTTTCATAGAAACAATAACCAAAAAAAATTAATTTCATAGCATATTATAATCTTTCCATCAGCCTATGTCCTATTATTATTCTGCAGGTGTCAAACTCCTCTCTTTTACTCTCTCACAGGTTTCATAGGTCCTGTCTGTACAAATAAATAAAGGAGGGTCAGGTTTGAGATGGTACCACAATTATGGTCTGTAACTGTATCATGGTTATAGGCTGTTACGACCGCATGCTCAGTCTTTGCCATGGTCCTTCCTACAGCTCTGGCCATGGTTAGGTGGCATTCTGCCCAAACAGAGGTTGGCTCAAATGGCACATGACAAGGACCGTGCCACACAAGCAGTTTTGATGTTGCCCACTTCTTTTGGGGGAGAAGAGTACAGGCATGTGAATGTGAGCTAGGCAGTGTCATTTTGATCTCAGAGCTAGTGAACAGTTCTTGACAACCTTTATTTGCCACTATACTCAGCCCCAGGGACCACCAGATGATCTCCGTCTTTACAGAGAAGAGATCTGTTGGCTCCTCAAATGCTAATAAAGCCTTTCTTTCAAGTATCTAATTGATTAGTGAAAATATAACCATCTATGATTTCATGGATGTTTTGCAGCCAGCTTAAGAAGTTCCAGCCTCAATGCCATGTCCCACTACTTTTAAAACAACTATTGGTAGCTACATGTTACAGATCCATAAACTGAAAATGAAATGTGCTCATAGTTACAACAATTCTGTCACTTAAAGATAATTTGGGAAAAAATAGTTTTTCTGAGGATTTTTATAAAGCTGTGGAGCTTTGAAAATATACATAGATCAGGCTGCACTTCTCTAACATGTAAAGTGAACGTATTATTGTAGAAGGAGGAAGAGTACTGGATGAAAAGGATAATGTTTGAAGAAATGCAAGTGTGAAAATTAATTTAGATTTTGAATTGAGCAGTGACACTGGTGTCAAAAAGAAAGGCTATGTATTTGCATTAGTGATGCTTTAAAGTGTTATGAAATAATTTATTCCATGGTGATAAATTCCTGTTTGCCAATTAAGAAAGGAACACTGTGCCAAAAAGCAGACTAATTCTTCATTTAAAGTGAAGATGATATGAATAATTGCTAGATTTGGCCAGAAAAGGGGAATTCTATTCCATAAAAAAATTTAAGTTTAGAAAACAAGTTCTTTTCTGGGAAGTGGGGAAACAGAAAGTGTCCTGAGAAAAGCCCACACTGAGAATATAGCTCATGGCCTGGTGCTTATGGCTGCCATCTACTTTGTGGATGGCTAGGGTCCAGCCTCTATTATGTTGGTAACATGCAGAACATTTCAATGAATAAACATATGCTGAACAACTCCCAGAGAGCACCAACTGTTTTAGCTGTTGTTCCCACATAGAGATCAATTCTCCTGCTGTTGTCTAAGCAAAATGTCAATTTGCCGTTGGGCAAGATAGAGTTGAGGGTACTTTACACCTGTGGAATACAGACACAGAACATGATAAAATTGTTAAGGCAACTCTTTCCTATAGCCAGCCCTATACTGTTGTTGGAGGGACAGAATTCAGGCCTCTGGTGTTTCTAGTCACTTAAAACCATATTTGAATATTATGCATTTGAATGCTATGACAATGCTTGTCAATGGAGAGAGTGAGTGTTGTGGAGATAGTTAAGTCTGAATCTGTGGGTTATTTCAAAGCATAGAAACACGATAATATATGGGTCATCAACCTTCTCCTCTTTAGCAACTGAGAAAGGCCTCTGCAGTCTCATGAATTTCATTCTGCTGTTGTGACAGGCAGCAAGCCTCTCCTGTCTCTGTGAAATGGAAGGATCCCTCCAGAGCTCACCCCGCAGCCAGGGCACAGGGGTGGCACAACGTGCTGTCGCCAGCCCTCATCGACTCGGGGCCAACAACCGCGGGCTGAGCTGGCGGTGGCAGAGCCAATTGTTTGCTGGGTCTGGTGATTAGTCCTCATCTGAGATTCAGGGGCATTTCAAACATCTCAGAAAACTTTTTCATGCCATCTACAAACTCAGGCAAACAACTTACTTCTTACCTCCCAAAGGGCGCAGGATTTCAGAGACTGTAGTCACAGGTTCCTTTTAGTTAACCTGTAGTGTGGCCTGTAGTACCACGCTTCCCACTCACTTGGATACAATTTGCTATTATCATTATTCCTACAAGTTTAGATACAATATTTCTTAAATACCTTGGAGAATAGGCATCTTGGAACAGCGTGATCGACGCTTGCATTACATTATTGCAGCGGGAGCACACTGTTACATGTGGCCCTGCGGATGGATAATTGCAGTCATTCAATCACTTTCTATCATTCCTAATACATCAGGCTAAGCTCACACATTAGACTCCAAAGGGTCCTGCGGTCCACATTTCCATCCCTGTTCTAATACCATGTAGTATATAATACTTACATTTCAATTTAAATTATTTTTAATTTTAATGAAATCATTGCATCACTCACCTTGTAACTTATCATGACCTCAAAAGAAAGGGTAGGGACTATGTTCTAGTTGTGAAGATAAATCTTTTGTAGTCAATTTATGATCGTATGGTACAATGCTGCCATTGCTGTGTGGCCTATATAGTTGCTTGCTCCCACATCCCCTGTGCTTCTGTGTCCTCCTGGGCTTTGTTTAGTAAAATAAAAGAAGACAAGCTCTACCAGTCAAATGAAAGGTTCTTTGTCTCTATACCCATCCTAGTAGCCCTTGACTGCAACTGTTCCAATGTGAATTCTATTTTCCTGAACATTGGCAACCAGAATTATATGTAGCTTTCCAGATACGGTGTTCTCCAGTGCCTCACAGTACTACTTCCTCTGCTAACAGCAAAGTGCTTCTGAAACCTGCTGGTGGCTTCCTTGCCCTTTTCATTTTAGACTAAATATGTCCCAAGATTTAGGAGAAACATGATTAGTTTCTAATTGCACAAATTTGGATTTTGTACTGCTGCAGTTCTTTCCATTCGTATTACTTAAAGTCACTGTGTTGTTTGGTTCTATTTCATGTCTATATGATATGCCAGTTCTGTTTTGTTCAGAAAATACTATCTTTGTTTTGTCAGCACTTTTATAAGCATAGCCTAGGTTTCATGCCAAAACCATTAACAAACCTATAAAACAAAATAGAGCACAAGACCAGTACTAGAAGAAATCTATTAATAAGAGCTTTTCAATCTCATTTGACATTATCATAAACTAGTAACAATTATTAAATAAAAAAAAACTTTTCAAAAACATACAATTCAATGAAAACATTTATGAGTTTAGTAGTTATGCACCTGATAAACTTAAAAACATCGGATTATTAGAATTAGTTTAAATTCATCTTTCAGCCACTTTTACTATTCAAATAGCAGTAAGATTTTTTTTTCCCAGTAAAAATCCTTGTCAGCAAAGATGATTTTGATGGGCTTTAGAGGGTGAACTTGTAGAAAAAAATATCAATCCAGTCATACTTCAGTTTTCATTACCCTAATCAGGTCTGAGAAAATACATTCAGCCTATTCCTATATTGTCACTTCTGAAAGTGGAAAATGTAGTCAAAAAACCACAATTACAAACAAACAAAAAAATCAAAAGGAGGAGAGTGATATTTTTTAAAACAAATCCTGAAAAAACCAGACCATCTATCCATGGTAGCTATTATTTTCAAATGTTGAAATTTTTAATTGAACTTCAATTATATCCCTTAGAAAGAATTATCTTTCTTGTTTGACTTGTGGTAAACAGGCTAACTATGTACAGTATGGAATTGTGAAAATGTGTCCATATGACTCACTCTCTTCCTAAAGTGCTGGAAGAAGATTTAACCTAATAAGTCCCAATATACTGTGCAATGTAAGGATGAAAAGGCTATTATGCTTCTGCTTTGATCATTTTATGGGCAATTTTCTTAGCATATTTGCTTATGTTACTATATATGTATTTATAATTCTCTTATAGCCCTTATATTTAAAGACTATATTTTAGTTATTGCAAGCACTGATCATAAAGAATAGTATACTTTGGGTGAAATTTGTGTTCTTGCTTTTGTACACTTCTGCTTTTACCTGTATTAACCATTTTTAGTTTCCTACCTCTTTCTCTTATCTCTTCATCCTTTGGTCATGTTCTCTAATTTTTTCTCTACTTTGGTCACTTTTCTTCAAATCCATGTGACTTGAGGAAGAAAAGTAGGACACTTGAATATTTTCCTTGAGTGATAAGCACCAGGGAAGATACATTAACATGTACTTCAAGTAGTTCTCTTAATTTCCATATATTTTTATGTCTTTAGAAAATGTTGCTACAGAACTTTGTAACCAAATCTATAGTAGTTCTGTTTTGCTAACTGATGTCAAACGTAAAGATAAGTATGTAGTAAAGAAAAAATGTGTCAGAGACTGACAGGAGTTTTGTGAATATAACAGGTATAGATCTTTCTTGACATTTAGATTCAGATGTATCCATCTAACCTTATGTGGTTCATCAAGGCTCTTGATATCAGTTCCTTAAATTATGCTAAATGTATTCAATCTCTAGGATTGCGTGGTACATGCTGGTGGCTGGAAATGGAGGTGAGCCAATCTGTTGTACATTTCAAATATATCTGTGTTTCTAGCAAGCACTTAATCCTTTCTTACTCACTAAACCCCCTGTTGTTCTGGCCTGAAATGTTACAGTGCTTTGACCCATGAGTTAACAGATTATTCTCTCTTTAGAACTTGTCTTCTTTCTTAGTGTCATGCCTGCAGCCTGGTGGCTTTAATGGGTGTCAGAGGAAGATTGCATTCCTGTATCACTTTCTTATGATCTTCTCTATTTTCATGCAACAACACACACTTGCTTTTAAAATTCGATATAAATATATTATAAAAATAATTTTCAGTGAAAGGGTTAAGTCAATAATAGTCCTAAATCTAAATGTTTAGGACAGAGAATATGGAACTTCTAGCTTAAGAAAGCAATGCAAACAGTGAATTAAACAATATGATATTCAGCAAAAAATATCTGTCATATTTTCTCTTGGGCATAAAGCTTTCCCTTTTGTGTTACACTTTTTCTAGCTTGAATAAGGAGTGCATTAACTAACAATCAGTGGAATATTTTCATATTAAAACTCCAAGATTTTCTGGTTTGTTTTTGCTAAATGCACAAAAGCTTTCATAATGTATGACCATGCTGTACATATCTTATACAGCCTCAAAATCAATACACTGCATTAGTTTGATAGGCTTAAACTAATAGCTTAGATGGTTATTGCATCAAGGCTTAATTAGAAATTTACCTTAAGAAGAATCTTTCATTTTAACATATTATAAGGCCAGTTTACTTTTAGCCAACTCAATGAAATATACCTACTCAACAGTGCTTCAGCAAAGTGTGCTGTAAAAATAAAAATATTTAGCAAGAAAAGACCATATTTTAAGCTTAGCATCTACTTTTTTCCTGTCTGAAAATTAGTTAGGAGTAAAAAATTAGGCTTCCCTTTCCTTGTCTCTGCCACAGGGCACTGTCTAAAGAAAATGGTTAAAACTTCAGCAGCCAAATTTATCTTCTCCTGTGGGTGAAATGCTTTACTATGGGAAGACAGGCTTGAAGAAATGGCAATTAAAGAGGACTTTGAGTTATACTGTGCATTAGTTCTAAAGCAAAATGAAGCATTTTTTTCCCTTTAGGATCAGCTTCAGGAGAGTGATACCTGTAACAGTAAAAGTTTTTTCCACATCATAGTGAGAGTATTCTTTAGTCAGCCTTCTTCATGGGACCCTTACATCTTCCCCAATGTTCATGTTTAGAAACCAACATATGTAGAGATATAGGAAAATGTAACTGACTTAGCCAGGAGTTGATTTCTTTTCTCTACCATCCTGAATTTTTCTCTCTCTTTCAGGATGTGAATACTCTAAGAATTTGAAACATATTTCTTGCCGTCTAATTGCAACATGCAAAGTCTTGCTAGCTGTAATTATATTTTTTTTTTTGCTTTTGAATAATGTAGTTCCTAGTGATATGAAGAAAAAGAAAGTTGTCTAGTATTACAGGTGGAACTGACCTACACATAGTCACTTACATGAATTTATTATTTGTTTTCTAAAACAAATTTGTTTCTAAAATTTGTTTTTTCTAAAAAGCAAAATATTGAAACATTTAGAACAGAAAGCGTGAATGCTATTGACTTTAAACACAAAAGAAGCTCTTTCTGCATGACTCAGATTAGTTTGCAGATAAATACCTAATAATACAATGCAGACACAGGAAAACTTTGTTTCTAGAACATAACACATGGAAAACTGAATCTGACTTCCCTATCCCCTATGTGGATACAAAGGCAAACTACAATTCTAAGTTTTGAAGGATTAAACTTCATCTTACTGAGATGGTTGGGAGGACTGAAGCATGAAGTTCGTGCTTCCATATATGCAAACAAGGTGAACAAATGAAGGAATAGAAAGAAAATTAATAACTAAAATATATCTTAATTATGACTTTTGTGTCAGTGTTGTATCTGATTATCTTTGAACTTTTTTCCCTGGAAAGTCTAGGGCGATCTTTGATTAAAAAGGACTGTGAAAGTGGAGTTTCCTTCATAACATGGTTTTGGCTCAATGGGCAGCATTTTCAGACTAAGATAAAGAACTACAGAGCAGTGATATTTACAGATTCTGGTTATATTTTTCAACCACATATGTTTCTTAAAAAATTTAAAATATGCAAGATTTCCAGTAGCCATCCAACTCATAAAGTTCTATTTTTCCCTGAGTCCATTAAGAGATACTCATCCAACATATAGTTAAAAAAATATTTTCTATTTTCCCTTTGTTGTAGATTGGAAAGCAGATTGATGCAAACTGCGAGAATTTTAATGGCTTGAATTAATAAAAATGGAACATTTAATCCATTATCATTGAGGATCATGGTGATTTTCAGCTTTTAGCTCCCAGCTATCTCAAACCTGCCAAGTTAAATGTCTAGTCCTCATTCTCATTGAAGACAGTCCTGTTTATGTTCCAAAAACACTCCTGCATTTTCTCATACATTTTAACAATTGGGTTTTTTCCTTTTACCCCAAAATATGCAAAAAAGTGTGTCTGTGACAAACACAGATGAAGAAAAGCATTAATAGCAGATTTACAGAGCTAACAAAAAATTAAGCATTTTTATTAACCTTTCCATGCTTCCAGCTTAACTTGTGCTTCATTTTTTTTTCAAATGAATATAGAGGTGTATTCTGATCATGGTGAACAAACTATCAAATTTTGACCCTAGAAATTTACAACAAGTTTAAAGATTTCATGTTTTCCTTTACTACATCCCTAACACTAAGCTTCTTTCATATTCAGTATTTTCTAAGTTAGTGCTGCTGGTTGCATATTACATGATACAAGGTTTGAATAATGAGGTAAAGCAAAGTCAGTATGTGAACCACAGTGCAGCAAAACTAAAAGGTTGACACCGTGTCTTCTGATGGAAAAATGTGTAAGTGATATCTCATATTTCTAAAAAAGAAGTTCCAGATACTCCTTGCTGACGACAGCAAATTGCATCTTAGGCTTCTTTGGGCTGGACAAAGTGCATCTTCCTGTAGCATTGATAAAACTACTGTGAGCATCTTTGTACTTTCAGAATATTTTGAAAAAAAACCACCTCTAAAATTAGATTTAAAAAAATTACATTAAAAATTGAAGAAAAATTAAAAGCTAGAGATAAAAAAAATAAAAAGAAAACAGAACTGTGTAACATTATTACCTCCACAGTTACATAGATCATATCTAGAGTTTCATAAGTTGATATTCCTGAGCTGCCTCGTACAGATAGAAAAGGATTCCAAAACTTGATTCATCAGAAATAAACCAAGACAGTTAAAACATATACCAGTACATGGTATGTAGCTGAGCATACAGGAGATATAGTATGAGTTAATGTACACTAAAAATACAATTTTGTTACACACAGCAATAGTTTTTAACTTTACTGTGCAGGAATACAATTATTTGCAGAACTTTAAAATTTTTTAAGATCAATACCTTAAAATTTGATTGCAGAGACTGCAAAGATATTTTACAAGCAAGGCAAAAGCACAAGTAGAATAATTTTGTAGTGAGAAGCAAAAAGCTCAAAAAGCTCAAGTTCTCTATTTACATGGTAACGAGCTGAGAAAAAGATCAAAGGCAGAAAGTGATGAAGAGGAGCAAGAAGAACAGAGTTCACAATTACAATGCCTATTAAAAATAAAATAAATAAAGTTGCTTAACACTCTAAAAGAGAATACATATGAAAAAAACCCCAACCCTTTAATGTTTTGTTGCTGCTGTTGTTTTGTTTTGGCTGTATTTTATAACCAGGTGCTATGTAACTTAATCTTTGAAATGCTTATATAGTAATTTTGGATAGATTTCTTTAACTATCCAGAAGCCTATGCTGTTCCATGCAGTATTAAAAAAGGATTGCAATAATTGATTTTTCAGTTTAGCAGCAAAACTGGGGAAAAAGTACTTCAAAGTAAAAAAAAGGAAAAAAAGTAATTTTCCCTTACCAGAAATAAAAATTGAAGAAAATCAAATCATATTATTATTGAACATATTTTCTGTTCATCTTGAAGCTCAGCAGTTTGAGACACTTGAAAGAAAGAAAAACAAATGAAAGGTAAGGTTCATAAATCACATGTAGTTACTTTTATTTCAAATCTCAGCAGTTAAAGTTGTCAACCAGGATGCAAGACAAACAAACAAACAACAACAAAAACACAAGGAGAAAACTGGTTCTAGCTCTCTCCAAATTTTTTTCCTACCTTCTAGTGGAGTGCCTTTATCTCACAGCTACTGAGCAATACTTACCAGGATAAAGGTAACTGTTCTTTCTGGAACTATTCCACCTTGAATAAAATACATATTTCTTAAGCATTAGACATATCTCTCATTAGAGAATATATGTAGTTATGAATGTGCAGAGAAAAACATAAGATTTTATCTAGCATGCCTATGCCAGGGTTGAATGAAACTGCTAAAGTCTGAAGATCTAGAAAAAGTAACCCATCGCATAATATAACATTTCTTTCAACTTATACATGGTAACTCATAAGTTATACAAAGTGGCTGTATTTTTATTAACAGAACAGAAACCAGCAGTATGGGGTTTTTCTGAAACAATTGTAATTTACTAGCAATAAACTAGGTAAGTTTTTTCTATGGTTGTTGATCAAATTGTGTCATTCTTGTATTCTTGACTTTCCATTGCTAATTAGTGTAATGAATGACAGTATTGGAAACAGCTCTTATCAACCATAGAGAAGTAAATCAATTTTGAGCACTTGGGAACTGTTCACTATACTGCAGCACAGCCAGGGTTGTATTGGATAATTCATGTAGCCCCAAAAGAATTGATACAATAGTTTACAAGAGATGACAAAAATAGAATAATGGTAGCATAAATCTGTTTAATTAAGACAATGGGGTAAGTTGACTCGAACTTATGTTTTATCCACTGTTCAAATTACTCCAGAAAGAAATGTATTACTATTGCAATAAAGACACTTGTGTTGGATTTATGTGGCAAGGTTTTAGTAACAGTGAAGGGGCTGCAGGTGTGGCCTCTGTGAGAAGACACCAGAAGTTGCCCCCATGTCAGACCGAGCCAGTTCCAGGCAGCTCCTAAATGGACCCACCGCGGGCCAAAGCTGAGCCTGTCAGTGAAGCTGGTGACTCCTCTCTGATAACGTATTTAAGAAAGGGTAAAAATGCTGCACAGCAGCTGTGTAAGAGGGAACAGTGAGAAAAATGTGAGAGAACCAGCCCTGCAGACCCCCAGGTCAGTGAAGAAGGAGGAGGAGGAGATGCTCCAGGCACCGGAGCAGAGATTCCCCTGCAGCCCGTGGGGAAGCCCATGGTGAGGCAGGCTGTCCCCCTGCAGCCCAGGGAGGACCCCACGCCGGAGCAGGTGGACATGCCTGAAGGAAGCTGCAGCCTGCGGAGAGCACACGTGGGAGCAGGCTCCTTGCAGGAGCTGCGGCCTGTGGAGAGGAGCCCAGCTAGGAGCAGGTTTTCTGGCAGTAGCCGCAGCCCATAGGAAATCCACGCTGGATAAATTAAACTTCCCCAAGTTGAATCTGTTTTGCCCATGACAGTAATTGGAAAGCAATCACCCTGTCCTTATCTTGATCCTCGAGCTCTTTCATCTTATTTTCTCCCCCTCTCCTGTAGAGGAGGGGGAGTGACAGCGGCTTGGTGGGCACGTGGCAGCCAGCCATTGTTAACCCACCACAACACTGCAAAAAGAGAATTTTGATCAATTTATACCTAATTACATGTAAGCTTTCATAAGGCATTTAAGTTGGAAAACAAATCATTGTTCCATTACATGTAGTAAAAGCTTTTAAACTTCCTATTCCACTCAATATGATTTTTAAGAACATATCTGACAATATATAATAAGAGCAAAATAAGGTGCAGAATTAGCATACAGCAAGGAAAGAACAAAATATGTGATTAATCACATAAATTTACAGTCTTATGTCAAAATGCTTTTGGGATTAATTTTTTTGTTGTTGTTTTTAAAAGTGGATATTTCAAAATACATGTCCAGGATACCTCAAAAGACATTAAAGATACTGTGTTTCTTTGTTTATTCTTTTAAGGGCAGACACCTCAAAGTTTAAGATTCTTCCTTATTCTGATTTATTTTCTTAGAGAATTACCCTGGCACTAACTACTCCACACAAGTTTTTCTTTTTTTGAAAGAGACTCCAATGATTTCACTGAACTCTAATCAATGCCAACAGGACATTAGGGAACAACTACAGTGCCCTTCAGAAATATGCTGCCATTTCAAAAATATCAAAGCTGTGCCTCTTCAATTCTGTTTGTGGATACCAATAAAGTAGTGCCATGAAGCTATGTAGAACACTGGCTGTTGAATCCATTTGTATTTTTATTGATTATCTGACTGGAAGAAAAGCATTCATTTATTAACAGAAATATAGTCTATTGTACATGTACCATAGCATTTTGTTGAGTTAATGAGATTAGCAAATCCACTTTTATCTTCTGATGTGTTCACTGATTGATGGTATGCTAATACTTCTTCATTTTAGACTGTCTTACAAAGAAAAAAACAAAGCTTAAATGATAAGTAGCATGGTTTTGTTTGTCCTTTTCTTATCTGCATTTTCTTCCTTTCAAATGTTAATAACCTTAAGAATCCAATCTTAGCATAAGCAGTCATTCATGGCCCTTTTCTAATTACAATCAATTGGCTCCTGAAATGGCATTGCCTGGAAAATATTCTATTCATGATTAAAGCAGTCTAACATAGTTATATTTGTTGAACATATTAAGAATATTCCTTGAAATTAGTTTTTGATTTTTAGATCATTTTGATCTAGATTGTACAATATACCTTTTTGATTTCAGTAGAATAAAATTGCTTGCCTTCTTCCTGAAGTCATGTGATAAAAGGTCTGCAATGGTAACAGGCATCCAAGAATCTTCGTAGTTTCTGAGAAATAATTGCTTACTGGCATATTTTTTATTTAGTATTGGAGGATTTTTTCCCCTTAAGTTGAGGAAAATAGACTGAGGTTACTCTGAGATAGCCCTTCAGTTGTGGTAAGATTTAATCATGGAAGTCACAGAGACACTAGGACTTGGGGAATAAAAGGGTAGAGATTTCAGTAGGAAAAAGTCACCAATTTTAATTACACTCTGATAGCTCCCACTCTACTGGAGCAAAGCTTAGGACTGGTCATGTTTTTCATAGCTGTTTATCAAGTGAACAGTAGAATAAGTATACATTGTTCTCTCATGTATCTTGAAAAGTGTTTACAAAAGTACTGTAGAGGGAGATTGAGACATCTCCCAGAAAAGTAGTGCTTTATTTAGGAAGGAGGAGGTCGACACAGCACAGTCAACATGGGTTCACAAAGGGAAAGTCCCGTTTAACTAATTTGATATCCTTCTATGATAAGGTCACTCAACCAGTGGATGAAGAGAAGGTGGTGGATGTAGTTTTTCTGGATTTTAGTAAGGCTTTTGATAGTGTCCCTCACAGCAATCTTCTGGACAAGTTGTCCAACTGTGGGATGACTGGGTTCATGGTGCGCTGGGTGAAGAACCAGCTGAAAGGCAGAGCTCAAAGGGTTCTAGTGAATGGGGTTACATCTGGCTGGTGACTGGTCACCAGCGGTGTTCCTCAGGGTTCAATTCTAGGGCCAGTTCTGTTCAATATATTTATCAATGATCTGGATGCAGGAGTTGAATGGACCATTAGCAAGTTTGCTGATGATACCAAGCTGGGAGGTGCTGTTGACTCTCTTGAGGGCCAAGTTGCCTTGCAGAGGGATCTAGATAGATTGGAGCATTGGGCAATGACTAATGGGATGAAATTTAACAAGTCCAAATGCTGGATTCTGCACCTGGGATGGAGTAATGCTAGGCACAAGTATAAATTGGGAGAGGAGTGGCTGGAGAGCAGCCCCGCAGAAAGGGGTCTGGGGGTGCTTTTCGGCAGCAGGGTCAACACGACTTGTGCCTTGGCAGCCAAGAGGGCAAACCCCATCCTGGGGGGCATCAACCACAGCATGACCAGGCGATCATGAGAGGGGATTATCCCACTGTATTCAGCATTGGTGTGGCCTCACCTTGGGTACTGTGTGCAGTTCTGGGCCCCACAATTTAAGAAGGTTATTAAGGTACTTGAATGTGTCCAGAGGAGGGCAACCAAGCTGGTGAGAGGGCTGGAAGGCATGTCCTCTGAGGAGCGGCTGAGGACTTTGGGCTTGTCTAGTTTGGAGAAAAGGTGGCTGAGGGGCAACCTCATTGAGCTCTACAGCTTCCTGAGGAGGGGACGTGGAGAGGGAGGTGCTGAGCTCTTCTCCCTGGGATCCACTGGTAGGATGCATGAGAATGGTTCAAAGCTGGATCAGGGGAGGTTTAGGCTGGACATTAGGATGCATTTCTTTACTGAGAGGGTGGTCAAATACAGGAACAGGCTTCCTAGAGGGGTGGTCGATGCCCCAAGCCTATCAGTGCTTAAGAGGCATTTGGACAATGCCCTTAACAACATGCTTTAACTTTTGGTCAGTCCTGAATTGGTCCAGCAGTTGGACTGGATAACCATTGTAGGCCCCTTCCAACTGAAATATCCTACCTTATCCTATCCTATCCTAACCTAAACACAGTGTTAACCACTGTTTCCCTATCAACTACTAGATGACCACCAGACCACATAAATCATTCTTTCCTATCTTTCTGCATTTGTACCAATATTAAATAATATACATGTTTATGGTATTAAACAAGGTTTAATGGAACTTGCCAGTTGTGAAAATTATTTGTAGGTCTTTCTATTACTGTGTTTATAATCAGTTTGTAAAAGCGATCCACGTAAAACATTCGTGCTATTGATAATCTTAAAAAAGAAAACAAGACTAGATTTTGTGAAGTTTTTCTAGAGAAAATCCACTTTTTTAGGCACCACTCATCTCAAGAGATCACCACTCACCTTGAGAAAGAAAGAAGAACAGCTCAATGGTTTGCAACCAGGTTTAAGGTTAGGACTTTTCCTGACTTTCCCATATTTATCCTTACTGACCTTCAGTGAGTCCCTTCTTCTGCACAAATCTGTCTGTCTTCACTGCCCAGGTATAAAATGTGAAGAGGAATGGATGGGAATACTGGTATACAGCAAATCTCATGGATGTATACTTAAGATCAGGAGGCATTCTAGTATTATGATGAAAAGGTCATAAATTAACATTTTCTGACAGTCTCAACTACAGCCAGGGCAATCATGTATCATCTTATTTTGGCTTACTTTCAAGTGACTAATGTATGGGTTTACTTCTTCACAGAGGCCTCTGAAGTTGTTTGTGTATGTAGTTGCTGAAATAAATATTTTATATAGTTAATGGAAGCAGCTGAGTTTTCTCTTACTCAGGGAATAGGGAGAAATTATGAAAAATGAAAGCATCTTGTGTGATCTATCACAGTCAAGCAAGAAAACTTAAACAGCACTACTAAGAAAACACTTGAAAGTAAACTATGATCAATAAGTGATTACAAAGAAGTGTGTGGGATAAATTTGAATATTAACTATCCCACAAGAAATTATAATTTCCTCATGAGAAAGAAAAGATACTGTATTGATATTCTGAAAATATAAATTTCAAAATTAGCATCATCTGATGATCTTTTTATTGTCACCATGACCTTTGGAATAGCCAGGTATATCACACCTGTTGGGTATTATAATACAGTGAACATGTGCTAAAGGTTTATATAGTATAGCCAGACAGAGGAGCAGAAACTAGTTTCTAGTTTAATTTCCATCAATATCCACCTTACGCTACCAAGCTGTTAGCACAGAAATGTTCTCCAGCACCAATTAAACATCATTTGTTTTTCTTACATGTTTGGAAATACAGAGGGGGAAAGACAGAATCCTAGCTTCCCCAGTAACTCATAAAACTATTTGACTTGATTTTTAACCACAGATATTACTGTGGGTTGAAAAGAGACCCTGGAGCTTAAGGAGATTTTGTCCAGTTGCTGAAACCCTAGGGCTTTATCTCTAAAAGAACCATATTTCTAATGGCTTCTTTGAGAAAAAAAAGGGCTTGTCTCTAAAGCTTATCTAAATGATACAAGCTTTTATTAGTAATCTGTTGTGTGGCATTACTGTATTTTCAAGTGCTTCAGTGTAACCATAGAAGCACATTTGGCTGTTACAGTGTTTGAAAATCAATAATTATGCACTTTCCATTTCTGTTGTGCACACTGACATTTTCAATACAGCTATGTTACACGCTGGGCTGTCATGAAGATGCTGGCGTAAGAAAAGCAGATGGAGTATTAGAGAAAGTCAGTGTGATTTCACAATGCATGGGACAAGGCCAGAGTTCTCTTGCTTAATATAAAACCTTGAACCAGTAAGCTCAGAAAGGGAGAAAGTTTGGATTAAATAAAAAAACAAAACCAAAAAACCCTATTATGAATCTTATTTTTTGTCAATTCCTGTAAGTTTTAAATGTTTAAACATAAATTGTCTCACAGTATCTCTGTGCCTTGTTGATGAACTTGTGTATCAGCTACTGGCAACAGAGAAAGACAGCATCCCTTCATCATGTATCCCTTCGTGTATCCTGAGGCGTAATGGCTGGGATTAGGTCAGCATTTGTAAACATGAAATAAGGTTAAGAACATAAGAAAGCAGTCAAAACACAGATCCTTCTACTTTAGTATCCCATCTTCAGCCGCAGCCAAAAGCTGGTGCTCTGGGAGGGCCATAGGAACCCGTAAAGCCTGCTGGCTGATCCCAGCCTCCAACCCTTTGCAGCTCAGGGAATTCCTGGGCAAAGTGTGATTCTTATGTAATTAATAAACTTTAATGCTTTCCATTCATGAACCTGACCAACCTGCACTTGAAGCTAAGCAAATTTTAACTATAGACACACTGTCTTCACAAAGACTTCTATAGCACAGCTACCTATTGTGAAAATAATTGTTTCTTTTTCTATGGTCCTGGGAAAATTACAAGAGAAATCAAGAGATCACACAATCTCTGCAGCAGGCTTTGAAGGAGAATGTAATATATTAGTGGCAGGGGAAACACTGTTGCCTTTAAATACAAGTAGAATTCTCTTACAAGCTTTCAGTTTATATGGATATAAGGTATGAAAAAAACATATTGCTGAGCAATTAGAATGAGTTTATGGAATCTTTATGAAACAGAATCTGCATATACCCATTAACAACTGTATATGGCAAACAGCAACCCATTATAATTTGTGTCTGACTTGATGGCTGAAAGTTGCTGATGTTTTTATAAGTCATGAATTTTTTAAAATTCTCAAAATCTGCTTTTGCAGTTTATCTTAATATATTCATGTTACTTCTTATGTGATACTTACAACTTTTACACGGAAAGTTAATAAACTCAAATTTAAATAAAAATGTGATATATACATTATGATAAATTTGAGATGCATTGTTCTATGTATTTCTATTATGTCATGTACATTCTAAAGTATTTTTTCCCAAAGGTAAACTATGGGACATGGTAATTAAAGTCCACCTTTTGCTTTTGAAGAGATCAATTAAGATGATTGGAAAAGAGGACAGACAACTGCCAACAAAAATTCTAAGTTCGTATACACTGACATTAGCATATTTTCCTTGGTTCTTATAAAAAAATCTGGAATACATAGGAACAATGCATACAGTGTTCCCATATATGTCTGGCAGGCACTTCTTCAGTGAAATTTTCCTGTAAGTCTTTTGTCCCTCTTTACTATTAGCCTTGTTGCTGCTGGGCTGTTTGATGATCTCCCACATCTTCACTCACTGTCTTTGTAGAATCTCCAGCAGCATATAAGGAACTTTGTCTGGTCCCAAATCCTGAGTTCACTTTCTTCTGTCTCTTTACTCTGAAATGAAATTTAAAAAAAAGTGTGACCACAACACTAAGCAGAAAAGCCAATTTAAGTTTAAAACAATTGCAGATCAAATTTCTTCTAAGAAAAAAGTTTCACTAGGAGACAGTAGAATTTAGATGAGAAAATCTTTCAGTACTGTTAACTTTATAGAACACATTGGATACTTTTTCAACTGATTCCTTAATAAAGAAGAAAAAAATATAGAGTTTCAAAGCAATTACTTGGAATTGTCTTTCACAGTGAGAAACAGCCTACACTTGCTTGCTTCACTTTTGATGACTAGGAGCCATTATTTATTGATTGACAGTTCTGAACTGCGGTACTATTGCTATTCAAGGTACATTTAAAGTACTTATATATAACTCATGAATCTTTATTGGAAGAAGGGAAAGTGGAGAATAGTGAAAAGGATCAAAGATATCTCAAATCCCTCATTTGACAGAATTCTAGCCACTAGTGCAGCATAATATCTTCATATTACATAAATACCAACAGGGAGAGATTATTTACAAAAGCATAACCATCATAAAGATTATCATTGAAACACAACCATGCTAAAAAATATATCAGCTTTTATAAATTTTGGGTTGATAAATCACATTCTCAATAACAATGTGCAGCAGAACAAGAACATCTACTCAAGCTGGGCATCAGAAACAGGCTACTACACTCTCTGGAATTCAGAGCACAGGGAACAGACAGTAACCCTGCACAGAACAACACAGATATTTATCAAGATTTAGGAGCTTAAGTAGTGCCCAAAGTAGCTACTCTACAAACTGACCCAAGAAGACTGCATGTAAGAGTGAATAAATCCTGGCAGATCTAAACCATTTCTGTATATTACTAGGTTTTCTCTCATCCATGGTTAATTGAAAATTTCCTGTGCTTTAAGATTAGGGGCATATATCTCCAGTTCTCTCCATATCATCTTTGCACTTTCATTGAAATCCTACCACAAGCTACAGTGCAATTCCTGTGTTTCTTGTCTTTTTTATATATCTTGAATAGGTTTTCAGAAAAGGGAATTCACAAACCCGTTGGTTTAATCCTGACTCTGGGACCCTAGAAGTCTTGTGAACAATGTCTGAACAACAAACATGTCAAGGAACCTGAGATTTTTTACCAAACTGTGGAACATGGTGATCTCCAGTTACTTCTTCGTAGCGGTAACCCAGTTCCTGGCAGTGTGACTGGGTTAGTCATGCCAGTATATACACATTGAATCTAATCTGTCTACTAATTAGAAACAACTATGTCTTAGAAAAACCCAGCATCACATGTCAAAAATCACTCTGGGTTAAGTAAGCTGCTGAAGTGTAAAAGCCTTTAAACTAGCATAGCAATGTGATTGCTTACAGTGTCATAGACCGCATGATGCTCCTGTCTACAGATGTCCACTAATCATTCCAAATACAGGCTGATCGCCAAGCCCTACATCAATAAGAATCAATAAGCCGGCAAATTCTTCACCCCATTGGACACACAAGACGAGGCTAATCAGAAACTTAGTTGTCACCACTGAATTTCACTGGATTTTTTTTGAAAAAGATGGCTGTTTCTTTTTTAATTACTTTTATTTAATGATTTCCAATAATAACTTTCCCTTATTAAAAATTTTAGATGTTCTATTAACAACTCCTTGTTATTAAAAATACTTGCGCAAATATATTAATGCAGTATCACTCATAGTTTTTTCCTTTTGCATTCATTTTGCTAATCTAAAATATATTAATCTAAACCAAAAATAAAATCCCTAAAACTAGAAACTGAAAGAGTTTTAAATTAAATTTAAAGAAAATAAACTAAAAATATATGAAAAGTATTAGCTGTAACTGATGGCTA
This sequence comes from Haliaeetus albicilla, assembly GCF_947461875.1. Lineage (NCBI taxonomy): Eukaryota > Metazoa > Chordata > Aves > Accipitriformes > Accipitridae > Haliaeetus > Haliaeetus albicilla. The sequence continues at coordinate 15,576,143 of NC_091485.1, forward strand.
TGGGCTTAAATTACCTCTTGTTCCCCTGGGAATACACATAGTACATTTTCAAGACAATCAAGTTATTTGTTTTTAATATGTCTAACTTAAACATTTTAGAAACACTTAATCTGGTGTTTCTAGATGTCATGTTAGTCTACCCAGCATCTATAAAACAGTAAGAGAGTTTCATTCTGACTTCTATTTCATAATCAAATTAATGCAGTTACATATATAAGCTACTACTAAAACCAGTACGTGAATACGTAGAACAGTAAGCTTTGGATGTTTATACAAAAGCATACACACTTGCCAGAAAACAATAGCATATAGACAATCTTATTTAAAGGACTTGTCCCAATCTGTAATGAATTACAAATCTTAAAGAGTGCCCTTTGACAAGCTAACGTACAACAACTTCCTTTCATTTCCACGCTGGTTTACAACAGTCTTCAAACACCTCCTGTAAGAACCTCTAGGATCACTGCTTTATGGAAGGGAATTTTTGCCAGGCTATAACTGGAGTGTGTCATGTGTATGTCAAAAGGGTTTGACTCCATCGCTCTTCTCTGCTTGCAAGATATCATTCCTCTGAGTAGTTCTGCACTTCTGAGACTTCAGTGTGTGTATTCCATGTGATGGCAGTAATGAATAGTCTATTTAAATGTGAACATTTAGGGAGCTTGTGCCATAAAAAAATTAGGGAAATCTTTCCCTTTGGTAGTCTGCACCAGCCAACCTTGACGACGCCTGACATTGAGGGAAGGATGGGGCAAGAAGTTGTTCTGTTGTGTCCCTCAGCCACGTGATGGAAGGGCACTAGGAGCCAGGTGAAATGGGAAATGTGTCTGCTTCCAACTGGAGCGTGCCGACATTCTTCAGGGCACGCAGGGAAGCAGTCAATTGCACAAGTGCCCATCCTGGTTGTGCAAAACCCGGTCAGCTCCGCAGCTCGTGCTGTTGCTCCAGCCCTCCGTTCCGCCAGCACTGAGAGTGAGTCAAAACTCCTCTGTATGGGGAAGGACTTTCAACTGCATTCCAAATTATTGCTAGACAGGGACTAAAACTGTAGAAAGCCTAATAATAAAAGTAATGTGTAACTGCTCTAGACAAATAAATAAATAAATAAGTTTGGGGTACAAATGAATAAGCAAAATAAAATGCATGGGCTTTGAACTCCAGATAAAGGAGCAAAACATTTTAAAGCCCTTTTCCTAACAGCCTACAAACAGAAAATGCTATCAAAGTCAGCTAACAAGATCATGAAAATGCACAGGCATATAAAAAGGCAGCATACCATATGTCCACCAATATCTAGTACAACAGGAACATTAAGAAAGCCATTAAGATAGTGTCCCCATTGTGCCCAGGTATACAATAACATATGGTACATTTCCTGCTTCACTGTGCATTTCCTTGCTTTCATTGTTTAGCATCACTAATTTAGAGCTCATTTAATATAGTTTGTGTGTGCAGTTCTCTGAAGAATATTTTAAAATTCTTCATTGCTGCTTAAAATGAATCTTTTTTCAGTGCAAGTGCACAGTAAGTATTAACATAAGGTAGGATTTTTTCCAAACCTTAATTAAATGGAAGAGCTAGATAGAATTATTTTAAGGTAGCTACACATGATACTTAAATTATTATTGTCTTCTTATTTAAGTCCTCACACAATTTGCTGTAATGATGCTACAGAGAGACATTACAAGGTTGTTGTTGGTTTTAATCAATGAAGACTTCCCAAGGACAGATGTGGATATCTCTCAGCAGTGTAGATTAGAGGCAAAATAATAAGGGACTAATGTAGCAGTGTTAAAGGAAATACAACAAGAAATATAAGGTGACTATGTCCTGATAAATGTCCACCTGTACATGTGGAGAAGAGAGGGAAACCAAGATGTCTGAAAGATTTTTCTTCTTCATGGACATTTATTCTCAAAACCCTAAAGGTTAAGGAATCTCAGGATTCCCCAAAACAAGATGAAAATTATTTGTAAGACACATTGCCTCTCTGTTTGGTATTTACAAATTCCACCTGTCTCCTAGAAGAGATGAACTTTCCAATGCTAGCTCAAGCATACCAAGGTTCCTACTTGATTTCAAGACTCCTTATGGAAAAAAAAAAGTTTTCTTTTCAGAAGAGCATTGTTAATTATCTTATCTGCCTTTCTAAAAGATTCCTATACTGTTTCATGAGTTTGATATAGAAAATGAAATTAGAATGAAACTAAAAAAATCCCACCAAATTCTCAGATGCTTGCATCAGAAATGTTTAGATCAAATAACTGATTAGATCAAATAATTAATATCCTAATATTTAATTTTAAAAGATAAAGGGTGAGAGTTCACTTAATAATAATAAAAAATAATAAGATCAGTCCAGATCCACTAAGATTTGCCATTTACTGTCTCACCCATGACAGTGGCGCTATGCAGTACTATTTGAAAAATCATGCATTATTTATTTCCAGGTGTGGATGGGGAAGGAAGGGATCTCGGGTATGAAACCAAATCAGAATGAAGAAAGGAAATAATTACAAGCTTGAGTTAGTATCTTCACTGGTATAAACTATTGCTCAATTTTAGACATTTATTAATGCCTAAAATAATTAATATTCTGAGTGGAATTATAGGTTCCTGACCAAATTATAGTAACACAGATTTATGTCAGCTTCTGATTTAATTAAAACACATTTGCCATTTAGCGTTAGGGGACTGTTACAGACCACGAGAGAACATATGGATATTGAATTACGTTTTATATCTTTACAAGGCAGAAATTGCTTAGACCCTGTGTAAACTCATCCACTATGCAATTCCAATTTCTAAAAATACTATATGGGCTCTCAAACAGTATAACTTTTTCTTTAAATCTTGTGTTTCCTTTGAGAGCCACAAGACCCCAGGTCATGTTTTTCTGTATTTCTCATTCAATTATTTTTACTTCCTTGGAACTCATGCAAAATCATGCTTTTTGATTTTCCTTAGAAGAAAAGGTTTGTGTTTTGCCATATAATTATATCCCCTTTTAACTTCAAAATTTGTCTCACAATGAATTTCCATAGTACATTTCTGGGTACAGTGTATTAGAATAGCTACCACTGAAACTTTTGCTACTGCAAACTAGAATCAACACTTTGCAACTGAATCACTGTAGTCGTACAGATCAGAACCTGAAATTATTTCTAAAGATACATAGTTTGAGTAAGTCACCCACTTTAAGAATGGTAGAGGATGAACATTACGCAGTGGGTACCTAACAGAGAAGGACTCCTTGAAACACCCATTCATAAATTCAGGTGTTGTTAACAGTGAGGTTTTCCAAAAGAAGAATCATTCCCATTTATATCATAACAATTTCTCTGTTCTGGCACATAATAAGAATTAAGATGACCTTTAGAAAAGGTCTGTTTTTTCCTGAATTGTTTTTCCTTAATTCTCAGATAATCACACATTTTTTCTCAGTTGACTTTGCCTAATAACATCTTTCTTCAATTCTAACATTTTAGAATCTGATCATGCCAGGCTATGGTATGCCCAAATAAAATCAGTTTTCTGAAGAAAATGCTTCCTTTCAACTACATGATGGAAGAAAAATATATATCCACTCTCCTCAACAAAATGGACAGGAGAAATAAATAATTTTGACTTTTAGGGAACTGACAGTAACCTTCTGGCTTTTCTAGTTTTGATTTTTCGAATACTCTGAACCTACTGGAATGAACTAGAATGTCCATATCATCTGTGTTTACAGTGAAAGAATGCAGAAAAAAGCACACTTTTCACAACTTGCTTGAAAAAGCTTTTTTTTCTACGTCCATCACTATTTATCACTCATGTAATTCTGCCAATAAATATGTAATTCTTTTCATATTACAGTAATGGAACAGAAAATGTCCTTATATTTGAATACAAAGCATACTTCAGCTCTTTTCCTATTGCTAAGCATACGTTAAGGCTAAACACAGATTGGTTTTGCCATTCTTCTCTGCAAATCATTGTGTTTGACATTCACATCACAAGCCTTCAAAATTTAAATACATTGAAAAGCAAAAATTGAAAAGGAGATGTCAGAAATATTGATTAGTGATCAACACAATACAATCAATATGGTTGGGGTTTTTTTAATAGGGTCAGATTAAAATAGAGAAAAGAATAAAACGAACCATGAACTTTTAGCTAAATGACTTATTGTTAAAGAAAACAATCTAAAGTCTACCTGGGAAAGTAGATACTGTAAGCAGCTATTTTAAGACTAATTAGATAGTATGAGACTTATTTGTGTAATGTGGTTTAATATTTCTTTACAAAATATCTTATGACTTCTGAACACAGGAACAGTTCTTCTAGTCCCACAGAGAAGAAGATATCAATAGTATATACACTCCTTTCTGTATTAAGAGGTGTGATTTGCATGGAAGGCTTTTTGTGGGCATTTTTTTTAACAGCTGAAAAAATGATAAGAAAGTACACTTGGCACAAGCTCTTTTCTCAGTCCTTTTTTATACATTAACATTCACTTTTGACAGTAATATTTTCACCTACATAATCTCCAGGCCAATAAAAAGCATGATCATTTCCCTTCCGAGTAATTACATGGCTGCCAGCTTCAATTTAGTTCCATTTACCCTTTCAGAATTCTTAACTTTTAACAGTTGCTCAACATGCATCTTCATTACTTTCCTTTTACTTCTTCCAGGTATGAAAGGTATTCAACTCTGTAGCAGACATTAACTTTCCTCCCCCTTCTCGCCTTACCCACTTCCTATTCTCCGTCCAAATTTGTCTTGAAACTAAGTGGGCTGTCTTCAGAGTCATGTCAGGTAGGTTCTTTGTTATGTACTGTGTTTTTCGCACTGAAAAAATTGCACTACCCTAATACTTAAACTGAAAATGAAGTTCTCTTCAAAATAAGGAAAAAGCCATGTACACTCAACAAAATCAACCATTTAGTTCCTGAAAAAACTACTCATTATACTGCAGTATCATTCAATATTATGCCTCCTAGTTATAGTCATTGAATGAAAATTATATGAGAGTTCTGGGAAGCACTGGAGAGTTCTGCCATACACCATGTTCTGCCTTGGACCATTGCCCCAAACACTGTTCGTCTTTGACAGTATTAAAGTCTGATATCTCTTGAACCGGCTGGAGTAGAAACAAATACTGTACATCACTGCTGTGCTGTGATTACAAGCTTTGCAACAATGAAAACATTTCTTTTAAAACTTCTAAGGCTGAGAGATAGAATGTGAATGTGCACATTACAATTACTTATTCTGCTCCCTTCCATTCCTCCCAGCTTCAAATTCTGACATGACAGTAGCTACTATCTCACAAGCTGTTAAAGGTAACATGCAGCTAGAAAATTATCTAACTGGAAGTTTGAATCTCGGCTTTCAAATATCACAAAGCACTAATCTTTAGCTCTGTGGTTTGTAAGGTTTTGACTGCGGAAATCATTTGGGAGCTGAAGTGAAAAGCAACAAATGGTGATGGTAATCTGATGATGTGAAGGTTTCATTATCTTAGTGCCTACCATGTCTGATAAAATAGTACAAGTGCTCTCAGGACCAGTAAAATTATCTTAAGTATGCAAACAGCAGAGGAAAAGCACTGATCCCTAAATGACAGTAAAGCAGACAAATACAAAAACAAAGAGTAAAGCAGTTAAAGACAAGAGGTAAAACACAATCAGATAAGACATAGAGCACTCTTCCTTTTTTTCCTTGTCCATTTTTTGTAACAATGTTTTATTTATTTACCAATGTGTTAGAATAACAAATTGGTATTTGCCAAATACAATTCATAGATCTGTTTTCATAATGGGAAAAAATAATAACATGTGTTTTCTGAACTTTTGGGTAAGAAAAGATGCCTGAAGTTTTCCACATCTCAATCACATTCACATTCATAATGTACCTAATTCTCAATACAGTTCAGGACACGTTGACCTATTATCCACAAACTCCTTTGAAAAGTCTAATTTTAGTGTCTCTGATTGTGACAGTGCCAGGACATAAGCTGTGTTTCTATTGTCTATTTTTCTGGCACTCCTCCAGCATTCTGAACTGTTGTATGAGGAATGTTTGAGGATACATGCCTGCTTAGTACTTTCAGGATGCTCTTACTGACGTGTTGCCCAGCAATTCAAATAATCCCTTTTGGAACCAGCCAATACACTCTGCCTGAGTAATCTCTTAAGGCAGATTCACAGCAAAGAAGTCCTCAATCATTTTTGTGACCCTTTGTAGACTCCCTTCAGTATGTCCATGTCTTTCTTATACTGTGGTCCCGGAAATGAACCCAACACTCCTGATGTGGTCTCACTAGTGCTGAGTAGAGGGAAAGGATCACCTCCCTCAACCTGTTGGCCATGCTTATCCTCATGTTGTTGGCCTTCATTGACTTGAGGGTGCATTGCTGACTCATGGTCAGCTTGTTGTCCAACAGGACCCCCAGCTCCCTTTCTGCACAGTTGCTTTCAGCCAGTCGGCCCCAAGTCTGCCCTAGTGCAAGGGATTGTTCCTACCCAAGGGCAGGATTTGGCATTTCCATTTGAATTTTATGAGGGTACTGTCTGCCCATTTCTCATCTTCTTGAAGTCACTCTGAATGACAGCACAACTACCTGGTCTATTAACGACTCTTCTTTGTTTTGTATCATCTGCAAACTTGCTGAGGGTGCACTCTGTCCCATAATCCAGGTGATTAATGAAGTTAAACAGTACTAGCTCCAATATTGACCCATGGGGTACACGACTAGTGACTGCCCTCCAGCTACACTTCATTACACTAACCACAAACGTTTTAGCCCAGCAGTTCAGCTAATTTTCAGTCCACCTCACTGTTCATTTATTTAGTCTGTACTGGAACAGATTGTCTATGAGTATGTTATGAGGGACAGTGTTGAAAGTATTCCTAATGTCAAGATAACATTCATTGCTCTCCCATAATCCACAAAGCTAGACATTTCATTGTAGAAGGCTGTCAGGTTGATCAGGCATAATTTCCCCTTTATAAATCTATGCTGACTGCTTACAGTCATCTTCTTGTCCTCAATATGTCTGGAGATGGTTCCCAGGATTAGCTGTTCCTTCACCTTCCTGGGGATCGAGGTGAGGCTGACCAGTCTGGTTTCCTAATCCACCTTCCATCCCTTTCTGCACAAAAGGCTGCACAAACTGCTGAGCCTACTTGCTGCCTCTGTTATTTGTGCTGTCCTCCTGGCTTCAGTGCTACCTAGTTCTCATATCTGGTCAACAACAGTGCCATGTTCAGCTTATCCACTACCCTCACGATTCTGTAAATCTCATTCATACCCCTCTCAGTTCTCTTCTGTTCAAGTGAAAGAGACCAAGACTCTTTCCTTGAAAAGCAACCTATCCATCCATTTGACCCATTCAGAAGCTGAAGCATATACAACTGTGGTTTTATTGTGCATTTATTCTCAAAAGTAAAAAAAAAAAAAAAAAAAAAAAAGGCATTTATCTATTAACATGGAATATTAGCAGCTCAAAATTATATATAATTGAGGTTAATTTCACATCTTCTGCAATTTTATTTATAAATTTCAGTGAAAGAAAAAGCCTTATATCTTAAACATTCTTGCTTTCAGTAACAGTACAGAAAACTTGTATTTTCTCTTTTTTGTCTGGATAGATTAATTTTATTACTGTTGAGATTCTCCTTCTGTCTTTCACTTTTCAATTCCTTGGTTTTTCATATCTCTAAATTTTTTGTTACTTTCAAAGATCGAATCTGTCATACTATTCTTTAGATGCCTGAAACCCTCTACTTTTCAAAAATATTGTTGCAATAAAAAAAAAAAGGTGTTTATCTTCCTATTTATGGCATCAAAAATTAATAGAATATTGGACTGACATGCTATGAAGCTCTCCTGTGACCAGAAACAGAATCCAGCTTTTTGTTATGTTGTTAAACCAGGCATAACTGATTCAATGTATTCTCTTTAGTTCCTGAAAATTATGAATCACAGCGGGGGATTTCAAGTGAGCATCATTCTACTGGCATCAGAGATAGCAAAAGCAGGTTGAGAAAATTGTCTGCATGGTAGATTTCTTAGGTTTTAGGAACTTTTACAGGATTTTATAGAAGATAGAGAATCCACACGATTGTTAGAAAGTAAATGACATCACCATAGAATATGTAGAAGTCAGAGGCAGATGCATTATCTTTGCTATTTAAGAAATACAAAATATGAAAGCAAAAAAAGCTATTCTTTTCATCATATGGTTCTGAACTCTGTTCATATGTTGTGTTGTAGGTGCTGAATTTGATCAATTTTGTGCCAGTATAATTCCATTAACTTCATAAACTGATGCAAGAAGAGTATTAGGACTATTCACTGTGAGATTCTTGAAATGGATGGCCATGTCATTTTGGTAAAGTAAGCAGATCATCTCTTTCAAGTTATATTAGATAGGAAATTGAGGGTAATATAATGATATATGAAAATATAGACAGCTGTTTGTTACAAATACATGTATGTGTATGAGTTAATTTACATCTGAATAAGAAGACATAGCATTTATTCGTAAACCTGATGTGAGAAATATTTTTTCCCCCTGAAAACTGTGAAGGAAGCACCACCAACAGCTCCACACTGATGTATCTTTAACATCCATTATTTTCACAAAACTAACACAAGTCCAGAGCATACATAAATAATTTCATGGAACAACTTTTTTTAGTGTTAGTAAGAATTTATAAGTTTTCTTAAGTCTTCCCTTCTTATAGCCTAGAAATTTAGAAACAATACACAAATAATATGAATAATCTCAGCTCAACTTTTACTTTACAGTCTTTTAGTTTGGCACAACTATCACTTGGGAATTTTTATGACAAATGCCACTGTACTGGGAAGGGAAAGTAGTTCCTTAGTGGCAGCGTCATCTTCAGAATGAAGCACTGAAAGCCCCTCCAAGAGGAATACATTTGCATTCTTCAAAAGATTGTAGGTCTGAGAGAAGAATATATGCCCAAAACATCCTCCCCCTAACAGACTTCTTAGCTTTGAACCTAAGAACTATGAGAACCTTTGAATGCTACATCTTCTCTTTTCTACTCATTTTCTAAATTTTGGAGCATATCTTAGCTGAAGCATGAAAACGATAATGAAAAGTAACTTTGACAAATACTTTACAGGTAATAGTAAAGAAGCACAAAGTTATAAGCAGCACAAATGCTGACAGGCCCATGAATATCCTCCTGATCATTTTTTGTAGATAAATATATATGTCTGTGTAAGGCACACCATAATGGATACAGAAAAAATATATTACTGTTTCTCTGTCTAGAAAGATAGAAGAAAAAAGTGCAGCATTTGGAGTTTGAAATAGGCTCAAGAAACAATTTCACACATCATCATTCAGGATCTCTGAAGGATGGAGATGAATCGCAGTTGCTCACAGTGATACAGAAGAGAGTTATTCCTTGCCTGCTTCTAATTTGTCTTTCAAAAAACAACAAAAAAATCTAAACAACTTGCATGCACATTTACCTAACTTTTCATTAAAACAGTGATCTGGAAAGATGTCAAGCATTTCTGAGCAGGAAGAAAGTATTTCAATTATTTGTGAATTACTAGACATACCTGTACTGTAAAAATAAACTAAGAAGTTAAGAAGCAAAGATTATTTTTTCACTCCTTTGTATCTTGCCTTTTAACTTCTGTTCCTTTATTATATTCCACTTTAAAATTTCGTATACAGATATATATTATTACAGTCTTTCATATATACATTGCTATGTAGTTAGGAAAGTAACTGTATGCATACATCTGATTAAAATCCCATGTAAATCTATATATAAATTTGGTGTGAGTTTTAGACAAGTAGCAAGCTGCCCAGTGGACAATCAGAATTTAAATTTTTTTTATTGTTGACTTAATGTAGCAAAAGAAGAATTTTTAGAATGTTTTATAACAAAAGAAAAGGAAACAAAACCAACATAACTAGTAATCTTAACGTGAAAATTTACAAACAGAGAAGGTTTCTGGAATAATTATTTCCTATCAGTCTTTATGCAGCAGAATAGAACCATTCAAATTAGGGTGTTGCACAAAATCCAGAAAATGCTATCAAAAATTGTAATAAGAAAACCTTGTGGTATAGAAAAATCACCAGTGTAATGGCATTAAGAACAGAAACTAATGAAGGTTGTAAAAATATG